>NW_027551762.1:713202-1426404 GCF_045843805.1 Urocitellus parryii | reverse complement strand
TGTCACTTGCAGGCAAGAGCCTTTGCCATCTGGAGATCGGAAAGGAAGTGTTTTAGTCAGTTTTTTCACTACTGTGAGTAAAGGACCTGGACAGCACAAGTGTAAGGAGGAAAAGTTCATTTGGGGGCTCAGGGTTTCAGAGGTCTCAGTCCACAGACAGCAGGCTCCATCCCTCAGGGCTCGAGGGGAGGCAGGACATCATCGAGGAAGAGTGTGGTGGAGGGAAGCAGCTCACATGGTGATCAGGAAGCAGAGAGAGACTCCACTCTCCAGAGACAAATAAAAGCCACGCCCCCAATGCCCCCTTCTCCAGCCACACCCACCTGCCTCTAATCCCCACTGGGGGTTGGTACCCAGGGCCTTGCACACTCCAGGCAAGCGCTCTACCACCAAACTACACCCCCAGCCCCAAGAATCAAAGTTTTTTTAAAAAAATATGTATTAGGGCTGGGGCTGTAGCTCAGTGGTAGGGTGCTTGCCTAGCATGAATGAGGCACTGGGCTCTATCCTCGGCACCACAAAAATAAATAAATAAATAAAATGAAGGTATTATGTTCATCTACAACTGAGAAAACTGTTTTAATTCATAATATCTATGGAGGAGAGATTTTGGTATTGACAGTACCCTAAATTCATTCTCATTCCAATAAGAACTATCTTTTTTTGTTTCTGGGATTTTTTTATTAGAATTTTTATTTATTTATGTGTACACAAATGGAGCACAGCTTTTCATTTCTCTGTACACAATGCTAAGTCGTACCAGTCATTCCATCATACATGTACATAGGATAATAATGTGAGTCTCATCCACCATGTTTCCCACTCTCTTTCCCCTCCTCTCCCCTCACTCCCCTCTGCCCAAACCATAGTTCCTCCATTCTTCCCTCACCCACCCCCATTATGCACCAGCATCCACGTATCTGGGAAAACATTTGGCCTTTGGTTTTTTGGTATTGGCTTATTTCACTCAGCATGCTATTCTTCAGTTCCATCCATATACCTGGAAATGCCATAATTTCAAGCTTTAAGGCTGAGTAATATTCCATTATATACTATATATATATATATATATATATATATATATATATATCCATTCATCTCATTAAGATCTATCTTAAGCCTAGTAATCCTCTTGGCTGACCATGACCTGGATCATTTTAGTATTTCCTTAGGAGTTCCAACTTGCTTTGTGCCAAATCCTTACCTTTATTTTTATGACAACATCTCCAAACCCACTTCAATTCTTTAATGACCATTAATTGGTATGAATGTGGGATATGGAAGAAAGACCAGTTTGGGGTTCATAATTCCTCATTTCTTTTTATCTCCAAGTTCTGTTGGTGTCGCTACAGATTGATGGCTAAGTAGGCTGCCAAGCTCCTTAGCCATCAATCCATATAGAAACAAACAAAAATGGATTTTTGGAAAAATCTCTGATTCAGCATCATTTTTACTGGGCATCCCTGACCCTGTGTGCGTATTACACTGGGTCATCTCTGCTTAGCTCAAAGTGGCCCAAAAGAGAAAGTTTAAGATTAAATTTTTATAAGTCCATTCATGGATTAAGAAATTGTGACACACACAGACACGCGCGCACACACACATGCAGTGGAGTTCTACTCAGTCCTAAAGAATAAAATTATGGCATTTGCTGATAAATGAATGGAAACAGAATATCAAGCTAAATTAAATAAACCAGACTCAGAAACTCAAAGGTTGAATGTTTTGTCTTGTTATGTGGAAGCCAGAATAAAATAAAGGACAGAAGGGTTGATGGAAGGCTAGGGTCACATTCAGGCACAGGGAAGATCAGTGGTGTACAAGAAAGTGATCAAGATGGAGAGGTGAGATAGGAAAGGGGAGGTTATGCAGAATGAATTCTTTGAAAATCAAGTGTGCATCTATAAATATACTACAGGGAATTTTTACCTTTATGCATAAGTAGAAAGACCCAATCAAAAATATATAGACAGGCCAGGCTTGGTGGCATCTACGTAATCCCAGCAGCTCAGGAGGCTGAGGCAGGAAGATTGCCAGTTGGAGATCAATGTTAGCAACTTAGTGAGGCCCTAAGCAACTCAGTGAGACCCTGTCTTAACATAAAAAATCAACAGGGCTGAGGATATGACTTAGTTGTTAAGCACCCTGGATTTTATCCCCAGTACTAGTTAGGTAGACATACAGACAGACAGACAAAAGGAAGACTGGTAGAGTAGAGGAAGGATAACGGGGGTCTGGGGAAGGAGAGCAGGGGTCTGGCAGATGGCAAATGGGGTTCGTAAACTGAAATTGAATTCCATGCATGTAGGATTTTGTCGGGATGAACCCAATTATTATATGTAATTCTAATGCTCTGATATAAAAAGTCATCCTCTGGTATACAAAAGGAGTCTATTCTTTTGAGGAATACTAGGCATGATTTGGCTCTTAACTTTATAAATTATTTTGTTCCAGAATCCCCAAATCATTGTTTCCTTCTGCTTATTAACTATCTCATCTTAACTGAATCCTGGGATTCAGTTAGGACTGATTTCCCCGCTTTTCTGTTGAGTGAGAGGCACCACAAGCTCTGTTTCTTGTCTGCTAAGCTCCATTTCCTTTTTTCTTGTCCCCTCGGCCCCATACTCTGCATTCAGGTTGTAGGTTAGAGTAGCTGCAGAGACAGAAGCACAGTTAACCACTTGCCCTGAAATTCGAGGTCACTTTAGAAGTCCCCTTTCTTTTTTATGGTGCAGAATCTTCTGCGAGACTCCTATCTGTCATATCCTCCATGGTCAGAGGGTTACCAAGTCCATGTTGTTCATCTGTGCTACATTTACCAGTGAGTTAACTGAGACCTAGGCTAATCCATGGCTTGTCATCTCTTGGATGTCTGTTGTTCCAACACAGCATGTCCAGTGTCTTTTCTGAATAACTGCAGGAACCTTTTTTTTTTGGTTTCTACTGACCAATTTTGGTTTCCTCTCAAGCCTTCTCCATAGTGTAGCCATAGGAATCTACCTAGTTCTCTAATCTGATCTTGCTCATCTCTCTTTCCTTTTCTCTTTGGTAACCATATCAATGACTTCCCATTATTCTTGGGCCAGAGACAGGTGGCTTACTATCTCTGCCTCTTACTACATCCTGCTTTCTGGGTAGAAGTCACTCTGGCTACCTCCTTCTTAGTCCTACTCCCACTACTTCCACTACCACAGGACCTTTGCATAAACTCTCTCTCCCTTGACTTGGTCCCTTCTTGTGAGCATTTCCCCAGGGAGCTCTCCTGGTCATGCAACTCCTATCAAATCTTGACATACCCGGAATTAGATGCCCATTTGCTAGTAGCTTTGCTTCTGCCATCTGTTTAGTCCTCAGTGCCTGTCATTCCAATTGACCTTCAGCTCCACGAGGGCAGGAACTATGTCTGATTTTCCTGAATTCTCTTCCTCAGCAATTATTCTGTAACTATTTTTTGAGTCTGCACAATGGCACACGCCTGTAATCCCTCAGGCTCAGGAGGCTGAGGCAGGAGAATTGCAAGTTCAAAGCCAGCCTCAGCCACTTGGTGAGACACTTAGCAACTCAGTGAGACCCTGCCTCAGTGGGAGGCTGGAACTAGATCCCAGGCCTCCTGGCTTTCAGACCCTGGCCCTTTCTTTTCACCAAGAGCCCCAGGACAATACAGAAGTCAGTATGGTCTGTGGTCCTGTGTTCAGATCCAGTTTTGCAGGCTTTGCTGGCTGAACAGAGCTGCAAATGGGAGAGGGGGTTCAGATAGTGAGCAGTTGGCATGCCTCCCATTTATTTTTCTTTTAAATTTTAGCACCAACTGCTGTTTACATAGATTTGTGGTGTGAACATTTGCTTTAGCCCGGCATTATATACACACATTCAACTTCAGTTATCAACTCTTGCTGGATATCCTGTGAAAAACTGCCCCGAATGCCAGGGCCGAGGTCATCCTTTCAGAGATAGAAGGAAACCAATGCAATTCTGTCTTCACCCAGCAATCTGACTCCCTCACTGACCCTCGTTCCTGAGCAGAACCTATGGCTTCCTTATATTATGGGGGTCGCCAGACCCGGGGACAATCTGGGGAGAGCCATGGATCCTCTCCCTGGGTTAATTACTTGACAAACAGCACTTCCCTGGAGCCGGCTGTCGGCTGGGACATCAGTGTGAATGGCTTTTCTGAGTATTCTTCCTGTGTCCACCTTTGTGATCCTCTTTCGGAATCTGTGAAGTCCTTGCTGTCTTATTCCAGTCTTACAGAGCAGAGGTACCAAAAGATGCATTTTTTCTTAAAACATGGACCATGTGCAATCTAGGTTTCCAATTCCGACTCCTGGATTCCTGAAGTGCAGCTGTTCTCAGAATGTGACTTCTCATTTCAGGGGTCATGGATCCAAAGCTCTGTAGGTGGCTGCCACCGTGGGTTTTTTGACCTCTGGGTTACGAGGCCCTGACCTGAAGCTCCCATCTTCTTCTGCTTTCTCCATCCTACTGCTTCCATTTTACCATAAGCCGTGTTAGCCCCTGGGGCCCGTTCTAGACAATCCACTCTCATGTATACATTTCCTCCTCCTCCTCCTCTCTCCCCATCCGTCCTGGTCAGTTCAGGCTGCCATATCAAAATGCCATTTCAGTGAGTTGGCTTCCACCAGAAATAATCCTCAGAGTTCTGGAAACTGGAGATCCCAGGTCCAGGCAGTGGTAGACTCTGTCTGGTCAGGACCTGCTGAGAAGAGGGCACCTTCTCTCTGTGTCTTCGATAGGGAGGTCCTCTTTCAGGTCCTTGTGAAGGGCACTAATCCCATTCATGAAGACCCCACCCTCATGACCTGATCCCTTTCCCATGAGCCCCACTCCCTCCTAATTCCCTCATGTTGGAGATCAGTCTCTGAGTTTATGAAGTTTATGTGTGTGTGTTGGGGGGGTATATTAGTGAGCTCATTTTACCACCCATAAATTTACCACCAATAGTCCTGATGAGAACATTTAGAAGAGGGAAAGTTTATTTGGGGCTCATTGTTTTGGAGGTCTCATTTCATACTTGGCCAGCTCCATTGCTCTGGGCCTGAGATAAGGCACAACATCATGAAGGAAGGAGGAACACAGCTCAGGACATAGCACCAGGAACAAAGTATATACCCCCAAAACAGGCCCCCAAGGACCCACCTCCTCTAGCCACACTCTAGCTGCCTATGGTTCCCACCCAGCTAACCCCCAAGGGGATTAATCTATGGATGAGGTTACACCTCTTATAACCCAGTCATTTCACCCCTGGACTTTCTTGCACTATCTCACATGAGCTTTTGGGGAACACCTCCTATCTAAACCATGACAGGGGAGCTCGATCACAGGCTGTGAGGCCAATCTTGGACCCTCTTGCATATCTACGTTCAGCTGTTATGGCCCTTGTTTTAAAATCTGCTTTTGTTTATTATTCTTGTAATGTTATATACTCACTTTTATTTTTCAGTTTGCTTATTTTGTTTTCATGAAGTCAATTGGATTTTAAAAGAAAGCTTTTTATGAGCATCATCCGTAGGAAAAAACCCCATGCTCTTTGACATAGATAGAGTTACTGTGAGAAATTTTATGTGCATGGTTTATGGAAAATAAATCAGCTTCCCATGTTATCAAAATCTAGTTTAATACTTTCGGGGCAAAGGGGAAGGGAGTGTGTGCCAAGGATTTGTAGAGCACCAAACAGGAGATTTTCTTTTCCTTTACGTGATCCAAGGGATAGAAAGAATCCATAAGAGCAAATATCTTTTTAACAGCTGTGTTTTAGTGAACTAGAAGTATCAATCACCCCTTAAGATCTGCTCCAAGAGAGTATTTGGGCTATACCTGGCCTTAGTGGTGGTCCTATGTCATGATGCCTCTTATTTTCTTTCTTTTTTGGGTGGGAAGGAGAGAAGGGGATGGTGGTACTGGGGATTGATCTCAGGGCCACTAAACCACTGAGCCCCATCCCCAGCCTTATTTTGTATTTTATTTAGAGACAGGGTCTCACTGAGTTGTTGCTTAGGGCCTAGCTTTTGCTGAGCCTGGCTTTGAACTTGCGATCCTCCTGCCTCAGCCTCCCCAGCTGCTGGGATTGCAGGCATGTGCCACTGCAGCTAATGTGATTCTTATTTTCTTCCAAGACCATGTTGCTTTCATGCTGAACTCTATCTAAAGGGACAGTTCCACCTGTGTGGCCACCCCACTCCCTGTGCTGTACCCACATTCCAGGCTTGATTCTAGAAATAGTTGACAGATCCCCCATTGCTCACATATCTTCCAGATTCCTGGCACTATACTCAGCTCTTTGGGAATGTAATTGCCTCTACCTGTCAAAGGAGCCTCGAAGCGCAGGCAGGCAGTGTTGGTACTGCCATTTGATCAGTGGGGTAGGATACCTGCCTGAGGTCACGCCCCTGCCAAGTGGCAGGATGAGATGCCAGTCCTCTCAGAGCTGAAGCTCATAGGACATACTGTGTTCTCCGGTAACTACCTTTGCTCCCTTCTGTTTTGAAATGATGGCCATCCTCAGGGGTCATTAGAAAATTGTTACAGGATAGCCAGGATGATGCCCCCTCCCCAGTTTTATAAGTAAACAAAAATAGAATCCATTCTTGAAAGGGGCGAGTGTGCTTGAGGCACGCTGTGTGCTCTGGTGAGAAATACAATAAAACTAAAAATGAGATTAATGTTTCAGATTGTACAGTTCCCTAATTATGCCTTTCATTATTCATATAAAACAAGTAAAATGACCCCTGACAGAGACATAAATGATTTAGGATAAAATCAAATATTTATAGGATGACGCTGACTCCCTGCGCGTATTGTAACACATGCACTCAGAATCTTTGCCTTCGTTCTCTGGATGTAAAATTTTATATATTGAGAATAAGCAACAGTATTTAGGATTCTACTGAGTTAATACCTGGGTGTTTGACATTGGATTGAAAGGTATGTGCAATGTATTATCTGATATTTTGGAAGCTACATCTTTGTGTATATGTCAGTTTAGATATTATCTTAGCTAATATTTTATCTTCCAAGATATTACATTTTCCATGTCATGGAAGGACAATCTCTTTGCTTTTATTTACCTTTTAATGGTTTAATTTGAGACAGTGTCATGCTAAGCTGCTGAGGGCCTCACTAAGTTGCAGAGGCTGATATCCAAATTTTGATCCTCCTGCCTCAGCCTCCCAAGTTGCCTGGATTACAGGTATTCAACATCATGCCTTGCTGTGTTTTTTTTTTTTTAATTTATTTTTTAGCTGTGGGTGAACACATACCTTTATTTTAATTTTACGTGGTGCTGTGTATTGAACCCAGTGCTTCACTCATGCCAGGCAAGTGCTCTACCACTGAGCTACAGCCCCAGCCCATGCCTGGCTGTTTTGTTTCTGGTGTATCAGGGATTGAACTTGGGCATTGCACCACTGAGCCCCATCCCCAGCCCTATTTTGTATTTTATTTAGAGACAGGGACTCACTGAGTTGCTTAGCACCTCAAGTTTGCTGAGGCTGACTTTGAAGTCAAGATCCTCCCGCTTCAGCCTCTGGAGCTGCTGGGATTACAGACGTGCACCACCACACCTGGCTTGTTTATCTTTTTAAGTGGTTAGTAAATCAAAAGGAGGAAGCACTCTGTGAAAATCATATCAAATTCAGATTTCCATGTGGTTAAGCGAGGCTTCACAGGAGGCTGGCCTCAGTTATGTCATTGGGTATGCCTTTGGCTGCTTCTGTGGCATAAAGCCGAGACCTCATAAGTGCACCAGAGAGGGCGACTAATCTGTTAAGCCTAAAATATTTACCAAATGCCTCTTAATGGGAAAAGTGTGCCAACTCCTGTTCTAAAACATGCCCCAAACAGGAAAAAAAATTAGAATAATACCCTAGCGTGTTTAATTGGCACAAGTTAGCGTGTTTAATTGGCACAAGAAACACTTGCTTTTACTTCATTTCATCCTTTAATTTGCTGTCCCACTAATTGAACGTTCCCTGTATATTTTCTCAGAAGTTGGAGAAAAACTGCCTTTTGAATGCAATAAAAAGGGATTTATATGACTAGGGTTCCTTCTCTTGTGTTTAATGCTTCCTTTATATAGAAGAAGTACTGAAACTAATTGCCCTGTTTTAGAAATGGGTCATTAGTCTAGTCCCTATCTTTTATGGAGACCTCATTTGCATGCAGGGTTTCTCTCTGAAGCTCTAACTGGGATCTCTTCAGCAAGAGGAGACAATGAGGATCTGAGAGCTTTCCCATGGCCCACACAAGCTTGGTTTTTGGTCATAAGCCATTCGGTATATTGGTTGGCATCTTACATGTACTTAGTAAGGATGTGTTAAATGAACTAATGGATCCACTTTAGGAAAAAGAAAATGTATCCCTTTAAAAATAGAAACTAATATGTACACATTTAGATATTAAGATTCTTTTGCCAAAATAAATTTCTCCAAGAGCCTTAATCTAAGTTGTTCTCCAATTTTCTTTCTCCTTGTTCAAGAAGGAAAGATGTGTTTTTGCAATGAAGGCTGTGATCAGGTAGAGATCCCCAATGTTGTGCATGCTCTCACGATTTTGTTTTCCCTCGTGGACTAAGGGAAGTATTCATGTGTTTAGAATTAAGAGTAGAGAAGTTCTAATTTGCAATGTTCGAGTGACTTAATAAGTAGATTTTTCCACTGCAGTTTCCTGGGCATGTTTATCAAATGTCAAGACTGCCATTGCCAGTCCTAATTGTCTTCTAATTTTTGCATTAATATTGGGAAAACTTGCAAATTCCCTCCCTGATATCTTGCCTGTGTTTTCTGATCAAAGAAACATGCTTCATGCATCTGGCTCAATGTATACATTTCCTGTCTCATTTTCAAACCTTGAGTCTTGGGGTAGCCCCAGGAAACAGTGCTTAAAAAGAAACATCTCACTCTCCTGATAGTTTTGATTGTCATGCTAATTTAGGAGACACTGTTGCAGACCAACATAGTTTGTCATATATTCTCTCTCTCTCTCTCTCTCTCATATGTTAAATGGATAAAAAATTCTGAGATTTCTCTCTCTGGGAATTGTCATGATGGAGAACCTACGGGTGATCTAAGCGTGTTCTGCTGCTAGAATGTCCTAATTTTTTCATGCCGGTGGTTTTGACTTGTTGTTTAATACGTTGGTGAGGAGATAATTCCCACCATGACAATCATGAACTTTATTAGAAGCAACGGAAGCAATCCTTCCTCAGGGTGTGAAACTCACAGTGTGTTCCCCTTCTCTTTTAGTGGCCATCCTTCTCAAAGACGACTATTTTGTGAGTGGTGCTGGCCTGCCTGGCAGATTCAAAGCCGAGAAGGTGGAGTTTCACTGGGGCCACAGCAATGGCTCTGCCTGTGGAGGTGAGAGAAGATCTCTAGAGATCTGCAAGCATGGCTGTCCTTTGAATGTTGATGTTAATCACATGCTCTTTCCTTACATTCATTTTTTGTACAAATCAGACTGGATAAAAAGAAACACTTCTGCCACGAAATCCTCCATAGGCTGGATATGGTGGTGCATGCCTGTAATTTCAGTGGCTTGGGAGGCTGAGGCAGGAGGACCGCAAGTTCAAGGCCAGCCTCAGCAACTTTGCAAGGACATTTGCTCAGCAAGACCCTGTCTCTAAACAAAAATATCAAAACAGGGCTGGGGATGTGGCTCAGTAGTTAAGTGCCCCTGGGTTCAATCCCTAGTACCAAAAAAAAAAAAAAAAAAAAAAAAAGAAAAAAGCCCATATCTATAGCATGTTATCTGGATGCTTCCTACCAAGCCTCTCCTCCTTTGTTCAAGGGGAGAAATAGGGAAATTGCAGGCATCCTGGTTTGATGGACTCTCCCCTGGTCAATACAATTGATCATTTGTTCATTTGACAGTCTCTTTTCACAGTTCATTTCTGAAATGTTCGTTGCTCTCCGAAGCCAACATTTTGTGTGACACTTGGGTGACTTTCATTGTCACTCTTTGGAAAACTAGTGACATATGAAGAAGGGTCTCAAAACCTTCTTTCAGTTGTGAAGTTGTTTGGAGGGTTTTCTGCTCCTGGTTGCTGTTGAGAAAGATGCTCTGCTAGTGGCCTGCATCCCTGTTAACTTTGCCTGGATGGATGGTGACATTTTGCTTTAGTCCTGACATACTTTACACCTTTTTACAGACCCTCGGTGCTGATGTGCAGGGAGGAGAGGGATCTGGTCACCAACTCCGTTATTAACGTTAGCTAGGGATGTGACTTCCCTTCTGTGGCTGACTCATTGTTGTGAATATTCTTCTGCTGTGATAAAAGTGTTGGTTGGCTCCCTATGTGGTCATTCTTACAAGTGTATGGAAGGTCTAAAATGCATGTATTTCCTGTCTGTGATTCTACCCAACCATGGAGTGACTCTGAACTGGTAGCATGTTATCATCCAAGGAGCCAAGTGGCCAAGGACTATTTCCAACCTTTAACATTTCTTGTCCTTCTCTGTGAATCCAGTGAATATGGTACCACCTAGGGGTTCTGGGTTTATTGTCCCTGTTCAACAAAGAATTGAAGAACAGACACAGATAGCAAGCAAGAAGTAGGTTTATTGCAAAATTGACAGGGATAGACCTCTCCCAAGAGAAGCGGCCTCGGAGCTGGGAATCCAGTGGGGGAGTTCTGGCCTGTTCTTTTTATGGTCTCTGAAATTTCCTCCTTTCCTTATCTCCTCCCCTGTCCTCGTGTGCCCCCCTGTCCACGTCTGTTTTAGTTTTTCTCTTGGATCCCCTGCTTAGGAGCACGAGTACGGAAGTGTCTGTCTGATTGGGTCTCTGCTTGTGTCCAAGAGCACTTTGGTCAAGCAGGAGTTTGGCCTCATTAGAAGACCCTCTCTGTGCTCCTCTGTTCTGGCCCCGCCCCTACCTCCTCACTCACCATCTTGCCCTGGCCTCCTCGGTCCTTCTACATCTCCCTCAAATACTTGAGGCTCCCTTCACAAAGAAAATACATGTGCGTATCCACACAGAGGTGTTCATTTGCTTCTAGTTGCTGTGAGCCTTTGGGGCACATTCCAGATCCAAAGCCTAACCACATAGACTTGCATGTAATTTCTCGGGTTTTATTATTCAGCCCAGCGCCTCATGTCTTGTGTTTGGACCTTCTCTGTATCCTTGGAGCTTAGGTGAACGTGCCCCATAAGATGGGGAAAATCTCTTTGTTTATAGAAACTTTCAAAGATAATAGGGGGAAAAATTCCAGGTCAGTTCTGTGATTCCCCAAATCTGTGATCCCAAAAATTACATAATCATTTTTGCAGCAGATTCTAGATCGGCCTTCTCTCTATCAATTCAGTTCTGACACCTTCTACCTGATAGAGCTTCAGACCCAGTCTGGAGTCTAGGTCTCTGGAACATCTGTCCAGCCCAAATTGGGGCTCCCTTAACCCACTCTTTGCATCCCATTAATTTGCTTGAGTGGCTCACAGAACTCAGGAAAATAGAAATGTTTCCTTGTTTATTATGAAGAATATCTTAAGGGATGCACACAAGCAGGCAGATGAAGAGACACATAGGGCACCGTCTAGAAGGGTCCTGAGCACAGGAGCTTCTGTCTCCATGGGGCTGGGGTGTGGCACCCTTCCTGCACATGGTTTAGTCCTTGTTCACTTTTTTGTGAGATGCCAGGGATCCATCTGTCCTAGAGATCTCCATGGTCAGTTTTCTGTCACTCTGACAAAATACCTGAGAAAATCAACTTAAGACAAGAAAAGGTTCCTGGTTTTTTGTCCATGATCACTTGCCTGCATTTTTTCTGGGCCTGTGGTGAGGCAGAGCATCATGGCATTGAAGTGCCTGTTGGAGCTTATCTCCTGGTCACTAGGAAACTAAAGGAAAGAGTTAGAAGAAGGGACCTGGAATGAAAGGGTACATCTGCAGTGGTGTGCTCCCTCCAAGAAGGCACCACCTCCATAGTTTCCACTACCTCCCACCAGGTCATGAAGTTATGAATGCATACATGGATTAATCCATGAATGAGGTCAGAACCTTCATGATCTGGTCTCCTCCCCAAGGGCCCACCTCCGAATACTGCTGCCATGGGGACCAAGCTTTTAACACATGAGCTTTGGCAGACACTTTAGATCCAAATCCTAGCACTCTGCAAACCCTATCCCTTGGGATTTAATAGAGGATCCATTTAAACACGGACAGCCCTAAGGAAAGGTAACTGGATAAAAGGAATGTGAACCGTTGCTGATCCTGTCTCTGTGCTCCTCTGCCTCTATGTGCAATATTCTTTCCACCTGGGAACAGAAGAGGTGTCTTAGGATCTATTAGCATACAAGGCAGGTTTATTAGCTTTTCATTTCTGTCACCAAACTACCTGACAAGACCACCTTAAAGGAGGGGACATTTATTGGGGACTCATGATTTCTGAGGTCTCAGTCCATAGACGGCGGAACCAATGTCTCTTGGGTCCCATGTGAGGCAGCATATCAAGGTGGATGGGTTCAGAGAAGGACAGCTGCTTACCTCATGGCAACCAGCAAGCAGAGAATAGAGGGAAGAGGGGAAGGGGCCGCAGGGAAGATGCACCCTTCCAGGACATGTCTCCAGTGACCCATTTCTGCCAGCCACACTTCACCTGCCTACAGTCACCACCCAGTGAGTCCCTTCAAACCAGGGTGTGCTGAATGGTCAGGTTACAGTTCTCAAATCCAATCATTTTACCTCCAAGTATTCCTGCATTAACATGCCAGCTTTTGGGGGGACACCTTGTATCCAAACCATCATAACAGGTTACAGAATTTCTTCATGGGCAGCTCCAAGGCAGAGAGGTAGAGTTTCTCTGACTCAACTTGGGGAAGGGATTCTAGTTTCTGTGGTCTACCTTGGAGAAGGGATAAGGAATCCTGGATGGAAACCAAAATATGCATATCTTAAGACCACATGCTTGTACTGACGCACAAAGAGGTCTTCCCACCCACTGTTCCTTGAAGAAACCAGCGATTGCTACTCTGGGAAAACAGTTCATACTCTTTTTCATTGAGCTGACAGATTCTCAGTACCCAGATCCTCTCCCTGCACTGGGAGTTCTCTCTCTCTCGACTTCCTGTCCTAGTCTCACTAATTATATATGTCTCCTGTGGAGGGATTCTACTTCTCTCCTCCCTTTGAATGGGATGAATCATTTCTTAGAAGTCTTGCTTTATTTATACTTGGAAAACTTGATTTCGAGAAGCCAAATGACATCATGCTTTTCTAAGTGTGGGGTTTCCCTTCTGGTCTTGCTGTCGGGTTCCCATTGGCAGTGAGAGTGGAAGGGGCAGTCTGGGTCCAGCCAGCTCTGCTCAGAAGCCTCTTTGTCTTCGAATTGGGTTACCATTTGTTCCATTCATGTTTTTCTGGACAAAAGACCTGTGCTTGAAAGCTTGAAAAAACTTAATCGGGCAGCTACCTTGGCAAGGAAAAAGTCTGTGGAGCTAGGAACTGGGAACCCCAACTTCATTTGTCACCACCTCCTCTAATACCTAGACAGCCCGTCTCCTCCTTATATTTTATTGTGGAAAAATGCACAGAATAGATGCATACTTTCATGAAACCTTATTACTTATTTTAAAATAAGTGTCTCAGTTTTCCATTACTTAAAACCATTGCATTCAGAAGCTAATCCACGGTGGCATCTACAACTGATTGTTTAGACCAAGTCGCTTAATGTTTTTTTTTTTTTCTTTTTATCAGATGGTAGGTAAGGATGCCCATATTAATTGGGTTTCTCCTCCAAGCCCATCAGGTTGCGTGCTTGCTTTCTGCAAATGTGATAATCATGTTCAATTTCTTAGTGGTATCTTTGGAGGAACTCGAGTTTCAGAGATGAGAGGTAACGGAAGCAAATTTAACTTTAAAATATGCACAACCCAGTTGCTCACTTTTGTCCAAAACGTGTCTGCAATTTTTTATGTTAGGTTGCTTTATTTGAGCTCTTTATTAATGCTAGCTCTTTCTGAAATTTTTATACTGTTTGAACATCTCTGGGTGGATTATTTCTTTTCATGTAAGTACATCATACTTCAATAAACTAGAGTGAAAGTTTTAAAAAAATAATTAATGTGTGATGGAATAATTTAGCAGCATTGAGGATAGTATTTATCCTGTATGTACTGTGCATGAGGGCTAGGGGACAATCATTGCAGGAGATTGCACTGGGACTGGTAGAATAATTCAGTGGTGGCTCTCAACTGAGGGTGATGTCCTATCCCCTGTCACCCTGGCCAAAGTCTAGGAAGCACTGTATGGAGACATTTTTTATCACACCATGTTAGCAGGGATATGCTATTAGATTCTAGTGTGTAGAAGACAGGGATGCTCCACAACTTCCCAGTATCCACTGCATATGGTACCCAGATGTTACTCGTGTTACCACTATGAGCCACAGGATCAGAGAGAGCAGGGTGTTGAGTGGAAATGAGTCTTTTAAACACATTTGGAGACTGAAGACTTGATGGGTGCAGTGGCACATGCCTGTAATCCCAGCAGCCTGGGAGGCTGAGGCAGGAGGATCATGAGTTCAAAGCCAGTCTCAGCCACAGCAAGGCCCTAAGCAACTCAGTGAGACTCTGTTTCTAAAAAAAAATACAAAATTGGGCTGGGGATGTGACTCAGTGGTCAAGTCCCCCTGAGTTCAATCCCCAGTACAAAAAAAAAAAAGAGGACTTGTCTCTTGTGGTGGTTAAGAGGAATCGTTCTTTGCCTTGTGCCCTATTAGAATGACTGGTCCTGCCTGTTAGACTCTACTGTTCATACAGTCACAACCTTGGGAATTTCAATAGCTGGCTCAGTCCTTCAGCCCCTGCAGGCTGAATTTGAAGCTTGTGCCCCACATGAAGCTGGAGCCACTCCCTGGGGGTAAGTGGCAACAAGCCTGCCTTGTAGGTTTTGATGCTTTCCAGGAATGCTCTCAGGTCATCTACAACGTGGGCATTCAGAAATTGGAGCGCTCCACATTTTTCTGGCTGAAATCCTGGAGTTGGTTTTGCAGGGGCAACCCTTAGAAACTTCCAGTTTGATAATTAACCAAAGACAGTCCCGTAAAGACGAAAGAAAACAAAAACTCTTCCTTTGCCAGTGTTCTGGACGGCTCAGTTAAAGTCAGAAAAGAAAGCCTCAGTAGTTGCAATGCCGAGCCTCAGAGACTAGACCCTATTTGGGTCCTGAAACAGCCTCAATGCCCTTACTTTTTTGAGCTTGATTCTCTGCCTGAAGGTGAGCTTTTCCTGAGTCTTTTGTTGTGGAGGGGTGGGGACAGAAAGGTAAACCAGAAAGTCAGAGACCATGCCTTTAGGCTGTTTATACATAATGATGCCATAGAAATTGAACAGTTATGTCAATGGCTATCTAGTTCCAGGTTGACTAGTCTTAGAAGCAGAGGGGCATTTTGCCACAGATGAAAGATTGTTTCATTTGTCAAGAGCTTTGTAATGTTTTGAACAACTAATAATAAAATAACATAAAATAAAATAAAATAAAAAAATAAAAAAAAGAAAGATTGTTGTCGAGTTAATAATATTTACACAGATGGAAGAGATGGATTGGAGCCTTTTGGTAGGACAGGGATGTCCAAAGGCCCTGGGGCTGACCATGCCTGGTGGGTTTTGGTAAAAATCCAAAATATCTACTCGTTAATTCCTAGAACCTGTGAATATGTTCCTTCGCATGGCCAAAGGGAATTGTAGATGTGATTTAGTGTCCTTTAAGATCATAAAGCTTAGAATAAGATAGTGGTGTTATAATGGTAACTGGAAATGAAATGTCCCAGTTCTTCCATGACTGCTGGACTTTTCTGTGATCTCTCCCACCACAGTCATCTCTGATAGCTCTTTTGCCCATGTGAGTCTCCTACCCGTTCCTTGCTCTGTCCATGTTTTGTGGTTGGTGATCTCAACACGGGTTCATATAGTGCTAATTGGAATTGAATTAGGCCATGTTTCCATTAATAACTGCAGTTGGATTTAATTCAAGGAGAAACCTCCAGGTAAGACCTCTGAGCTCCATTAAAGTAGAGGTCCTATGGGTGTGTGTTGACTGAGGTAATTAAAATCTTATTGATTATAATAAGAGATTGCAGGAGTTGTTGATTCAGACTTACTGGTGCTTATGTCTTCAGTAAGCCTCAATGATCCAAAATGATTGTGCCCTTTCCAGCAAAACCCACCGGTGGCTTATTTCAGCTCTATTGAGAGCATCTTATCAAGTGAAAAGCAGCGGAGATGTTTTTCTTAATATATACCGTGCACACATCACCATATGGTTCCGATCTAGAAGCCCTTATTTGAAACCTCAGAGGCCAGATGTTTTAGATTTCAGAATCTGTTTTTGGAAAGGTGCTGTCCCCTACATGCTTGGCTGTAGTGCAGAACACACACACAAGGGTCTGCAGACACCCATCTTAAAGGATTCACCATTTCACGTGGCCTGAAGACTGTAAAAACATCTTGACGTGTTAAAAAAGAAATAGTTGTTGAGTGTCTTTGTGAACTAGATGCTTGTTATTAAGTTGGGGGACTGGGCCATTCTATTAAAAATAACGTTTGCGGTATTCAATTTTTTTCTTCTCATGCGTTGTTTACTTTTTGGGTCACTTTCTGAAATTGTTGCAGGCCACCTTGGCCAGCCCGGGTTCACAGAGCCCTTTGACAGTGGAGATGATGACCAGGCTGGTTGTTGTCCTGCACCTGTCTCTTCATGGGATCTTTTCTTGCAGGTGTCAGAGAGGGTCCTGTGGCTCTCTGGTGTTTGCTATCTGGTGCTGCGTGGTTTGCTCTGTATTGACTTCTGTCAAATGGCCAAGGAATGAGTTGAAATTGAGTCAGCGACTTTATTGAAATAAAGATTCTATTTTGGAGAAGGGTGTTTCAGCCTTTAGTAGTAAAACATTTAGTTTTCATCTGGCTGATCTTTCATGCGCACATCCTGTGTTGATAAGAGGCACATTTGAGGAGGTCCCCCTACTCAGGGTGTGCTCCAGGGAGATGTCCCTGGCTGGTTGTGCAAAGGCAGGGAGCAGGTTTTTGTGAGCTAAAACCTGCCTTGGCCCTGTGTGGTATCTGACAGTCCTCAAGGGTATCTTTAGATGTGACCTTGCCTTGGCACCGTTTGATGTTCTGTCCCTGACATGTGATATGTTGATAGCGGATGGAATTGTGCTGAGGACTGGTCAAAGAGATGACACTTTCTGAAAGGGACATTCGGTAAATTGGAGGTAGCCACCAAGGTAAAACCTGTGCACCTTCAGACAGCCCAAGAGAAGGCATTGGGTGAGTACTACAGTTGGGGTGGGGCAGTGACGGTGACCATGTTGTAGACATATCTTAACAAGCACTGCTTGGTCTAAAACTTTCCAGACGTTTGCTCCTGAGGTTTTCACATCAGTCTTATAAGCAAGGTGCTTTTACTCACTGAGTTTAATTATTGCTTCTCCAGGATCCAGGCTCTGATAGCTTCAATACCCGAACCACAATTTTTTTGTGATAAATAATCTCATTGTTTTTCTTTTTGGTGTTCAAGGCTATTTTGTTATAAACACCCATGCAATGGAAATAATTTTATTAGAATCTTAACTACTGTTTATTGTATAATAAGCAGGCAAGGAAAAAAAATAAACCCAAAGGGCTTTAAATGCTCAGACTGCTTAATCATAGAGAGGGGGCATGAAGGGGACTGGAAGAATTTGTCAGCTCTCTGCTTAGAAATATCTACTGAATATACTGTTTTTTTTTTACCCAATCTCATCACTTAGAGCAGCTATACCTGAGAGCCAAGATGATGTTAGTCACACATTCTACTTCTGCATTTTATATGTATGTGTATATATATATATGTGTGTGTATTATATATATATATATAATATGTATATTATATATATATAATTTGCTACTTCTAAATTTTTATAAGGAACATTAAAAGAGATAAAAGGAAACAGGTCGTTTTATTTGAGTTTTACAATTAATTTTATTTTCTATTTAATTTATATGATGCCATAAAAATACAGCTTATGCACACACTAATAATTGATCATCATGAAAGCAATTAAAATTGAACTGATTTTTAATCCATTATATTTACCTTAATGTACTCAAAATACGATGCCAACAGAAATTGAATATAAAAAGTTATTACTGAGATACATTGCACTCTGTTCTTGTACTAAGTCTTTGAAATTCAGTTCATATTTCATGCTGACAGCATGTCTCTCCTTGGACTGGCCACCTCCAAATTCCACACGTTTAGAAGCCACAAGTGGGTATGGGCTGCCATATGGAATCCGGCAGACTTATAGATTCCAGACATCACTAATGGAATTTAGATGGTAGACTCGCCAGGAGATGAAGAGAAGCTGATTTTTCTTGTTTTTTTTTTGGTAGTTTTCCACTTCCAGCACCAACAAAAAGCAGATGAGAGGATACATGATAGCAGGTATGAAGGGTGAATGATTTTAAAGATCTCATGTACAACATGAAGACTGTATTAACAGAATTTTGTGTTATGCTCAGGATTTTTGTTAAATGAACAGACTTTAGTTGCTATTGGCCCAATGGGGGAAAAAAAAATGGGGACCTGTGTGAGATGCTGGATGTGTTAATATGATTCACTTTTGTGACCGTGTGTGTGTGTGTGTGTATGTGTGTGTGTGTGTGTGTGTGTGTGTGTGTATATATATATATATATATTCATTCTCTATATTTATCTCACAATGTCACATTGTGTACCTTAAACATACACAATAAAATCTGTTCACACCCACCCACATGCAATAGTTCAACTTTCCATTGGAACCACAAAGTGTTCACCTAGGTATATAGCAGGGTTTTTTTTATCTTTTATAAGCTTTTCATTTTTTCCCCCTTATTTTTTCACTTTTACAACATTGATTCCCAGAGCTTTGAACACTATTCTTCTCAGAATCCATTTTCAAGCTGAAGAACTCAAATAAAGCTGTCCAGGGAGACCTTTATACACGGAAGGTAGAGACCTCAAGCGGCTGGATAAGATGTATTGTAAGTTCAGGTCAAGAGGATTTATGGGCATGTGGTTCAGCAACACCCCCCCGCACCGTCCACCCCCTCTTTTTTTTGTCCTGTCAAGATTTGAGCAGAAAGGTTTCAAACCATCTTAAATCTAAAGCCTTTAGCAAGTTCTTTAGTGCCACCGTCACTCAGAAGGGACAGTCAGAAAGATTTACAAGGAATAGAAAGAAGGCAAGTTTAAAAGAAAGTCTATTTCTTTTCTCTCCTTTAAATCTCTCTGGTACAGAAACTCCCAGCATCCTCTTTATTGGAATGGGAAGAAAGTTCCTAATGTGTATCCGTCTAGAATATATAGTGTTCTGGATACATTGACTGTGATACACGGAAGCCAGCCAGGCAAATCACCAAAAACCTATTTTATGTAAAAATATAAATTTCACCTCTTAAATATTTGAGGATGTCTTAAAAGACAGGACTTTAACACTCAGGTTAATACATGGAAGATTTGGGGGGTTACTTGCAAAATAACTTCTTAATTTCAGCTTCAACTTCTGATTCTCCTTATTTAATCCTCTACTGCATTGGGTTAGGAAGTTCAGTATTTCAGGGAATTTCCTTAGTTTATGCCTCAGTATTTATTATTCCATGGTCCAGGTAGCCATTTTTCAGGCTCCCTCTGTGTTTGCTGCTGAACTTGCCTCTGTCTCTCTTTTCTCTGTTTATCACTCTTTGTCTCATTTATTAGTGGCCCATGTGTGAGCTGAAATGACAGAACTAGGCACAGGAAAATACCTTTAAATAAGTGTGGCTCCTGTATAGTTTCTGAATTCTCATTAGTCTCTTTCATGGGTCTACATGAAATGTGAGCTGTGGTCAGTTATATTTAGGAAATTCTGCATAATATGTCTTTCTCTTACAGCTTGATAATGAGCTAACAGAATAGACATCTTGAAAAATATTCTAGGAGAAAGAGGATTTTAAGGGATTTTCATTTCACTGGGACTTGCTCAAACCGAATTGACTATGGAACTTGTTGTGGTTTGGATATGAGGTGTCTCCCAAAAGCTCACGTGGGAGACGATGCAAGAATGTTTTTAGAGATGAATGTTTTTAGAGATGGGTTATGGGAACCTTAACCCAATCAGTGATTGAATCACCTGATAGGGATTTACTGAATGGTAACTGGAAGCAGGAGGAGGTGTATGGAGGAGGTGGGTCATTGGAGGCATGCCTTTGGGACAACATATTTTATCACTGGAGAATGTCATCTCTGTTTCCTGGTGCCATGTTCCCAGTTGCTTTCTTCTGCCACATCCATCTGTCATGATCTGCCTCCCATCAGGCTCCAAGGAATGGAGTTGACCTTCTGTGGAATGAGACCCCTGAAACCCTGAGCCCACAAATAAACGTTTCCTCCTCCAGGACAGTGCTCAGTAGGTCTTTCGATCACAGCTGGGAAATGGCTGACTAAAACGGGACCCTTCTTATTTGTCTATCTTGTGAGATTACTGTTGAGGAGAATACCCTTGGGAATGGCCGCCCCCAAATCATTCAGGGCAGAGCTTTTCCTTGGTTGATGTGACAGATATTTAGATTGTTTGTGAATGCTCTTCTTTTCCAGTTCCTGAATCCTCAACAGGGTTTCTTCATTGAGCAGGTTGAGGAGTCTTCTTTGTGTGGGACCCACAGGGTCCTGCCCTCAAGGGACTTTAACTTCAGTAGGTGCTGAAGGCCTGAGGCAGAGGTTTGCCCAGACTGTTGATAGCACATCCAGGAGGACAGTGCTCCTGAAGGAGAGGCAGAGGGGATAGAAACAGGAAATGCACTCAGGCAAACCCTCTAAGTTCCCAGGCTGTGGAGCCTTGTGCACCAGGGGAAAGTCCTGGCCTGTACTTCAGGCTAGTTTGAAGCAGCTAGAATATTCTCAGCAAAGGAGTGATGATATCTGGCTAATATTTCTGAAGCATCTCTCTTGTTGCACTTCGGAGTAGGAAATATCAGTAGAAAGGTGACTGCTTAGGCCAGGAACGGCCAGCAAGAAGCCCAGTTCGGACTATTTTGAGTGAAGAATATGCTCACTAAGAGGGAGATAGGATAGTATTGTTATCACAGGTGATCAAATTTGTATTTCTTGGTTACCAAAAATATATATATAGTAATTATAATAATAATAATGTACAATTTGAAGCAGACTTCAGGATAACTAACCAGTCTAATACTTTGCAACATGTAGGTTTAAAATAAATCTTTAGAACTTTTGATTATGTAATATTCATATATATTATTATCTATTACATACGAGTTTTATTGCATAATAGATGCTGTATGCTGAAGAAGAATGGAACACAGAGATGTGATTGTTCAACCTAATATAAATAAAGCAAACCTCCTCCTCACGGGGTAAATTTCAGTTAAATTGAGTGCTTTGAGCCAGACCCCACATCTTCTCAGAGCTTATTCACTACAGATGGTCCCCATTTATGATGCTTTGATTTGGAAGGAAAGCCTGGAGAAAACATACCTCACATTTTGAATTTTCATCTTTTTGGAGGTATAGCCCTTTCTCTTCATGCTGGGCAGCCACAGCGGGCCACAGCTCCCAGTCAGCCCATGATCATGAAGGGACCAATAGCCACTCTGCTGTGGACCTTGTTATCAAGCTAGATGATTGGAGCATTAGACATATCAAATGCATTTTTTCACTTTTTGTTTTTGGTACTGGGGATTGAACCTAGGGGTGCTTAGTCACTGAGCCACATCTCCAGCCCTTCTTTATAGTTTCTGTTAAGCAGGTCTCACTGAGTTGCTTAGGACTTCACTAAGTTGCTAAGGCTGGCTTTGAACTCACAATCCTCCCACCCTAGCCTCCTGAGCTGCTGGGATTACAGATGTTCACCACTGCGCCCATATATACAACACTTTTTGACTTATAGTGGATTTATTTGAATATAATCCCATTCTAAATTGAGAAGCCTCTGTAGCAGCCATTAGCTTTACCTTGATTGTCTTCTCAACACGCTGATCTTCAATTCATCTATTCCCTACCACGACACTTTTCCCATCATTTCTACCCTAGCTCCAGCCATTACCATCTCTGATTTTCCTTTTGCTACTCATTCTTCAAAGGTCTTTCTTGCCCCCAGCAAGTGATTCTATACAGTAATGAGAGGTTACTTTTAAATGCTTGGATTGCTTTAGCTTAAATTCTTCTAGTGCTTTCCAATCACATCTTTAATAAAAAGTTCATACTTTGACCCTCAGTGCCCTCTTGACCTGATTCCTATACCCCCACTCCCTTCCTAAACTCCTCGACACCCTGTGTTCATGCATTCTTTGATTGCAGAATGTTCTCTTCCTGTTTATTGCGTCTCCTGGCTCATTCCTGTCACCATCTTGCCAGGTATAACATAGCATGCTCTCTCCTCCCAACTCAGTCCTTTACGGTTACTTAGTTTTATTTTCTGCATAGCAACTGCCACTGTTTATAATTACATATTAATTTGTTTACTAGGTTTTTTTAAACTCTCCTACCCCTCAACCACCCCCACTCACTGTCTATAAACCTATGGAGGAAAGGAGTCTGTCTGTTCACTGCTAAATCTCAGCTACTAATGAAGACAGTCCCGTCACAGCATAAGCAATCATATCTATTAGGAAAATAGCATTCTTGTATTCTATCCTCATCTTGGGGGCACACTGGTTAAAGAGCAAGAAACGAATTCCTGAGAATGGAAACTTTTAATGCATTCATTATAAAGATATTTAAAGAAGCAAACCCTCCCCCTAAACTACCTCTTGTATGAAGAATGTGAATGACCCAAATAAATTAGTTACTCTCAAATAAACACATTCATCCTCTTGCCTCATGCCGTGAGGCTGAAGGGTTAGTTATGTGGCTCAGAAAAGGATCTTTTTAAGGTCTGTACTTCTAGAGTGTAGCTCTTCTATTAACAACCATTACACCCAAGTATCAAGACAGATTGTTCCAATTAGTCAACGAGGTCCAGGTTTTTGAGAGCTGTTAATATGCACACGAGCAATTACTGTTGCAGAATTAAAAGGCACGCCTTTGGGAATTTTAGATTGAGATTATCAGTTTTGGTCGAGAGCTAAGGCAGAAGCCCTAAGAATGGTGTGCTGCCTTTTTCTGCAGCTCTGTCATGGGACGGTGCTCTGGTGCCCACACACAGAAGGTCCTGAGGTTGCTACATTCTCATGCCATCCCAGATCAGTGTCTTCCTCTGTATTCATTGAGAATCAGTCATGGCTGTGTCAGAAGGAACAAGAAAAAACAGCCTCTTGAGCTCATGGAACCTAAGGGACCAGCAGAGTGAATCTTAACCAGAATTCACATTAAAAGGAAGTAGACATTTTTTATCTTTTAAAAGCACATTCGAGTTGTTGTTTTTTTTTCCCCCTGGTAAATGAAAACATTCTCTTCTCTCCTCCTTCTCCTCTTCTTCTTCTTTCTCATCTGCATTTCCATGTTTTAATAAAATGCATACAACATTTCCTATGAATGCCTCTCCATTGTTCTATAATATGCACTTCCTTCTTTCCAAAATTTACTAGAATCCCACAATGTAAGCTGAAACTGGAGTCCTGGAGTCAAAGAATATGTGATTTGTAGACTTTGGAGGTGACACTCTCTTTTTCTAGTCAGTTTCCTAGTCAATCTCAGAAGTGCTTGATAATCTGCTCTTGGAGCTAAGGTATTGCTGCTTTTTCAGAGTCTCACCTAAAGAGGGAATGGAATGTGAGTTCTTGATGGTTTGTAAACATTAGTAGGATTCATCCCATAATGCCCCAGTGGAGCATTGTCAAGAGCAAGGCATCTCTTGGGAGAAGGTGCTTAGGACATCAATTGTGATAAATAAAGGCATGCAGGCCTGGGTGAGTCACTTCCAGGAAAGGAGGACCCAGATAAGTTATGAATGAGGGTGTGGATTGCAGAGAGTGAGCTGGCCTCATCTCCAGAGGAAGTGATAGGAATGGACAGCGGTGTGCAGATAGAGGGTTTTGACATCTTTTGAAGGGATTCACTTAGAGAAACAATCTGCTTGGTCATTGATGTCCCAAAGGGAACCAAGATGTACAGAAGTGGTCTCTGCTGAAGAATCCGATTACAGTTTGTGACACAGCCCCTGGGTCAACAGCAGCTGTTAGCCATGGGACTTGTCCTGCTAGGGACCTACTCTATCATGTGTGGAGAATTAAAAGATATTGCCCAAAATGGTATGAAAAACAGCTCCTTGGAAGAGAAAGAAATTCAGATCTATTGCACAACATGGTCATTGTAGTGAATAACAGTGTGTTGAATATGTGAAATTTGCTAGAAGAAGGGGTTTTGTTTTATGGCCTTAAAACCAGGTGATTGTGCATTCTCATGCCATCCCAGATCAGTGTCTTCCACCACCAAGCCACACCCCAGCTCTGAGAGAGTAGATTTTAAAATGATCCCAGAAAAAAATAAATAATAAATGAGATGATAGATATACTAACTTGATGTAGTCATTCCACAGTGTATGCATATATAAGAATATCATGTTTTATAACTAATTGTTTTAGTCAGCTTTTTTTGCTCCTGTGACTCAATGACATGACCAGTGCAGTTGTAGAGGAGGAAAAGTTTGAGGGCTTACAATTTCAGAGGTCTCAATCCTTAGAAGGCCAGCTTCATTCCTCAGGGACAGGACATCATGGAGGAAGAGTGTGGTGGAGGAAAGCAGCTCACATGGTGATCAGGAAGCAGAGAGAGACTCCACCCTCCAGAGACAAATATAGACCCCAAAGCCATGCCCCTAATGCCACCTCCTCCAGCCACACCTTACCATTTCAGTTACCACTGAGTTAATCCCTATCAGGCGATTAATTCACTGATTGGATTAAGGCTCTCATGACCCATCATTTCTCCTCTGAACCTTCTTGCATTGTCTCACAAGTGAGCTTTTGGGAGACACGCCACATGCAAAACACAATACTAATATATGTAAAATTTGTCTTTGTCAGTTAAAAATTAAAAAGAAGAAACAATTCTTGAGATAATGATGATAGTTGACCTTCCAAAAAGTACTTGACTATGGTTCCTTACAGTGCTCTATATACATTCTGTCATTGAATTATCATTTATTAGGAAAAAATTTAGAAAATAAAAAAGCACTTAATAACCAGTATCTGGGGGTGGAGTTGTGGCTCAATGGTAGAGCGCTCTCCTAGCACATGTGAGGCACTGGGTTCGACGCTTAGCATCACATAAAGACAAGTAAATAAAGGTACTGTGTCCATCTACAACTAAAAAAAAATAATTTAAAAAGTAACCGATATCTCTACTTTATGAATTTAAAAACAAAAATAAGGTAAAGGGATCATCCTGATAGACATCTCTGTATAACCTAATGTGGATCTGCTAGAAATCAGATATGGAGCCCCGTGAGTTAGGTGTCATTTCTCATTGATCACAGAGTGATATGCTATCATTATGGTGCATTTCCAGTATTTTGCAAAGGACAGGGGCCAATGTATGTAGAGCCATTATCAACAGGAGTTGTGTTCCTAGCCTACTGTGTGACTTCAAATCTTATTTCTGTTTTCCATCTTTGTTAAAGTTCTCAGAACTTCTAAAAATTAAGTCTAATTTTCCTGCTTACACCTTACTGCATGATACAGATTTTTTTTCCACAATTAGTGCATTTTACTTTTCAGAATAGGAAATAAAAAAAGAGAGCAGAACAATGAGTCTGATTTAATGTCATTTCTAAGACCTTATTTTCCTAAGCAAGAACAAGTACAATATAAAATCATAAAAGCAAATTGTCCTTAAAATGCAAATCATTTGTGGCCTTCAGATTGTCAAAATAATATATATTCAGTATAAAATAATTTAAGCAAAATTGTGAGGTAAAGAAAGCATGTTTTTCTTGCAGACAGATAATGCTTTTATAAATGCCCAGATGCTGTACACAGTTTTATCATACCTCTCTGATGGGAGTTTTTATGGGAATTAAAATTGTAGTGTTTATGAAGTACTTAGTGTAGTGTCACATAGTAGGTAATCAATACATGTTTTGCTTCTCTCCATGGAATGCATGCAGCATAATTTATTTTTTTGCCTAACATTGTTGGTAGACATTTGGGCTCCTTCCATTGATCCCTGTTAAAAATGTCACAGCTGGGTTGATCATATATTTTGGATGAACCCAGGTCTTGTAGAGAGGCCTGGCTTAGGATGCCAGTGTGAAAGGTAGGGATGTCCTACAATACTATTTGACTCATCAATATTTGGAAAGATTAACCAATTTAGTCAGAACTTTAAACTTTCAAACGAAACTGGGAATATATTTGAAAAAGCCAGGAATTTATATTTTTACAGACATAGCCCCTTTCTGTTAATATGTACTGCATTGGTCTTCACAGGTTTCCTATGGGTCTTTGGGGACCACTTAGGGTTTCATATCTAGAACATTTCCTCTCAGTTGTAAAGGTTTTTGTCTTACAGCTGTCTTTGTTTTCCTTTCCTTACTTAGGAATGTTTGGGATGCTATACTAAATATTGCCTGGGGTGATACTATATGATATAACTGTTATGGTTAAGCTATGACCCCCCAGAAGCTCATATGTGAGACAATGAAAGAATGTTCAGAGGTGAAATGATCAGTTTATGAAAACTCTAACCTACTCAGTGGATTAATCCACTGACATGGTTTAACTGGGTGGTAACTGTAGGCAGGTAGGGTGTGGATGGAAGGAGTAGGTGTGTGCCTTTGAGGTTTATATTTTGTCCCTGGAAAGCAAAACTCTTTCTCTGTACTTCCTGATGGCCATGTCCTAAGATGCTTTCCTCTCCCACACCCTTCCACCATGAAGTTCTGTCTCATCTTGGTCCCAGAGCTAGAGAGTTGATCTACCATGGACTGAATTTCTGAAACCAGGAGCTAAAATAAATCTTTCCTCCTCTAAGTTGTTCTTACAGGCCACAGCAATGAAAGATTGACTAAAACAATGGTGGATTTATAGGTGAATTCTGAAACTCTGTATAATAGCTTTTCTTCACCAGGATACCAAAGAAGGACACCTAAGAGAAGACTAATAAATCTCCTCTATTCATGTATGAAATTTTGTGCATATGCATATCTTTTTTTTTATTGTACTGTATGAGAGGGGATCTAGTGCTTCATTCAGATTTAAATATCATTTTTAGTTTGTCTTCTGCAAGCCTCCCTCCAAAAATAAAATATCTAGAGAAAAAGGAACAGATCCTTCTTTTCTTTGGGAATAATTGTCTTTCTAATGTACAGAATATATCAAACTTACCTATAATTTAATTCAGCACCTCATTACTGATGTGAAATTTCTGAGCATTAAAAAGTCACAGGCAGGCTGCTGTAGGTGACTTTTCTAACAGCATCCTATGGGCAGGGAGGATCATGTCTGTCTCATTAATTTCCTTAACCTCAGTGCCAAGTAGAGTGGCTTGTGTGTTACAGGTGACCTATTTCAAATTTCCATTAAAAATAAACCCATTGCTTTTTCTCCTACTTCATTTCGACATTTGAGGAGTGTTCCAGCTGTGGTTTGGGACAACTGGATCATAAAATGTCGATACCCTATCATGACATTTAGGTCCAGCACGGGCACTTGGCATACCAGTACCCATGCTAATGGGCATTTTGTTTTGACATCACTGAATGACAGGCCCAGTGCTTGTCTTCTTCTGTTGATTCAGGAGAGGGTAGAAAGTTCAGGAGGTCTTACCCAACAGGCTTTGTTCAATTTAAGTAGATTATGGTGTGAATGATGGAGGAAGAGATGAGAACTGGCAGGCAACTGGGATTTGAATAGGACCTTCAATTTATTTGACATGTCTAATGTCCCTATGAATGGGGACGGAACCCTGGTTTTTAGTGATAGGTAGAAGATTGGCTCCAGGATTGATAGAGTCTTGGGTGGATTAGTGAATCGATTTGCTGCTGGAATGATATGCCTTGGGGGTCTAAAATTCACCTAGCAGTAGCTTAAGATAACAAACCGAGTGCTACTTGCATTTCAAAGGTATTTTGTGCATGAGCTATCCGTGGCTTTTGTGTTGGAACTATTTTTCTACAAAAAATAAAGGCTGTTATTTTACTTAGCAAAATATGTAATTAATTTCTTGGTGATATATCATTTATCTCAAGGTTTTTGTATTCCTTGGCTATTCTTTTTTTTTAAGAATGTGTTCGTAGCCTGTTGATTAAAATAATATAATAAATAAATTCAAAACAAAATGAACTCATTACTTAAGAAAACACTTCACTAATTAATCAAATTTAACCTCAAAAGGCTGCAGCTTAACTTTATACTGTATACTATTACATATGTTATGATTAAATTACCTGTTGTAAATATTTAATAAAATGGGGGGGGAGCAATAGGAATGCATATTGTCTTGCCAGTAAAGTATGCTTCACACACAACCTCACATCAACCTCAGATGTTGTGGAGATGTTAATAAGCAGAGAGTGTGTTTCACACCCCCATGGTACTAATGAACACCTCAGGAAATCACAACTTGTCCTTGGCTTAAAGATGGGATTGATCAACATCAGAATTACAAGGACATTTCCTCAACTGTGTTGAGTACTTTTAATGTGTTTTCCAAGGTATGTCTCCTTGGAAATTTCCACCAAAGACCCTGTTTCTTTCAGTCTCTTTACACCTTCCTGCTGGGATTTCTCCAACCATTTCTGTTCTAATGTTGCTAGTAAGTGTTCCATCTGCTTTGGAATATTTCTTATTGCTATGCACTCCTCCAAGGGTTATTTTTGAATATGCATTACTTTCTATGTATCATCCCTATTTACTCCTAAACAAACAAACAAACAAAAATTTTTTTTTTCCCTGCCCAGGTGCCAAAATGGTGTAACTGCCTGAATTAGGGATGTATATAAATTCTGCCTGTTTTGTTGATAGGGAATCCACAGTCAATTGAGTGAACGTTCTGAGATCCCAGGGCCAACCTTGTCAATGCCAAGCCTTGAATACAAAGAAGTTAAGATGCAGGTCCCTGGTTTGTGGCAAATGGTGAAGGAGTTGCTGGTTGTGACAGTGTTTTGGAATGTAGTTACTGAACCCTGGGTAAATATATTTTTTATAAAATATATATTATATTTTTATATAAAATATGAATAAGATTGTAAGATGCTGGACAATAATCCTTCAATAACTGTGTTATTAACTGTGTTATTAACTGTGTTATTAACCGTGATAATAGTGTTGTTAATTATTGGTGAATATGTGAGTCCTCAATGAAAAGCTTAGCTTAGGACATATCCTTTTTCTCAGACAAGGAGGGATTTAAAGAAGCCTATCTTTCTGTCACTATTAGAAAGTGATGAAATAACCCTGTCTTTTTTTTTTTTTTTGAGAGAGAGAGAGAGAGAGAGAGAGAAAGAGAGAGAGAGAAAGAGAGAATTTTTTAATATTTATTTTTTTTGGTTTTCGGCGGACACAACATCTTCGTTTGTATGTGGTGCTGAGGATCGAGCCCAGGCTGCACACATGCCAGGCGAGCATGCGGTACCACTTGAGCCACATCCCCAGCCCAATAACACTGTCTTGAGGGTATCTGTTTACTGGTTCCTCCTCCCTCTCTCCCCCACCCCCTTCAGTTTTACTTTTTGAATTGACAAATAAAGTTGTATATATTTAGGGTGTACATAATGTTTTGATAGATGGAGACATTGTAGAATGTCCAAATCAAGCAAATTAATAGATCCATTGCCAATTCTTTTCCTGAACATCCCATGTCACTCTTTCCCACGTCTGTTTTGCATTAATTCAGTCCTTTGGTTTACCCCAACCTGGTCGTCCAGATCTCTGTACAAAAATGCTTTTGGAGAACTCGCAATACTTTGTTGAAATAATTTCTTTTTGAAGGAATAGATAAAACCACTACTTTATCTTTGTGAGGGTTTTTATTTTTATTTTATTTAATTTTTTTTCGAAAAAAGGTATAGAATGTAGGTTCGGGTTTATTTTTCTATGCTGAGCTTGCCTTGTATGCACCAGGTCCTTGTGCATACAAGGCAAGCTGTTTACTACTGTTCGATTCCCAGCTCTGAACATAAGTTTTTTTTTTTTTTTTAAATACATGGCAACTTCAGAAGAATATCTGAAACTGTTATTGTAATGAACTAATTAGGATTATTCCATCAGACGTAGGTAGTCTGTTCTCCCTCTATTTAAGTACAGATAGAATGGATACTTCAAATCAGAAGGGATCTCAAGTTCATTGGCTATGAGTGATTTACCCAGTTCATTCACTACTGCAGAATTTTTTGTTCATTTTATTATTATTACCCTTTATATTAAGTGGATTTTTGAATAAAGTAAAAAAAATTGGAGCCTGGCAGGTTGGCACATGCCTGTAATCTCAGCAGCTCAGGAGGCTGAGACAGGAGGATTATGAGTTTGTAGCTAGCCTCAGCAACATAGAGAGACCTTAAGCAACTTTGCAAGATCCTGTCTCAAAATAAAATATATATAAAAAGGCTAGAGATTCATTTCAGTGGTTAAATGCTCCTGGGTTCAATTCCCAGAACCAAAAAAAAAAAAAAAGAAGGGGATACAAATCTTCCTTCTAACCCTAATGCATTATCCCATTCGATTTGGATTGATCAGTTGATGAATTAATTTAAATTCCATAAATCAGAGAAATGCTTTGGTTTGAAATCATTGTACTGGTTTTAGGGTCATAAATAGAGCTTTGTTTTATGGCTTTTGACATTCGATGTTTCTGTCCACCAGATAATGCAAAATGACCACATTTTCCATAGTAATCATTCTTGAAAAGCAGGACGATACCTCTTTCGTGTTGTGTTAACCTTAGCAGTTTCTCATTGTTCATTACTCCAAGAGTTATCTTTCTTGAGTCTGAAAGTCAAGCCTGTGACCTTCCTTAGAAGGGAGATCCTTATGTAATAGGCTGGGAGTTGGACCAGAAAGTTTTCATATGTGGGCAGTGAAGTCAGAGTTAGTGTAAGAAGGAGTAGGAAGAAGCACTAAAAATGTTAATATGTGGTGTCTTTGTTGTCACTACCCACCTCTGCATTCGAGAGATTTTTATTGTTTTAAAAAAATTATAGCATCTGAATGCCTATATAGAGAGAGCAACACTGTTTATTTGCCTTGCTTTCTTTGCTGGTGCTGGGGATTGAACCCAGGGCCACCTCCTTGCTAGGCAAGCATTCCAAACCTGAGCTGCAGTCCCAGTTCCAGTTCGCATATTTGTGATGCAGGTGTGTCCACATTAAGTTGTGAAACTTTGCTTTTTCCTTTTGCATTGGTGTTGAAGAATTTAGTTTTGCAACCAGAGAAGTCCTCTAAAAGTTTGCTGTTCCCTTGATCTACAACTGTAGATATTTTTTTAGGGATTCCACTTCTTTTGATGAATACTTTTCCATTTTTACAGTAATCAACCTTATATCTTTTCTTTATTTTGATTGAGTGTTAAGGACCTCAAAGAGGTGCAAGGCTTTTGTTTCATTGAAAACTGTAAATGGGAACCAATTGTGAAATACTCTGTCTTGGAATTCTTTTCATGTGATCTCATTTTTTTTAATTTTTTTTCACCTCAAGTATCTAGTTGTCCTTAAAAGCCACCAAATTTCAGAACAGTTGTCTTGTGAATTAATGCAAAAGTTATAAATGTTTTAGCATAAAGACATAGTAAAAATAATCCGATTTGAAAAAAAAAATTGGTGGTATGGGCCATGCCTACTCTAATCTTTAATGATGGCCTAACCAATTTTTATCAAGTTAAGAGAGAGAATCTCTAGCAGTGGCTTCCTCCGTTACTGGCATTTAGAAGGCAAAAGCATTTTTATATTCTTTCTCATATTTTACTGATACATTTCTAATCACAAGTTTTTCAAAAGGTTAATAGAAATTGCAATGCTTGTCATGATGCTTAAATGATTTCTTTTTCAATAAAGGGTATGTTATTAAAGAGAAAAATGATTTTGCAACCCATGCATTCAAGTATGCACTGCCATCTGTCTTAAGCCTGGGTAATCAATGGTGTAAGTGAGGTCAGTTTATTTCTCATAGATTTACTAGCATCCCTGCATAAGTAGCCATAATGGAATTGATTTCTAGGCTGAAGCAGCTTTTATCATATACAAGGATTTGATGATAACTATATTAAGCATTGGCCTTTGATTAGTCTTGGGCTTTCTTGGATATAGAGGTTTCAGTAATTTTATACTTTTAAATATTAAAAGTGTAATATTTTGCACATTTGAATATGTTATATATTCACTACTTGTCCTTTTTATTTTATTTTTTTATTTCCTGTACAAATCCTTAATGCTCCATGATCTTGACTTTTCTATATCTCAAATTACTCTGGTTTCTTCCCATAGACATGTCCTTGATGCTCATCTCAAGAGACACAAAAGAATAAGGTAGCAAGTTAGAGCAGAAGGGATACATGTGTCTGGGACCCTCTGCTCCTCTGGAAAGGCCTGAGCATGTGACTTTACTTGTGCAAGCCTCAGTATTCTCATTTCAAAAATAGGTATATAAAAAAAAAAACACTTAGATGATAGTTATGTAAAGCAGAATCAGTACTATGTTGATAGAACTTGGCAGGGTGCCTAACATGGGCAAATGAATGGTAGCAATTTTTACTATCATCGTCTGCTCTTACTATTGTTACTACTGCTGAGTCAAAGCAACACTGTTTTACAGGAATCAATGAGAGTCCACATAGATAGTCTCTGAGCAAAAGGGCCCTGTACAGTTTAAATTATTTTCTCCTGAGTACCCCCACATCCCTCCACATGCCCAGGACTATTTAATAGGACAAATTAGGGATGAAGCTCATTATATTAATCTAAAATGATCTTTCTGCAAATGATTTCAAAAACCACCAATGCATAGAGCAAAGAGGACCTCTAGGCAAATACAGGTATGGAAAACACTGTGAGGCTAAGGAAATCTGTGTTTCACCCAGCATCTTACCTGCCCCAGAACTGTCTTTCTTATCTGAACTCCACTACTAATGCTTTGTTCTGATTTGGGACACAGATGGTACACAGCATTCCTTGTGCCCCCCTCCCCCCTGCCTCTCCAAAACGCAGTGGGCTGTGGTCGGATCAGTCATCCCTCAGAGACCCCATGTGACATTTACAGTCCTACATGCCCAGGGTCCTGGCTCAAACCTAGACTTGTTAAAAAATAATTTGTCACTTACCTGGAAAAGCCTGTATGCCATGCTAAATCTAATTCGTCCAAATATTTTCAAGTGCCGACTCGTATTTTAAACCTAGCAGCTGACAAAAATTTACCTGTAGGCTTGCTTAATCAGATTTCACCCTAGTCAGAGCCTAGCCAAAGAAATAAACTTCCTTCATGAGCACAGATTTCCAAATCCATCAAAAAGTATGCCCCAGAGCCAACATGACTTTTTTTTTTTTTTTTTTGAAGGATTTGCTAAGTGATCACCCAGGAAATGTGTGTGTTCATCTATAAGACAGGGTCAGGGGTTAAGTTAGGAAGAGAGGCACTTTTTTTGTATTTCAGTAAGTAATTTTCCTTGTTACAATAAAAAATCATATCACTTGTTGGAAATCTGGTTGGTACCCAAATGCTCTGGGCAAGTGTTTGCAATTCCTGATTATTTATTCCCACATCTTTTTAGATGTGCTATGTGTGAATCAGCCTAGCCTGCATTTAAGACTTGAAAAATGTTCTTTAGGACTCCTTGGTATCAAAGCATCCATTAATTACTGAAAGGATGAGACAGTAGTTTACTGGAAGTCAGAAGCCACATATTCTTTGTTCTAAAAGGGATAAAAAGAGTCTTCCATATAAAGGAGAGCCACTTTTTAAAGATACTCTTTTAATATCCTGCTGAAAAATAGGCATTTTTTTCCCTATCATGAAGAGCTCTTTCAAAATGGTCTTTCTGTGGTGACATCCACATTCCACTAGAAAATATTCTCGTGTTTCTGGCAATGATACACTAATTACTGACTATACATTTTTAATAGTTTAATCTGTCATATTCTGGGAGAGGAGTGATTCTGATTCCAAACAAAACTGCAAGGAATGACCAAACGCATTATGAAATGTGTGGTTTCAGGAGCACACGTATCTTACTTTTCAGAGCAAGTTTCCCTGCCGTATTATGTTGGGAAGCATGTTGGCCATCCAGAAGAAATTCAGGTCACAATTTGAAAGCAGATCACTTCATATACCTGGCTTTGTTAGCACTTCTGGGTTGCTTGTAACAGAAACTCATTCAAGTCAGCTTAAGCAGATGAAAGCTTATTATAAAGATATAGGAAGGTCTTGAGGAGCTCAAGGAGACAGAAGCTAGAAAGTAGAAGTCTTTTTTTTTTTTACATCTTTAGTTCCTATTTGTATCTGCATGATTCCTTCCTTTTTCTTTTAAGTGTATTGAGGGCCGAGCCTAAGGGTCCACTTTACCACCTCTGGGTGAAAGATAGGCATTTTTTATGGTATTCATAATTTATATTTTATTATTACTTGTAATATACAGCTTAAAGTAAATGCAATGTCTCATAAAAGAAGACCTGATCTCACTGAATAAAGAGGAGGAGCTACATCAGAATTTGGACTACATCCTTAGTATTTCTTCTTCTGCTATAAACAGGCTCTGTGTCATGGCTGGTTACTGATACTGAGTTCGCAGGTTAAAGATTGATACTCACTGACAGTCTCTTGGACCTAAAGCCAAAGACCCTGGTCCATCCTTGGGTCAGGTGGCTCATACCTGGTCTGGTTGCCGGTGGCCTTGGGATACAGAACAAACATGGCAGACATGATCTTCTACCTGTGGTCTATCTGTGTGAACATTTCCTTAGAAAAAGTGGCAGGGCAGATTCCTTACCACATTCCCTTCTCACACACTAAAAAGGTTCGTATTCTAAATTCTGAAAGGCCAGATGCATCTGGGCCAGCATCAGCTCTCAAGAGGATGGTATTATAAGAGCTTCTATTCATCATCGGCTCACAGTTTAGTGTCTGCAGGAAGCAGGGCTGACAGAGGTGTGAGTTAAGAGTCTTTTCCGAGATGCTTCTTACTTCATTCGCAGGAATACACCTCTCACTTTCATGGGCTTCAAAGTTGCTTCCTAGAACAAGAAAATGTCTGTTATTTAAAGATGGGCTCATTATCAAAAGGTGACCAGGGGTGTCCTCGTCTTTCCTAGCACGTCCTTTAAAGACGGCTAAAACCCCAGATATTATTTATGAATGAGTCAAAATAGCAGCATGTCATCTGATGGGATGCTTGGGTTATTTATTTATTAATTTATCCCTCTCTATTGGAAAACTTACCATCTGGATGCTGTCCACATTTAACAAACCCATAAATTAAAACCCAAGGCAAATTGACTACATCAGGGGCGACCTTCAAACCTCCTCTTATCCCAACCAGCCATTTCCCATCCTTCCTGCACTAAAAGGAGAGAGGTAAAAAGCAGAAATATGCACAAATGCTGACGAACCTGCTCCTCTTTTATTCAGTGAGATCAAGTTTTCTTTTATGAGACTTTGCATTATTTTCAACTGAATGTTACAAATGACAATAAAAAGAGAATTGCCAATACCGTCCAAGAGTAACATTCCTAAAATAATGCACCTCATTTCATATTGCCTGGACACCTTCCACCTGTCACAAGGCATTGTCCAATATGATTTTCCAACTTGCATTTTTCTGGCTCCAGTCAAATGACTTCATAAATTGCTTTCATGATTATTCTCACGTTTCCATGAAGGATATAGGTTTGATGAATAAATATATTGTTTACAATTTGCCACTATCACTCGTGTGTCCTGAGTTACTCAAGTTTTAAATTGCATGAGGCTTTTAGTGAAATCATGTATATCCAAACACAGGTTTAACTGTTTGCTGATATATATTCTCCATATATACACAATTCTAAAATGATGGGGAAAATGTTTCTTGTGTTTTTTAAATTTAAGTTGCTTTCTGCAATTTTTTGAATGAAGGTCATAATGATATGTGACCACACAAAAAAGGGGAGTATAGTTTGTTTAAAAAAAAAAAATGGAGCTGGGGTTGCGTTTCAGCAGTAGAGTGCTGGCGTAGCACGTATGAAGCACTGGGTTCGATCCTCAGCACCACATAAAAATAAAATAAAGGTTTAAAAAAAAACTATGTTATTGATCTTTTTTTTTTTTTTTTTGTACCTGAGATTAAAATCAGGAGCACTTAACCACTGAGCCACATAGTCAGATATTTTTATATCTGATTTACGGACAGGATCTCACTAAGTTACTTAGGACCTTACTATAACTTGCTGAGACTGGTTTTGAACTTGGGATCCTCCTGCCTCATCCTCCCAAACCGCTGGGATTACAGGCATGGGCCACTGCACCCAGCCTATTATTAGTATGTATCTGGTGTCCCAAGGTCAAACTGTCAGATTTCTCACAAATGAGTTGCTTCTAAAAATGGTCTAATTGAAATACTGCCATAAGGAATTTTTAGTGGGAGGGATTCGGACAAAACATAAGACTAATTAGTAGTTTTGAACAGATGATAGAACATTTCTATTAATTAAAACCTCAGCCTAGGGATTTATTGTAGAATTGTGGTTCAGTAGGTATTAGTCAGCTTGAGCATGTTTTACGGGTAAAGGGGATCAGGCTTTTACTGGAAATGCCCTCATTGATCAATCAGTTGACCAGCAAGTGAGGATGGAGGAGGCGTGGGTCCTGGAGAGGTAGGGGATGCATAAATCACAGCATCCAGTTTGGGAGGCAAGATGCACTCATGCACGGTTAATGAACAGCATATACTACGAAATGAGGAATTGTTGAGTTGCAGACAAATCTGAGGCTATGACATGATTTTCTATAATGGAACTAATTGCGCAAGATGTTAAACAAAACACAGAATTGTTATCTGCTTCATTTAGGATGAAGTGTGATTTGCCTTTGGAATGTACCGGAATGTACTGTGATTGACCTCAGCTATTTAACAGTCAAGAAATAGGTGTCGAGCATTAATATAATCCCATTTAATGAGCTAGGTGTCCGAGGTATGACTAATACCCTAACTGCCATTGTAGCACACTAAGTGACTTAGAGACCAATATGGAAGGTAAGGAAATACGAAACCTACCTGATCAGGAAGCTCAAGGACTTTTTTCTTAGAGAGCTATATATTCCCTGAAACAGAACAGAGAGAGAATTGGAAAGGAGAAATGGGGAAAAGTTTGTCCCAGGGAATCAAGGACAAGAGTTTGGTAGAGAATAGCATATTTGAGAAAGAGTCTTAGATGGCTGTTGGGCAGATTGGCGTGATGAAATAATATGGACAGGTAGATAGAGAATGTGACAATAATGAGCCTGGATTTTATCCTAAGGGAAATGAGACTCCTTTCCAACATTCTGATCAGAATGCTCTCTGAGGAAGATGACTGGACTGTGGATTGGATCAAAGAAGCCCGTGGTCTACAGTTACCTTGGGAGGCTCGGGAAGCAGTACAACTAAGTGATGATGGTTACTTCTCCAGATCTGACCCGAGGCAGGGTCCTGGAAAAGAAGCTGACAGATTTAGGGGATATTTAGCAAATGAGGTTGGCATGTCTTGGGGTTGGGTGTGCATGGAAGATATATAAGATGTGAAGGTTTTGTGGTTGGTGCAGTTGGCTCCAAGGTGCTGCTATGAGCAGAGAGCACTTGGAAGAACTGACACGGGAAGAGCAAGATAAAGTCTACTTTAACATATGCAGTGTATCTAGTTGTCGAGGTCTAAGAAGCCAGTGGTGTGGATGGATCTGCCACTCAAGGACAAGTCAGAACTGGAAATGAAGATCTGAAAGGCATTAGCACCCACATAGGAATCCATGACTTAACACTTTTACGCTGTTGGCAAGTCATAAATTAGTTCAACCACTAGGGAAATCAGCATGGCGATTCCTCGAAAGATTAGGCATGAAACTATCACATGACCCAGCTATACCACTCCTGGGTATTTATCCTGAATAACTGAAGTCATCAAACTACAGTCGTACACGCATACCTATGTGTATAGCAGCACAATTCACAATAGCCAAACAGTTGAGCCTAGGTATCTTCAATGGATAAAGAAAATATGATGTATATACACCATGGAGTTTTATTCAGCCATAAAGAAGAATGAAATTATAGCATTTGCAGGAAAATGGATGGAACTGGAGAATATGATGTTAACCAAAACAAGCCAAACTCAGAAGGTCAAAGGTTGCCTGTTTTCTCCCTCCTATATAAAAGCTAGTGATGAAAAGGGAAAATCATGGGAAATAAAGGCAGGGGGATCTCATGAAAATCCAAGGGAGATCAGTAGAGTAGAGGAAAGGAACCCAGGAGAGGGAGGAGTGGAGGGAAAAGGGAAATACTGGGGAATGATACTGGCTAAATAATTATATTGTGTGCATGTACAAATATGTAACAACAAATTCCATTATTATGTGCAACTATAATGCAACAATAAAAAATATGGAAAAAAGGAATTAATGTCTTAGGGCTGAGGAGAGTGACTAGGGACAGTTGGGTTGAGTGTGTACTGGTGCCCCTGGGTTTTGTGACCTTTAGGAGACACCTGGGGGACCAGGGAGGGAGCAGAGGCTACAGAGATGGGATTGCCAGAGAAGCAGAAGGACAATGTGTGCTCACAGAAGCCCAGGATCCATTTGCTTGGAGAAATGCAGGAATAGTCAGCAGGGCTGGGTACACCCTCCACATCACGTGGGGATAAGAAATAAAAAGAAACTCCCAGCTACAAGCAACCTTACCAGTGACCCCTGCCCAAGCAATTGCTGTACATTTCGTCAAAATGGATTAGAATAAAAGTATTCAACACCCCATTGGCTGCACAAACCTGAATATCAAATACAGTGTTATAGGAAATTCTCAAGTTTCCAGTGGCTGAACCCGCAACCCCAATAGAGCCTTTGTGGCCAAGGGAGGAAGGCAACCACTGGATTTTATTGAAGAACATTCCAATTTTACCAAAGTATTGAAGGAAGGAGGGAAGCAGCAAATCTGATTTAGTGAAGACATTTTCTTTGACAGCAAGATTTACTCCGGGGTATAAATTTGCCCTGATCGAGACTAAAATGCAGTGAAAATTAAATTTCACCTATATCTCATTCAATGCCTAACGTGATTTAAATGACAGGATTTCAGAAGTGACAACGTAGCCTTGGATCTAAATATATTTTTTATGGTTGGAAATTTTAATTTCAGATCAGTGAAAAATCATGACGCCTCTTCATGTGGAAGCGACTTAAAGAGTGGAGTGTGGGGCCCCGTGTAGATGGTTTTGTCAGGCAGAACTATTAATGCTGAGGGGAGTCAGATGGCAGAATTTGCACAGGCTTATCTATAAATTTGCTCCTGCAAGATAATATTGAAATGGTTGAATGACCGATCTAGTTCTGAGATAGAGACACGATGAGTTCAACTTGTTTTAATCTCACATTGGATGTTCAATTTGCCTGTGACATGCTGGCATGGATGCCCTATAAAAGTATTATCCGTGCACAACCCAGCTCCTGCCTCCTATTCCAGCTGCATCTGGAAATATTTTCAATTTTTTTCTCAGCTCAGGCTCCAGCTACAACCTTCCTTCCAAAGCCTTTGCCTCTTTCCACCTCAGGACATTTGAACCTTCTCTCTCAGCTCATTCTGCCTGTGAGTAGACTTCCTGTCATATGCTACTTTTGGAGAAAGGCTTTTCTCACTTTCTTGTTGACATCTAATTTCCTTGTTCTCTACTATCATTATCTCCTGTCCCCTGTATTTTTTTAGTAACAAGAATTGAACCCAGGGGCACTTAGTCACTGAGTCACATCCTCAGCCCTTTTTCATACTTTATTTAGAGACAGCGCCTCACTATGTTGCTGAGATTGGCTTTGAACTCACAATCCTCCTGCCTCAGCTTCCCGAGCTGCTGGGATTACAGGCTTGCACCACCGCACCCAGCTCCCTGTACTTTTTTTGAGTGAATGGAAATGAGGCAGGAGGTGAATGGACTAAACACCACCTTAGTACTGTTTTAGGTTTCCAGAGATCATGTTGACTACTGATTCTCGCAGAGAAAATGTTAACACAGGTGAACGTTCCATTCCATGTTTCCTGAGTGTATTTGCTGAGTATATGGATGTTTTGAAAACTCATGGGAAACCTGAGTTGTCAGTGTTATCTCTGTGCCCATTACATGAGGATCCAGTGCTCATTCTGGCCATCTATTTGCGATGGGAAAACAGCCTGAAGGAGTAAGAGTGAAGGGGTACTGGCAGGGGTGCCAGACACAGGCACAAACTTAATTCTCCTCGAGGGCATGAGGAGTCATCCCTGTTCACAGTGTCAGGATCACATTCTTCATCTCAACCCATTAGGGCCAATTTGTGCCCACTTATATGAGGCATAGAGAGATCGAATCACCTGGGATCACCCAGCCAGTTGAGTCATCTAGGAGAGCCGATGGAGCTCAGCTTCTCAAGGAGGTCTGATGGTGGGGTGTTTTTGAAAGACAGCTGATCAAAGCCCTGTGTTGAGTCTGCAGGTTGAATGTCTTTCACAGCCTTCTTCTTTTTTTTTTTTTCTGTCTCTCTCTCCCTTCCTAGTTTGTCAGTTAAAGTTACTGCCAGGTATGTATCTATTACAGTTCTTACCAGCAGCCAGGAACTGGGGCACACGCCTGTAATCCCAGCGGCTCAGGAGGCTGGGGCAGGAGGACTGGGAGTTCAAAGCCAGCCTCAGCAACTTAGTGAGGCCCTAAGCAACTTAGTGAGACTTTGTATGTCAATGAAATATAAAAAGGGCTGGGATGTGGCTCAATGGTTAAGCACCCCTGGGTTCAATCCCTGGTACCAAAATAATCATCATAATAATTATTATTAAAAAATCTTAGGATCTGGGGTGCATTTATCTGTTTTGATGATTGAAAAAGGTGGGCAAGTATTTGAGGGAAAGGTATTACAGCAGTCCTAAATCAGCATCCCCTGCAAAGAAATTTTCTTAGTGACTGTGCTAGCAGAAGAAAATAATGAATAATTGAAAAATAAATAAGAGCAAAGCCGTAACTTGGATGGGCTTTCTGTATGATCCTGTTTCATCGACTTGGTCTCAACTGCAGGTGCCAGATCTGTAATGTAATGGGAACAGTCACATTCTATTACTTTTAAATTAACTCGGTCCATGCAGCTATCATCATCCACAGCTCCTCCTTGGAGAGGAGGACTGCATCTCTGATTCCAGATGGATGAGAGTGTCCTGCACCCGGGGCTCCAAGGAGCGGACCCCCGAACCTCTGAGTCACATCCATTTAAAGTGCAAATCTGAACATCAAGGCTGTCTTGGGGCTTGAGAATGGCCCTGTTTTCAGACTGCATTCCGAGACCAGCAAAAGACAAAGCTAGGAGAGAGTGACATGAATTCATGGTCACCAGACCCTGCTAGTAGCTCAAAACCCTTAGCGTCCCCTGAAAGACAGAATGACACCTTGCAACATAAAACCAAACAGAAAGGTGACAGTTCTGCTTGTCAGGCCCTGAAAAGTGGATGTGGTGGCATGGGGTGGGAAACTGTGAAGATTCTTCCAGGACATTTCAGAATAATTGTAACAATAATGCGTTAAGGTGTCAGTTGGCAAAATGATTAATTGAATTTCCCTTCGTTTTTCTCACGTATTTGCTTTTGGTCCTGTCTTCAGTGTCCCCTATTTAAAAAATACAACGCATCCTGTTCTGCCCAGTCCTCAGAACTCTCTCTCTCTCTGAAGTCCTTTATTATTGCAAAGTGACATATGTGATACCTTCCCACTGACATTCATAGACTTATAATCCTACTCCTTCAATTGCTTTATTAATGCTTTGGCTTTCAGCATAAAAGCCAGCACATTGAAAACCACAGAAAATTTCTGATTATGACAGTGACATTTATCATTCCCTAATGGAGAAGCTGTAGCTTCTAGCCAGGAAGTTGGCAGGTGCATCCAATGCGGAATTCCTCATTTTAAATGCAACCCTTGCTGAGAAGAGCTGTGCTCCCAGGCTCTGGATAATTCTTAATCCTCAGAGAGATGTAGGCCTATGTCCAGTAATTGGCAGAGGCACTGTGTGTTTTTAACTGTAGTTTTTATGGGTAAAGAATTGATGTCTTATTAATGTAGTGATGCCTTTAACACATCAAATGCCTTCTCTGTTTCAGACACTGCTTAACCCACTTGGTATGTATCAGTGAACAGAATAATATTCTGGCCACCATGGATCTCATTCTAGCAAGGGGGAGATGAGCTGGAAAACATTAGAAATAACTGTCTGTCTTGTAAAGCATAAAATTCTTTTGGGGGGAAAAATATTGTGTCCTTTCAGGTAAGTCTTTTGAGTCAGAGATTTGGAGAGGTTGTGGGTTATAGATGAAGAGACTGAGGTTTAAGCCCGGTCTCCAAAGAGGTGAGTCTCGTTTGGCAAATCACAGAAATCCATCAGGCATTCCAATTTAGGAATATAAAAAAATAATAAAACCTGGGTTATTACAAATTAAACATGCTTTTTTTTTCTTTCCAACTTTTGAATCCTCTTTTCTGCTATCTGAGCCCTGGCATTTGGGGGACCAGTGGCCTACCCTCATGCCACTCCCCCCTCTAGTGAGACTTGGATTGAGTCAGGAGAATTCTGAATGTGACATCTGTGTGTGACGCTGACAGCATGTCGTGAGATCTGTTCAAGAGTTAATAAGTGTGGGTGCTGGCTTGAGGCAAGCTTTCACTTTACTTTCATTGCTGTTCCGAGTGATTCACTGACCTGAATCAGTTATAAAGGTTCACTTATAGATGCAACTTCTTGAGAAGGAAAAAAAGATTAAAATGTCCCTAGAGCAATTTTACTGAGATTTTGGTCCAAAAGGAAACCGTGTAAATAAACAGCAAGAAAAAAGCAAGAGCTAAGGCAGCGGCGCTGCAGAACAAGCCAGAAGACAAATGCTGGGTAATTTGTACCATCCTCTGATTAAATGGCCATGAGCAAATCATCCGGGCCTCACTCCATCACTCTTTGTTGTGGCGGTGGGATGACACACGCCTGTACAGAGCTCTGTACTCAGATAACTCACACCCGATTGCCACCACGTCCCCATCACCCTGAGTGCTGCGTACACAGTGTTCCCTAGGAGTCAGGGATGGGCATTATTTAATGGAGGATCTAATCTCTCAGCAGCCTTATCAGCAAAGTGCTTATTTCATCCTCAGTTTGCAGGTATGGACCAGGGGCCTTGTGTGATTAGTGATGCCCAGGATATGCAGATAGTTGGGTGATAACAGGTGGGGTGGGAATGCCAGGCAGTACATGATAGGTCATTTCTAATTATTTGATGCCAGATAACAGAATTGAAGGTTCTTTGGCTTTTTTGGGTTTTTTTTTTTTTTTTTTTTGTACCAGAGACTGAACCCAGAGGTGTTACCCATTGAGCCACATCCCCAACCCTTTTTATTTTTTATTTTGAGACAGAGTCTTGCCAGGTTGCTGAGGGCCTCCCTACATTGCTGACACTGGCTTTGAACTTGCAATCCTCCTATATCAGCTTCCCAAGCCTCCCACCCAGCAGGATTGATGAAATTTGTGTCTCATTATTGTCCTTCCTGATGGGCTAATGGATGTCTCCAACTGTCTCCTCCTGTCTCTAATCTACCTCTCCCAGTGCATGTGTCCTGTGCACCTTGGATATAGGGCAATATCCTTCTATGTGTCAGATGCCTGGAGCACCTTGTCTTGGTCATGACAACCAGGATGCTCTCAATATTGCCAAATCTTCCCCGGGGGAGCAAAATCTCCCCTTTTGAGAACGTGTAGTCCAGATGCTCAAGTAACACACACCTCTCAGGTGTCCAAATTGAACTCTTTGTCTCTACTCATCTTCTAATCTGTGTAGCAGCAGTTGTCTGTGGCTATGTGTATTACTCTGCCAAGAGGGCTGTGACCAAAGACCAGTGGCTTAACAATAAAAATGTATTTCGAGTGGTTCTAAGTGATCAAGACCATCCAAGGTCAAAGTATAGTTCAGGAAGCTAACTTCCCTTGTCCTCTTTCTGCACTTAGGGAGCTCGAGGGAGGGCAAGGTCTGTGGTACCTCTATTCAAAGTGCACTAACCCCCCCTGTGAGGTCTCGACCCTCCTGACCTCATCTACCTCTCACTTCCCCCCAGAGGTCCCAATTCCAGATACCATGAGGGTTAGGGGATGACATCTGAGTGGCAGGGAGAAGCCCAAATGTTCAGTCCATTGCTGAGCTTTGATCCATTGGAAGGATGGAACAGACAGTCCAGCTCTTTTAGAGTCTTTGGAAAAGTTATTTAACTTTTGTTAGTACATTTAGTGACTTGCTAAATTGGGATAAAAATCAGTTGCCTCATTGGTTGGATTTGGAGATTAAATGAAATAATCTATCCCAAGATGTGTAATTTTTAACATGAAATAAATTTTTCCTATATTTTTGTTCCTCTAGAAGTCTAACACCCCTTATGTGGGTGATGTAGGTTCACTTTAAAGATAGAAAAATATATTAATTTTTATAGTCTAATAATGAAGAAATACGTATTTGGAGAGAGAAGGCGATTGACCTTTTTTTTTTTTTTTAAGAGTACAACTTAAATTAAAAAACAAAACTATTTTTGGAAAGCCACTAAGAAACCTCTGGAAAGTTTCTTACCATCTCTGGTAAGAATTAAGTGTTTTCCTGCAATAAGGACAAAAATCCTTTTCTCTAATAAAATTGTGGAAACAAGATGAGTCATAGCAATGAAAAGGCTTAGAATGTTCTCAGAGTACCGCTGTACGTGTTTTGTCCCACATTTCTCTCAAGGCCAGTCATGGTCTCGTACACAAATGGCAACTTCAGATCCCAGTTTTCGATGCATCTGAAGATCATCTATATACAGAATTACTATTTGCCATCCCGACAAGTTCTTTTCATAAATGATTGGTTAAACAAATGACCACACGTGAAATTGGACATTTGGTTGGTTTCTTTGGTACCAGTGATTGAACCCAGAATGGCTACATCCCCAGCCCATTTTATTTTTTATTTTGAGACAAGGTCTTGCTAAATTGTTGGGCTGGCCTTGAACTTGTGTTCCTCCTGGCTGGGCCTCCTGAGCCGAGGGGATTACAAGCATGCACCACTGCTCCCTGCTGGCTGTGTGTTAAATTTGATTTAAGAAGGCTTTTGAGTGATCAGCCGTGGAGGGACTCCTGCAGCTGGTGAGCCTTAAATGTGCTTTGCAAGGATGTCACCGCACTGCCAACGCAGCTGTAAACTCTTGGCGCCTTTGCTGGTAACAGTTACAGTGCTCGCCTTTCCCCGAAGCCTTGCGAACAGTGCTAATCATTAAGTATGTTTAATAAAAAATATCTTCTCAGCTTGCGAGTGACTCTCTGTTTTAAATATTTTTAAAAGTTATTCCACGCAGTGAGACACTCTTGACATTAAATAGATTTAATAGGAAATTGTTGGTTTCTGATGGTTTTCAGTGTTAAGTGTTTTTTTATAGGTAGTTACTTTTTCAGCCGACAACCAGCTTTTTGTCTTTAATATTTAAAAAGTTGCTTTTATAGCTTCTTGGTACATCTGTGTATAAAACACAACGTGAGGATTGCCTCTCCATTTTGAAAGATGTCTTCCTAACGAACATGAGAAAGAAAGCGTTTTCATTTGCTAAACATATTTAATTCACAGACCAAAGGAGATTCCAGATTTCACAAATTGGAGACCCCCCACCCAAAAAAAATATCAGTTTCAATGTCTTGTGAGACGTGAGATGCCAAGGTGCACTTGGAGAAATATGTTTATCCAGCACTGAGCACCTATGGAGAATGTGCTGAGGTGTTGGTTAAGATGTATAATGCTTTGTCCCATTGAAACTCTCTTGAGACCTTGCAGAAAAGTCATTTCATCTTCATAGAAACTGCTCGTGGTTCTCCTAAGTAGTTTTTAGTTGTGTGTAAGGCAGTGACGTGTAAGTGTTTGTCAGAGGTTTGTTAGTGACATCAGGTAGATCTGAGAATACACCTTTATTTCTATATTAGGATAACCCTTCTGTAAGGTATAGATCTGAAAGCCTGGGTTTGGGTAATTTTGCCATCTTAGATTCTTATGGGGGCTAAGCGCTGGGGTGGGTGAGCTGCAAAGGCAGGTATAGAGGTGGACACAGGTGACATTAAAGGGCCCCTGCATAGAGTCATGGCTCCTTTGCTTCTCTCATGCATTCTGGGTCATGCCCTTGAACCTCTTGGCGTCTCTGTATCTCCCTGTGTGATGTGGGCACCAGTGTCTGCTGCTTGTATTGGGAATCAGATAAGCTGATGCATACTGAAGTCTTTGCACCCACAATCTATTCATTGTTCGTTCAATATTTACTGTTAGTATATTATTCTTCTGTGTAATTGAAGAGCAGACTTAATCCTTTGCAGAGAATGATTGACGTGGAGACTTAGAAGCCTCTCTGGAGGCTGAATTGGGTAATTCCAGAACTCTGAACATTGTCTCTTCCCTTGCAGCACCCAGTGAACAATGGCACATTTTTCCAGGGCTGAGAAGATTGTTATCAAAAAGTTGAGATGACATGGTTCTGAATTCTAGAAACTCCAAGCTGTAACTTTGAGCCTGAAGTTGACAATGAATCGAGGGTGTCCTGGAATTTCTCCCTCTTTGTCACCATGGAAATTCTGCAAACATTCTTCCTCCAGATACAACTTACATCAGACCCCTGACTCTGATGTCTCCCACTTGTGGCTCTCCCTCCTCTGCCTCCAGACAGGTGTTCTGGGAGATGACACAGGATTAAAGTGGAGACAGAAAGGAGCTTCTCATTTCTGCTAGCAAAATCTTCCCCCAGACCCCATGTGCCCAGACAAAATGGTAATGATAGTTATGATGGTGACAGTGAAGGTGATGCTGCTGCTGTTGTTTTTAGATTTTAATGACAATGTTGTTGGTGGACGTGGTGATGAAAGTAGTGTTTGTGGGGGTGGCAGCTCCCTTGTGCTGACAACCATGTGACCAGCACAGGGCCTAGTGCTTTGTCTGTAATTTCTCATTTAACCCTCATGGATGCTTCTTAATTCTGCATCATAACCCTTCCTCTTTATAATGGACAAGCTTTAGTTTCTGTACAGGTTACCCAAGAAATGATGGACTGAGGTCAGAACCTAGTCCTGCCTCTTGCTTTTAAGTGATTTTTGCTGCCTCTCAGGGAGCTTGGGAGATCTGGCAAGGCCAGCATGCCAGTTCCTTCAAGACCTCATAGGTTTGGGGGGACCTACTCAGAATCAGACCAGTTTGACTGGGACTGTCCACAGCAGTTATAGAGTCAGGGATGTGGGCAGTGTTTCCAACCTTGGTCTGACCTCTCCTGAAGCCATGTTTAGAGACCAGCATGGGACAAACCTGGGCTTCGAAGGTAGAATCCAGGTGTCTGTGTGCATCAGAACAAGTCTCAGGGTAGCTATGTCCATGACCTATGATTTTTGCCATGTGTCTTTATTATGCTGAAACCCTTTCCTAATTGAGCTTTTCTGATCTTCTGACATTTCCCAGGTCTCCTCTTCTTTCTGTACAACTTATTTTTTGAAAAATTTATTATTATTTTTTTTTTTGTGTGTGGTTGTAGATGGACAACATGTCTTTACTTTGTTTATTTTTATGTGGTGCTGAGGATCAAACCCACTGCCTCACACTTGCTCGGCAAGCACTCTACCACTGAGCCACAACCTCCAGCCCTCCCTGGCCATTTTTTTTTATTGTTAATATCCCCATGGGAAATGACCCTACTGTCTTCATCCTGGAAGAGTTCAGATTTCGTTCAGCTTCCTCTCTGGGTGTTCTGGAAACTTCTTCCATGCCCTACACTTCCCTGTGTCTCTCATGAGCATTTAGTGTCTACCTTGGTGCAGGGTTAGGTGTTCAGTAAAGATTAATTTCCTGCTTGAATGAATTCATGTTATGTTTATATCTCAGAAACACATGAAGAAGTCTAGGATAGGATTAGGGTTCTGACCTTTACCTTTGACCCACACCTTCAGGGGGATCCAACTCTTTACTTATGTATAATTAACCACTTGTAGTAAAAATAAATTCCCAACTTGAAAGATGCTTTTCAGGTTTTTGTTGTTGTTTGTTTGTTTGTTTGTTTGTACCAGGAATAGAACCCTGGGGCACTTAACCACTGAGCCATGTTCCCAGCCTTGTTTAGAGCCAGGGTCTCACTAAGTTGCTGAGGCTGACCTTGAACTCATGATCCTCCTGCCTCAGCCTCCTGAGCCAGGGTCTCACTAAGTTGCTGAGGCTGACCTTGAACTCATGATCCTCCTGCCTCAGCCTCCTGAGCCACAGAAGGCATAAGGAAAAGCAAAAACATTTTCCTATTCTAATTTGATCATATGAAAGTTATCCTAACAAATACAAGGAAACCCATTTTTTTTTCCATTCGATTTCTGTATTTATTTTGTAGAATAAGCTCTATAGACTCACTTTTAGTGTTTTGTTCTCCAACATACAATATTGCTGGTTCTCATATCCTATTTACTGTCTTCAGCTGCATCCATCAAGACTTTTTTTTTTTTTTTTTTTGGTGGTGCTGGGGATTGAAGCCAGGGCCTTGCACATGTGAGGCAAGCACTCTTCCAACTGAGCTATATCCCTAGCCTCACATCAAGACATTTTAAATCAACATTAATTGTCACTAAATGATTTTTCTATCATTTATTTCAAAACGATTTTAATGTGGTCGTGTTTATTTTATTAAGAATTTTTCTCTCTGCTTTGAGACAGTGCAATAAGAATATTTTCCCCTTATGCAAACACTAGAGAACCCTGTGCATGAGAGAATAAAAGAGGCCCACAAAGAATGAAAGTTGTTGTGTTTTAAAAGGATGAGGAAACTATTATTGTGTATCTTTTGATTCATAAGGTTTTTCCCCCCCTTTCTGTTAGAGATTGGGTAATTCAGAGGATTACCTCATATGCATCCTGGCATCTCAGTTTCCATATAGAAAAACAAACTTTTATCGTGGGTTGTGTTTCTTCTTAAAACTTCTCATTTTAATGACTGGGACCAGGATAAGCTCTCTTGGGTTCCAGTGGGTTCCAGAAATATTGAGAACCCAACCCTGGTTGTAATCTGGTTAGTTAAGAAAGAAATATGTAAATAAAGAAACCAAGTTGAGAGTGAAAGCAAGTTTGAAATCTCCATCAAAGGCCATTAGAAAGCAGAGCTGCTTATTAAAATCATATTGGCCCAGTGGTGACGGTTAGTTTTGTTTTTTTTTTTTTGGGGGGGGGACTGGGAATTGAACCCAGGGGCACTCAACCACTGAGGCACATTCCCTGTCTATTTTTATGTTTTATTTAAAGACAGGACCTCGCTAAATTGTTGGGGCTGGCTTTGAACTTGCAATCCTCTTGCTTTGATGATTAGTATTAGTATTTTGAAACCTCTAGTTGAAACGTGGAATATGAAGGTGGCAATTTTCAGTTTTCTATGCATTTGGAAGATAATTTTTGCTTTGATGACAAAGCAATCAATATCCTCTACCATATTTTTCATTGTCTTTTGCTGCCTTCTTTCAGTGTTCCCCATATACAGAGTGCAATCATGAGATTGCTTTTGTAGGATTAAATGAGCTGCTGGGCACGGTGGCACATGTCTCTAATCCCAGCGACTTGGGAGGCTGAGGCAGGAGGATTGTAAGTTCATAACCAGCCTCAACAATTTGGGGAGGCCCTAATCAAGTTAGCAAAATAAAACATACAAAGGGTTGGAGATGTGGCTCAGTGGTTAAGTGCTCCTGGGTTCAATCCCTGCTACCCAAAATAAAGAAAGAAAGAAAGAATGATTAAATGAACTATTACGTTCAAAGTAGTTAGCTGTGGCTATTATAAAAAATAAAGAGAATCAATAACATGTTTTGCCGCAACATTTTCCTTCTTATTAATATCCTCCTAATCTCAGACATGTCATTGCTCAGCCCAAATGCCAGCACTTCCATTAAAGCTTTCCCCCTGTCACCCATCAGAATTAATTGCCCTTCTATATTCTTTTTACTTTTCCCTATATGTTTATTATAGCCCTTAATACTTAATGGATTTTATTATGTATGTCCTGGAAACTTGGGACCATTTCTTACCCATCCTTTTAATCAAACCCTAGCATGGCAATTATTTTAAATTAAACAGCATTGTGGTGGAGGAGAGGATTAAAAAAAAAGTGTGACCCTGATAATGTGTTTTAGTTTTCTTTTATTATCGTAAAGTGTTGGGTGAGGCCAGGGATCCAAGGTGGTGGTCCCAGAATCCTAGGATTCTTGGCTAGGCCCTGGGCTATGTGTTTGGAAGTAAAGCTAAGATTTTGGGTGCTGCTTTTCACAGGATGCAAACTCTGTCTGAGGTCGAATATTCATTATCCAACTCACAAAGAAGTCTCCCCAGATGGGAAGCCTTGAATTATTTATGCAGTGTTTATCTCTGAGTTTACTTCCCATCACAACCAATTAAGGCTATTTGGTTTCATTAAAAATAGCATTTTCTCATTTGGGAAAACATTTATCTGAAGGAAATTTAAATTTACCCACTCAGAGGCTCCAAAGCTGGTGTGGAGTTAGCTCTTCCACCCTTAGCCAAGAAACAGAAAAGGAAACCCATGCCGTTTTTCTCTGCAATGGAGATATATATATCCATATATATATATATTTTTCCCCTTCTTAAATCTTTAACAGATATGAATTAGTAGAATCAAGCTTCATTTTTGTCCAGATTCTAGATTTAAATCTCTGCACATCAGAAATACATGTGGCACCTAAAGTAGATTGCATTGCTTCCTCCATCCTTCCTTCCCCCTCTCGTTTCTTTCAGTTTTGGTACTTGGGATTGAACCCACGGGTTCTTTAGCACTGAACTACATTTGCAGTCCTCTCTCTCTACATTCCTGAGGCTGGCCTCAATCTTGCAATCCTCCTGCCTCAGCCTCCACTGGGATAATAGGCATGGCCAATGCCCCAGGCTGCATTTCTGATTTTTATACCATGGCAAGTGCCTTTAGTAATTAGTTCAAGTAGCTTTGTATACAAGGAATGGTGCCTGTCACCCAAGGCCTTCATGACTGCATGAAATATGTTCTGTCTTCTTTTCACCAGCCTATAATCCATGTTTCGGAGCCCCTGCCTCCCCTGGCTGTGATGGGATTCCATTTATACCATGCTCTAGTTTTGCCAGATATCACACAAGGTTTGCATGAAGTCATTGATGCCATTTTTGAAACAGGACTTACATTGGATGGGCAAAGGGGACGACATTAAGGGCCAGGCAAGACTGAGTGACCCCTCAGCCAGGATGTCTCAAAAGCATTATTCTGGCAGGCTATCGTGGGTGAGACTGTGACCGTAGCAGGTGGTTGGCTTTTGCAAGGTGTATTTGCTGCTCCCTTCTTCCTAGAAGCTAGTTTCAGAAGGCAGCATTCACAGTCTTTCTTAGCCAAGAGTGAGGTCCTATCAAACTTTGGTAGTTATGCTTACCCTCTCCTCCCCGAGCACTCTCTATCTACTCTGAGTTTCATAAAGTGCCAATTATAACCCATTAGGCAAGAATGAAATTGGAACAAGCCTTATAAAACTGGCTGACACTGATGGATGATGACTCTAGTCTGTCCCCTGCCTCCCAGTGTTAGGGAACAGACAGATGAGGATGGTGGGAACATGAGTTAAGAGAGTTAATTCTATAAAATGGGCCCACAGTGCTGAGCCCCACATGCTTTCTTTTCAAGAAGCAATTCCCCTGCAGCCCTGCTGGCCTCTGTGGACAGGACATGGCACATTCCTCAGCAAACTACTTGTTCACTGCAGGAAAAATGCAGGCCCAAGATAATGTCAATGGGAGGAACCCAGGAGACCAGATCCTGAAGCCCTGGGAGATAAGAATAGTTTCTCCTAACCATAAAATCTTAAGAATATATGATTAAGAATCCAATTACAACTAGTCAACATGGGCCAGGGTGACCTAGAGTTGCCATGACAGTGGGGACTTGAAAGTCTGGTGTCACCTCCATCAGTCAAAAGCCAAAGAGTGGACCTGGGTGGGACTCTCTGGAAACTTCTCTGGGATCCTAATAAAACTGGAGTGGTGGAGACTTATGGTCCGTCTCCTCTCTGAGAGGACCCACTCTCTGCCTTGAGAGTGTCCCCTTTCCCTTTTCGTATCTGTTCAATAAACTCATTCCTGTTACTCTGAGTGACGTGTCTGAAAGTTTTCTGACTTGGTCATGAGAACCAGGGTTTGAAGAAGGGTCTTCATGCTGCCTCAGTTTCTCAGAAGGCCCTAGCTCTGTAATATCAGGATATCCTTGCCTATTCTCCTCCTCTCTGGCCTACCATCATATCTGCTGTAAGGGTTAGGTGAGTTCATGTCGTTGTCATAAACTGCAATGAACTGCTCTTGTAGAATTCTAAAAGTCAAGAGATATCAAGCAGAAGGGCATATTCAGCTGTTTAAAATTTGACCTAATATCTGAGAATTTAAGACAAAGATGATGTGGCAATCTGGAGGTCCTCAGTGTCCAAGCAAGTCTCCTGAGGGGCAGGGGAAGAATAGAAGCCATTTGCTGCAGAGTGACTGGGAGAGGAGTCATCTCTGCAAAAATGGGGAATACTTTCAAGTTATTTGACTGGCAATCGGGGAGGGAAAAGGGATCTTGGTAAAGGGATCTTGGTAAAGTTGCCTGCAAATCAACAGACATGACCAATTATCCAGAAGTCTTAACTTGGAAGATTTAGGTCTCAAACACACCAAGAACACAGACCCAAAGCTATAACAGACACTGACCAAGATGACATGTCTAGAATAGGGCTTCGTTTCCAATTAGGACAGAAAAAAGAGCCATGGATAAACCAGATTAAGAAATGCACGCTGGGAGTATCAAACACATGCTCACCCAGGGGGCAGGGCCATCCTGGGGATTCACTGATCTCCCCTAACACATGCCTCAGGGGACCAGGACCCTGAGACTCACTCAATGTAGTACATCTCACAAGCGTCACTCCACCCAGGCTTTCTGAGCTCTTCTCCTCTCCTGATGAACACAGTGTGGAGCTTGGGGTCAGAGGTGACAGGCTTGGAGATGATGGCATGGAAGTTCACGGTGAAACCATCCTTTGGGTTCAGCCAGCTGGAAGAGGGAAGGGACCACTATGGCAGCTGACTGGTCCTGGCCTGGCCTACCTCCTCCATTCTTTACTGGTCATTTTCACATCTGGCTAGTGACCACCATGAGTGGCCAAGAAGAAGAGAGGAGTGTGTGGGACCCTGGTCTGGCCAGCCTGCCTCCCCAAGAAATCTGCTGAACACGTCACAGGGGCTCTCAACAGGCACAGTTGGCATCCCTGTGCCTTGGGCCAGGGCAGGTCCGCCTGGTACCTCATGGGGAAAGCCTGCATGCTGGCCTTCTGGTTCTTTTGCTCCTTTTCCTTTGTCACAGCAACTGCATAATTTTTGTTACTCCCTTTTGGCTTCATCGGGTCTTTGGGCTCTGAGCTGTTTTAACCTGATTTTTTTTTTTCCCAGAAGCAGCCAATCTGTCCTTGGTCTAGAATAAGTAACCAAGCCCCAACCCCAAAGATTGCCCTTCAGCCATGCATCTCACAGCAGCCTGGGTGGACTGTCCAGTCCTTCCAGGCTAATCCCATGGCCTCTGAGGATGCTTCCCAACCTTGCATGGCCTCTCCTCCCTCACTCCCTTCTAGGGACACTAGTTCCATGTGGGTGCCTAAATTGAGCCTCACCTACAGCGTCAGAATTTATCTGTGATGTGAGCAATAAATTCTACTTAAGCAGTTTGAATTACAATTTTGGTAATTTGTAACCAAAAGATTTCTAATAATTCAAATAATTAAACCTCAGATTAGGTTGTTTTCTTCTCACAGAAGTGAAAACTAAGTCCAGGTGACCAATGTCCCAACTGCCAGGATGAAATGGATGCCAGGGTCTTGTAGATACCTGCAGGTGATTGCATGGCACAGAGGACCCTCCAGGTCCATCAGAGCACACACCCTGCCTCAACCTTAGAACAGATGCCAGGTGCCCTCTAGGAGGGGGCAGCTCCCAGGCAAGGCTCTGGCCTTTAAGAGGGCAGGCACTATGGTGTGGGACTTGCAGGTGCCCTGAGGAGGGCCTGGTTGTACCCTCTATGACGCAGTGGCATGAAGGCCACAGAAAATGCAAGGGTGGCCCAGAAAAGCCCCTTGGAGGGACCCCAGCCAGTTTCTGGAAGACAACTGCCAGAGATCACTCTGACAAGCATGCCTGTCCTGAGGTGCAGGAGAAAGTTCTCAAGACAGATTGGCCCGGGGCTGGAATCTGACTAGGTAAGCAGCCCAGTAGTGCAGGTAGATGGGAGTGTTCAGACCAGGCTGCCCACAGCATCAGGTCCTGTCAGAGCAGAGTACCCCAGCTGCTGAGCATACCATTTTCCTTAGAAATGTGAGGAAGAGCTGGGAGTGGTGGCATATGCCTGTAATCCTAGCAACATAGGAGGCCGAAGCATGAGGATCACAGGTTCAAAGCCAGCCTCAGCAACTTAGTGAGGCCCTGTCTCAAAATAAAATTTTAAAAGGGCTGGGGATATGGTTCTGTGGTTAAATGCCCCTGGGAAATCCCCAGGACAAGAAAAGAAACATGTGGAAGCTCACTGATGCTAGACAAGTGCTCTGCCCCACATGTCCCTGGTGTTAGGTCGGTGGCGGCGACTTGGTGGCGACTTAGTGGCAACTTAGAACAAAGCAGCCCGCTCTGGAAAAGAACATCAATCAGATGCCAGGGGAAATGCCTGCAATCAGCCAGATTTCCTGACTAACGTCTGTCAATCAGCAGGACCCCCTGGCCAATCCTGGAGTTCAGCCTACTCCCCTGACCAACTTCAAGGGGGCAAAGGGACCCTAGAAACACCCTTTCCTGTCCCAAGCCCTTCCCTTCCTGCTGTAAGCCCCATAAAAGTCCAGTCTGGTGGAGCTTCCATGTGGTTTCTCCTCAGACCCTTCTCCTATCCCCTCTGTGGTTCTGATTGAATTCCGCCCGGGAGTGATATCTCAATAAAGCCTCCCCCACCTGATCTGACACCTGGAATACTCCACTTCAAGAGCTCAAATGCCAAATGTAGATTATGATAATTCTGTTACAATTCAAAAGCAAACACACCAGGGCACAGCACAACAGGCTTCACCAGCCTTTTGTGTGGCAGGCACTGGGGACAGAGGGGAGCAAAACTCAGACACCAGATGCCACTGCCCAGGCCTCTTCCCCACCTGGTGGATATTCGCTCTTGTCCTAGGTTGGGCCTCCACTGGAGCCTTCTAGGAGGCCTCGTGGGGGACCTCATTATCTGGTCTTCACCCATTGTTAGACAGGGCCCCACCCACCCACGCCAGGGCCTGGACTGAACCCCACCCACCCTGGGCCCCAGAGGCAAGGCTGCTCCTCCCCCAGTAGGCCCTCCACCATCCTGGTTCCAAGCAGCATAATGCTCACCTCCTGAGAACCCTGACGCTTTAGAAAAGATAATACTAAGTGAAGTTAGCCAATCCCCAAAAAACAAATGCTCAATATTTTCTCTGATATAAGGAGGCTGATTCATAGTGGGGTAAGGAGGGGGAGCATGGGGGTAATAGATGAATTCTAGATAGGGAAGAGGGGTGAAAGGGAAGGGAAGGGGGCAGGGGGTTAGCAAAGATGGTGGAATGTGATAGACATCATTATCCAAAGTACATGTATGAAGACACAAATTGGTGTCAATATACTTTATATACAACCAGAGATATGAAAAATTGCACTGTATATTTGTAATAAGAATTGTAATGCATTCCACTGTAAATTATTAGTATTTTTAAAATTGATTTTATTATTTTTTTAAATTACATGACAACAGTGGGATACACTACAATTCTTATTACCCATTCAGAGCACAATTTTTCATATCTCTAAATATCAAGTATGTTCAAGCCAATTTATGCATTTATACACGTACTTTTTTTGCATTATGATTCTTTTTTTAATATTTATTTTTTTAGTTGCAGTTGGACACAATACCTTTATTCCATTCATTTATTTTTATGTGGTGCTGAGGATCGAACCCAGGGCCCCACGCACGCTAAGCAAGTGCTCTACTGCTGAGCCACAATCCCAGCCCTGCATTCCAAATATTTTTTTTAATTATTATTTATTTTTTAGTTTTAGGTTGGCACAATATTTTTATTTTATTTTTTTGTGGTGCTGAGGATCGAACCCAGTGCCCCGCTCATACCAGGTGAATGCGCTACCACTTGAGCCACATCTCCAGCCCCTACAATTCTTAATGCACATATATATACCACAATTTTTCATAACTCTGTTTGTAATAAAGTATGTTGACATTCAATTCAAGTCTTCATATATGTACTTTGTATAATGATATCCTTCACATTCCACCTTCCTTGCCAATCCCCTGCCCCCTTCCTTTCCCTCCCACCCCTCTTCCCTATCCAGAATTAATATAATCCTCCCATGCTCTCCATTCCTACCCCACTATGAGTCACCCTCCTTATATCAGAGAAAACATTTGGCATTTGTTTTCTGGGGATTGGCTAACTAACTTCACTTAGCATTATCTTCTCCACTGTTACCCATTTACCTGCAAATGCCATGATTTTTTTCTTTTTTAATGCTGAGTAATATTCCATTGTGTATATATGCCACATTTTTTTTTTATCCATTCACTGAAGGACACCTATCCATTCACTGAAGGACACTCCACAGCTTAGCTATTGTGAATTGTGCTGCTATAAACATTGATGTGGCTGTGTCCCTGTAGCATGCTGTTTTTAAGTCATTTGGGTATAGTCCAAGAAGTGGAATAGCTGGGTCAAATGGTGGTTCCATCCCCAGATTTTCAAGGAATCTCCATACTGCTTTCCAAATTGGCTGCACCAATTTGCAGTCCCACCAGCAGTGTATGAGTGTACCTTTTCCTCCACATCCTCACCTACACTTATTGTTGTTTGTCTTCATAATAGCTGCCATTCTGCTGGAGTGAGATGATATCTTAGAGTAGTAGTGATTTGCATTTCTCTGATTGCTACAGATGATGAGCATTTTTTCATGTATTTGTTGATTGATTGTATATCCTCTTCTGAGAAGTGTCTGTTCAGGTCCTTGGCCCATTTGTTGATGGGTTGTTTTTTCGGTGTTTAGCTTTTAGAGTTCTTTATATACCCTAGAAATTAGTGCTCTATGTGATGTGTGAGGGGTAAAAATTTGCTCCTAGGATGTAGGCTCTCTGTTCACCTCACAATTGTTTCTTTTGCTGAGAAGAAACTTTTTTAATTTGATTCCATCCCATTTATTGATTCTTGGTTTCAATTCTTGTGCTATAGGAGTCTTATTAAGGAAGTTGGAGCCTAATCCCACATGATGAAGATTACTTTTGCTTCTGTTAGACACAGAGTCTCTAGTCTAATTCCTAGGTCCTTGATCTATTTTGAGTTAAGCTTTGTGTATGGTGAGAGATAGGGGTTTAATTTCATTTTGTTGCATATGGATTTCCAGTTTTCCCACCACCATTTGTTGAAGAGGCTATCTTTTCTCCAATACATGTTTTTTGCACCTTTGTCTAATATAAGATAATTGTAATTCTGGGGGTTAGTCTCTGTGTCCTCTATTCTGTACCATTGGTCTACCAGTCTGTTTTTGGTACCAATACCGTGCTGCTTTTGTTACTGTTGCTCTATAGTATAGTTTAAGGTCTGGTATAGTGATGCCACCTGCCTCACTCTTCCTGCTAAGGAGTGCTTTAGCTATTCTGGGTCTCCTATTTTTCCAGATGAATTTCTTAATTGCCTTTTCTATTTCTATGAGGAATGCCATTGGGATTTTGATCGGAATTGCATTAAATCTGTATAGTGCTTTTGGTAGTATGGTCATTTTAATAATATTAATTCTGCCTATCCAAGAGCAAAATAGATCTTTCCATATTCTAAGTTCTTCTTTGATTTCCTTCTTTAGGGTTCTGTAGTTTTCAAGGTATAGATCTTTCACCTCTTTCATTAAGTTGATTCCCAAGTAACTTTTTTTTTTTTTTGAGGATATTGTGAATGGTGTAGTTTTCCTCATTTCCTTCTCAGAGGCTTTGTCACTGATATACAGAAATGCCTTTGATTTATGAGTGTTGATTTTTATATCCTGCTACTTTGCTGAATTCATTTACTAGTTCTAGAAATTTTCTGGTGGAGTTTTTTGGGTCTTCTAGGTATAGAATCATATCATCAGCAAATAGTGCTAATTTAAGTTCTACTTTTCCTATACTTTGATTTCTTTTGTCTGTCTAATTGCTATGTTGAATAGAAGTGGTGAAAGAGGGCATCCCTGTCTTGTTCCAGTTTTTAGAGGGGATGACTTCAATTTTTCTCTGTTTAGAATGATATTGGCCTGAGGCTTAGCCTAGATATCCTTTATGATATTGAGATATGTTCCTGGTATCCCTAGTTTTTCTAGTGTTTTGAAAATAAAGTGGTGCTGTATTTTGTCAAATGCTTTTTCTGCATCTATCAAGATGATCATATGATTCTTATCTTTAAGTCTATTGATGTGATGAATTACATTTATTGATTTCCATACGTTGAACTAACCTTGCATCCCTGGGATGAATCCCACTTGATCATGGTGAAAAATCTTTTTGATGTGTTTTTGTATTCATGTTACAAGAATTTTATTGATAATTTTTGCATCTATATTCATTAGAATATATTGGTCTGAAGTTTTCTTTCTTTGATGTGTCTTTGCCTGGTTTTGGGATCAGGGTGATATTGGCCTCATAGAATGAGCTTGTAATTATTGCTTCTTTTTCTATTTCCTGAAATAAATTGAATAGTATTCTGACTGGTGATCATTAAAAAGAAGAAAGTAGTCTGGGTAAAGGAATAGTGTGCCAAAAATGTCTTCTATATCCAGCAGTTTTAGTCTTCAAGAAATAGACCTTGGATAAGAATAAATTAAGGGAATTAATGACAACTAGATTAGTATCACTTAAGATACTTGTTATGGTTTTGATCCAGAATGTCCCCCAAAAGGCTCATACTCTGGCAGGTTGGTCTTCAGTGCAATAGTATAGAGGCATGGGGCTTTTAGAAAATGATGGAATCTTGAGGAATCTGACTCCTAAATGGATTAATCCATTGCTGACTTCATAATATGAATGGATTACTAGGAGGTAGTGGAAAACTGTAGGAAGTCAGATCTAGTTGAAGGGAGTGGGTCCTTGGGGGCAGGACCTTGGGAACTATATCTTGTCACCAGCCTCTTCCTGTCCCTCTCTCTGATTCACAGCTTCCAGAAGATGAGCAACTTTCCTCTGCCAAGTCCATTTGACATGATGTTTGGCCTCACCTTAGGAAAATGGAGCTGACCAACCACAGAATGAAACCTCTGAAGCCATGAGGTAAAAATAAATCTTTCTTTCTCTAAGAGTTTTCCTCAGATATTATGTCAACAGTGATGAAATGCTAACGTAATACAAAAGGGAATGCTTGAATACTTCCATAATAAGAAGGAAGATCAAATCATCACCAAATGTGAAAAAAATAAGTCCTACTAAAGAAGTAGTCATGGAGCTACTCAGAAGCAAATGAGAAATAGTAAAGAATCACACAATATCAATATAGTAAAACATCAAGATGAATAAGACAGGAAGAAAAAAAACATGGAATATTCAAAACCACCAGAAGAAAAAAGAGCAAAATGACAGGAACAAGCATATACCTTTTGATAATCACCCTGAATGTAAATGATTTTAATTTTCCATATAAAAGATGCAGATTGGTTAAATGAATTAAAAATCAAGACCTAACAATATGCTGCCTACAAGAAACTTACTTCATATGCAAAAACATACACACACCTATAGTGAAAGGATGGAAAATGATGCTCTGAGAAAAGGGAATCCAACAGCAAAAATTAGTAAGCTGCATTTATAATTGATAAAATAGACTTTAAAACAAAATCAGAAGATACAAGAAATCACTATATATTGATCAAAGGAACAATTCATTACCCTTGTAAATGTATAAGCAATAAGTCTTGGAGCACCCAACTTTTAAAAACAAACATGAGTTGAGATAAAGGGAAAGATAGAATGAATACATTTTTTTGTACTTTTTAAATTTATAGTCTATATATGAATATAATCTTATGTACTAATCATGTGCATTATGTACTAATCCCTTGAACAATTTGGAAAGATAGGTCACAATAAATTCAGACCAAAAACAATCTACAAAGAAACATCAGATTTACTTTACACTATAGATCTGTGAGGACAAGTGCATGAAGTACTGCATACATGGCATACATTAAGGACGCCTGAGCCGCAAACCACTCCCCTCATGCTAGGCACGTGAGCCGTAAACTGCTTACTCTTGTAGGCACAGTCCTGGACATGAGGCCATGTGTTGTGGTCCCAGTGCTTACTCCACGACCAGCTCTTCAATTGGTTGCTGCAAGGACAGTTGGCCAGAAATTGCATTGATGGCTGCCTGTAATCTGCTTAGCTACTGCCTAAATATATATACATATTTACTATGCAATAAAATCAGACCTGCTTCCTGCATGGTCTCTGGAGGTCTTGATTGGCCACTCTGAAGACACACTCTTCTCTACCCTGTTCTGTGGACCTGCTCGCTAGATGAGAGACAGCCCATGCATAGATCAAATAGACTTAACAAACATCTACAAAATATTCCACCCAACAGTTACGAAATACACATTTTCTTCAGCATAGTAAATGTTTCCCAAAATAGACCAAATATTAGGCCACGGAGCAACTCCCACCAGATTTAAAAAAAAATATATATATATATATATATATTGATGGACCTTTATTTTATTTAATGATATGTGGTCCTGAGAACTGAATCCAGGGCCTCACACATACTAGATGAGTGCTCTACCACTGAACCATAACCCCAACACTTCCTACCAGATTTTTGTAAATGAAATAATTTCTTGTATTTTATCTGATCACAATGAAAAGAAACTAGAAATAACTGCAGAAAATACACAAACACATGCAGATTGAGAAACCTATTAAGTGAACAGTAGGTTATAGAAGATATCTTAAAACTCCTTGAATGAAATTAAATGGAACCACAACATATCAGAACAGGGAAAAGAGTGCTAATAGACAAGTTTATAGCAATGATGCCTACATAAAAATAATAATAAAAATAGAACTCAAATCGTTAGTATCATGAGGGCTGGGGCTGAGGCTCTGTGGTAGAGCACTTGCCTGGCACGTGTGAGGCATTAGGTTCAATCCTCAGCACTACATAAAAACAAATAAAATAAAGTCCACCAACAACTAAATTTTTTTTTTTAAAAGTCAGTTGTTTTTGTATAAACCAATAAGAAATTCTCTGAGAAAGTAATCATGAAAGTTATTTTATTATAGCAATGAATAAAGAGGAAGGGAAGAATATAGGGGAAAGGGAAGAATAGGAGAAGGTTAAAGAAAAGAAGAGGAAGAAATACCTAGGAATAAACCTGAGAATGAGAAAGACTTCTACAATGCAAATTATAAAGTATTGAAGAAAGATAATGAAGAACACATTAGAAGTTGGAAATGCCTACTGTGTTCATGAATCAGGAGAACTAGTATTATTAAAATGGCCATACTATCAAAAGCAATCTACAATGCAGTGCCCAACAAAATACCAATGAGACTCTTCACAAAAATAGAAAAAAATTCTAAAATCCATATGTCAGCAAAAAAAAAAAAAAAAAAAAAAAAAATCCAGAATAGCTAAAACAATTTTGAGAAAAAAGAGCAATGCTAGAAACACCATTATACCTGAGAGACATAGTAACAAAAACAGTATAGTAAGTGGCATAAAAAGAAGCAAATATATCAGTGGAACAGAACAGAAAACTCAGAAGTAAATACACACTCGAACTGACTGTCAACAAAGGTACCAAAATATTGGAGAAAGAAAGCCTTCTTCAACAAATGGTGCTGGGAAAACTGGAATACTCCCATGTAGAAGATCAAAACTATATCATCATCTCTTACCCTGTATAAAAATCAACTCAGGATTAAAGATCTTAATGTAAGACAGGATCCTTTGAAACTGCTAGAGAAAACATAGGGGAAATGCTTCAAGACTGTAGCAAAAGTAATGATTTCCAAGATAGGACTCCAACAGCACAGGAAATCAGAATGAGAATGAACTAGCAGGATTGCATCAAATTAAAAAATTTCTGCACTGCTAAGAATATAATCAGCAGAGTGAAGAGAAAACAAAGAGAATAGGAGTCAATCTTTGCCAGTTATACATCTGACAGAGGATGAATACAGGGAAAACTTAACAACCAAAAAGCAAGTAATATGATATAAATGGACAAATGACCTAAAAGACACTTCTCAAAAGAAGACTATTCTCAAACTATTCTATTCAAGATTGTTCTCAAATGCAAATTGCCAATAATTATATATGAAATGCTCAACCTCTTTAGGCATTACAAAAATTCAAATTAAATCTACAAGGAGATTACATCTTAACAAGTTGGGTAAGATGGTTATTCCAGTTAGAATAGGTATTATAAAAAAAAAAAAAACACTTATGTAAACAGAATCATATACAATGTTGTTAAGAATGTAAATTAGTACAACATCTATAGAAAACAGTATGGATGGTCCTCAGAAAATTAAAATAGAACTACCATATGACCCAGCTATACCACTGCTTGATATTTATTCAAAAGAAATGAAGTCAGCAAATAAAAAAGACACCTGAATGACCATGTTTCTTGTGACACTATTCACAATAGGTAAGATATGAACTCAGCCAAGGCACCTGTCAACAGATGCATGAATAAAGCAAATATACTATGTATAAATGATGGAGTATGATTCAGTCAAAAAAAAAATGAATCCTGTCATTTGCAGGAAAACAGAACTGTATCTTGTTAAAGGAAATAATTCAGACACATTAAGGCAAGTATTTCATGTGTTTTCTCATATGTGGAAACTAAAAACCAAAAAAAAAAAAGATATCCAGTAAAAAGGATTATTAGGGACCAGGAAGCAGGTAGCAGGGATAGAGGAAGTTGAAAAAGGGTAGAGAGAAGGACAATGCATTATACATGTATATATGGAAATTACACAATGAAACCTGTTAATTTATACAATAATATGTAATAAATAAATAAATAAATGCATACATATATATGAAAAAGGAGAGATTAGGACAAAGTCACATAAGAAGGAGGACCACGTGAGAACATAGGGAGAAGATGGCATATACAATAATCCAGGGAGATAATTCTCAGAAGAAAACATCCTAATGACATCTGGATTTCAGCCTTACAGCCTCTAGAACTACTATTTTTATTGTTCAAGTGACTCTGTCATGGCACTTTGTTATGGCAGCCCAAGCTGACTCTATATACCCCTTTCTGCAGAGAGAAAGAGAAGGTGGACTCTGCCTTCCCCAATGGCAATCTTGGCCCCATGTCCCTTCACATGGGTCTGCCACTGTGTCCAGCAGCACCTGACACCATTCTCATCATTTCATTGCTTTTTTTTTTTTTTTTTTTTTTTAAATCACATAACAGCCCTAACAGTTTGAAAACTATATGCCAGAATGAGTACAGATGGGCCAGTTCCAGAGTGAATTAAAATGAAGATGGGGTGGAAAACTTAAGGGATGCCAAAAAGTAGTAGTCAAGATAATGAATGTACAACTTTCAAAAATCCAAATTAACATGAAAACGCTATGATGAACTCCAAAATGTCAGAAAGCTAAATAAGAGCAGGATCCACTAGATGATATTAAAAACTTAATTACTAAAATAGCACAAATTACAGCCAGTAAGAATGAACTTCCTGTCCATAGGGTTGGAGTTGACCCAGAGGACTTCAACTGCCAGGAGAACAGGGAGGTATAGACACTGTCAGAGGAGACGCAGGGACAGGCTGGCAGCAGGGGGCCATTCAGGATTCTTCACCAATCACTATGTAAGTATTTCAATATTGTAATAATCCACACAGCTACCTGGTTTGAGCCATGGAACACCAGCCTATGAGTACAGGTGGAATAAATCACTGCAGAGCATTCTGATGTGGGTGATGTTTATGTCTGAATAAACATCTGGCCCCAGTACAGATAAGGCATCCTTGAGGTTAAGCCCACATAATATTTGCCTTTACTTTTTTTTTACAGTAGGGCTTAGTGTCTTACCTTCCAGGGTGCTGGTGCTCTAACTGAACTAAAGAAAACATCTTTATCTCCCCATATTTAGAACATTCTACAAAAGTGTAGAATACCCTTGAAGAACTATTTTCTGAATGGAAATGGTCTTTCATGGGCCATTTTCATAACTTGCTGAAAGGCAAGTGCTTTCTCAGGGATTGTTTGTTGTTCTTCCAAGGTTCATAGGAAAAGAAAGAGAACTGTATTCAAATTTTAAGTCAGAATCCCCTGACCTTGGAATACATGGCAAAGATGGACTGATGAAGAATCTTTGAGGAAAGGACTGCTCTCAGAGGTGTGGGCAAGTATGAGGAGACCCTTGATGGACAAACACCACCTAAGAGTAGGCTGCACATCTAAGTGTGACAGGGAGAGGCATGCTCCTGGATCTTGGCTTGAGGCTGTCATGGAAGAACAAATACCACCTCAGCAATGGTCTCAGAACTCAGCCCCTACCAGGGCTGTCTCCAAATAAGAACCACAGAGGCCAGATAATGAGCACCCTGGTCTCTTTCCCTTCCAGCCCACCTCTCCCCACAAGTATCTCCCATTGGGTGAAGGCAAACCACTGCCAGAGTCCAGGGAGCTAGGCTGATGCAGGATGGGGGATGGTCATAGGACACTACTGAGGGGTGTCATGCAGAAAAGAGCCAAATAGTGCAGAGTTAATGTCATATGTATGTACCTGCTTCCCATTTAACCAATATCACAACAGGAGATATTAATAAACAAGGTGCTGAATGACTCTCAGTGATGATTTGTCTTTCTTTTTAGTGCAAAATGTTACTATTTTTTCCTCTATTTAAAGTGCATTTCTATGTTTAGAGTGTTGCCAAGCTTAAATAATGGTTAAAAGGATTTGTGAGATGTAAAAGATTAAAAGCAATAAAACAAACTCCCAGGACTGAGTAGTAGTATCTAACATGGAAACATTGAAAGCTTATGAAAATGCAAAGTTAAAAAAAAGATGAAATGTATACATTATAGAGACAAATAATTTAAGAACAGAAATGGGAAATTACTTTTTAGTCAAGTCATTGACAGAAAATTAAAAAGAAAAAAAGGAAGAAATACAGGAAAGAAAAAGATTCTTGTTGACAAAGTTAGCGAGATCAATTAGAACAAGTAGTTACGTAGTCATTAGAACAACCAGCAAGAAGGGGTTTTATAATATTTGACAACATTTAAAGATAGAGCAATATGTGACTTGTCCCGGGTTGAACTGTGTCTTCCCAAAAGATTGTGACATCTTAACTCAGTACCAACATATATGAACTCATAAAGAAACAGGATTTTGGAGACATTCAAGTTAATATGAGGGCATTGAGTAGAATCCAATCCAATATGACTGTGTCCCTATAAAAAGGGGAAATTTGAGAAAATTTCTGTGACATACACCCCCCCCCCCCGTTTGAGGCACTTTGCTATGGCCACCCAAGAAAACTAGTATACTCATTGAAAAAGAGCCATAGATAATAGGCAAAGTAACACTCATTTGCCACTTAAGCTTTTAAGTTCTGAAACACCTTTTCTGTCATTATATTCTGATGGAAGGAGTAAGGCTTCTCTCCAGGACAAAGGTGTTTAATTAATAATCAAGTTAATGATGAAAGATTTGTCTTCAACTGTCACTTACACAAGGACGGACTCTGTGGTAAGAACAAGCCCAGGCAGGACTAAATTTTGATAAAATCAATCTTTTAAATAGAGATTATGATTTGGAGGAAGAGAGTGCACTCTGATTCACTGCATATTGTCTGCACCACCAGTCATCATTGGCAGATGTCATTTCACATTCTGGATGATCTCTGGCACAGTCTAGTGGCCAGAGAATTCTGTCTAGGTGAAGTTGGATGCCAGGAAAAGACTCCAGGAAATTGGAAAAAATCACTTAACTTGCTCTCTAAGATTCAGCCATCACAAATGAAGAAATACATGGGGGCTTAGCACATCCTCACTGACTTACTAGTATCAAGAGCTAGTAGTAGGGGCTGGGAATTAGAAACTTGCATAAAGTGTAACTTGATTGTTTCAAAAGATTGTTTTTTCAAGAACATGCCATGGGCCATCTGGATTACTGAGTTTATATTCTTTTTATCATTATAACTATTTCATCATTTATAAGCATACAGATACTTTAGTTCTGGTAAAATACTTGCTAATTAAGACTTTATATTAAAATTCTGAAAGGCTTCATATACAGTGGTTTGATAGTAGGAAAACAGGTAATCTGATATCATGTAGTCTGCTGACTAACAGTAATATAAAAATGCAAGTTATGTCATTAAAAAGCATAGCAGAGAAAGTAGAACATTAATATAAGGCCATCATACTATAATGCTACCATTTTGATAGTGTGCAGAATGAATAAAGCTGAGACTGTTTTGAAAGAGCCATTCAGTGAGATGGTCTTTGTTAGAAAGCCCTTGTACATGGAAACGTTCCATTGTAAAAAATGCCTTAAGATCATCAGTCATATAACTTTGGTCATGATAATTAAAACTACACTCCCTTTCAGCTGGATGCAGTGGTGCACACCTATAATCCCAGTGGCTTGGGAGGCTGAGACAGGAGGATCTCGAGTTCAAAGCCAGCCTCCGCAAAGGCGAGGTGCTAAGCAACTCAATGAGACCCCGTCTCTAAATAAAATACAAAATAAGGCTGGGGTTGTGGCTCAGTGGTTGAGTGTCCCTGAGTTCAATCCCCAGTACCAAACAAAACAAAATTACATTTACTTTAATACTCTTTACCTCTTAGACTATGCACGGTATCCAGAATATGAACAAAAGTAAAAGTCGTCATGGGGCCAGAAAAATAAACAGCAATAATGAAGTAATGAACATAATAAGATATTTAAGAGAATGATAATTAGAAAATAATCAGCCTCCTCTATCTTCAAAGGACTAAGGAAATTGAATAGAATGTAGAGATTTCACTAGGACATTAAAACCTATTTTTACTACATCAATCCTTTGGAGATTCTGATTTTGATATCTAAGAGAAATGAACTGAAATCTGAATTTTCCTTGCAGCCATCTATTTGTTTGGATTTTGGGGGGGCTGGAACATATAATTGCCTAATCTTCTTTCTTAGTTGAGCTTATGTTCTATCCCCAAAAACTTCCTTCAAAGTGCAGTTCTATTGACAAACATGACCCAGACTAACTCACTTGGTTCTAGTGACCTCAGTTATATCTCCATTCACTTGTCACAAGTATTTCTAAATGTACGGTCAATTATGAGATTGTGTGTCTTTTTTAGTCACATTTTATTTGATTGTAATGATATTTGTCCTTTTTTGGAGAATATGAAACACAGATTGTGTTTTCACAGGTGTGACGCATAAAGTGATAATAAATCCATGTTATTGTCATATTCTATCCTTTTTAGAAGAGGGAACTATAAAGAGACCTACTCCCCTAATCTTATTTAATTTTTGAAAAATTATTAATATGAGCAAACATATGCTTCTCTAGACCTCTAAGAGGCTCTTTCTAGCTCATTCGACACAACAGACGTACTCATCAACCACTATGTGCCATACCTACACTGAGTGCTGCATTGTCCCCTATAGTAAGGACACAACATCAGAAACTGAAATAACATTTAAACTCATCTAAGAAAGCTCATTTAGATTACTGCTTTCATGGGGGACAAAAACTACAATTACCTAAGCAATTCTGAGCTAAGGACATCTCCTCAACTGATTAGAGTAAGACCAAATCATTGATTATACTTTTGATATTTGTGTCTTATTTCTTCCCAGATATATCAGGTTTATTTGAGTATCTAACCAATTTTACTGGTGTTAATTTTATGATGAAAAACCCATGTATGTATAAGAAATAGGCAAACAAAGCTGATTTTAGGGGTAAACAGAAAGTATCATGGAAGGCTATAGGAGGCCTGGTTTACTACTTGTCTGCACCCTGCAGACTTCTTAAGCCCCTTTATGTAACTTTATTAACGATAGATTCTTTACTTTATTAGAGAAGTTTATCACAAAATGCTGAATGTCAAATGTGTTTGGATATACTTGTGTCACTTTATTTTGTATTCTGTTTCTTAATGCTTCTTCCTGCATTCTTTGTTTTCTGTTTGCCATCTGGCTGGATTTCATAGTGTAAGCATTAATATAACAAGGTAGGCTGCATTTCATAGTGTAAGCATTAATATAACAAGGTAGTATGATTCTTTAAAAGGACATTTCTTGCAATACATTCCAGGCATTAAATTAAAAATTCCAGTTGTTGCAATAATGAATTTGTAGAGAACTTCCTTTGATTTTGCTTGAATTTCCAGATTATTAAGTAATCCAAAGCATTACTTTGGGATGATTAAACATCTTTGTTATATGCTGATTGAGCACTTACGTGAAAGTTCACATACTCAATAAGTGTGGGAAGAGCCAGCAGTCAACCTTGACATAAATGTTTAGAAAGTAATGGCTGTCATAAACCAGCCCAAGATGGAAAGATAAAGCAAAGGATCTTGGGGATGGAACCTAGAGAAGTTTTCTTCTGGAATAAAAGTTGGCTTCATGCAGTGTTACTTTTTAACGAAAGGAAAAAAAGGAAGTTCTCTACAAATTGACTCTGGTTCAGAGGAGCTATGTGGAATATATAATTAATTGTATATAATTATATAACTAATTAGAATATGCCAGAAAGCCAACTTGGTTATTCAAATGCAAATTCATGTTTAGGCTAAATGTTAAAACATAATTTCATGTTTAGCCTAAATGTTAATATTCATCTGTAATATTGCCTTACAATTATAAATTTACTTATACTTCAAGATCATCATCCCCAAAATCATCACCTGGAAGGGGATATAGATTTCATTTTAAAATCTAATAATCCATTTTCTCATGCCAGTGGCTTCTGTTAATACCTATGAAGAGAATGATAGTTACAGACCCAGTCCCAGCTTTGAATTTGTCAGCCTCATTATGAATCCTCAAGTACACCACAAACATACCAGGTGTAAAATCAAACAAATGATCCCACACCTGATCCTTTGTGTGTAGGGTATTATTATCTCACCAGTTGTCTAAGGCAGACCTAGTAGAATTCCTGACATCTTCGTCTCCCAATAGCCAGTTATTCCAGTCCTCTTCTAAGGCTGCTTCCAATCCAGCCATTTAAGTATTTTTCCTCTGTTATCATCCAAATCCAAGTGACCTGTTCTTGACCTCAACTGGAGATACAAGCATCTACCTTTGATGCCACCCACTCTCCACATGCAGCCAGGGTAGCTTTCTCAAAAATGTGTATCAAATTTGTTGATGTATTGCTTAGTGCTGCTGCAGGAACCAGGGAGATCACAGCAAATACTGCGAGACTGTCCTTGCCAACTCCTATCATGTGGCCAGGGTACACCTGGCAGAAATCCATTGAAATCAAAGGGGATTGAGGTCAGAGATTTGGAGTGGAGAGAAACTTGCTTCCCTTTCAGTCTGATGGCTTGCACAATCAGCTGAGGAGGATTTGGAAGCTGAACAGGTGGACATAATTGCATTTGAGGACTGAGCCTTGAAAGGCCATAGTTGATGGTGGAGTGCCCAAGACCTGTCACAACCTCTCCACCCAGGAGATTCTATAAGTAGAATTCTCAGAATTCACCTGACATACAGACCCCAGAGCATCTGCCAGGCCCTAGGGGTGTGTTCTCCTAATTTCAGTGTAGTAGACTCCACCCAAAAAAGTTCAACACAGAGTTTGACCTCAGCCACCAGAGTTTCCCATTTAGAATTCAATATCAGCCCCAATCTGGGGATGCATCAGTCTAGTGTGTCCTAACCAAACTTCAACAGACAGTACTTACCATTCAATCCTACCATGTGAGGCTGAGTAGTCAAGAGCTATTTAAATAAGCTTTGAATCTAGGCCACTCCAGCAGCAGTCTGTCAAGCAATACAAGAGTAAGGGGCGCATCATCTGCCCAGCCTTTGCTCTCTCTAAGGGTACATTTCTTTTGCTTTCCTTTCCCATTTTCTTCCTTCTTAATGAAATGTATTTTTGCCATCTTTTAAAACTAGTTAGTTTATATAATTCTTGCTTATCACACAGCCACAGCAGAGAGAAATGACAGAAAGACCTCAACATAAGACACTCCTATACACTCTTAGAATATACAGAGTTGTCAAATGTAGAGGAGCAATCATGGAGGGTATGTCTATACCCTGATATATGCAACATAATTGTCGGATCTACTAGAAAGATCCTGTGAAATCTACAGAGAAAGGGGAATTCTCAAGCTCTGACATACTACACAACTTTGAATGTTTGCTTTGATCACTAATAATCACAAAAAATTAGCAGAATAATTATATGACAAAAACCACTGAGAAATAGATTCAACAATCCACAACAACCTGATATCCTAGAACATCTTGCTAAGAGAAAGCTGGGCTTAAGAATATCCTCAAATAAAAGTGGAAGAAAATCCCAGACTATCAGATATACAAATCTCAAAATAAGAATACAAGTGATAGCAAAAAACAATGTAGGGGCTGTGATTGTGGCTCAGTGGTAAAATGCTTGCCTAGCATGGGTGAGACTCTGGGTTTGAGCCTCAGTGTCACATAAAAATAAATGAATTAATTAAAGATATTATATCCAACTACAACTTAAAAATAAATATTAAAAAAACAAACAAATAACAATGTAATAAGACACCTCTTAAGGTCTGTAATATACCCACAGACTCCAAAAGTATCAAAGAGGATGAAATACTGGATTAAAAAATGTATTATTTAAAAATTAATGGATCTGGGGGGTGGGAGTGTGGCTCAGCAGTAGAGCCCTTGCCTTGCATGTACTGGTTTCCATTCTCAATGAATGAATAAAATAAAGGCCCATCAACATCTAAAATATTTTTTTTGATTAATGAATTCTAAGATGATGCAAAAAAATTGAATGAATTAAGGACATCAGTACAGGAGGATATAAAAAAAATCAATGACGAGATAGAGATATTGAAAAAGAACTAAAGAAATCTTGGATATGACAGACAAAATTAATCAAATAAAAAACTGAACTGAATGTGTTTCTAGTATATTAGGTTAAGTAGAAGACAGAATTTCACAGCTTGAATATCATGCGGACATCACACAGTATTTAAAAATAATAAGAACATTCAGACAGTATTTAAAAATAATAAGAAACTACAATCATAATTTACAAGAACTCTGAAACAATATTAAGAGATCAAACTTAATGCTCAGACATTACAGAAGGATCAGAGATACAAGATCATGACAGTGATATAACAGCAGAAAAATGCCTGAAGTCTTGGGAATGAGATGAACCTCCTGACACCAGAAGCATTTAGAACCTCAAATACACCAGACCAGAAAAGAACTTCTTCTTTTTCACACCCTATTATAATTACAATGTCAAAATTTTAGTTCAAAGAAAGGATTTTAACAGCTACTACAATTTCAAAAGCCAAGTCACATTTACAGAAAAACCAACAGTCAATTTCTTAACAGAAACCCTAATGTCCAGGAGGACTTGGAATAATGTATTTCAAATTCTGAAAGAAAATAACAGCCAACCAAGATCACTGTCTTCAATAAACCACCAGAATGGTAATATCAGAAATGAAGAAGAAAAAAACACCTACTAAGATGAGTATAAATGAAAAAAAAAATCATTACTACTATGGGTGCATTGTAGAAGATACTTAGAAGAATTCTACATATAGAAGATTAAAAACAACTGAGAGATCTTGGATAAGAATAAATTACATTAGAAGTGTGGATGAACATGTAACAATTAGGATAGAAGCAAACATTAAATGTAAATCAAAATGACAAGAAATAACACATTCCTCCTATAATAACACTGAATATAAATGGTCTCATTTCTATAAAAAATAGACATAGAGAATATAAATGGTCTCATTTCTACAAATCATAGACATAGATCGTGAGACTGAACTAAAAAAACAAGTCCCAATTACTGTTGCCTGCAAAAAACACATTTATGGTCAAGGATATTCACAGGCTAAAAGAAAAAGAATGAAAAATGACATTTCATGTAAATGATATCTGAAAGGAAGAAGGAATATCTATTCATATCCAACAGTGCACATTTCAAGCAAAAAATAGTTAGAGGAGAAAAAGAAGGTCACCACATATTCGTAAAGGAAAAAATCATGCCTTGGTCCTGGGCTTCTCAGAGAGATAAGAGGGTATCAGTGCCCTGCGGGACCTGGAAACCACCATCGAAGCCACCATGCTGGCCTGCCCAAGATGTGCACACCTAATAACATAAAACACTATGCCACATAAAGGTTCATATAGGCCCCAGTATAATAATACCAGATGATTCCAATGTATCTCTCTCACTAATAGATAGGTCTTCCAGACATAAAGTTAACAAAGATACTACAGAATATTTCATCTAACAACTGCTGAATACACTTTATTTTCAGTTTTCACCAAAATAGATCATATTTTAGGCAATAAAGCAAGTGTTAGCAGATATGAAAATATTGAAATATTTCCATGTATCCTATTCTAATGATAATGGAATGACATTAAAAATTAATAGCAAGTAGAAAACCACAGAAACTATACAAAGACATGGAGATTGAACAATACACATTTTAATGATGATTTGATCAACAAAGGATTCTGAGAAGAAAATAAAAAATTCTGACTCAAACAAGAATAGAAATATAACATACTGGGGGCCAAAGAAGCTGCTGCAGCAGCCTCTAGGAGACATTGACATCTGATGTCCCTGGAGGCCAGGGGATCCTCCAGCAGTGGCATCCAGGGCCTTGTGGGTGCCAGGTGTTCCAGTGCTCACCCCCTCTCCTCATATGTGCTGTGTTCACCATGGAAGGGCATCGCTGCCACAGGGTCTCCAGGTGCCATGGTCCTGGGCTCTCCATAAAGATGAGGGGGTAGCAGTGCCCTGCAGCACCTGGCAACCAATGCTGAAGTCACCGTGCCAGCCAACTTGAGGTGACCATCCTCTGCTCAAGATGTGCACAATGTTGAGCTGACACTGCTGGTGTTCCTGGCCACACTGGTGATAGTCCTTACCATATCAAGTCCATATATGACAAACACAATGTCAACACTGCACTGAATAGGAAAAACCTGAAAGGATTTCTTCTAAAATCAGGAACAAGACAAGGATGTCCACTCTCACCACTCCTATTCAATATAGTTCATGAAACTTTAGCCCCAGCAATTAGGCAAGAAAGGGAAATAAAAGTGGTTCAGATAGAAAGGAAGAAAATCAAATTACCCCTGTCTGCAATGATATTATCCTAAACTTAGAAGATCTGAAAAGCTCCACCAGGAAACTTCTAAAGCTGATAAACTCAGAAAATTAACAGGATACAAAATCAACATATAGAAATCAATCACTTTTCTATTCAGTAGTGATGGATCTGCTGAAAAAGAAATCAGGAAAATTTTTTCATTAATGATAGCTTCCAAGAACATAAAATAGTTAGCAACAAATTTAACCAAAAAAGGTTAAAAACTTCTATAAGAAAAATTTACCAAAAAAATGAAAAAAAAATCCAGCTGAAGAAGACACCAAAAGATAGAAAGACCTCCCATGTTCATGGTTAGGGAGATTTAATATTGTTAAAATGGCCATATTACCAAAATCAATCTGCAGTTCCAATGCAAGTGCAATAGAAATACCAATGATATTCTTTTCAAAACCAGAAAAAAATCCTTATATTTATCCAGAAGAACAAAAGACCTGGATAGTCAGAAAATCTGAGCAAAAAGATTAAAGCTGGAGGTATCACAATGCCTGACTTTAAATTATACTACATAGTCATAGTAACCACTTTGGTACTGGCATAGAGACACACAGACCAATGGAACAGAATAGAAGACACAGAAACAAACCCACACAGCTACAGAAATCTGGTTGACAAATGTGCCAAAAAGTTACATTGGAGACAAAACAGCCTCCTTAACAAGTGATGCTGGGAAAACTGGATATTCATAAGATTGAAAATACATACCTATCTCTCTCTCTCTGTACAAAAGTCAACTCAATTGGACCAAAGACCTAGGAATAAGACCAGAAACTGCAACTGACAGAAGAGTAAAAAGGAAAAGCTACAACATACAAGTATAGGCAATGATTCCCTTAACAGGATTTCTACAACTCAGTGAATAAGAGCAATAATTTAGATGGCATCAAACTAAAACATCAAAGGAGACAGCAAAGGAGAAAATTCATTGCACAAGGACAGAATCTACAGAAAGGGAGAAAATCTTTGCTAGTTATTCTTCTGGCAAAAGATTAATATCTCTAATATACAAAGAACTAAAAAAACTTAATATCAAAACACCCATTTTAATAAGTGGGCAAAAAAAGATAAACGGACATTTCTCAAAAAAGTAAAAAATTGTCAAAAATTATATTTAAAAATGTGTTTGTGTATTTATACAAAATTAAAAATATATATTTATAAAACACATTTAAAAAATATAGTTGCCTTGAGACAACTATAGTCATGGGGAAATGGAAATTAAAACTACACTGAGATTTTACTCATTTTGGAAAGACAGCCATCAAAAATAAAAATAACAATAAATGCTAGCAGAATGGAGGGCGGGAGGAAAGAACTCTCATACACAGTTTGTAGGAATGTAAATTAGTATAGCCACTATGGGAATCATTATGGAGATTCCCCCCAAGATTAGGAAGGGAATCATCATATCATGCAGCTACACCATTTACTCCTCAGTATTTATCCAAAAGAATTAAGGTAAGCATACTATAGTGATCCAGGCCTGTTCATGTTTGTAGCAGCATTACTCACTATTGCGAACTGTGAATTACTGTATGAATTACCAAGTTAGGAACCAACCTAGGTATCAGTCAGTAGATGAATAGATAAAGAAAATGTGATATATAGACATAATGAAGTTTTATTCAGCCATAAAGAATTACAAAATTATGTCATTTGCAGGAAAATGGATGGAATGGGAGAGCATTGTGTTAGACAAAAGAAAGTAGACTCAGAAAGTCAAGAATCATGTTTTCTCTCAAATGTAGAATACAGTAAGAAAAAAAAAGAGAACTCATGAAAATAGAAGGGAGAACAATAAGGAAGAGGAAGGAAATGAGGGGAGGAGAAGGAAGGAGGGAAAGGGGGTACTGAGGATTTAAATTTATGAAACTATAATGTGCATATACAAACATACCACAATAAAACCACTATTCTGTGTAGTTTTTATATACTAATAAATAAAATCAACACTTAAAAAATTGGCAGTCATCTAATGCAAAATAGAGGAAAACTCCTAGACACACAGGATCCTGGACATACCTGTATAGTTGCTTTCTATAATCTTGAAACAATCACGTCAAAGCCTGTTGCTGGCATTCGTCTGCCTGTGTGTAGGGCATGATGTGAGATCTTGGAGATCCCCAAAATGATGTTAGTGCTCTTTTTCAGTGGAGACTTGAGTTTCAGGTTTGAAGATTCAGTGCGCTGCTGGATGGCAACTTTAGTGATCTGATTGATGCTGTTCAACTCCAGCAGGTCTGTATCTGAAGAAGAGAACATCTTGCTGACAGGAACACCATGACACAAGATGGCCTCAATGGAGTGTCCTTCTTGATGACCTTCACCTGATGGACATCTTCAGCAGAGATTCAGACCTCAGCTGGGACAGCCTCCCCATATTACAGTGAAGCTTGGTCTTCATGGCAGTGACATTAGTGACCACAGTCCCACATGGAATCACAGTGTGGTCCTTTTCTATCTTGGTAGGGGCAACAGGGGGAGGGGTTTGACAGGATTTGAAGTCACTAGGTTCTATGTAAGGAAACTCTTCAGCGACTGATCCCAGCCCCAAGCTGATGAGGGTGGGCCAGTGAAAAGTTCTGCAGCCTGGAAAACTGCTTCTAGAATAGGTCCAGAGAGACAGTGGTCATGGCCAGCAGACCTCTGAGGACCACCAGTCCTCTGCAATCCGCAGGTGTAACTCCCTGTACTTGGTGTTCAGCTCAAAAATAAACTCTTCCTTCCAAATGAGGTGAATACTGTTCTTGGCTAGGGTGCTGGTGAATCTCTGGACAGGATCATTTAGCTGGGCAATGCACATAGGGTTAATAGTACCTGAAGCACCAAGATCATTTTGCAGTGAGGCCCTGATATTCTTCACTGGTGCAGTCTGGCTAGGCACAAAATCACGAGCCACTCAAGCAGGAACAAACTTTATTTCCAAATCTCCCGCGAATGCCAGGCACGCGGCCTTCCCCCAGGACACACTACAACAACAGGAAATCCCTCCTCCGGAATTCCCTCCTACCGCACTTCCCCAACCAATGGGAACTCTCTGGGATTCCCCAGAGAGCTCCAAAGTAGCAGGCCTAGGCAGACAGCAGGGGTCTAAACTCCAATTGAATGCAAATCTTAACATCATCATCATCATCTCAATGGTTTGCTGGGGTCACCTTTCAACCAAAAATGCCATGCTTCATTCCTACTTGACTATGGCTCTCTCAGCACTTCACCTGTGGTTTTAGTTCATGAGTCCTTGGAGGTTTAGGAGGACAGGATTCTTGAATAGTACATGAAATGTGCTGTAGATTCTGAGCCTCTTTTACATCTATAGGTGTGGTGTTCAGAACCACTGATAGAGAGGCAGAACTCTCCAGGTTCTTCAAAATATCCTTGAGGGTTTCAAGTATTGCATTTGTCTCACCCACCTGGCCCTCCCTTGGTGCTTTAGGCTGGATCTGGATGGTCACTTCTGGTACATGGATGCAGGACCACGTAATCTGATGTCTTCTTTCTTTTCTTTCATGCATAGCTCCAGGAAGAGCTGCATGTCATACATCTGATGTCTGAGCCCACTGCTGAGGATGCTGCGCTGACCAAGAACTGATGGTTCTTGCCTACCATGTGACAGGTCACCACCTTCTCCTGGGCTGACTGGACCATGCTGGAGACTTCTCCAACTACCAGTTCCTGGAGTTCTGGCCACTGATCCTGCTGAAAGGAGAGCTGCAGGGGGTCCCTTCTCCTTTTGACCTCATGTTTCAGGGTGACCATCCAGGCTGCCTACCACTTTTTTCTTCAGCTGTTCAGAGTCAGGATCTAAGAAAGCAGCACATCTGACTCCAGGCACTGCTCCTCTTTGGGCTCTGCCCACTGTTGTGGCAGCAGGTCACCCCCTGGCCAGCACCCACTCCATCAGGTAGAGGCCCCCATTGACCAGGGCCAAAATGAAGAGTAATATCAACATGAACCACTGAATCTCACCAATCCAGCAGCCTAGAAGGGCCATGATGTTGGCTCATACACTGCCTGCCTTGCCCTAACTTTCTGGAGTAGTCCCTGTGCCAGGACTCATACCTGGCCAGCAGCAAACTTAGGACATCTGCTGGTGGCCAGCCAGTGGCTGAAGAGGGCACAATGGCCCCAAACTTGGAGAGGTGCAGAGCCCTGAGGCCCAGTGAGGGGAGCAGGGAGGGAATGCACTGCTGGAGCCAGGAGGCCATGGTAGGGAATGGTCAGTATGCCTGACTAGTGCATCTCTCTTCATCCTTATATAAATTGAACTTTCTATCATTCTTATGAATAATTCATGAGTGAGATTTCATGAAAGCACCATCAAACAACAACATTCTTTATAGAATTACAAAAAAAATCTGCAAAGAACAAAAGACCCTGAATAGCAAAAACAATCCTGAGCAAACAACATTGCTGCAGACTTCACAATACTCAACTTAAAAATATCCCATAGAGCCATAGTAACAAAAACACCATGGTCCTAGCATAAAAGCAGACATGTAAACAAATAGATGGAATAGGTGGCACAGAAACCAACCCACACAACCCAGCCATCTGATTCTTAACAAAGGTAATAAAAGCAAGAGCTAGAGAAAAGACAGTCCTTTTAACAAACAATGCTGGGAAAACTAAACATCCACCTGTAGAAGACTACAACTAGATCCCTATTTCTCACCCATGTCAACTCAAAATGAATCAAAAACCTTAACAAAATACCTGAAACTTTCAAACGACTAGAAGAAAATACAGGGAAACACTCCAAGACATTGGAACAGTCAATGACATCCTGAATAGAATTCTCGTCTTCTCTCAGGAAATAATAGCAAGAATCAACAAATGAGACTGCATCAGTTTAAAGAGCTTCTGCACAGCCCAGGAAGCAATTTCCACAGACAGAATATAGAAAGGGGAAAAATCTTTGCCAGCCACTCTTGAACAGAGAATGAATATCCCAAATATATACATATAAAACTCAAGAAACTTTACAGAAAAATCACACAACCAATCAATAAATGGGCAAATAAACTGAACAGAAACTTCTCAAAAGAAGCACAAATGAACAATAATTGTACAAAAAAAAATGTTCAACATATTTAGCCATCAGGGAAATGCAAATCACAACTACACCAAGATTCCATCTCACCCAGTCAGAATAGCAATCATCATTATCCAAAGTACATGTATGAAGACACGAATTGGTGTGAATATACTATGTATTCAACCAGAGATATGAAAAATTGTGTTCTATATGTGTACTAAGAATTGTAATGCATTCCACTGTCACTTATTTTTTTTTAAAAAAACAGCAATAAAGAATAGCAATCATCAAGAAAACAACAACAACAACAAAAATGATTGCTGGTGAGGATATGAGTGAAGTGGAACACTCACACACTGTTGGTGAGAATATAAATTAGTACAGCCATATGGAAATCAGGACAGAGGTTCCTTAGGATACTAAATATAATACTACTTATGATTCAGCTATATAATTCCTTGAAAGAATTAAAATCAACTGTTTTTAAGTCCTTTGGATATAGACCAAGGAGAGGGATAGCTGGGTCAAAAGGTGGTTCCATTCCCAGTTTTCCAAGGAATCTCCATACTGCTTTCCATATTAGCTGCACCAATTTGCATTCCCACCAGCAATGTTTATAGCAGCACAATTCACAATAACTAAAATTTGGAACCAACCTAGAGGCCCCTCAATAAATGAATGGATTAAAAAATGTGGCATATATACACATTGGAATATTACTCAGCAATAAAAGAGAATAAAATCATGGAAATTGCTGGTTAATGGATGGTGTTGGAGAAAATAATGCTAAGTGAAGTTAGCCAATACCCAAAACACAAATGGCGAATGTTTTCTCTGATATAAGGAGGCTCTCCCACAGTGGGGTAGGGAGGAGGAGCATGGGAGGAATTGACAACTCTAGATAGGGCAGAGGGGAAGGAGGGGAAGGGAGGGGGCAGGGGGTTAGCAATGATGGAGGAATGTGATAGACATCATTATCCAAAGTACATGCATGAAGACATGAACTGGTGTGAACATACTTTATATACAAACAGAGATGCAAAATTGTGCTCTATATGTGTAATAAGAATTGTAATGCATTCCACCGTCATGTATTTAAAAAATAAAATCAATTAAATATTTTAAAAGAATTAAAGTAAGCATACTATCTCATAGTTTATTGCTTCCTGTGAATTGCATCACAATTCAAAATAGATAAGTTATGGAATAAGACCAGATATATCCATCTATGGATGAATGGATAAAGAAAATCACACACACACACACACACACACACACACACACAGAGTGGAGTATTATACATCCATAAAGAACAATAAAATCATGTCTTTTATAGAAAAATAAATGGAATGGAGATCATAACATTAAGCAAAATAAGCCATTCACAGAAAAACAAGTATACAATTTTTCTCATGTGAAATCTAGGGGTGAAACAAGGTATGAAAGTACCAGGGAGACTTATTAGAGAAAAGAAAGGAGAATGGTGAGGTAGAGGGTCATGGGCATGGATATCCAATTGACAGAATTCAAAGTGCAGTCCCAATTCTCACACTTTGAGAGCCCCCTGATGAATTCTGTATTCTGGTGTTGCATCAAGACTACAAAGCTTTTAGAGCATTAGCACATTGATGGATCTCCTAAGAATACTGGTGCCTTAGGGTGTCAGTCAATTTTCCATAACTATAATAAATACCTGACATAATCAACTAATAAAGAGAAAAGGTGTATTCTATCTTACAGTTTTGAAGTCCATGATTGATCAGACCTATTTTTAGCTTTCTGGTGGTGGGCAACTTATAGTGGAAGGTGGGCATGGCCAAGCAAAACTACTAGTCTCAAAGCCAGGAAGAAAAAGAGAGAGAGGCAGAGAATGGTGTCTTAAAATCCCTCTAAGAGGACACCCCTAATAACCTAAAAATTTCACCTAGACCCCATTCCCTTCAGGTTATGTGAGCTCCAAAGAGCACTACCCTGGGAACTTCATGGACTTTTGTAGGACATTCCAGATCCAAACTCTAATATATCCAAATTATAATTATACTTCCATAGTGTACAATTATAGCACATTACTTTGAGATAATGCTGTTGCTGTGTTTACAAAAACCCTCTGCTTAGTGATGTTTGGGAGCCTGAAAAGATGTAAAATAAATAGATTTGTTCTGGATATGTGAACTTTGCTCCAAACTAGTTTGCTTGTTTGTTTTTGGACTCTTTTATGCTGTCCCTTTTCCCATGTAAGCTTCCATTCCTATAACTTTACCTAGCAACATCTACTCTAATATTTAATGAGCACTTCCATTTGTTTTTATCAGAATCATGTGAGTATTGTAGAAAAAAAAATCTGCCATTAAAAATTCAGGGAAAGGACGTCTTTTAAAAGTATTTCAAGAATTAAAATTATTGTAGTCTCCATCTTTTTCCTCATTAGGTATGGTACATAAATATTACACAGTGGTTGCTTAAATCAATTTTATGCTACATGCAGAAATTCACATTTCTGCACTCACAGGTCAGCCAATAATCTGAAATGTCAAACATTTCTCTTTTCTGAATCATGCAGCTTTGTATGGATGTATAAAATACCTCAATAAAATAAAATACTTCAAAGGCACACCCCCAGTGACCCATCTCCAAAGGGGCCCAACCTCCTAAAGTCTCTACCACCTTCCAAATAGTGCCACCAACTGGGACCAAGTATCCAACACATAAGTCTTTGGGGGACATTCCAGATGCAAACTACAACATTTTCCTAAAAGGAAATGCTAAAAGTAAGAGGTAGCTCTCACTTGAGTTCTTTAAAATTGCATGCCAAGTTCACATCTTAAAATCTGGCCTGATTAGGCAACTGCATGTCCTCAGGTTTCAAAGTGAATCCTACACTTTGTAAAATATCAAGCAATGCATCAAAATTAAGTTGGCATAATTGTACAAATAGGTTTAAAATATTTAACTCTGGGTACTTTTTCTTCTGACTATACTTAGATTTTTTTTTAAAGTTAACTGTCATCAGGTGTAGTGCCCCTCATGTTTAATCCCAGTAGATTGGGAGGCTGAGACAGGAGAATTGCAAGTTCAAAGCCAGCCTCAGCAATTTAGTGAGGTCTAAAGCAACTTAACTAGAACCTGTCTCAAAATTAAAAAACAAAACAAATATAAATAAATAAATGAAAGGGGCTTGGGATGTGGGTCAGTGGTTAAGCTTCCCTGGGGTTCAATTTTTGGTGCCAAAAACAAAAAGTTATTTGTTAATGGGTACCAAAATAGATAAAGTAATAAGTTTTAGTACTTTACAGCACAGTGAAGAGACTATAGTTCAAAATAGTTTATCATGTTTTTTATAAAACAGACCAGACCCCCACACTCTGGGGAGACCTTACACACCAGTAAGTAGAGGCTGTGTTCTCTCTTTGATCAACCCTCACATCCAGAAACTGCTGGAGATGCTAATTACCAGAAGAGTAGAATCAAAAATGTGAAAGGAAAATGCTAAGAATGGGTCCTCTTTCAAATCAATGACCCCAAACATGGATTCTCTGGGAAAAATGTTGAAGTCACCGAGGGGCAAGAGAGACACCACTACACAACCCTTCTGGAACACAAAAAGGAAACTAGAGCATCTTCCTATTTCTTTTAGCATTTCTCTTACCACAAGGCCTTGGGGGACCTTCAGAGCACAAATGCAGTCAGTTGTTCTGGGGCCTGCCCTCTCTGCACAGCGAGTCCCTGGCGGCTACTGCCTGGATCTCTATGAGGTCTTCCTCTGCACAATGTAAAGCTGTCACATTTAACAGTCTCTGATTCTTTCCCAGTTCAATCCCAGGCTCAAAAATCTCCACAACTTTCTAAGGACCAAATCTTGCCCAACTATGTCGCCCAATCCCAATTTTTAACACAAACACTGCCCCCATCTGTGGCTCTGGTCCAGAACCACACAGACCTCACATCCTCTTTCCCAAACCTACCACCTTTTTCTCCACCCAAGAAGAGGACCCACAGAAAAATTTGCCCTATATCCCAGGAGGAGGTATGGCCTCTCATCCCAGCTGAAAATCAGCATGTGGAACCCCTTACAGAAGCAACAGAAACACAGGAAGGTTTTACCCTCTTTGCTCCAAAAAGCTCAGGAAGCCAATAACCAATCCACTCTAATCACCAGGGCAGTCACCCCTCTCTGAGCCTCAAGTCGGCCTCCATCCTTCCTGGGGATTCTAACAGCACCAAGTTCCAGGAGCAACCAGAGCAACACAGTCTAGGGAGGTTCATTACGGATGAAGAGCAGTCTGGCCCTCCCTGCAAATTTCATGCATCCCAGGTCTTGACGGAGGTCAGGGAAAATTCTCAAGGAAGTGTTGTGGGTGCCAGGCAAAAGATAAGCATGGCCCCTTCCTGGCCACCCAGTCCTCTGAACTTACTTGTGAAAGTAGCAAAGCTGTGCAGAAAGTGAGGTACTGCTGCTCTAGGGACCAGAGCAAGACCTAGAGAGTGATGTGGAAGATCTACCCTGGAATTCAAGAAGCACCTCAGTAAAGGCTCTGGGAATGAAAAGGAGGACTCAGAAAGTGACTTGAAGAGGACATGGAAATGTGACTCAGAAAGTGACATATCTATAGGCTCAACCAAGAAACTACTGAAAAAAAGTCCTGCAAGACCATCTGAGCATAAAGTTGGTTGAGATCAATAAGGGCATAATATCCACTTAAGTATGTGCATCCTGGCTTACTGTCAACTATGCTTTTCCAAAGTCTAACACCCACAAAAACAAACAAACAACCCCTCTATCCCAGCAGCAATCTAGCATTCTCCAAGGATCAGCAATCTCCAGTGAACACCTCCCAGAATCTTTCCTTCCTTAGTCTGGGAACTCACCTGATGCTAGAAACAAATATTATAAGGTCTCAAGTGAGACACAGGTTGAGTCCACACCTCCAGGTCCTTGATCCCATAATCACAACTCTGATAAGAGACTACCCTTACCCCTTCCACAGTTGAACTTTCCCTTAGTCTCTTGTGACTCCAGGGTCAACTCCATTGTGAAGGTTTCCAGTTTCCCAGAAAGAGTTCCTTGGAAAGGTCTATGAGAAAAGGTGATTAAAAAATGTCAGTTCCCTCCCTGCAGAGTTTCCTCCCTGATCCCTCAACTGCAGAGATGCAGAAGGCCTGGAAAGGAACCCCACTGGGTGGCAGCTATGAGCCCTCAGTGGTCCCTCCAACTACACTGGAGGACCACCTGCTTTCTCAGTCTTACACTTATAGTCTTTTGGGAAGAACCCAGAATGGGAGGATTATCACGGGAATTGCAAGAGGCAGCCTCAAGTCCAGCCCAAGCTTGGCAAAGGCCAGGTATGAGTCAAGGGAGGAGAGTGGAGGTGTGGCCTCAGGAGACCCCTGCTTCTAGGATGGCAATGCTGGAAATCAAAGTACACTCCAAGTCTTCAAGATATGAAGAGACCAGGAAGACAGGTGAAGGAAGAACCTCCTAAAGGGAAAGTGACAGTCCCTTCCCTCCTTGCCAGAGAAATGTCAGATCCTCCAGAAAGCTCTGAGGCTGAATTTTGTCCAAATTGGAGAGTCTTTATTAGCCAGGTGGTGATTGCCCCTCAGCAAGACGCTGTTCAGGGTACAATAGCCACCTCTGTGTACAGAAGCTTTTTAAGGATGAAAAACACTTACACCCTGTGCAGGGGGCTGCAGCAGTGCACAGCAAGCTCAGTATCCTGTGGATACTTAAAGATGTTCTTGGGTTGATCTTAAGTATCCTCTTGCTCTGTGACAAGGATAGATTTGCAGTTTGCTTGATGATGGTGCTGGTAAATTGCTCAGCTCTGTCTGGGCTTTTTAAAAAAATTAGTTTAATAATAGTAAGCAAACTACTGACATAATTGATAATAAAATTTTGGAAACTGGAAAAAAAAGAACAAAGCAAGCATGCCCACTCTTACCATTTGTAGTTAGTATCTTAATAAAAGTCAGCAATTAGGCAAGATAAAGAAATAAAAAAAACATCAAAATTGAAAAGGAAGAAGTAAAATTATCTCTTTTTGCAGATGACATCTTAGATATAAAAAATACTAAATATTTTAAAAATTGGAATTAATGAAAACAATTAGTGAAGTTGCAGGATAAAAAAAATTAACACACAAAAAGTCTGTTTCTAAGGAAACTGTGTTAGTCAACTCATAAGGAGGCAAGATTTATTTTGGCTCACAGTTACAGAGATTTCAGTCTGTAGTTGCTTGGCTCAGTTGCTTTGGGCCTACAGTGAGAAGGTAAATCATGATGGAAGCACATGACTGAGGAGGCTTGTTCGCCTCATGGAAGCTGCAAAGCAAAGCGAGGAGAAGATGGAGTCCCACAGCTCCCTCAAAGTGCCCCCAATGACCTAGTTTACTTTCAAAAAGCCATACCTCCTGAAGTTTCCACTGCCACCCAATAGTGCCACAGGCTGGGGATCAAGCCTTCAACACATTGGCCCTTGGGGGACATTCAAGATCCAACCTATCACATTCCACCCCTAGCACTCAAAGACTCATATGTTAGAAGCCTGGTTCTCAGCCTATGGTATTACTGACTGGGAAGGTAGGGCTTAGTGGAAGAAAGTTGAGTTATTGGGGGTATATTCTAGAAAGGGGTATTGGGACTCTGGCCCCCTCTTTTCTTCCTCTTTGCTAACTAGCTACCATGAGGCAAAGTGGCTTCCTCTGCCCCATCATCCTGCAGGATATATTTTGCTGTCACAGATCCAAAGCAACAGGGTCCAGTGACCAGAGAATGAAACCTGTGAAACTATGAGCCAAAATACACCTTTCCTCCTTATAAATTGATTATCACAGGTATATTAACACAGTAACAGAAAACTGACAAAGAAATTAAGAAATCACTCTCATTTACAGCAGCATCAAAAAGAATAAAATACTGAGGACAAACTTAACTAAGGCGGTTAAAACAACAACAACAGCAACAACCTTGGATTATATAGAAAACTCCAAAACACAGATAAAAGAAATAAGACAGAAATACATGTCATGTTCATGGATGATATAACAATACTGTTAAAATGGCAATATAATCCAAAGTCATATACAAAATTAATCCATTCTTTACCAAAATCCCCGTGGCATTTTTTATTGAAATAGAAAACAACCTTAAATTTCATATAGAACAATAGAGAATCCTGAATAGCCAAAGCAATCTTGAGAAAGAAGAAGGGAGCAGGAAGAATCATATGTCTTTTTTTTCAAAATATATTATAAAGCTATAGAAATTGAAAAAGAATGGTATTGAAGATAGGAATATTGACCTAATAAGTATTTATTTATTAAACAGAATAAAGACCGGAAATAAATTCACAAATATGCAGGCAACAGATGTTTCACAGGAGTGCCCAGAATACACAACAGAGAAAGGATGGTCCCTTCAACAAATGGTGTTGGGAAAACATCATGTTCACAAGTTAGAGAACATAATTGGACTCTATTGGGAAATAAGGATCTCAAAATACTTTATTCCCATGTTTACTATACATTATTTACAATAGCCAAAATGAAATGGAATATTATTAATCTTTAAAAAGGAAATCCTGTGATATGCAGGAACAGATGAACCAGGGGAACCATATACTAAGTGACATAAGCCATTTGCAGAAGGACAAATATTGCATGATTCCACTTAGACTGGATATCTAAAACAGTCAAACTCATGGAAGCAGAGAAAAGAATGGTAGTTACTAGGACCTGAGAGCAAATAAAAATGGAGAGTTACCATGTAACTCATTTAAAATTTCAATTACTAAAGATAAATAAGTTCCAGAGATCTGCTTTACAACATTCGACCTAATTAATATGTTATTGCCCACTTACAATTTGTTAAGAAAGCCTACTCATGTTCAGTGTTCTCATCACCACAAAAAGTGGATTAAAAGCTGCTATATGATTATACTTCATGATTTTGTAACATGCGTTCATTTCAAACAAGCATAAAATTATATCAAACATAAACAAAATTGTGTATTATTTGTTCCTTTATTAAAAACATATTTAAAACTGAATCAATGAAACAAATTGCATCTATCTTTTCTATTAAGCACACATTAGGACTTTCTTACCATGATGAGTATCTCTGGTTTGTGTTTCTTGGACAAATAAATGATATCCACTCCATTATAACAGAGATTTTCAAAATACCCATGGAAGCTTTTATGTGGCAACACCATGTATTTACATGTATTTTTCCATGTCCATCTCTCCAAAGCTGATGTTAGAAAGAAAAAAAAATTATATAAATAATATTGTTTAATTATTTTCTGAGTATCTGTCCCAAATATTAATGATTTACACATACAATGATAATTGTCTTCAAATTTGCTTTGCATATTATGTTGTCATATTAATTCCAAATGAAGTTTTAAGATGCAGATTTATCATTGTTTTCATTATAGAGAGACTCAATCCCCTTATTACCATTTCTAGTCATATGAGTATTGTTATTTATTTTTAGATAAGAATATTGTATCATTATTTCCATGGTGATCTGTATAATAGCTTATCCAAGTATAATTTCTTATCCTAAAGGAAAGGGGAACAGTAAAACTCCATGTCCCTAAATGCCCCCTTTCTGTTCCCAAAAATCTCACCAAATTAAGGGAACACTGAGAACAAGCCTGGACTGGAAAGTCCTTATATGTATTATCTTAAAGGACCTGGGCTTTCTCTTATTCACAATGGAATCCAGGGCTAGTTGGTGCTATCTGTAGAAAGCTACTTTCTTACATGTACACCAGGACAGTTGCTCCTTAGGATGCTGGTCAGAGAAGCTAACTAATCAGTTAATGCTGATGATGTCATTACTTCTGCAGTCTAAGATATAAAACCCCTCTGAGTAGGGACCTGCACAGACTGAGGGCATCGTGGAAAGGATATGTGTCAACAGTCCAGCTGGCCACTACTGGACAAAGTGGTGAATATAACAAAGTGGTGAATATAACAAAGTGGTGAATATAACAAAGTGGTGAACAAAGTAAGAATATAACTAATCAAGTTCAAATGAAGTTCTCTAGTTTATTGGATAGCAATATAATAATGAAACCCTGATATTGAAGAATTTAAACAATTTCACATTTTGGCAGAACATATTCCTATGTATATCCCTGGTGGCATTATGAATAACTAAGGCTTGCTTTGAAGTTAGCCAATGAGGAAATGTTTGATCTGTACATGATTTTGCCAAGATTATTTTGGTGAAAATGATTTTACCCTCACCCTCCCTGTTGCCACTATGGTTCTGCAATAGTTAAATGATTAATGCATCAGAATCTTCTGGAGCATTTGCTGCACACAGATTGCAGAGATTCAGCCCTGAGTTTCTGACTGAACAGGTCTGAGGTAGAAGCTGAGAATTTGCATTTCAAAAAATTCCTTCCCGGTGTCCCTGTGCTTGAGCTGGTGACCATACTTTGACAGCCACAGCATTAAACCATCAAAATTATATTGAAGATTCTCCTCAGGCAAAATGGAGTAGTGAAAATTTTATTGGGTAACTGAGACACAAAATAATGGTTTTAAGACTCTTTTGTCTTAATGCTTTGAGTTATTCCCTAATGTGATGTCTAACACTATCTAGAAAATCACCAAAATATATCTGATTGGGCAAATCTAAAATGTATGTTGACTGATATTTTTAAGCTTACTGGGTGACCATATTAGCATACAGACACAAGGCAAAGTGGGTATAACAAAAGTACTTAATCACAGCGATCCTTGCAGCAGTGCTAATAGTTTAAAATCTTAAAGGATAATAAACTTAACCTCAATTTTAGGGATTTAAAAATGATAGACAAGGCACAACCGCTTGCAGCCCCTCCAGCGCTGCGACCCTCACCCCCAGCGCCTGCCACTCTCCGGGCTGGAGTTTTTTTTTTTTTTACTGTTTTAAGAAAAAATGAATGATTTATTATATAAAATGATTGGCAGAATACAGAAAAATTATTTCTTTTACCTTTACATATTTAATACAAGTACCAAGCAAACTATAACATTTTGAAGAACCCACTACAAACTACCCAAAGGTACTCAATTTTGGTGAAGTTTTCAAGTCACAAATACTAAAAGTAAATAAAGGTACTTCAAAATACATGAAGTATGAAACAAGTATGGAAACAGTGATCTTCAGTAATGGTTCCTTTAACCAAAATTAACCAACAAGCAAAGATGCACAAGAAAAACACTGCCATGTCAGACAGAAAAGAATAAATAAAATATATTGTTCACTGGGATTGTTGAGCTAAACTCATTTTTTTTTTAAACGTAAATAAGCATTAGGGCTCAAAAGAAGAATAAGGATATTTCAATATTATATATATTTTTTCTACCAATAATAGAAGGAAGGATTTGGAGGCCAATCAAGTGCTGAGATCTAAGTGCCTCTCAGAATATTGTGCAACTGCAGTCTTCTACCATTACTTAAAGATAATTTACTCATTATGAAGGAAAGAAAAACAATTATAATGAATAGGGCAAAAAAAAACCCATATGATTAAATTCTTCTCTAGCATAGGAATATAATAATTTGTTTTCAAAGAATTACTTTGTATTTTAATTAATCAGGGCAAAAGTGTCACCCTAATTAATAGGCAAATGAGAGATCTCTGATAAGTCAAATATTCATAGCCTAAAAAGAGCTACCTACTGGAAATATCTAAAATCTCATTTGTAAATAAACTAATCATTAAGTTTACAATTAAATTACTTTAAAATAGAGGTGACTGATGAATGTTGCACATGTCATTTGAATATATGCTGAATTATTGTGTCAATAATCATAAGTGCTACTAATAAATATATTAATTCATGCTACAAGAGAAAGAATTGAGACACTTAATTTCACATTTCAGAATTCCTGAGTCTTATCAGAGAAAAACATGTACTAAAACAAAACAAAATAAACTTACCTATAATAGGGCAAATAACACAAATCTGGGAATTAAGTTACTATTATATTTAGAGTTCTAAAGCTGAAAACTATGAGACAGATATATAAGTACTTCCATGGAACTATAAAGATGATTTTAAAGCTTGATTTTAAAAAAAGGGTAAACAAGGCCACCTGAGTGACATCTTCAATGATGGCAAACCCACCATTTTAAAGGAATAATATTTTTATTTCAAAGACTAATTATTATTATAAAAAGGAAAAAGGTTTATTTTAATAAAATGTTTTAGTAAGATTGCAATGGGACAGCCCTTTGAGGGAAGATCTAAGGAGGGTACAGCCAATGTAATCAAACTAGAACATGAGTTCTAATTTTCAGCCACCACCCACTAAATAATTTCCCTTTTGCTTTGCATATTACACAGTGAAAATAAAAAGATTATTTTAAGAGCACTTCAGTCCCACAATGTAGGATTTAAGCTTGTGTGAAAAGGTGTAAATGACCCTATAATAATGTGATGCTTGCAAAAATACATTCAACTGAAAATTAATGTCATTGTTCTAACACAGAAAAGGGAAACAAAGTGGTCCCACTTAACACAACACAACACAACAAACAAACAAAAAAAACACTGTTTATTCCTTCTGGAAAGACTAAGCAAAGAACATCCAATAATATTACACATTTAAGACTGCATACTTTAACTCAGCTTTATAAGTAAAGAAGATGTATACTTTATAAATAAAGACACGAAGCAGAAAAAATATTTGGGTTATTTCTCTGTTCATAAGTACCCAGAAATAAAATAATTAAAAAAACTCTAAAGTGCAGACCTATAGGCCATTACAGGCATGATAAAGAGGTACAGCCAAAATTGCATCTACATTTACACTTACATATCCAGAAAATGATTCTTGCTTTTTTTAAAAAAAAACTGTGCAATTAAAAACTAGTCAGTTTTGTTTGTGCTGTAATACAAATAGAACTTGTCTCTGCCCACTAGGGAAGTGACTGTTAGGCCTTGGACAGCACACTAGGCTCTTGACAATCATGCATTTCTTTGGAATCATACAATATTGATTCCACCTCCAGAAAATGTTAGCGCGGCCTCTGAGGTGCCGGCGCCTGGCGGGGCCTTGGCGGGCGGCCTGGGAGCAGCGGCGGCGGCATGGTGGTCGGGGTGGCCGAGATTACTGATCTCTCATTACCCAACTATCTGATGGCATCTTCAGTTGGACTGCTTCCTACCCAGCTTCTGAATTCTTACTTGGGTACCCCCCTGCGGACAATGGAAGATGTCATTGCAGAACAGAGTGTTAGTGGATATTTTGGTTTTTGTTTACAGATTATTATAAGTGTAGGCCTCATGTTTTATGTAGTTCACCGAGCTCAAGTGGAATTGAATTGTGGCTTGCGAAATGGAACTGAAAACCTCTCTGGTTAAAGGCAATCAACCAAATTCCAGTGGCTCTTCATTCTACAGCAACGGGCTGGAGTTTTTGACACGCCCCCCTCCCCACTTCCCGGTGCTCCGCGAGCCTTTAGTCGGATGCCGCAGATCCCCTAGCCGCAGAGGGCGGGCTCACCTGTTCAGCAGCAGCCAACCGCCAGCGGCGCCCAAGGTTCCCCAAGAGGCGGGGACTGCTGTGCGGATGCGGGAAGCTGAGAGAAAGCAGAAGGTGCCCAGGTCTTGGGGCCACTGGGGATGGCTGGCCTCATCTGGGCACTGCTTCTGCGGGCCTTAGCTAGGCTAGAGAAAGCTTTCGACCTGCCTCCAGGAAGGAGCAGCGCACTCTGCGAAGACCCCAGCGCGGCTGTTAATTCCGTTAATTCAACGTAGAGCGGGATTTCCCGCCACTGCCCGGCCCGCCTCCTCGGCGCTGTTGGGCCCCCATTGGCCGGCGCCGCCTGCACCTCTAGGGAACCAGCTCTTGTGGAGCTGAGCCACGAAGCCAAGGACTGGAAGGCTGCTCCTCCCACCCGCTCTGCCCAGCAATGGACCTCATTGTTCCACACTTGACAGCTCCCTCAGGTTCAGGTAAGTAAAAGGGATTCCATCACTGTTTGTCCCTGGTCCTTTGTGTCTTCCAGTCAGACCTCACCCCTCAGGCCTGGGGCCTGGAGACACCAGCTGCCTCTGTGAACAGTGGCCTTTGTTCTTCACACTGTCCCTTTCAAAGCCTCCCAGCAGGGATGGATGGCCTTCAGAGGCCAGGAGCACTGTGAAAATTCCAGTCCCAGAGCTGAGGAGGGAGCAGGAAAGGAGGGGGCAGGTGCAACTTAGACCCAGTTAAGTGACTCTGAGAAAGAGCAGATGCAAAGGCATTGAGGTAGAATCAACTTGGGGTGATCAAGGAACCTCCAGAACAGCATTAAGCTGAGGACAAGGTTAGTAGTTGTTATGGGTTTGAATATGAGGTGTCCTCCAAAAGGCCAGGTGCTGACACAGGAGGTGGATGATTAGATTTTGAGAGCTGTAGCCTAATCAGTGGTCTATTGGGTGGTAACTGTAGGCACATCATGTATGGTTGGAGGAGGTAGGTCACCAGGGGTGTGCCTTGGGGGTTGTATGTTATGTTCCTGGCTCCTTGTGATGTTTCTGTATCACCATGAGGTGAGTGGCTTTTCTCAGCCACGTGCTTCTATCAAGAACTGCCTCACCTCAGGCACAGAGCAACATTCAGCTGAACACAGACCTGAAACTAGGAGCCCAAATCAACTTTTCTTCCTTTACGTTGCTCTCATCAGGTGTTTGCATCACAGTGACAAAAAAGCTAACTAATACAGTAGTCCAGGGGAGAGAGGTCCTGGGCCTTGGAGGCCAGTGCAGGAAATTTACATTTGCTTCTGTTAAGAAGCCCCTAGAAGAGGGTAACACTGAGAAGAGACATGGGGCTAGTCGGGGTTTGCAAGAAGCAGACTCCAAGAGGGGATTAAATATGTACTGGTTTTATTAGGGGAAGTGCTTTATTGAGATAAAATGGAGCTGGGCAAGATGAGATCTAATTCCTAGTGAAGGAAAGAAATCGGGGAAAATTGGGTGGTCCCAGGTGGCTATGCAATCTGAGGAAGATTCTGCAAACCCCTGGGGCATCTTTGAGCTGTCTAGGTGATTCTGTGTTCTCCAGAAATGGGTCTGCCTTAATATCCTGCCTCTTTCAGACACAGGCTAGGGGTGGACCCTGGGACACATGGCCTCTTACAAATGCAGGGGACTTTCAGAGCCACAGCGCTCAGTCCAATGGGCACCTAGATTGCTGGTCTGTAAGATGTGTCCTCATGTTGCCCACCTGGCTGGCATCGTAGACATGCACTTGGGCTGTTTGAAGAGTATCTGGGAAGGTGAGCAAGAGGCACAATGATGACTACAGAAGATTCCAGCTCCAGAGCCCCACCCATGGTTGTATGGGCAGCCCCGGAAGGAACTCAATGGGGGACAGACAGAAGTATGTGCCTGCTAGGGAGTCAGACTCTGCCTGGCTCCATCTCTGCCACCCAGCCTCCTGACACCCAGCAAATCCCCTGTCTCCCTAAAGGAAGTCAGGACAATATCCTGACTTCTGGCTTTTGTGCCATTTTTATAGCCTAGACTTGATTTAGGTGTTACAATCTTACAAGAATATATCCCCACACTTGAAAGAACCTTTATTATTATCCTAATTTGTGAAGAACTGGTTGTTGGGTTTTTTTCCCCTTTCCCTTCTCCCCTTTCTTCGCTTGAGGGTCAGGCTAGAGCTAGGTAATTATTGTTAATTTTAGATCTGAAACTATATCAGACATGGGCTGGTGTCCCCATACTTTCACTTCTTAGGAAAGGCAGGCCCTAGCTGGGGAACTTGAGAGAGACAAGAAGATACTCAGGGCAGTGTTTCAGTGGAAATCATTAAATATACCTAGAAAGCATGAGATTCAGAGATAATTTTTGGGTGGCTAAATAAAAATATCCCCCTGTCCCCCACCATCTGAGGGCAAGGTCTGCACCCACCATGGGTTAGAGAGTGGGAGGTAAGACCTAAATGTCTGTGTTCAAATCCCAGTTCTGCCACTTTCTAGCTCTATGGCTTTGAGAAAGGATGTAAGTCCAGCTTCTTCACTGCCTCAGTTTCCTCATCTGTGAAATGGGTGATATGATCTATTATGGCTGGTAAGGGGTTAATCAAGGTAGCCTATGTAGTTTTCACTGGAGTGCCTGAGGCAGGCATTGACTTCATATGTATTAGCTGTTAGCACAGCTTGAAAAATCCAAAGTTGGAAAAGCTCCTAAATTCAACGTTTTGGGTGCCAACACAATGCCCCAAATGGAAAATTTCACACTATAAAATTATGTTTCATGTACAAAATTATTAAATATATGATATAAAATTGCCTTAAGTCTGTATTTTTAAGGCACATATAAAAATGAAGAAATTTTATGATTTGACTTGAGTCTCATCCTTAGGATATCATATTATGTCTATGCAGATATTCCAAAATCTGAAAAAAAAAATCCCAAATCTAAAGTGCTGCTGGTCCCACACATTTTAATACAGGATATTGTACCTGTATTCACTCTGGATTTCCTGGCTGGTGGGGCTTAAACTTAGAACTCATCGAGGAAGGTTTTAGGGATAAAAAATAAAAATCCTACAATAAAGCAGTTATCTACTGAATAAATTTACTCTTCATTCCTGGTAAGACTTATTAAGAAATAGCAAAAGACATTTAATGATACCTACTAATGTTGACTGAGCACTTTCTACAAGGCTGGTACTGAGCTAATCCTTCATGTATGAAATAGCACAGGGCAGCAGGGAAAAGCAGGGGATCTGGATCAGGCCACCTGGTTCACAATTCTGGCTCTGCCCCTCAGAAGCGATATCCTGCTTCTTGCTCTTCTTTAACAATCTGGAAGTCAGAATCTCACTGCAGTGGGGTAAATTCTGTCTCCCTGCAGCATGTCAAAGTCCTGACTCTCAGTATCTCAGAAGGTGGCCTTATTTGGAAATAGGGTCACTGCAGATGTAATTAGTCAACATAAGGTCACACTGGAGTAGGGTGAGCCCTTAATCCAATCTGAAAGGTGTCCTCATAAGAAGATAGTTCAAGGGAAGAACATCATGTGACAACAGGGACAGAGGTTGGAGTGATGTAGCCAGAAACTAGGGGGCATTGAGAGCCAGCAGTTGCCACCAAAAGCCATGGAGTAGCAAGGAACCATTCTACCCAGAATGCCAGAGGGACCACATCCCAATTGAGGACTTGATTCCAGTCTATGGCCTCCAGAATGTGAATGGAGCTTTCTGCTATGGGCCACTCAGTTAGAGATACTTCATGATGGTAGCCTCTTACTTCCCAGGGACCACTGAAGCAACCTGGAGTCCTGTGAGCCAGGAGATGTGGGCCTTCTTTTCTTGCTGCCCAGCCTCTCAGGGACAGTCCTTCCTGTTTCTTCTCAGGAGTGTGCCTTGTCATGGGAGTGAAGTTTTTATTTTCCTGCAGGTCATGGTTCTTCTTGGCAAGCCATTTGGAATTGCTGGACTCCAAATTCCCCATGAGAAGTTGAACCTCTGGAAACAAAACCAGCCCTTAGAAGAGTCTAGATAGAGACTATCACTGTGGTTTAACATTGTCCATCAAACACTTTAGAATAAAAAGACCCACCTACTCCCAGCATTCATGGTCAGGAGGAAATCTAAGACCTAGGTGTATTCACCTATGTGTTGCTTCTTTTCTAATTGACTCATTTTATAAATTTATTTTTAAATATCTCAGGTAAACTCCAGGCATGCCCCCACTCCCACCTCAATTAATTATTATTTTTTCTTTATCTCAAATTCAAAACCATCCTATGGGGGAGAATAAGAGGTTTGGGGCCAGACCTTGATGGGTTCTCCCCAGCCTTGTTTTCTGATCTCTGACTCATCTATTTTTCCTCATGTAAAATGGGTTCATAATTACATTTACTTCAGGGATTTTTACAACATGTAATAAGTGGTGTGTCCAGGTAATAGTATATTAGATAGGAGCTGATCTTGCACATCAGTGTTGTTTGCTGGGGCAAAACTTTCCTGGAGATTACTCCATGCTTCCTGTGAGGCCTGTTGCTGGTGCTGGTTTCAGTGGAGCACTTAGTAAATGCTAATGGGTAGCGGTCTCTTAAATATAGTGCCTGCCCAGTGCTGCCCCTTCTTCCCTTCTTGCTCACAGTTTTGAGTATTCCCCACAGAACCCCTTACTTGCTGGGTCAGTATCCTTTTTTTCCCTTCAGTGGGTCTTGAGCATAGAGTCTTGGGCTGTTGGGAAATTTCCTTTGGCATCCAGCTTCAGGGAGCCAGCCCCATGCCCAACTGCTGCAGAAGAGAAGGAAATGAGTATTTCAGGGCCTGAGGGGAGCCAGGCTCTTGAGATTGCAGGGAAGGAAGTCTGAAGGTAGCTCTTCTGCTTTTTCTTGGGCAACCTCTGCCTTGGTGAACCTGCAGGCAACCCCTACCCAGTGGATTGGCCCATGCTAGCTTGTTCTTAGCTCTTCAGGAGTTCATGCTGTTAAACACCTAAACAGTCTCAGTGATGGTGTTCTGCTTCATAACCTATAGTCTTTCTCAGCCTCCATGGTGGATAGCCCTGCCACACTCACTACACTGACCTGAAGCCAGCATGTATCCCTATGGCTTCCATTGTGGGTGTAGAAACTTGTAGAAGTGCCTGTCTTTCTGATTCCCTATTTTTACCCGAGATGTGCACTTTCGGCCTTGGGGACCATGGGAGGGGGACTTTCAGTTCTGATGTTGGCATCATTAATTCCTAAGGAGGCCCCTGTATGGATGATTCTAGATTCTCAGGCTATACTTGACTAACCATGACACTGATTTTTTTTTTAATCATCAGAAATTTATTTGTTGCTCAAAACCCTGATCTTATGTAAACTTTTCTACAAGTTCCCTGGTATATTCTTTTAAAAATGACAGTAATTTTGCACCAGAGAAAGAAAAAATACACTGAGACTCTCTTGGGGTATTAGTATTTTAAGGCTGCTATAACAAAACACCATGAACTGGATGGCATAAAGCAACAGACACAAATTTGTGTCTGAGGCTGGCTTTAAACTTGCAATTCTCCTGCCTCAGCCTCCCCAACTGCTGGGATTATAGGGATACACCACTGCACCCAGTTGGGAATGCAAATCTTTTGAGTTGTAAATGCAAAACTCCATTTGAATGATGGCACCAGTGCCACCCTGAGCTGCTTTTTTCATGAGTACCATCTCTGCATTAAGGAAAGAAATACTTTTCTCAATGTCATTGAGAGTTTTTGAATATAATTGGCTACAATTTCCATGTACTACATTTACATCCTCTAGACCAATTTTGGGGATAACAGTGAAGCTAAATGATCATACCAGTGAAAAACAGATTGTCCCCACCTACGCTTGAGACTGGGGAGGTATGCAGGTTGACTTATTTTTGATGTCCACCTTCCTTCCATCCATGGGTACCTAACAGTACATCTTTCCATCCAGCCTGCAGGAAGCCAGGGTTAGTCTCACATATACACTGTGTCCCTTTGGTTGCTGGCCATCTAATTCCAGGTCTGAAGAACCAACTAGTCCCAAACTAATCATAAGCTATAAAATCACAATATGTTGACATTGAGACTTTGGCATCTATCCTGACTCCCAAATGGAACTAGGCCACATATCCTAAGTGTGGTTATGTTATTTGCCACAGTCCGGCTGCAGCAAACTAACCGGGGGTGACGAACAACTTGTGTACATTGATACAGCAGGAGTGGAAGCCGTTTATTGTAGGACAACAGAGGTATTTATCCATTCCCACACAGCTTATCTTAATTAGCATAAACTAGATACAGCAGTCAACCAATAAGAAATCTCCACACTTAATGGCTCGCTGGCATTACTTTACAAACCACTCCCTCTGGCAATATGCCAGGCGCCATCCAGACTTGTTTACAGACTCTAACAGTTATTCACAACAGATTGTGGTCTTTTGATTGAGATGTCCTGTGGTGGGTGTAAGCCATATATACTTATCCTAAATTTTTTTAAAAAATATATTTTTAGTTGTAGATGGGAACAATACTTTTATTTATTTAATTTTTTAAAATGTGGTGCTGAGGATTGAACCCAGGGCCTCACACATATGAGGCAAGCTTTCTATCACTAAGCTGCAACCCCATCCACATTCATCCCAAATTTGATAGTAACCTCTCTTATATCTTTGATATTCTGGCATTCATAACTTGAGATAAGGTGAAGATGGATTAAAATGTGGCTTAATGACTGTGAAAGGTTGGAAATTGATTTGCTCTAAGCTGAAGTTTTTTCCATGACCTGGATGTGATAAATTCTCATTTGTAGGAAATAATTTAACATCTGCACAAGAAGTGGTTCAGAATGAGTTCATGTTTCCCCTTTTATCTAGTATTAGAGACCATAATTTTACCTAGTCATTCCCTTGTAGGGAGATACCAACAAGCTAGGGCCAATCAATTGTTTTGATTATTCAACTGCTGACATCAGAAGAAAGGAACTCAGTGCCTTGAGTGGAAAACTTAGACAAACTTCTAAGTTTGTTAAGCTATCCTGACCCAATAATGGAGTTGAATATTTAGCCATTACCAAAAAGGAATAAGAGAATATTCTATCTTCTCATTGCAACATGGTAAAGAAGTAAAATGTCTTATATTGGGTATTCCATTGACTTCTACTACTAAGCAGGAATCAGCAGAGAAGTGTCCAGGGAACAAGGTTGAGACACTATAGGTGGTGCCAGTATCATAAAGTAAATGAATGATCCTAACCTCAAGTTACCCCCAGTGCAGCCCCAGTGATGGTGACTGTCTTGGGTGCTGGCTGATTCCAAATTCTTTCTCATTTTTGGACCATCATTTTGAGAGTGTCTGATCTGAGGTTCCTTCAGCCTTCAGGGCAGTGAATTTTCTAGTAGCCTCTCCTGCCACATATAGAGCAAGGAGACTTTGAAGCCTGCCCTTAATTGAGTGATCTTTCTTCTAATATCCTTCCTTTCTATAACATTGATGGACATTTTCAGAGGCTCAAGGTTCCTGTGGAGGAAGAAAGTGGTGGCCATTAAGAATTGCAGTCAATAATTGCACTAGTCTCTTGTCCTTCATTTCTCCTTTTATTTATCCCTTAAATATTCCTCCTAGTCTAGTCATAAAAGACCTGTGTGGTTACCTTCAAGGGAAGTCCCAGGGCCTACTACCAATTTTATAATTTCTATCTAATATTTGGAGCAAATTGAAGAATGAACTTATCTTTTAAAATAAGTTACCCTTCAAGAGATGTAGGATCTAAGAGCATATATTTTACTAAGCCTTCTTCATTCTTTCTACAAGAGCTCTGGGATTTCACTCCACCCCCTTGATTGATTGTTGCCAGTTTCATACAATTAATAGGTTTCGTCCTACTGTTTTTTTAAGTTCTGCCTTGAGACAAATAATCACGTGATTGCTGTGCCACCTTCCAGGTGATTCATCATAATTCCATTGAGGACGCTCAGTTGAAACAGTGGAAGGACCCACAGGGTATAAGGTATTAGGGATATGTAAATCATTCCTCCAAATCCTAGAAGCTTCTGTGGCCTGATGCCTCTCTGTATCTGTTAGAGTTTGAATGAAAATTATGGGTACATCTCTAGATTACTCCCAAAGTCTGGGTTAAATGTTGGAATCCCTCTATTTATTTATCAGGATCATCAGAAAGCCTTCCTAAATCCTCTTGATTTCTTTTAGATATTGTGTAGAAAAAGGCATCTGCCTTCTGACTGGTCCAGATTCTCCATTTGTCTTTTGTAATGGGAAGTGGGCTTGGTAGGAATAGGCTCATGGTGAAGGAAACCACAATGCAGGGAGTGGGAGCACTAGGTAATGGTGGGTACAGAGGAAAGTGGAAGAATTAGGTTTTGACAGCTCTGAGTATGAAGTACATTGTTGAAAGAGAGGAAGGGGTAGTTTGGGGCCAGTAATATTTTGACTCATCATTACTAGAAGGGTCTCATCAATGCTTCACATAAAATTTTTTGGTTCCTTAGTAAAAAGAAAGACTGTAGCTAGGAGACTTCTGCTATTTTACTTCCTTTAATTCATGCAACATGAATCTCAAAGGTAAAGAGAATTATAGTTTAGACTTCCATTTCCATTAGTGAGCCATTTATTTTTATCCCCTAATTCATACTGAGGCCAATCAACATTACAAAAGAAAATTAATCTCTTCTTTAGGGTCTCCAGGCAAAAAAATGGTCCTAGTTTCATAGGATGTACCCCAAGGAGGTGGTAGCTTATATCAATGGTTAATTTCCTCTCTGTAAAATAAAGCCAGCCAGGTAGAGTGGCATACTCCTGTAATCTCAGGGAAAAGGGAGGGTGAGCAGGAGGATTGCAAGTTCAAGGCCAGCCTCAGCAACATAACAAAGCCCTAAGTAAATTAGCAAAACCTGCCTCAAAATAAAAAGGGCTGGCTCAGTGGTTAAGTGCCCGTAGGTTCAATCCCTGTTACAAAACACACACACACACACACACACACACACACACACACACACACACACACCATAAATAATTAAAGAAATAACAGACTGTTGATACCCCAAGAGTTCCTCAGCAGTACTGACCTGCAAAACAGATAACTGAAGGCATTCCCACATACATTGCATTTTAAACCAGGAGGCATCCCTTTGTGGTTCTCTAGATGTAGTGTAGCATGTGTGTCCAAGTTCAGCAACTCATGCCTTGTTTGCTTGAACTCTGTTTCTCAAGCCTTGTAATCTTATTTATTATACATGTTTAATAACCTTATTCTAGACAATTGATATGACTTGGGGAGTGACCCTTAATCCTTTTGCAGATAATTTAAAGAGTAGGATGGGCCTGATGTAGTAAAAGTGGAGGGAGCCAGAGGTTTTTGTGTCACCCTGTTGGAAACATAGCAAGTCCAAAAATAACAAAATAAATGACATAGAAAAGAGGAAGGATCATTGTATGGATGGGTTCTCCCTTGGAATAGAAACTGTGAGGGGACATAATGTCCATGCAGATTCAATATACAGTAAAGACAAAAAGTACCATTTTGGTGAAGAAAAGATACCAGCTGAGAAAAGGTTTCTTAGCTGTGGGATATCTTAAACTAACTAGTGCCCCATGAGGTGATTCATAAGTAGATAAAGATGGTGAACTCATTGGCCTCCAATTTCTGGACATAGCCTCTAAAAGAAGGAGGTATGATGCTCATTATTGAAAAGAGTCAGGAGGACACTATAAGGCAACAGCCACAACAATGGAGTCTCATTGCCTCTCTGGTGGCCTTGCTCAAAAATATGCCACAAAAAGCAAGAGAGAGTGTACATCTGCATGTCAGGAGGATAAAAAAATGTGCCACTGCAGTTATTTATTGTAAGAAAAGATGGCACTGGTTAAGGCATATTGAACAGTTTGGGCAGAGGAAAGTATACACAGGGAAGCTCAAAGCAAAAGGCAAGATATCAGGGGTTAAGTTAGACATCAAACAAAGCTGGGAGAGGAACAAAGTGAAGTTCACATACCTGTCATGTAGATGGCTGTTGATCCAAATGGAGGCACCAGGTTAGTTGTCACAGGAGAGTGGGAAGTGGAAGCTCCAAACTTAAGTTCTTGTGTTCCAAAGAAAGAAAGCCAAACACTTAAAGCCATGCAAGAGAACTTTATTATAAGTAAAAAGTAAAGTAAGGTTCAAACAAAGAGCCTTCTCATGAGAGTGGGTCATCTCCCAGCAGAGAATAACAAATGAAATAGTGTTCTTTATAAATTTACTGCTGTTTTATGGTTGCCTTGAGAACTGGGGTCCACTTCACCACTCTTTGCCAATCAGGTGTTCAACTCCTTCATGTCAGGTGATAGAGTTTTTGATCCTAGTTGATCCTCCCCAGAACTATCATGGTGGCCATCCTATTAAAGTGGGGATTTACTTACAAGTTGGTGTATGGTGCTGAGGATCGAACCCGGGCCGCACGCATGGCAGGCGAGCGCGCTACCGCTGAGCCACATCCCCAGCGCAACTTACAAGTCATTCCTACGTTAATGTGAGTTTTGGGGTCAGTGACTAGACAAGAATTTACCTTTTTGCTCCTGAACTACTAAGAAAATTTCTCATCAGAAATATTTTGAGATACCTATGGCCATAAGAATATATATGAGGAAATAAGATCCTATTTTCAGAAGGTCCCATTTTCTAGCTTTACAATGACACCAGCTGACCCTGGCAAGAGTTAGTAATTGCCCCCACTAATCTTTCTTGATGTATTTCTTAATTAGTTCCCTTTATTCTGTTTATCTGTATACCTGTTGTTTTTCTGCATTATCTTATTACCCACTTGCCTTAAAAAGTAATTTAAAGAAAATCTTAAAGTAACTTAAAGAAAATCCATGACCTTGCCCTATTATTGCTTTGCATTTCACTGTTCACTTCTCACTGCTACTTAGGGATTGAACCCCCTGAGAGAACTGACAATGACCACCTTTATTTTGGTAGGTACAGGTCAGAGGAGGGTCCCTTTGCCTTGGAGCGTGGCAGATGAACCACACAGGAAAGCAGGTAGAGGGTGGGGGTCAGTCAGAGAGCCAGCTTTGGCAGGAAGCCCCTCTTCCCCTCTTCACACTGAACCAGCCAGACTTTGTTAAACATGATGAATTTTCTCACTAATCTTTAACAGCTCCATGGGAAAATTGGACAAATATCCTCATAGATGAGAAATTAAAGGAGAGCACAACAGTCAAGTTTTCCCCAGATAAGCAAGTAAGGAAAGTGGAATGCAGGTCCCACCACCCTTGGTCAGGGCACCTATCTTCTGGTGGCAAAGAGCCAGGCATAGTTGGACACTTGCCTGGGCAGGTGCCAGGTTGTGGCGTCACAGACTGAGGTTCTGATGGAGTTGATGTCTGCTACAAACCTCTAATTCAACATATGAGCTTTGAAAACAGAAAACGGCTCCCAGAGCAGCCAGAGATCCTTCTCCAGCTTGCACCACAGGGTCTAGGTCCAGACCTGGCCAGCAGTCCCCAGGCTCCACCTTGGCCCCTCTTCAGCTGGCTGGACCCACCTAGCCCAGCCTACTGCCTGCTATGAGGACTGAAGCCTTTATTTAAAGTACTCACTTGTTTTCCTTGGATGAGTTCCCTCAGTTAGTACCACAATTCCTCAAGTGTCTAGAAGGACTGGTGGCTAGTCCTAGGGGAGGAAAAGCAGGTGGCATGTGGTGGACATTAGTGAGGCCACTGTCATGTAGAATGTCCAGCTTCCCCAGCTCCTGCAGTCTTGGGCAGCACAGCAGCAGCCTTGGGATTGAGTTGTTGCAGGAGCAGCAGCATCACAGAATGGTGGCCTCTAGTAACAGCAACAAGCAGCTGCTTGCTGCATAGGGAGTTGAGCATTGGTGTTGGGGCACCTGTGAAGGCATCAGCTGAATGGTTTGGGAGTTTGGTTGCAGGGTGGTCTGGTGGCAGTGGCAGTGGAATGGTCCAAAAGCAGTGGTGGGGGTAACGAAGGCTTCCAACCATGAGAGCTTTTGTCCTGCAGTGCTGACAGGAGTCTGGCTGCAGTTGCAATAAAGTCACTATCCAGTGCTGAGGGTCACTATTTGGCATCCATGTTGGAGTCTGGTGGCAGCAATGTGGAGCTTCAGAGTCTGGTGTGGCAGAAGCAATATGCAGCTGCATCAGGTCTGGTGTCAGTTATAGGACCTTAGGAATGTGGGCTTGGGGTGAAGTGCATTGACACTGGGGCAGAGGTGAGTAGCATCAGTGTCCATCTGGGGCCTGGGAGTCAGTGGCTGCACAGTGGTGGTGGCACCAGAGAGTCCAGAAGCTGTTGCAGCAGCAACAGAGGCATCAAGCCCTGAGCATCTTCATCCTGCAGCAGTGACAGGAGTCTGGCTACAGTGGCAGTGAAGATAGCATTTGATGGCCATGTGTGGAGTCTGGTAGCTGTGGCGAAAGCTCCAGGCTGGCAGCAGTGGTTAGGGTTTGGGGCAGTGAGCATCAGAGTCAGAGGGCAACCAGTAGGTGGGATGGCTTCCATGGTGACTGCTCCAGGCCCTCGGTCTTGCTCCTTGCAGAGTCATCCTACTCAGGAAGCAGAACATGGGAGACAGCGGTACCCAGACAGCCTCTGAGGACCTTATGTTGCCCACGCCTGCCCCGCGTGGGACTGGCCATATCACACTGGGTGGCTGCTTACCCCATCCCTCGCTATGGCCTCTGCAGAGGAACTAGGACATCTGCCAGGTGGGGCAGCCTTGGGAGAGGACCCCTGTTGGCATAACTATATCCATCTTCCTTAAACCTCGCCCACTTTATGAATACTGTTCTTATTCTCAAGAGATAAAAGTCTAAGGGTCTCTGTTCTCTCCTTGAGAGATAAAAAGTTGCTCTTTGTTCTTAAGAAGCAATAACTTAGCCAGGGGTGATGGCACATGCCTGTAATCCCAGCAGCTTGGGATACTGAGGCAGGAAGCTTGGGAGTTAAAGCCAGCCTCAGCAAAAGTGAGGCTGTAAGCAACTCAGTCAGATCCTGTCTCTAAAATAAAATACACAAAAGGCTGGGGATGTGGCTCAGTGGTTGAGTGCTTCTGAGTTCAATCCCCAGTACCAAAAAAAAAAAAAAAAAGAAAGAAAGAAAGAAAGAAAGAAAGAAAGAAGGAAGGAAAAAAATGCTATTAAAAGAAACAGTAACTTGCCTTTCATAAAATCAGGTGATTCTTTCTATGCCAATCACAAAGGCTAAACATGCCCGTAACAAGCAGCCATGATTCTGACCTGTAAAAGGTAATGCTCAAGGGGGAGTTGCTGCTGCTCTCCCTCTCCTGGTGCTTTCTCACGCTTGCTGCTGCTCTCCCTCTCTTGTTGTTCTCTGTGCAAGACAGTCTTCTTAGGTGCCTGACAATAAATCTGCTTATGCTTCTGTAGTTGGTGTTCCTGTGGTCAGTCCTGTACAACTTTTCTTTCACTGGTGCCAGTGACTTGGATATAGGCTCTGATACAGGCTCTCCCCTTGACCATGCTCTCCTCTCCAGGGATTTGAGCTGCTTCAATATCCTGGCCTGAAGGCACAGGACCTTTACAGGACACCTCCTTCCATTCACAGAGGGCTCTTCCTACATACCCATATGGGTCTTATTTGAGTAAGTGACCTTCCCCTTCCCCTTCCCTCCTCCTCACAAGTCTCCAGTCCAGAGACTTACTAAACTTAAGTCTTGGCTCAGCACTAAGACTCACTACAAGTGACCTACTTTCCCATCCCTTCCACCTTGGCAATTTTCTACTCCCGTCTTGGCTCTATGCCATTTGGGCCTACATGGCTATCTGGGAGAGCTACAAAAGCCCTGACTCTTGACATGCTTCACAAGCCTGGGACTAGTGAAGTAGTGGGTAATGAACCCTCTTCTCTCAGTCCCATAGGGGGTTTAGCCCTGGGCCAGTGAATCATGTGGTGACAATCCCCCTTCACTGTTGTCTCTCATGTTTCTCTGGTTTGGCCTAGAGCCAGGGATGCCTGCTTCTAGCTGCTCCAACACTCCAACTTGCCATGGGTAAATCTCAATCCAAAACCCCCTCTAACTCACCTATCAGCTGCCTCCTCACCCCCCTCCATTTGGCTCCAGATCTAAAGGTCCATCAACTGATTAAATTTCCACAAAGTCATGGCCTTTCTATGACCTGGATAATGGATACAAATGGCAACCTAATTCCTAATTGCACCTTCAATCCCAACATTTTGTGGGATCTTTACAAGTTTTGTGAGTACTTGAATAAAAAGAAGGAAATACCTTGCATTCAAGCTTTCTCTTTTTCTCATTCTAAACATTCCCTCTGTTCTTACTCCCTGTGTCAATCCTGCTGCCCTACATAGGTTCTCCTTGCTCACTCTCCCTTAACCCTTTTCCCCTCCCAATCCTACCAGTTTCCCCCTTTTTAACCCACAAAATCACTTTTCACCTTCTGAACCTCCACCCTTATTGCTCTGCTGCCCCACCCAGCCACACTTCATCACCTTACTCAGATGCACCTTCACTACACAGGGAGTCTACCTTTATCCTGACCTCAACATCACATCTCTTACTCCTACCTCTCCTTCTCCCTCTTTCTTCTCTCCTCATACTCACTCTCATGGGCCTCACCTGACAACTTCAACAGCCCTCCCTTGCTCTCCTAATGGTACCACTCTTCCTCATCTCCACTAATAATGTTTCATAATTTTCTTTTTTTATTAATTGATTTTATTTTTAAATACATGACAGTAGAATGCATTAAAATTCTTATTACACATATAGAGCACAATTTTTTAAATCTCTGGTTGTATATAAAGTATGTTCATACCAATTTATGTCTTCATACATGTACTTGTATAATTATATCCATCACATTCCACCATCATTGCTAACCCCCTGCCTCCTCCCTCCCCCTCCCACCCTTCTGCCCTATCTAGAGTTTGTCTATTCCTCCCATGCTCCCCCTCCCTACTCCACTATGAGTCAGTCAACTTATATCAGAGAAAACATTCAGCATTTTTTTTTTGGGATTAGCTAACTACACTTAGCATTATCTTCTCCAACGCCATCCATTTACCTGCAAATGTCATGATTTTATTCTCTTTTATTGAAGAGTAATATTCCATTGTGTATATATGCCACATTTTTTAAAAATCCATTCATCTAATGAGGAGCATGTAGGTTGGTTCCACAATTTAGCTATTGTGAATTGTGCTGCTACAAACATTGATGTGGCTGTGGCCCTGTAGTATGTGTTTCTAAGTCCTTTGGGTATAGACAGAGGAGAGGGATAGCTGGGTCAAATGATGGTTCTATTCCCAGTTTTCCATTTCCTACATTCAAACCTGGCCTAATTGCCAAATGGGAAAAAGAGGGTTAAAAAGCCATAGGCAGCAATCTCCCTGGCCATGGGTAACATTGAAACACAAAGACTCAGCAGGCTTGCTAAGAGGCCTAAGACTAATGAAAAATATGAGTCAATTAACTTTTCCCTTGGCTGCAAAACAGAAAAATGACTCCCAAACTCATTCTCTTTCTCTCCCTCTCCCTCATACTATCTCTCTCTCATTCTCTATTATTGCTTTAATAAGATAATTAATGATCATATCATTTTTTTCTAGGACTCTTCTTAATATTTATTTTTTAGTTGTAGTTGGACACAATACCTTTTTTTCTGTAAAATGTAAAATTTATTTTACTTTTCCAATGCATATTCCCTTCTATCACATGAGTCACTGTAGCCACCCTTCAGAACCTCAACACAATAGTATAAAAATAAAAACATGACCATGCCATCTACCATTTAAAATACATGTACAGTAATTATATTTAGGTATGTTAGCTTTCTATACACACACACTATTATATATAACTTGCTATCTGTCAGAGCAATAGAGGCAAATTGGGGATTTTTAATCCATTCCCTGATTTCTTAAAAAGTATCAGATATCTCTTTTTCAAGTGATGTGATATACATAGCACAAATATGTATTTCTGCTTTTGTGTGGATTTTTAAATCTTCTAGTTCCAGAGTCATGAAAATATATGTTTTTTTGTTGTTGTTGTTGTTTTTTTTAAAACAGTGCCATGATGGGCTGGTGATGTAACTCAGTGGTAGAGCACTTGCCTAGCATGTGCGAGGCCTTGGATGATGATAAGGGTTGGCTATTGTTCTAAGTGGGTGGTAGACAGAATAGTTTCTTGTTTTTAGAGAATTTATTCTTGCAAAATTATCTTTTATATCTTTAGGTTAATTAAAAGATTTGGTGGTTTAAGATGACAAGAAAGATAAGGTTATTAAGATATGAATAGTTCTTGGTGTTTACTAGGTCTGTCTTGGAAGTACCTGACATTGCTGTTTCTCCAGGCCATATCTGGCAGGAGGCAGCTGCTTTCAGCTCTCTCTTGCCAAATTCACCAGTTCTGGCCCTTCTAACTGCTGATTATTTCTGATATACACATTGTGAATAGCTGCACTTTCCAGCCCTGCAGTTTTTCTGGATTATTTCAGAGATAGCTCCAGCTGCTGGGAAGATGGTCCTGTCAGCAGAACATCATGTTTAGAGTGGTCAGATCTATGTGGCCCACTTTCTTCCTCTCAGGACAGTAAGCTAACACTGACCACTCCTGCCCTAGCTTTCTGCCATATGCCAAAGATGGCCTGGCATGTATTCTGTGTGAGAAACTATGTATATACATGTACCTATGTATGAACATATACACACATATATGTAAGTTTAAAATACTCATGTGATTTCCTATTATATAGGAAAAACATCACAAGCAAGTGGAAAAAAACCCAATCATTAGACTATCTGCTCTTCTCAGTCACTCAGGGACACAGGATGAAGAATTAACCACAGTCTAATGACACTGCCATCTCATAATGCATTTATTTGATTAACCCAGCAGGCAGAGAGTGGAGTGTCTGCCCATGGTGGGCCTCTACCAAAAAGGCCCTTCCCCTCCTCCTGGGCATTTCACTCAGTTGTTCTCCAGGCAGCTGCAGGAACAGAGACAATTCCCTGCAGGGATCAGACTCTTGACAAAGCCAGAGAAAGGGATGGCCACAACCTACAAAGACCAATGCCTTTTTGCTCAGACTCTGCAAATGAATTTGCTACAGCAAAATTCCTTCTTTCTGCTTCCCCAGTTTCGGCCAGTGTGTGGCAACAGGTCAGCTGGACTCCTAATTTTCTGTAGCCCAATGCAAAGGACCCGCTGCTTGAGTTTCTTTGCAGTCAGGGTCCAGGCCCGGGCCCAGTAGCAGTCCCCCAGCCGTGGGTGTCTACAGTTGGAGGGTCTAGTCCAGTCTGCCTCTGAACTCCAAAGTGTCCCGGAGGCCCCAGGAGGTTCCGCTGTCCTTCACAAGATGTCCAGTCCCAGCGCTGGTGGGTGGGCCACGCTCTGACCTGGCCATCACCGCGGCTGGCGCTCACTCGATTCGCACCTGCAAGCAGACATCGAGTATCACCGAGACCACCTTGTGGAAGTAGGGGAAGTTTACGCGCAGTTGCCAGGCCATGTCATGAAACATGAAGGTGAGCAGAGTGCAGGTGAACCCGTAACGCCCTAGGAGCCGAGGAAGACGGGTGGAGCGCTACAGCCGCACCTTCAGGGCCAACAGAGCTGCTGATGTCGCCAGGGGCCAGGGCCGCCCAGGCGCAGCTCACCCGCTGACCTACAGGAGCGCGGACCTATAAGGCTGCTGATGCAGGCCTGGAGAGCCCCTAACCTCACTGAGCCCTGCCCTCCAGCTCTCCCCGCCCACGCCGGGCTCAGGCCACCACGCCTTAAGCTTTTTTGATATTGAATGATTATAAAAACACAGCATACCCAAATTTGTGAGGTTCAGCTCAAGCAAGCCAAAAAGATATCTACAGGTTTAAGTATATTAAAAAGAAAAAAAATAATTAGAAAACGAAAGCAAATTAATGGAAAGTAGCTAGGAGATTCTTAGAATGGCCAAACCAATGTGATAAATAAAAAGAACTATGGAAGACCAATGAAATTGAAACTTAAATCTTCAAAAATATCAATAAAAATTATGAACCTTTATCTATACTCATTAAGGTAAAAAAGGGAATACCAAAAATGAAAGAAAAGACATCACTATATATCCTAAAAATATTGAGTGTAATTGAATATGTATATTGAAAGGGTAATAATTAAATATTATGAAGCACTCTGCTAATAAATTGAATAACTTAAATAAAATGAAAAACTCCATGATGACATCATACTTAAGTAACACAAGATGAAATAAACTACATGGGCCATCCCATATGTATTTTAAAAATTGACTTTCTAATAAAAAATTTCCCATGAACAAAACTCCAGACCCAGAAGACTTCACTGGTGAATTCTGTCAAACATTTTTTAAAAAATTATCCATCCTACATAAATGCTTTCAGAAAAATTAAGGAGAGAACATTCTACAAATTATTTTATGAGACTGGATGTATCATAAGTCCACATACAAAGATTATAAAACAAGAAAAACTATGACTAAAATATCATGAAAATGGAAACAAAAAAATGTAGAAATTGCTACAATAGTAGCAATTCAAACCAGGCAATATAGAAAATTGATAATACATCAGGATACAGAACACTTGCCCCAGAAATGCTAGGTTGAAAAACTAAGTATTGTAATTCATCATATCAGAATAAAGGGAAAAAAAAGATCATCTCAAAAGATGCTGTGTTAACTTTCCATCACTAGCATTCTATAAATAAATAATAAAAAGGTCTGTTTTTGGATCATAGTCCTCAAAATTCCATTCCAGGTTCTGTTTGCCTCATTGATTTGGGCCTGCCTGGTGTGAGGCAGCACATCATGATGTGGGTGCCTGGTGAAGTAAAACCACTCCCCTCAAGGCCAGGGAACAAAAGAAAGAGGTGTAGCTGAGTACAGCTATCTCCTTTGAAGGCACATCTCCACTGACCAAAAGACCTCCTACTAGTCCCCAGCTCTTGAGGAGTTTATTATCTCCTAATAGTGTCACCATGGGGATCAAACCTTTAACAGAACATGAACCTTTAAGGGACATGTATTTAAACTGTAGCAGATGTAGAATAAACATTTTAGAACTCCAATAACCATATGTAATAAAACCTCACAGTAAACTTAAGCAGAATGTAACAATGGGTGGCAATGAAAATCCATTGGAAATATAATACTAAATCTTGTGCCTTAATTCCTTTTTCTATAGTCCAGGACAAGGTTCTTGCTTCTACCATTCAAGATTTATTGGATATTCAAGCCAGTGCAATAAAGCAAGACCAAAAAAAAATGAATAATATACCAATTAAAATGGAAGAATTAAATATGTGTGTATTTGAAACAATGTACTTATGGAAATAGAAAAGTCCAAGGAATCTAGAAAAAAAATACTATACCAGGTAAGTTATAGCTAACAAAGAGCAAGATAAAAGGTCATTTACACAAAAATAAAATTGTATTTCTATTCACTGGTAACATACAAAATAAAAATAAAAATGTAAAAGCCACAATACCACCCACAATAGTGTGAAAAAATATGAGATATTTAGAAATAATTAAATACTGGGCCTTTCCTCCTATGCATTCAATAAGAGAAAGAAATGAATCTCCCCTCGTAGTTACATGGTTTTTTCACATTCCAAGTTTGCTAAAGTCTACAGTGTAAGTGGGACCTTGAGGATGGGCTGGTGTCTGTGCTATGGCTTTGTACAGCTGTAGACCCATGTCCACTGGGGAGGTGAATGAGCTCTCACAGGGAGCATCAGAAATGGTCACCAGTGGTTACAGATGCCAAGAAACAGGACCTCTGACAACAGTGCTTGGCTCTGTGCAAAGTTGCTGGAGGTGTGACTTGGGGAGTGTCTCTTAGCTGTCCTGACCCACTCCATTTTCAGTGGTAAGACCTTACATTATCTAGCCTTGCAGGGCCACTGCATGCATTGGGCCTCAGGGTGGGAGGAATATTTATACTCATCTGTCTTCTCATTTTGCAGAAAAAGGTAGGTCAGGTCTTTGTATTATTCAAGACCGCCATATTTTAGGTCATGAAGCAAGTCTTAACAGAAACAACAAAAAATTAATATTATCCTTGGTACCTTGTAAAATCATAGTGAAATGAAATCAGAAATCAAGAGTACAAAAGTATAGAAGCCACACAAACACATGGAGATTGAACAATTATCTTTTCTTGATCAATGTTTTATATTCATTTTAATTAGTTATACATGACAGTAGAATGCATTTATGTACTTTGATATATCATACATAGATGAAATATAATTTCTCATTTTTCTGAGTGTACATGTTATAGAATCATATTGGTCATGCAGTCACATATATACATAAAGTAATAATGTCTGTTTCATTCTACTGTCTTTCCTATCCCCACATACCCTACCCTCCCTCCCTTCACTTCCCTCTACCTAATCTAAGGTAACACTATTCTTCTCTAGTGCCCCCCCCGCCTTGTTGTGAATTAGATCCACATATTAGAGAAAACATTCAGCCTTTGGATTTTTAGGATTGGCTTATTTCACTTAGCATGATGTTCTCCAACTCCATCCATTTACTGGCAAATGCCATAATTTCACTCTTCTTTAAAGCTGAGTAATATTCCATTGAGTATATTTACCACAGTTTCTTTATCCATTCATCTATTGAATGACATGTAGGTTGGTTCCATAGTTTAGCTGTTGTGAATTGAGCTGCTATAAACATTGATGTGGCTGCATTACTGTAGTATGCTGATTTTAAGTCCTTTGAATATAACCAAGGAGTGTTACAGCTGAGTCAAATGGTGGTTCCATTCCAAGTTTTCTGAGCAATTTCCATACTGCTTTCCACAGTTGTTGCACTGATTTGCAGTCCCACCAGCAATGTGTGAGTGTGCCTTTCTCCCCACATTCTTGCCAACATTTATTTTTGCTTGTAATCTTGATAATTGCCATTCTGACAGGAGTGAGATGAAATCTTAGTTTTGATTTGCATTTCTCTAATTGCTAGAAATGTTGACCACTTTTTCATATATTTGTTGATTGATTGTATTTCTTCTTTTATGAAGTGTCTCTTCTTTAGCCCATTTATTGATTGGGTTATTTGTTTTTGGAATTTAGTTTTTTGAGTTCTCTATATATCCTAGAGAATAATTATTTTCTCCCATTCTGTAGGCTCTCTTCTCATGTTATTGATTGTTTCCTTTGCTGAGAAGAAGCTTTTTAATTTGAATCAATCCTATTTATTAATAGAGGTTCAATTTCATTTTGCTACATATGGATTTCCAGTTGTGCCAGCACCATTTGTTGAATAGGCTATCTTTCTCCAGTGAATGTTTTTGGCACCTTTGTCTAGTATGACATAATCATATTTATGTGGGTTTGTCTATGTGTCCTCTATTCTGTACCATTGGTCTACAAGTCTATTTTGGTGCCAATATCATGCTGTTTTGTTACTATAGCTCTGTAGTATAGTTTAAAGTCTGGTATAGTGATGCCTTCTGCTTCATTTTTCTTGCTAAAAAGATTGCTTTAGCTATTATGGGTCTCTTATTTGGTGCAGGGTTGGTTCAACATATGGAAATCAATAAACATAATTCATCATATTAATAGGCTTAAAAACAAGAATCATATAATCATCTCAATAGATGAAGAAAGAGCATTTGATAAAATACAGCATGTTTTTTCATGTTCAAAACATGAGAAAAACTAGGGGTAGTGAAAACATACCTCAACATTATAAAAGCCATATATGTTAAACCTAAGGCCACCATCATTCTAAATGGAGAAAAATTGAAAGCATTACCTCTAAAAACTGGAACAAGACAAGGATGTCCTCTTTCACCACTTATATTCAACATCATCCTTGAAACTCTAGCCAGAGACAGAAGAAAAAAGAAAGAAATTAAAGAGATACAAATAGGTAAAGAAAAACTCAAACTATTGCTATTTGCTTATGACATAATTTTATATCTAGAAGATTAAAAAAATTCTACCACAAAATTCTAGAACTAATAATGAGTTCAGAAAAGTAGCAGGATATAAAATCAACACACATAAATCAAATGCATTTCTATACATCAGCAATGAATCCACTGAAAGAGAAATTATAAAAACTATCCCATTCACAACAGCCTCCAAAAAAAATACCTGAGTATCAATCTAACAATTATCTTTTAAATGACAAATAAATAATAGAATAAACGACAGCAGAAATAAATTTTTTTGGAATCAAACAAGAATAGAGATAACAACATACCAAAATCTCTACAACATTATGAAGGAGGTTTTAAGGAGAACATTTAGCATTAAGTGCCTATATAGATACACATAACAACAACAAGAGCAACAACACCACGCATAGACACACACACACACACACACACACACACACACACACACACAAAGCCAGAAAGATCCCCAATAAACAATCTAATGTATATGCCAAAATCCCTAGAAACACAGGAGCAAACTAACTCCAAAACTAGTGGAAGACAGGAAATAATTAATATCAGGACCAAAGTCAGTGAAATAGACAAAAAACACAAATGATCAATGCAGCAAAGAATTGGGTCTTTGAAAAGATAAGCAAAATTAATAAACCCCTAGCCAAACTACCCCCCCAAAAGAGAAAACCCAAATAAAAAAAAATAGAGATAAAAAAGAGATATAACCACAGTCATTTCTAAAATTCAGAGGTTCCCTAAGGTCTATTTTGAAAATTTATATTCTAATAGATATAAATATAAATGTTGTTGCTCTTGTTGTTGTTATGTGTGTATAACTATATAGGCACTTAATGCTAAAGTACTGAGAATGTAGCCCTGGAGTCCAAAAGGAAAGAGATGGGTCTACCTGCTACCACAATGGTTACCTGGATTTCCGTATTGTGATGATGGTCATCGCATTTTGGGATCCCAGGTCTCATCAATCATCCCTAGCTATTTGCAGAAAGTCTGCTTGCAGATTGTGGGGTTGTGTGACCTCCTGCCTCTCTGGACAAGAAGGCAATCAAGAGCCCATTGGCCCAGATACAGCGCTTTTCATCTCTGCCATTGTACACCTTGAAGGCACCTCAAGCACTTGAGCATGTGGGGTGAGGGGACCTCGCTCCAACTTATTAAGTTTAGCTTTAATGTCAGGAAGCTTTGGGAGAAAAAGTAGGTCATGAGTAAGTTATGACCATCAGGTGACTCAGGATCAAATTTGTGTACTGGAGTAGGGCCTGAGTCAGGCAGTTTGAAAAGGAAGAGGGGTTTTCATTTTTATCTTGAATGACCTCTTGGAGTTTATCATAACTGATGGCTTTATGAGCTGCCTTTTTTTAAACCTGTCAGTAAGCAGGTAAAAAGTCAGTCCCTTCTTATTTGGCCTCCAGGGAAATTTTTGGTCCCAATTAGTGGGCTTCATTGGCAAAGTTCCAGGCTTGTTCCCAGACTCATCTGCTCTCCTCTAGGAGGAGGGTGTTGGATTGGATCACTTCCATACCACGAATGGTGAGGTTTTTTTCTCCTATGTTATGTATTGTAACTCCTTGGTATAGGTACTAGGGTTGGAGGTAAAGGATCCTAGGCATTTCTTGATTTGGGAGAGATCACCATGGACTCTGCCTACCCCTCAAACCCAGCACTTCCTAGAGAGGGAGTAAAGCTGGGGGCTCTTAACTGGCTGTGTTACAATGGGTGATGAGAGGGCTGAAGGGTGTTTGGGATGGTGGTGTGGAGGGAGCCGGTGGGTTTGGTGGAACTTAGTAAGGGGGAGGCTCATCAGTGGGGTTGAAAGGAGGGTTTGGGTCCCTTGTTTGTATAGGAATAGGGTCTCTGGAGGAATCCAGACCCTTGGTGACAAGTAACAGCTGGGCAGGAGAGCAAGAAGAGCAAAGGGAAGGCTTAGAGCAGAGAATAGTGAAGGATGCAAGGCAGGAGGAGGAGTGGAAGCAAATATTGCTGGCTTAGAGGCTTCTTCCCCCTCATTGCTGGCTTGACTCTCAGAGTCTGGAGTCCAGGAGTGTTGACCTTGAGGGGTCTAATATCTGGTGTCATTTGGTTAAAATAACACAGTATTTTATCATCATATGAGTTTTTAAAACACGTATGAATATAGAATTTTAACTTTCAATCATCTTGGTTTTAGTAAGAGCAGAAATAAAGAGATCTTAAACTTTCCATTGAACAACAATTTATGAAAATAATATTTATAATGTTTACCCCATTTAAGTTAAATCTGATTTATCTATTTTAACTTAGATTACCCATGAAAACCAAGTTTAGTTAACATTTTAAGGCTTTTTGTTGTTGTTGTTGAAGAAACCTAGAAAAAACAATGTACATTATATTTAAGACATTTAATAGAAAATGAGATTTTCCATTGTCTGATCATCTACATCAGTGATTTTGAAGCCATCATTACCTTTTTTTGTTTACCCAATTTAAATTAAACTTTAAATCATGTGAATCAAAGGCATTGGTTCCATTTTTTTGAATTTTAGTTTATGAGTGCTCTGTATTTGGGTTCTGATAGATACACATGTGTAGACAAGACAGTACACAGAACAAATAAGTAAAGGCCTTCTAACTTTAAAATATATTAAGAGTCAACCCTCATAAATTGGTCACTGAGCAAAGCAGAGTGTAAAAAAAAAACTTTTATGGGTGGATAAAATAGGTCTGAACAATAATTATAATATAGGCATGCAGGATCAAATTTCTTAGCTCAAAAATATAGAATTTTTTTAAAAAAAAAAGTCCTAAAGGCTGGGGTTGTGGCTCAGTGGTAGAGTGCTCACCAAGCATGTGTGAGGCTCTGTGTTCAATCCTCAGTACCATATAAAAATACATAAATAAAAATAAAGGTATTGTGTTCAACTAGGTGGCCTAGGGATTGGACCCTAGAGGGGAAGGAGGGTCATGTTTCTTTGGGAACTGATATCTCCTAGCAGCACTGTGAGGAAGATGTATTCTCCCCCCGCACCAATGGGGCTCCAGGGAAGGGGCTGAGATTTGCCCCTGTCACAAAGATGGGAGGATGGAGGTGAGTCTGCTGTTGGATCTGCAATCTCTCACTCCTTCTACAGACTTCCGAAAGATCTGGCAGCCTCTGGAACGGGGAAGGAGAATCCAGGGCACCTAGGAGTGGAGGGGTCCAGGGATAGGAAAACTGTGGATCTGGCTTTCCTTGGAGTGGTAAGGAAGGTCTCAGGGAAGACAAAACAGTGAGCTGAGATGGGGCACAAGAGAGATGGGTCCCTGAACCCTCTGGGGTGCTATGTTCTCAACACAAAGCCTTCCCTTTCCACAGCACCTCAGCTTGACAGTGCCTCAGCAGCTGTGTGGCACAAGCCTCTCAGTTTGGTGATGGAGTGGGGAGGAAGGTGGCTCTCTGGCTCCTCAGGATGCTATATATCCAGGAGGGTGGGATGAAATAGGGTTGGGACTTCTGACAGGACTCCATCTCTCTGCCCCCAGGATGACACAGGAGAATCTCATCATGATGATCTGGGATTGGCCCTGGAGGCCCCAGGCATGCTGCTATTGGGGATCCCAAATAGTCAGAAGCTGCCCAAGGGGAGTCCTCACTACCCATTCCTATTCCCTCAGCTCCCCTGGCACTGGTAGCTCAAGGCCCATGTACTGAGTTCCTGGGACCAAAACCTGCAGAAGCCTGGCCAGACCCAGGGACAGAGTGGCCCAACCTCCTATCCACTGTCCTTCTCAGCTGCCCACTGGACCTAGGGTATACAATGAAGATCTCAGTTTGCCTCAACCCAAGGATGGAGGCTTTAACATGGCTGCCATGTGCCCTTGTGGTTTCCCAAAGTCTAGGCCTGATAGCTTCCTTCCTTGTGCCAAGTCCCTCAGAGCCCTGCATCCTACTGACCCTTCTCATCTTGTCCACTCAGGACCACTTCTAGAGACTTGTCAGCCTCTGACCTCAATCACAGGTCTCTGGGTGCCACCTCTGTGGGACAAGAGACACAGGGCAAGAGAAAAAGAAAGCAGGAGCCAGTACCCAGTTGTGGCCCTTTTAGACCCTGGTCTCACACTTTGGGTGACAGGATCCTCAGCTCCAGCCTCTTCCTCACCCAGCAAGGAAGTAAGGTGGATGGTCCCTCACTCCTTCCTGAGTGTTTGTGAATGTTTGAGTATGCATGTGAGAGTGAACCAGCAAACTTGTGAGTGTGTAAGGGAGGGGATGGAGCTGTTGAATATGAGAGCTGCTCTAGCTGTTCAGCCCTCTCTGCAAAGGGCTCCACCTGGGGCCTAGGGAACGCTTTCCTATAGGGAGAAATGTAAGTGGAGCCTCGGCCCACCCTCAGTTTTCCACTTCAGGGAAACCCAACCCTGCCCAGCAACCTGGCTTGGTCTGTGGCCACCTCTGTCAAAAGGGTTTGGCCCTGGGAGGGACAGGGACCAGGCTCCAGGCCCCAGCCTTGTGTTACTACACTGTTGGGGCCTTGACCCATTGGTGAGATTCTGCTTTCCCACCTCCTCTCTGGTCTGTTTTCTCTTCCTCATGAGCCCTAGTACTGGTTGTGTGATGTGGTCTTCATGCACTTTATTTATTTGCAGTCTGTGTTCCAGGTGGCAGAACTCCTACACATTCAGAGACCCAGCCTTGATGACTTTACATTTCCTAGTGATGATCTCTGCACTGGCCAACACTGTCAGGTCAGGAATATGTTCTTGTTTCTGATATTGACACATGTTGTTGTCTCCCTATGTTAAAAAAAAAAGTCCTTGAGATCAGAACACTACCAAAAAAAAAAAAAAACTTAAGATTTCCCTGTTTATTTTTATTTGGTCAATGGCCATTTAGAGGAGCATTGTTTAAATTTCCCATGTTCTGGGATTTCCCTAATATCTTTCTGTTATAAATGTTTTCCTCTGTATAATCGCATTGTGTTCAGAGAACATATTCTGCACATGATTTACCTCTTCCTTTTTTCATTTTTATTTTTTAGTTGTAGTTGGAAACAATACCTTTATTTTATTTATTTTATTTTTATGGGTTGCTGAGGATCAAACCCAGGGTCTCACACGTGCTAGGCGATTGCTCTACTGCTGAGCCACAACCCCAGCCCCCTTCCTCTTTCTTTATTTTTCTTTAGTTTCTGCATATGAGAGAAAGCATTTGACTCTTGACTTTCTGAGTCTGGATTATTTCACCTAGCATTATGTTCTTCAGTTCCATGAATTTATCAGTAAATTCTTTATGGCTAAATATATATAACACATCTTTAATCATTCACCTGTTCATGAGTACCTGGGCTGGTTTCATTATTTTGCTATTGTGAATTGTGTTGCTGTAAACATTGATGTGCCTATATCAGTATAGTATGCTGACTGTAGTTCTTTTGGATAAACATCAAGAAGTGGACAGCTGGGTCAGGTTCCCATTCTTAGTCATTGGAGGGGTCTCCATATGGCTTTCCAAAGTAGTTATTAATTTGCAGTCCTACCCAAAATTTATAACTGTACTTTTCTCCCCACACCCTCACCAGCATTTATTATTTATAATTTTAAAAATTGCATTCTAACTGAAGTGAAATGAAATCTCATGTAGTTTTGATTTACGTTTCCTTGATTTCCAGGAATACTGATCTTCTTTTTTTCAAATATGCATTTTCCATTTGTATTTTTTTTAAAAAAGTCTATTTACTTCTTTTGCCCATTTATTAATTGGGTAATAATTTTTTTGGTGTTAAGTTCTTTATATATTCTGGATATTAATCCCCTGTTACAGGAGTAGCCAGAAAAGATTTTCTCCCATTCAGTAGACTCTCTCTTCACACTCTTAGTTGTTTTGTTTGCTGTGCAGAAACTTTTAAATTTCATGCCACTGCACTTATTGATTCTTGATTTTCTTCCTTGAGCTTTAGGGAAGCTTGTTAAGTCGTGTTAAGGAACTGCATGCCTGCACCGATATGTTGGGAGTGTCAGCAGTATATTTTCTTCTAGCAGTTGAAAATGTTTCTGTTCTAATTCTATTATAGTTTAAATATAAGGTGTTCCCAAAAAGTTCATTTATGAGACAATGCAAGAATTTTTAGAGGTGAAATGAAGTGTGACCTAATCAGAGGATTAGTCTGCTAATGGATTAACTGGGTAGTAATTATAAGCAGCTAAGTTGCGGCTGGGGAAAGTATGTCACTGGGGGTATGTATGCCTTTGGGGCTTATATTTTGTCCTTTGGAGCAGAGCTTTTTCTCGGCTTCTTGGTTGCCATGACCTGAGCCGCTTTCTTCTGCCACACACTTCTGACATGATGTTCTGCTTCAATAAGGTCTAGAGCTATGGAGGTGGCAAACCATGGGCTGCATCTCTAAAACCAGGAGCTAAAATAAACTTTTCCTTCTCTAAGTTATTCTTGTCAGTGTTTTTAATCATGGCAGAAAAACTGACTGAAACAAATTCCTAGGCTTTTGATCCACTCTGAGTTGACTTTTGTAAAGGGTGAGAGTTGAGTCAAGTTTCATTCTTCTGCAAATGGATATACAATTTTCCTAGCATCATTTGTTTAAAAGGCTACCTTTTCTCCAACATACGCCTTAGTGAAGTATCAGATGACTGTATCCATGTGGGTTTGTCTCTGAGTCTTTTATTCTATCCCATTGGTCTCTGTGCATGTCTGTTTTGGTGCCAATATTATGCTCTTTGTGTTCCTCTAGCTGGGAAGTATAATATGCATCCAGCATCATTTTCTTGCTTAGGATTTCTTTGGCTCTTCTGGGTCTTTTATTGTTCCAAAGGGATTTTAGGACTATTTTTTCTACTTCTGTCAAGAATGTCATTGGTATTTTGATGGGGATTTCATTGAATCTGTATAAAGCTTTGGTGATAATTAATTTGGACAACATTAATTCTGCCTATCCAAGAATATAGGAGATCTTTCCCTTTTCTAAGATCTTCAATTTCTTTCTTAAGAGTTCTATAGTTCTCATTGTAGAGGTCTTTCACCTTGGATAGATTTATTCCTAAGTATTTTATTTTATTTTGTGATATTATTGTGATAGGATAATTTTCCTGATTTATTTCTCAGAAGGATCCTTATTGGAGTATAAGAAAGCTATGAATTTTTGTATGTTTATATTGTATTCTGCTACGTTGCTTAATTTTTTTTATTAGCTCTAGAAATATTCTAGTGTAATTTTGGAGGTCTTCTTAGATAATGTCATCAGCAAACATAAATAATTTGAATAATTATTTTTTTATTTAAATCCTTGTAATTTCCTTTTCTTGCTTGATTGATCTGGTTAAAGTTTGAAAAACTACGTTGAATAAGAGTTGCAAGAGTGGACATGCTTGTCTTGTTTCTGATTTTAGAGGAAATGATTTCAGTTTTTCTCCGTTTAGTATGATGATGTTTTTGTGTTTATCATATATAGCAATCTTGGTAAGAATCTGTTATCTTCCAGAGTTTTGTGTATATTATTCTAAGACCTCCTGGATTTTAAGGTTTGGGGTGAGAAATCAATACGAATTCTAATTGACTTACTTCTAAATGTGACTTGCTAATTTCCACTTGCAGCTTTTATAATCTTGCTTGTTCTTTTTATTAGCCTTTTTAATTATAAAGTGTCTTGGAGAGGATCTTTTTTGATCTTACCTATTTAGAGTTGTAAATACATCTTCTATTTGGATTTCTGTCTCATTCTTAAGGCTTGGAAAATTTCTGATTATTTCATTTAAAAGTTTGTGCATTTCTTTAGTTTGTATTTCAGTGCCTTCATGTATGCCAATGATTTTTATCTTTGGTCTCTTAATGTTATTCAAGATTTCTTGAATATTCTGATCATGATCTTTTAACATGTTTTCTTTATTGTTGACTTTGTTTTCAAGTTTATATACTTCATTTTTGAGGTCTGGGAATATGACTTTTCTGTGATCCTACTCCATTGGGAAATGCTTTCAATTGAATTTTTAATTTGATTTATTGAGTCATTTCTATTTTTTTTCAGAATCTTTGTCCTTTTATTGAAATGTTCTTTCACTTCCTATATATTTGTTCTTTTATTAATTCCTTAGATCTTTAAGTTCATTGAACATTTTAATTATCTACTTTCCAAATTCTTTTCTGGCATTTTCTCTATTGTAGTGTCCATGGAAGCACTTGTGTTGTGAGTTATTAGGGGTGGCTTGTTCCCTTAATTTTCCATATTGTTAGTATTTTTACCCATCTTCTGGGATAATTTTCTCTTCTACTTTTTTTTGTGAGGGATTTTTTTTAGTGAATTCTTTTCTTTTTACTGTGTGTCCTGGGTTGGTCAAATATTTCAATGTTGATATTTTCACTCATTTTGAACTTTCTATTATGGCCATTTTCTCATACCTCATTTGGAGGATGTACTAATCCCCTTAATTACAATCACTTTGTAACAATTCTTATATTAATAAATCTTTAAGGAGATCTTTTTGACAGTGTTCTTCACTAACCCACTCATCTGTTTTTCTTAGCCAGATTTTTGCAGTGGAATGTTTTCTTTCTAGGGCTTCACTTATTGTGCAGTTTGTTTCTTCCTCAGCTCTGACCCAAAATGGCCAAGCCTGTTTAAGGAGTCTGGATGCAGAGTTTCACAGTAGAATTCCATTCCCTTCTTGGTGGGTTTCAGACTATGTGCTGGGGCAGGAGAGTGGGATGCATCAGCGGATCCTGCCCTGGGTTCACCAGAGTTGGTCTGAATTTAATTTGTTTCAGTCCCCTTCCCCCACCTGTGACAGAAAGGCTCCTAATCTCAGAGCTCAGATTGCCTGTTTCAAGTGAAAGTGCTTTTCTGCTTTTCACAGCTTTGTAGACTCAATTTTCTGGTGCTGAATTGCTGTTTTGATTCCTTCTTGGAAAGCTGCTATGATAGTATGGCTTCCTCTGAACCACCTTATGCAATTCTCCAAAGGGATAGACTTGTTATGAAGCTGTATTCCTGCCATTAAAATTCTATTATGGAACATGGCGGCGAAGGGACTGCATCACCCCAGGGCGCCGCGTCACTAAGTGGGAGAAAGACGATGCAAAACGGCTGAAGGATATCTTTGGGAAGTTCAAGTGAAATTGAGGTGCTCCAGAATCTAGTGGACAGATTTCCATCGTGCGAAGTTCGGCTCTGAGAGCTCCATTTCCCCGCACGGAGGGTCGCATAGCCTGACAGGCGATCGCCCCGCGGCTGGAGTCTGTGGCGCACGCCGGGGAGCGGCAGGGTGCCGGAGCGGGGAACAGCGATACGGATCCGGGGGGGCTCCCGCCTGTGGTACATCGGAGCCCTTAGCGCTGAGTTCCGGCTTTGAAACAGAGGAGAGAAGAGGCCCAGTTTGGCTCCAGACACCGGTCGGACCACAGTGGAGAACAGCAGCCGCCATTTCGGAGAGATGATGTAATCATCCCCGTGTTCTACTGATCTCAGCCCATTCAACTACGAACAGGTGATAACAGGCTGGTATCTGCCTGCTTCTAGCAGACAGATTTTCTGCTCAGGCTCGGGGCGGGGGTTCTTGTGGAGAATACTCCTAGAGGCTCGTGCCTGGCAAGGCGTGCGCCGGGCACTGAGCAGCTGGATTCGGGTTCCCGGGGCTAACCTGGCCCAGGTCTGAGGAAACTGCGGAGACTGCCGGCGGAGGCCAGCTCCAAGTGGAGCGTGCGCTGAGCTTGGGGCGACTGGGTTCTGACTCCCGGAACAGTTTTGGCCTGGGGCTGGGAAACCCGTGGCGTCGCTCCCTGGAGCCAGCTCCCAGCGGAGAGTGTATCAGATCGGAGAGGCGGGGTTCCGGCTACCTAAGCTGCTTTGGCCCAAGGCTAGGGAACCGGCGGTGACTGCTTCTCAATCAGGGTCCGGCGGGGTGTTGTAGGGACAGAGTGGATCTTCCTCCTGCGCCCAGAGCAGTCCAAGTGACCCGCCGGCGTGGTGCCATGACACCCCAAACGCAGCTGGGGCTGAAGAGAGCAGCCGCCCACGCATAGAATAGGACCAGCAATTCCGCGGCGCAGCAGCCAAGTAACCTCATTTGGAGTAGGGGCTGTGCGGAGCTGCCATCCGAGCAAGCAGGGCAGGCAGACCTGCCGCCAACTGGCAAGACAGGCCAGGTAGCTTGCCAGCGGGGTGGACACGTAACACCGAGGCAGTCGCGTCACACTGGTTGGAGTGGGGGTGGAGCAGGGTCGCCGCCCGGGTCCGGAGGGGGCTCAGCGACCCGTTGGAGAGGTAGTTAGGTACCCCCATTGGGAGTGGGGGCTGTGCAGAACTGCGACCCACTGGCCTAGAGGTCTGCCAGCGCGGTAGACTCGTCACACCAATTGGAGCGGGGGGGCCCAGCTGAGCCGCCACCCACATCCAGATCAGGACCAACGATCCCAGGGCGTGGTAGTTAAGTTACCACAATTGGAGTGGGGGCAGAGCAAAGCCACCACCCGTGCCCGCAGCGGGGGCAGACCTGCGACCGATCAGCGGGGTAGACAGACCACCATAATTAGAGGAGGAGCACAGCCAATACCCGCCCTGCAAGGGAGACTTCCCAACTATACAAGAGCAACATAAATAAATAGGGGGTAAATTTCAAAAACACAACAGTGGCACCAAGCAGAAAGAAACGTCAGCAGTATGAAAAGACAAGGAAAGAAAGGACCACAAGCAATGCAGGTCAACTCAACTTTAGAAGAGGTAATAGCTGCAACAGATGGAATGTCAGATAAAGACATCAGGATTTATATGCTTCAGATGATCTGGAGTCTCAAGGAAGACATGAGACAGCAAAATCAGACAATGAAAGATCACATTGACAAACAAATCCAGGAAGTAAAAGATCAATTTCACAGGGAGATAGAGGTAATAAAAAACAAACAAATAGAAATTCTAGAAATGCAGGAAGCTATAAACCAACTTAAAAACTCAATTGAGAATACTACCAGCAGAGTAGATCACTTAGAAGAGAGAACATCAGACAATGAAGACAAAGTATTTCAACTGGAAAAGAACATAGACAGCTCAGCAAGTCTGCTAAGAAACCATGAGCAGAACATCCAAGAATTATGGGATAATATCAAAAGACCAAATTTAAGAGTCATTGGGATACAGGAAGGCACAGAGCTCCAAACCAAAGGAATAAAAAGTCTTTTCAGTGAAATAATACGAGAAAACTTCCCAGACTTGAAGAATGAGACAGAATCCCAAATCCTAGAAGCCTACAGGACGCCGAATGTGCAAAATCTTAAGAGATCCACACCTAGACACATTATAATGAAAATGTCCAACATACAGAATAAGGAGAGAATTTTAAAAGCTGCAAGAGAAAGAAAGCAGATTACATTTAGGGGTAAACCAATCAGGATAACAGCTGATCTCTCAACACAGACTCTGAAAGCTAGAAGATCCTGGAATAACATATTTCAAACACTGAAAGAAAATGGGTTCCAACCAAGAATCGTGTATCCGGCGAAATTAAGCTTCAGATTAGAAGATGAAATTAAAACCTTCCACGATAAACAAAAGTTAAAAGAATTCGCAGCTAGAAAACCATCTCTTCAAAAAATCCTTGGCAAAACATTACAGGAAGAGGAAATGGAAAATAACTTTGAAAACCAACAATGGGAGGTAGGACAGTAAAGGGGGGAAAGTAGTCAAAGAGGATAACAAATCAGGTTTAGTAACATCAATAAACAAATATGGATAGAAGAACAAACCATATCTCAATAATAACCCTAAATGTTAATGGCTTAAACTCACCAATTAAGAGACACAGGCTAGTAGAATGGATCAAAAAACAAGACCCAACAATATGCTGTCTACAGGAGACGCATTTGATAGGAAAAGATATACATAGACTGAAGGTGAAAGGTTGGGAAAAATCATATCACTCATATGGACCACGGAAACAAGCAGGAGTGTCCATACTCATATCTAATAAAATAGATTTCAAGCCAAAGCTAATCAAAAGGGATAAAGAAGGACACTTCATACTGCTCAAGGGAACCATAAACCAACAAGACATAACAATCATAAATATATATGCCCCAAATAATGGTGCAGCTGTGTTCATCAAGCAAACTCTTCTCAAGTTCAAGAGTCTAATAGACCAACATACAATAATCATGGGAGACTTCAACACACCTCTCTCACCACTGGACAGATCTTCCAAACAAAAGTTAAATAAGGAAACTATAGAACTCAATAACACAATTAACAACCTAGACTTAATTGACATATATAGACTATACCACCCAACATCAAGTAGCTACACTTTTTTCTCAGCAGCACATGGAACCTTCTCAAAAATAGACCATATACTATGTCACAGGGCAACTCTTAGACAATACAAAGGGGTAGAGATAATACCATGCATCTTATCTGATCATAATGGAATGAAACTGAAAATCAATGATAAAAGAAGAAAGGAAAAATCAAGCATCACCTGGAGAATGAACAATAGGTTGCTGAGTGATCAATGGGTTTTAGAAGACATCAAGGAGGAAATTAAAAAATTCCTAGAGTTAAATGAAAACACAGACACAACATATCGGAATCTATGGGACACATTCAAAGCAGTTCTAAGAGGAAAATTCATTGCTTGGAGTTCATTCCTCAAAAAAAGAAAAAACCAACAAATAAATGATCTCATACTTCATCTCAAAATCCTAGAAAAAGAAGAGCAAAACAACAGCAAAAGAAGTAGAAGGCAAGAAATAATTAAAATCAGAGCTGAAATTAATGAAATTGAAACAAAAGAAACAATTGAAAAAATTGACAAAACTAAAAGCTGGTTCTTTGAAAAAATAAATAAAATTGACAGACCCTTAGCCATGCTAACGAAGAGAAGAAGAGAGAGAACCCAAATTACTAGCATACGGGATGAAAAAGGCAATATCACAACAGACACTTCAGAAATACAGAAGATAATCAGAAATTACTTTGAATCCTTATACTCCAATAAAATAGAAGATACTGAAGGCATAGATAAATTCCTTGAGTCCTATGATCTGCCCAGATTGAGCCAGGAGGATATAGACAACCTAAACAGACCAATAACAATAGAGGAAATAGAAGAAACCATCAAAAGACTACCAACTAAGAAAAGCCCAGGACCGGATGGGTATACAGCAGAGTTTTACAAAACCTTTAAAGAGGAACTAACACCAATACTTTTCAAGCTATTTCAGGAAATAGAAAAAGAGGGAGAACTTCCAAATTCCTTCTACGAGGCCAACATCACCCTGATTCCGAAACCAGACAAAGACACGTCAAAGAAGGAAAACTACAGACCAATATCTCTAATGAACCTTGACGCAAAAATCCTCAATAAAATTCTGGCGAATCGGATTCAAATACATATCAAAAAAATTATACATCATGATCAAGTAGGATTCATCCCTGGGATGCAAGGCTGGTTTAATATACGGAAATCAATAAATGTTATTCACCACATCAACAGACTTAAAAATAAGAACCATATGATCATCTCAATAGATGCAGAAAAAGCATTCGACAAAGTACAGCATCCCTTTATGTTCAAAACGCTAGAAAAATTAGGGATAACAGGATCATACCTCAACATTGTAAAAGCAATCTATGATAAGCCACAGGCCAGCATCATTCTGAATGGAGAAAAATTGAAGGCATTCCCTCTAAGATCTGGTACAAGACAGGGATGCCCTCTCTCACCACTTCTGTTCAACATAGTCCTCAAAACACTGGCCAGAGCAATTAGACAGACGAAAGAAATTAAAGGCATAAAAATAGGAAAAGAAGAACTGAAATTATCACTATTTGCAGATGATATGATTCTATACCTAGCAGACCCAAAAGGGTCTACAAAGAAGCTATTAGAGCTAATAAATGAATTCAGCAAAGTGGCAGGATATAAGATCAACACGCATAAATCAAAGGCATTCCTGTATATCAGCGACAAATCCTCTGAAACGGAAATGAGGACAACTACTCCATTCACAATATCCCCCCCAAAAATAAAATACTTGGGAATCAACCTAACAAAAGAGGTGAAAGATTTATACAATGAAAATTACAGAACCCTAAAGAAAGACATAGAAGAAGACCTTAGAAGATGGAAAAATATACCCTGCTCATGGATAGGCAGAACTAACATCATCAAAATGGCGATATTACCAAAAGTCCTATATAAGTTCAATGCAATGCCAATCAAAATCCCAACAGCATATCTTGTAGAAATAGATAAAAGAATCATGAAATTCATATGGAATAATAAAAGACCCAGAATAGCAAAAACAATACTAAGCAGGAAGTGTGAATCAGGCGGTATAGCGATACCAGACTTCAAACTATACTACAGAGCAATAGTAACAAAAACAGCATGGTACTGGTACCAAAACAGGCGGGTGGACCAATGGTACAGAATAGAGGACACAGTAACCAATCCACAAAACTACAACTATCTTATATTTGATAAAGGGGCTAAAAGCATGCAATGGAGGAAGGATAGCATCTTCAACAAATGGTGCTGGGAAAACTGGAAATCCATTTGCACCAAAATGAATCTGAATCCATATCTCTCGCCGTGCACAAAAGTTAACTCAAAATGGATCAAGGAGCTTGATATTAAATCAGAGACACGGCATCTGATAGAAGAAAAAGTTGGTTATGATCTACACGCTGTGGGATCGGGCTCCAAATTCCTCAATAGGACACCCATAGCGCTAGAGTTAACAAATAGAATCAACAAATGGGACTTACTCAAACTAAAAAGTTTTTTCTCAGCAAAAGAAACAATAAGAGAGATAAACAGGGAGCCTACATCCTGGGAACAAATCTTTACTCCACACACTTCAGATAGAGCCCTAATAACCAGAATATACAAAGAACTCAAAAAATTAGACAATAAGATAACAAATAACCCAATCAATAAATGGGCCAAGGACCTGAACAGACACTTCTCAGAGGAGGACATACAATCAATCAACAAGTACATGAAAAAATGCTCACCATCGCTAGCAGTCAGAGAAATGCAAATCAAAACTACCCTAAGATACCATGTCACTCCAGTAAGACTGGCAGCCATTAGGAAGTCAAACAACAATAAGTGCTGGAGAGGATGCGGGGAAAAGGGCACTCTTGTTCATTGCTGGTGGGACTGCAAATTGGTGCAGCCAATTTGGAAAGCAGTATGGAGATTTCTTGGAAAGCTGGGAATGGAACCACCATTTGACCCAGCTATTCCCCTTCTCGGTCTATTCCCTAAAGCCCTAACAAGAGCATGCTACAGGGACACTGCTACATCGATGTTCATAGCAGCTCAATTCACGATAGCAAGACTGTGGAACCAGCCTAGATGCCCTTCAATAGATGAATGGATAAAAAAAATGTGGCATTTATATACAATGGAGTATTATTCTGCATTAAAAAATGACAAAATCATAGAATTTGGAGGGAAATGGATGGCATTAGAGCAGATTATGCTAAGTGAAGCTAGTCAATCTTTAAAAAACAAATACCAAATGACTCCTTTGATATAAGGGGAGTTAACAAGGACAGGGTAGGGACGAAGAGCTTGAGAAGAATATTTACATTAAACAGGGATGAGAGGTGGGAGGGAAAGGGAGTGAGAAGGGAAAGTGCATGGAAATGGAAGGCGATCCTCAGGGTTATACAAAATGTCATATAAGAGGAATGGAGGGGTAAGACAAGATAATACAAATGGAAGAAATGATTTACAGTAAAAGGGGTAGAGAGAGAAAAGGGGAGGGGGGGAGGGGAGGGAAGGGGAGGGGAGGGGGGATAGTAGAGAATAGGACAGACAGCAGAATACATCAGACACTAGAAAGGCAATATGTCAATCAATGGAAGGGTAACTGATGTGATACAGCAATTTGTATACGGGGTAAAAGGGGGAGTTCATAATCCACTTGAATCAAACCGTGTAATATGATGTATTAAGAACTATGTAATGTTATGAACGACCAATAAAAAAAAAAAAAAAGAAAAAAAAAAGGAAAAAAAAAATCCATTGCTGAAAAAAAAAAAAAATAAAATTCTATTATGGCCATTCTCTCATAACACATTGGGAGGATGTACTAATCCCCTTAATTACAATTACTTTATAACAATGCCTTATATTAATAAATCTTTAAGGAGAGGAAGTGGGAAGTGCATCATCCCCTGTAGACCCAGTGACTCAGGGGGCTAGAGGAGCCAAGTTTGAGGAAAGCCTTCGAAACTCAACCAGAACCTGTAATACCAGCTACTTGGGAGGCTGAGGCAGGAGGATTATAGGATTATAGGAAAGCCTGGGCAACTTAGTGAAACTTTGTCTCTAAATAAAATTTAAAACAGGGTGGAAATGTAACTGAGTGGTAGTATACCCCATTTCCTGGCTATCAGGATGCCTGACATTCTCCTTTCAGATCTTTTAGCACCTGTGCAACTGAGTAACGTGGACCTCTTGAACATATGAAAGGGAGCCTAGAGATGCATCCAAATTTGTAGGTCTTACTAATATGTTTTATTAGAAAGAACTGTGAACCAGACAGTGACCTCATCACAAGTATAACTCTTATGCAGAATACATTCAGATGCTAAATTAATGTGTTACATTTATTAGAAGGAAGGATTGTTTGGTAGGTCCTCATAATAAACAAATTGGATCTCATCCTCAGTCATTGACTTTCCTACTTTTAGAGTAGGGTCTTTGCCTTCAGCACCCATTTATTTTTACTATTTTAAATTAGAACCTTGGAAGCAAAAGTATGCTCTAGTTTTGAGAAATCACAATCAATGCCTTGCCCCAATTCCTTATTCCCTCTGAACCCTGACAGACGTTGGTGCTTCCCATATGGCCCTTCATGGTGTGTGGGTCCCCTTCCTTCTGGCTATCAACTTTGATAATTTCACTCAATTTGAATGGATATTATCAGACTCATTTCAATGTGAGTCATCTCTTGCCCTCTTTGTCCTACTAAACCTGAATAATCATAAGAACAATATTTTATTTTTTAAATTATTTTTTAAACCAACAAGGGCTATGAGTCTTCCCTGGTCCTGGCTCTTCTTCCTTGCCTTTCTGCAGCCATATGGCCCCAGTGAGTAAGCAGACATTACCATGTGACTGCCCATAGTGCATTGATTTTATAATTGCACAGCATGTGGACCCTATTTAGAGTTTAATGCTATTTAGGAATCCATTCAGAAGTCCAACATTATTAGATTTCTTGGGGGCACCAGCAATAACATTGTCTCTCACTTCCCCTGTGACCACCTGCTCTGTGCTTCCCCTGAAACCCCATCCTCCTTCACCCCAAGTGCAGGCAGCAGGCCTAAGCCTCAGCTGCAATACATGCACATCAAATCAGAGGCCATCTCAAAGTTGGAACAAAGAGAAGATCTCTGCTCTCATAGGAATAATCAAGTAGGGAGAGTGGGTGAGTTGTCAGTGATGGCAGGAGAATCCAGGGGCAAGGGCAAGCTCCTTAGGAGCCCAGGATTTACCCAACAATTACCCAACAAAACAGAGCATAGAATGATGATTTTCTTTTTAAAAAATCAACAAATACATAAGTAGAAATATATATACACACACACACACACACACACATATATATATATATATATATATATACACACACACATACATACATATATATGTATATATGTATACATTAGTACTAAAATTAAAATTATCAAAGACCATAAAATCTATTTAAATGGACAGTTAAGTAGGGTAAAGGAAGGTAAGCATACGACTTCTACTATTGTTTATAATATGAAATTTCTAGAAAAATAGTTAAGGGAATGCCATAAATTATAAAGATGATTATCACAGCAGCAAGACAATCTACTTACTAGAAGGAGAATATGCTTATTGAAAGCTTGTTTTTCAGATAGGGCCAACAAATGGGCAACACAGTAGAATGAAGTTCAGACAAAACATAATCTGCCAATCTGGAAATACAAACTGTTAAATTGTAAATACATTGGATTAAAAAAAACATAGCAGTTATATATATATATATATATATATATATATATATATATATATATATATATATTAGTGAAAAAATCACTTTAATAAGCTGAACAGCAAGGTTTAAAATTAATGTGTGAACACATAAAAATTTGTGAGTCTAATAACATATCAGGATGCAGAAAACAAAATACAGGGGTAGTAGAAGTAATTGCACACCAGAAGGGGGAGACTTCAATGTTCTGATCTGATTTAATAACAAATATAGTGAACAGAAAAAGCAAGTGAGGCTAAAGGAGAAATAAATACAACACCAGAGAAAACAAAGGAAAAAAATCCTTTTTTCATGTTCCATGAAATTTTATTGAAAAAAGTAAAAGCATACTAGGTCATAAGAGAATCTTCACTCACACATGTGAGGCACTGGGTTCGATCCTCAGCACCACATAAAAATAAGTAAACAAAAAAAGATTTTGTGTTCATCTATAACTTTAAAAAAAAAGCTTAAAAAAATTTCCATTTCCTGAAATTAAACTCACGTCTTGAAAAGAGTATTAACCAGGCCACAAAGAACAGTGTGAAATTCCTATTAATCTCTCCAATGGTGGCTTTCTGAAGGCTCATGTAATGTTGTAGGCACATGTGTTTTAATATTCTAAATCCATTTATAAAAGACAAACATATACATTTTAGAAAATTTAGGAATTATAGAACTTGATTCTTCTCTTTTGATTCCCAAATTCACCAGAAGTGTTTCCTCCATGTATGGTGATGGGAGATATAAGGACACTTCCTTATCTCCTCCACGTGGGTCACAAGGTCTGGCAGGGCAACAGGAACTGGAAACTTTAAAGCCTTGGAACCAGGAGCACCCTCCCCTGGGGCCTACACTTGGCATTTCACAACTGAGGGATACAGGTGACTCCTGCTGCAGAGGAAATAGGCTGTGCCACTATGAAGGCATTGCCTAACTTAGTATAACAAAAATTTTCTTATATTTAAATTTAAATATTTGATCCATTTTGAGTTAATATTTGTACCTGCTTTGAGGAAGGGATCCAACTCCAAGTTTGTGTACATGGATAACTAGTTGTCCCAGCAACATCTGTGGAAAAGATTATTTTTTCCCCCTTGAATTGTCTTGGCAACATTGTTAAATATCAACAGATCATAAAGATAATTGGTTCCTTCTGGACTCTCAATCCCATTCCATTGATCTATACCAGCAATGATCCTACCTGAGCTGCACTGTCTTCAGTACTTACTGCATTGCCCTGGGGGAACTGGGTCTCTTGTTCCTCAGGCCACTGCTCTTGCTGGGGTCATAATTTCCTCTTATCATCAAATATAGTGAACAGAAAAAGCAAGTGAGGCTAAAGGAGAAATAAATACAGCACCAGAGAAAACAAAGGAAAAAAAATCCTTTTTTCATGTTCCATGAAATTTTATTGAAAAAAGTAAAAGCATACTAGGTCATAAGAGAACCTCAATAAATCTTACAAGTCAGTATTATTGCCTACAATAGTCTGTAACTAGTTCAATAAAACTAGTAATTAGTAGGAAAATGGGAAGCAGAAAATCTCTTTTCATGGAAATATTGAAAAAATAATATCTCTTGAGCAATTCATAGGAAAAAGAAAATAAGATTAAAAATGCAAAAATTCTAATAAATATAAAATAAGTATTTTATAATGTTAGAACTGTAGGCCATAGGGATGATATGGACATTTGAGAGCAATTAAGATTAATGCTGGGATAGTAGAGGATAGGAAAGGTAGCAGAATACAACAGTTACTAATATGGCATTATGTAAAAATGTGGATGTGTAACTGATGTGATTCTGCAATCTGTATTTGGGGTAAAAATGGGAGTTCATAACCCAATTGAATCTAATGTATGAAATATGATATGTCAAGAGCTTTGTAATGTTTTGAACAACCAATAAAAAAAGAAAAAAAAGAATTACAGTTTAATTATTCAAAAAAAAGATTAATGCTGAACACACATATGAACCTTCAAATGTCTCATAAAATCATACAAAAATAAGAAATTGAGTAAGCCCTTTCCTATTAGTTCAGGTGAGCACCTTATCTCCGACATAGGTCCCATTAAACACATAGTCTGAGAAAGGAGACTGGGCTATGGGCTTAGGAAGAAGGCTACATATTGTATACTTTTCTCTGCTGAGTGAGGTTCCTTAAATGAGAAATAAAATTGGAATTCTTTGGAAGTGAGCACTTTGGTCTGTGTTAAAATTCTAGAGCAGTTGATGAATATGACTGAAATACTCTAGACAAAATACATAAAATGTTATTTTAAATTATTTCAGTAGTTTTCATTATTAATGTTTAAAATTTTTATTTCAAATTCCGTGTATATTATATGTATGCTATATACAAAGTGTACTAAAAGAGAATTCAATGCTACCTAAAATTGAATAATGTAGCCATACATATATATGTGAGTATGGGGATATAAATCCTGCTACTTTAATTATAAAGTCAATGATGACCTCTTTTTTCATAAAAAAGAATTAGTTTTTCCATATGTGTTTCTGTCTTTTCCTCAGCTACTCAGAAGTTGGCATGAGGTGGCTATAATTTTCCTGCTGTCATGTAAAACTAAAAATGAGAACTACTGGGGAATGATATTGACCAAATCATATTGTTATATTATGTGCATGAATGAATAGGTAATAACAAATCCCACTAATATATGTAATTATGATGCACCAATAAAAATATGGGAAAGAAAACTTTATTTTGAATAGATTTCACTAGAATCTATTTGCCTGTATTTTTTACTTAAAAAATTTAGTTTTGTAGTATTTTTAAAGAAAATATAGGAGCTACCTGCCATAATATGTCTGAGGATGTTCAATGCAGTTATTTTACTTATAATATTTTTTTTGTGTGTCTTATGTTTTCTTTTTATTTAGACTTGAATAAGAAACACTGTATTAACTTTTTAACATTAACACCTTCATTAACTATCAAAGCCAAATGTTTGCTGGGTATGATTAATTCATATTCATTTTTTTCACTTGGGTGCAAGTCTGTCTTTTTGTCACCAAATTTTCTATTTATTCATTATTTATAAGATTTATGTTAGACCACCAAAGTTAAATGGTATTTGTGGAAAACGTGAGGAGGAAATTTCAGAGGTGAGATTAACAACTAATTGAACTGCCCATAATAAGTAACTATCCAGGATCAGGGTCTGTGTTGCCAATCCCTGAATAGAGAGTGAATGGATTGGCGCTGTCCTTCCCCTGGGCTGTGGGGCTCACTGACAACATCACAGTGCTACACCTGATTCCCACAGGAGATCTGAGTGCTGCACACAGCTGGGCAGGACTTTCCTGTGCCCTTTTCTAGACACAGGCTGATGCTGCTTGAGGAAAGAAGTTATAGTGAGAGAAGTCTCTGTGGAGAAACAGGGGACAGGGGCAGGCAGGTTGGTAGCATTTCTGTGTCCTACCACCCTCCTGAAGACCCTAACTCATTCCACAGTAGGAGCATGACAGGTTGGAGAAATGGAAACAATGTATTTCAAAAAACCAGGCACATCCTGATCTCGGTATTGTGTGGTTGGTTGCTGTATGGCTGTTTGTGATAAAATATTCTTTTATAAAAAGCTGTTCTTGCAACTATTTTTCTGATAATAAGAATAATACACTCTAGAAGAAATTTTTAGAAAATATGAAAATACAAATACCTCATAATTTTACTGCTCAACAATACACATTTTTAAGATTTTGGAAGTGTTTCTTCCTATGTATATAGAGAGATAAATATGTTTTTATTATTTAATATTTCAAACATACAATTTTTTTTTCAAAAATAAAGAACACCTTGACTGATTTTCTGATCAGGACCCTTGCATTTTCCTGTCTAATCTATCCTGCAATGTTCCCCCTGATATAACCACTAACCTGAATTTAATCTTCATTATTCCTGCATTTCCCTTTAGACTCCATTATGTATGCGTGCATTCTTAAACAACACAGAGACTTATTGTGTGTATTTTGAACAATTTATAAATGGGATAATGTCCACAGCCAGAACAGTTGTTCCAGAGCAGTGGGATAACTTGCCAAAACACCAAGGGAGAGACACCTGGAGATGGTGGGTGAGATGTAAGGGAAATGCTTTGGGGGGAGGCCCATCGGAGACAGGCTGAATGGGAGGCTTTAGTAGAGTCCAGTGGTGAAGGCTGGACCTTCTTCCCTCACAGTGCTTCACCAAGTAGCACCTCCTGCCCTTAATAATGCCACCCCAGAAGACAATGTCTCCTATTCCTCATTGTGTTTTGTCTGGTGGTGGCCAGCTGTATGAAAGACACCTATTTTTTCTGCAGTGCCCTCAGTTCAAGTTGCATCTGGGTTTTTTTGTTTGTTTGTTTGTTTGTTTTTTGCTATTTGAAATAGTGCTGCTGAAGATACAGTTTATATATGTCTTTTTGTGTACCAGGCACCAGACTAGATGTCTTGCTGGGTCATAGTGTGAGTAATCTGTTCCATTCCCTCCCTTAAGTGATGTAAGAATTCAGCCTCTCTCCAGTCACTGTGTGGAAGGAGGTTTTATAGCTTAGGCTGCAGAAGCAGTGACATCATCAGTATTAGCTTGCTTTGTTCTTTATAGTATTAGCTTATATCAGTATTAGCTTGCTTTTTTCTTTTTATCAAGGAGCAGCTATCCTGTCATGCATGCAAAAAAGTGACTTTCTACAGATAATACTAACATGTTCTAGTTCCTAGCATACATGAGAGAATGTCAGATAGCACTAGCTGGACATTCTGACCCAGGACTGCTCTCTATAGTCCCTTGACTTAGCCTGGTTCCTGGGAATTTAAAGGAGCATTCCAAGGATGTAGTGCTTTACTGTCCTCTTTTTCTTAAATGATGTGCCCGTGCACTGTGTGCATGCTTGTGCAAGTTGCTCATTCTAGTCAATAAAATTATGGGTTACATTTGCCCATGTCAAGACAATGTGGCTTATTCTTTTTAATTGCTACAGAGTATTCCATTGAATGGATATACCAACACTTAATTTAGTCATGTTCAAGTTGCATCTGAGTTTTTTTTGCTATTTGAAATAGTGCTGCTGAAGATACAATTTATATGTCTTTATGTGTACCAGGCACCAGACTAGATGTCTTGCTGGGTCATAGTGTGAGTAATCTGTTCCAGTCCCTCCCTTAAGTGATGTAAGAATTCAGCCTCTCTCCAGCTGGGCCTAAGATTTGTCATTGCTCCAGATATTCACCAATACTGATTGGTTTGATGGTTTCTGCCTCTCCCCTTGCAATATCCATAATATAAATGGTATCTGATTGTAGTTTTAATTGGCATTTCTCAATTGAGATTGTATATATTTTCATATATTTATTGGTCACTTGCATTTTGGGGGGGTGCCTGTTCCTACTCCTGGCAGGTTGTATTGGTCTTTTTAGGAAATCTTTCTTTAACAAGAAATATAGCACATTTTCTTCTGAAAGTTTTCACAGTGTAATTTGTACAGTTAGGATTTTAACTCACTTAGATTTGAACTCTGTAGATATGGCCTGAAGTAGAGATGCAAAATTTTAAGTATTGAGAAAAATATTTACATGAGGAGATATTATAAAAAAAAACAATTAATTCAAACCTGTTCACATTATGCAAATGAAGGCAGAAAAAGGAAATAAACCAGAAAACAGATGGCACAAATGGGAAACAAATATTAACATAGCTAAATCCAAAGAGGTCAATGATTTTATTAAATGCAAATGCTCTAATCATATTAATCAAAACAGAGGCTGCAGATTGCTTTTAAAGACTATAGAAAGGAGACCAGTACAGTAGAAGAAAGGGAGCAGGAGAAATAGGTGGAAAGGGGAGATACTGGGGAATGAAATTGATGAAATTATGTTATGTGCATGCACAGATATATTACAATGAAATCCACTATTGTGTATAATTATCATACAGCAATAAAAATAAAGTTCCCAGAAATAGAATTGTTGACAAAAGAAAAATACAAATAAAAAATTAAAAACAATAAAAACTGCTGAAACAAAAAATAAAACATACACCACAAAAACTATATATTGTTGCTTGACAACAGTAACAGCAGTGACTTATCTCTACACATACAGAATATCCATGTACAAAGAGTACAGAATCACTCTTTTTTCCTCTCCAACAACAGGAAAATGAGTTTTTCCTCTTATTATAACATAAACTTGGTCACAGAAGAAAATTCGGCAAGTATAGAAAAGTACAAAGAAAGAAATTAAGTCACCTCTTATCACTGTTGAGAGGGCCAACCGTTGACATGCAGAAGGCCTCCCACTAGGGCTATTATTAGCACCCTCGATAACATGCAGCCAGGAATACCCAGGCAGGCGGCACTTGACCATGGGATAATAAAATGCATTCACACTTTCAGCTTCACTTCTGCTTTATTCAGATCCAGGTGACTCAGAGGCATCAGGCAGCCTATTTTGCAGAAGATAAGCACCTGTCGCCCCAGCTCTCTCCCAAGAACCTCCTCCTGCAGGTGGAACACCAAAACTCATCCTTTATGTCAAAATGGGGTTGATCTTCAGGCTTAAAGTCCAAGTCCTCACTGAAAATTCTCTGGGCTGTGTAGCCAACAATGGAGTATGTGTCCTTATATGCCCTGGTGAAGGCATCATTCAGGGTCTCCAGATCCTTTGCTATGAGACTGTGGTATCATGGGTGAGGTCTGCAGGATCCAGGAACAACTTGGCCACCCCTCTGGTGGAATCCTTCCTGATCAAGGCTCCTCTTCCAAACAACTCCTTTCCGGAAGTAACATCCAACACAACTCTGTTCACTGTGCAGATGGGCTGATCTTCCTCCTACCGGCCCTAGTGAGCCCGCTCCTCCTCAGAAGAGCTGCACCAAGGCCCTCGCTTGGCTGGGCATGGCACCTGACTGGCCTAGGCTGCATGGCCAGGACCAGGCCATGGTGAGCACTCAGCGCAGGGCAGGGATGGCCCGCAATAGAGCCAGATTAGTTTTAAAAATAACAATTTTAAATGCTCTAGAAGAAGCTCCCTTTAAATGCAATGTTATATGTAGTTTAAAAGTGAAAGACTTGAAAAAAAATACACCATGAAAACACCAATGAAAAGAAAACTGAACCATCTATATGAATGCCACTCAAAGTAGATTTCAGAATGAAGAATACCATCAGGGAGGATGAGGGGCATTCCATGATGATATAAGGGTCATTTTATGAGAAGACACAATAATCCCAATGTGCAATGTCAGAGCTTGTGATAGACCCAACCTGATCTTTTCTTAAAATTGGGAGCAATCTCGCCACAAAGCCATGAAAAGATAATTTTGGCTTTACTATAAATTACTGCAAATTCTGAACCTGTTTGGAATGCCTGCCTGTGCCTTGAACTCACTCATGCCTGGCTCTCTGACCAGAGAGCAGCCCTCTCTGAAACTTTAGTGACACCTCATAAATATTGGCCTTCCCTGGCCAGACAATGACCCTCTCTGAGGCTCTAATGGTCCTCATAAATTCTGATGTTGGGGCCAGCAAAAAAGGTAAACTACCATTAGTGTTATGCTCGCCAGATTTCTGTTATCTGTAACCCCCCTTTTGTGTAACTTTCTGGGCTATAAAGCTGGGCTGCAGGAAAGCTGCTGCTGCTGTCTTGTTCCTGCTGTTTTGGGAGGGAGAGGCAGCCCGGCCGGTCGAAATAATAAGTTTGCTTTAATTTGATTTTAATTGGAGTCAGTGTTCTTTTCTTGCATCCTGGTCTAACACTTGAAAATCAGGAAGAGAAAATTGAAAGAACTTGAAGGAGAACATGATAAATCCACAAGAGGAATTGAAGATTTCAACACCGTTCTCTAAATCATCAATCAAACTGATAGAAAATCATCAAGGGCAGTGACCAGAGCAACACCAGAAGCCAAGTACACAGAGTGGACTTTCATAGACCCTCCACCCAACACAGAGGGTACGTGTTCTTGCCAAATGAATAAGGACAGATCATGTCTTGCATCTTAGATCAAACCTAGCAGATTTAAAGGAATGGAAATCACATGTAACACTTTATATGGCCCTATATTAATGTAAAAATCACTAAGAGAAAGATAACACACATTTTACCTCCTCTTCAATTTTCCTTCAGCTGACCTTTGTCAGGAAGTTCCTGACCCTTCCTTGATCCTAGACTTTTCCTTTTAAAGATCCATTGGCTCCAACTTTTCTATGAACTTTTCCCTATCTCTAGCCTTTTAACCCCAGTCAATTTTTACTGGAAATACCCCATTTTTTAGAGTGATGTTTTCTTTCTTCAAGTGATCTGCTTTTTCAAGGTATGCCAACATCTGCTTGAGGTTAGAGACTGTATATCATGTTAATCAGTTGATCATCTTTCAGACAACTAAGCACTTTGGAACTGATGTCAGCAGGGACCAGGATAGAAAGGCCCCAGCCTATGTCTCCCTATCCTCAGGGAGGACTAAGAGCAGCCTGGGCAGGGCATGGGTACTTACGAACAGAACACATTGGGATTTTGATGTAGTTTCAAAAGTGGACTCATTTAAATAAAGTTAGTTCACCAAGTAGACTGTCTTCTCATTCTTGAAAGAATTCACAGAAATGTGTAGATACTGGTTCAACTTGTTTTCATTTAAAATACCACTAATATTGGGGTAAGTTCACATAAAACAAAATGCACACATTAATCAATGATAAATACATACAGCCATGTAAACAACATGAATCAAGATGCAGCATTTTCTATAATCCCCCAAAGGTTCTCTTCTGCCTCATTTGCAGACAACCCATAGCCCTTGGCAACCACTGATTTTCTTTCTGATGCCATGAGTTAGGTTTAACTTTTCTAACCCTTCATATAAACTTTGTGATTACATAAATGCAATCTTAGAGCTTATATTCTTTTGCATTTTTCCTACTTTTTGTGTTTGAGAAATATCCATTGTATTGCATCCATTAGTAGTTTGCTCCTTTTGGTTGCTGAATCTGATTTTATTGTTTTGGGTATGTCTTCTGTTGATGGATATTTGGCTCATCTCCTGGTTTTGACACTGATAAAGCTGCTATGAATGTGTTACTGGAGTTCTTGAAGACCCTAGCCCCAGGGTGTCCCAACAGATCAGGCTGGGCCACCTGTCCCAATATGCCAATCAAAGACAAAGGTAGTGGTGAAGGGCAGGAAAGGAGTTTTAATCAGTGTGACCACATCAGGAAGAACAGGTGTAGGGGTACAGTGGCCATAGATCTTCTTCAAGGCATTGACAGAAACCTCATGATTTATAGAAAAGGCAACAAAGTCAAGTGTTGGGAGTTCAAATGGGAGTTTTCATAGATAGCAAAGTAGCTCAGTTTGGTCAGGCTATGCTCTGGTTGATCATTATTTCAGAACTGGTTTTATGAGGTGGCTCTGCAGAAGGCCTTATCACAGTTAAGTGGTACAATCAGTACACATGGGGTGATTGCTCCTGCTTCATGGGGCAGCCTCAGTTCCCATGGGAGGTAATTGCTCCCATTTAGTGGAATGATCTCATCAGGCATGATCTGTCTGTGAGGCTCTGCTAATCCTAGAACACAACTGACTGCAGGTTTAGGGCAGTCACAGGAGACATGTGGGAGCCACTGAAGGGTGGAGGGTTGTAAAAGCTGGCAATTTAATGTCCCTGCAAATCTCAAAAATATCTCTCTTGATGTCCTCAGTCTTGAAGGGGGACAAGATAGGTTAGATAAATTTAGGGCTAATAAACCTTGTATTCTACTCCCGAAGTAACTAATTAGCCTTTGAACAGAACTGAACGGGGTCCTGGTCCAAAATGTAAGATAATAAAATGCAAATTGAAAGCAGAGATGCCAAGCTTTATCCTGTTTGTTAGTTACTCTTTGGACATTGAAAGGCCTGAGTGAAGAGTCAGTACTTTTAGCAAAGTGACTTCTAATTCTCTCCTTAATATATATTTAGTTGTAGATCGACACAATACTTTCATTTTATTTGTTTATTTTTATGTGGTGCCAGGGATCGAACCTAGTACCTCATGCATGCTAGGTAGGCACTCTACCACTGAGCCACAATCACAGCCTGCAAAGTGGCTTCTAATTCTCTAATTACCCACTGTGTATGGATGCATGCTCTTATTTCTCCTGGGTAAATTCTAGGAGTAGGATGGTGAATAATATAGTAGTTCCATGCTTAAATTTTTAGAGAAATTGCCAAGCTGTTTTCCAGGGTAGTTGTACCATTTTAATCTAGCAGCAGAATACGGGAGTTCTAGTCGCTCTGTATTCTTATCATGAGTTGGTACTATCAAGTCTTTTTGATTTGATCTATTTTAATAAGTACCATACATAGACATATCTTATTGTGGTATTAATTTTCATTTATTTATTGACTTAAGAGTGTTTTTAGTGTGCTTAATAACCATTCATATATTATGTTTTAAAATTTGTATGTCTATTTAGTTGGGTGCAATGGTGTATGCCTGTAATCCCAGCTGCTTGTGAGGCTGAAGTAGGAAGATCATGAGATCAAACCAAGCCTCAGCAAAAGTGAGGCACTAAGCAACTCAGTGAGACCCTGTCTCTAAATAAAATACAAAATAGGGCTGGGGATGCAGTTCAGTGATCAAGTGCCCCTGAGTTCAATCCCTGGTATGCAGCCCCCCCCCACCAAATTTATGTTTATTTAAATCATTAACCTAATTTTTAATTAGATTTTTTGTTACTACAAAATATTAAGTTTGCTTTGTACATGTAGATATGAGTTCATTCTCAGATATCTATATTATGAAATGTTTCTCCCAGATACTGGCTTGCTTTTACTTTCCCAGTAGTCTTTTTTTTTTTCATTCTAATCCTAAGTTTATTCAGTACATTTTCATCACTCTACACAACAATGTACAAATCCAGCCTTCTCTAAAATGCTACAAATTTGCAAAACTTAAAACAAATTTTTTAATACTGACTGTACAATAAGAGGGAAAAAAAAAGCACTGTACCTGTAAAACCACCCTGAATGGCTGTCAGAACAGGGGGCTCTGTAATGACCTCGAAGAGCTGGCTCTCAACTTTCTCATCAGTTTCAAAGAGTAAGTGGTATGTGGGGCAGTGGAGTGTGTGGGAGGGCTCAGAAAGACAGAACCATTTACAGTAACAGGTGGTGGGGGAACACAATCCTGAGAATTCAGGGTGAGTGGAGGCCAGGCCTAACAGGAATGACAGCTCTGTCCCCTTTCCTGTGGACATAGCATAGCAACAGCAACACATTTGCCAGACTAGCTCAGGTCATCTGTGAAGAGTCTGGGCCCCACTGCCACCTGGAAGATTGCTGGTCCCCCGCAGGCTCTGCCACTGAACTGACTTTGGAAAGGGAATGGGTGAGCTTATTGCCAGAAAACTGCAGGGCCCCTCAATGGGCACAGCTCTGAACCATCAGCGCTTCTGCAGCCAGAGCCTGCCTGCAGAGGAAAGGCCTCAACTGCTGCCTTTGAAGCCTGTCCCAGTGAGGGGGCCTTCCCTGCCAACAATCCTGTGTCTAGAAAAGTGACACAGCTGAGCCAGGTGAAAGGCAAGGTATAGATGAGCTTCAGAGGCTCTGTGTGTTGGGACGAATTGGAACTGGAGCGGCTTCTGTGGTGGTGGCGGTGAGAAAAGCAGAACCACCTGCGCATGGGGGACCTGCGTTTTGGAGAGTGTGGTCTCCTCCTCATCCATGGGAGTGACATGGCAGCGGCGGCCGCCTTCTCCTGGGAGGGCTGAAAAGCTAGAGTGGGTGGGGTGTTGGCATAGGCCAGAAGGCCAACACAGCGGTAGCAGTGATCTCTTTCCTAGCCATCAATTTGTCCTCAGTCCATGCGCTTCAGTGGCTTTTCAGCTACGTCTGAGGACGCAGCCTTCCACAGGCATGTCAATCATTTTAATTTTTTCCATAAGTGGAAAATACCTCCATGATGTGATCCTTGGTCACATTCCTGATGAGCCTTTGGTGGGTTTAGGGGAAGGGCTCCGCCTTTTCTTTCCTTTTTATCCGTTTTATGTGTTTTGGATTTGGAGCAGGAGCGCCGCCTGCTGTCATGTCTGCGCCAAGAATGGCTGGGAGATCCAGAGGAGCTGCTAGACTGGAGCTGATGTGCTGGAGCTTCCCCAGCGGTCCGTGCAGAGGACATGGAGCCCCTGCTTGAGCCTGTGTTGGCGCTGGATCCTGAGCTGAAAGTGGAGCTGGACCTACTGCTTCCACTGCAAGCCTTGCATCTCTTCGAGCTTATTTCTGCCATAGTCCTTCTTGCTTGACTCCTTAGTGGGTTGTCCATAGGTCTTTAGAGTGATCCCTGGGCTTCTCATCTGAGAGCTTTTTGCATTTGGTAGGACGAGGAGCCCTAGCTCTGGACTTTTTCTTGTTTTCCTTGGCTCCTAGCAAGCTCTTCTTTTTCACTTCTGATAAATCCACATTCTCTCCTAGAGGTGTTCAAAGCAGCAATGGCAGCCTCACTTATTTAAACTCTCACTTCTAGAGTGAGTCTGAGAAATGATCCCTAATCGATTGCAATTTAAGTCAAAGAGCAGCATCTTCCCCCAGCCACTATTTCCTCCTACTTCTCCTCAGCAGTTCCTTAGTAGTGTCTTTTTAAAAGATTTTTTTTTCATTTATTTTTCTCCCTAATGGTTAACATTTTTTGTTTGTTTCATAAAAATAAAATCACTGCTTACTTCAACCAAGGTAATGAGGACTTTCCTGTTTCATTTTGTGAATTTCATAGTTCTAGATTAGATTATAGTCCTAGATTAAATTTAGACTTATCATACATTTGAACTAATTTTTGTGTGTTCTGACAGTTTTCTGGGGATGACTGACAAACAAGAGGGCTCCTAACAACAGACACTTACTCCCTTTTAGTTCCAGAGGCCCAAAGCCTAAATCAAGCTGTTGTTAGGGCCCTGCTCACTCAGGGGCTCTGAGGGAGAGTCCTCCAAACCTTTTCCTGCTCGGGGCTGCAGGTGTTCTCTGGTTTGTGGCAGCGTAGCTGAAGGCTTCCCTTACTTCTTTCCATAGCTTTCTCCATGTTTATCCTTTCTTGTCTGTGTCTCCTCCTCATTTTGTGTCATTGGATACACAGGCTGTCCAACTAATCCAGGACGATCTAATTGGAAAGTCTTGATTTTATTATCTCCGCAAATATCCTTTATCTAAGCACAAGGTCTCTTTTGCAGGTACTGAAGCCCATGACTTAGATGTCTGCCTTGGGGGATCATAATCCAACCTCTTACATACATGATGGGAGAGAAAGTTTGTAGGTCATTATTTTTATATTTGGATAGTCAGTTATTCTATTATTTTCTGTTCAAATGCCATTCATTCCCCATTAAATCATCTCAGAATCTTTTTGGAAAATCAGATGACCATTTGTGTGTGGATCTGTTTCTGACTTCTCTCCTCAGTTCCACTGGTCTGTATGCCAACCTCCATGCTAATACCCCACTATTCTGATTACTGTAGCTTTAATTATTTTTTCATCTCTGAGATCAGGTAATATAAATCCTTAGTTCTTCTACAAAAAATAATTTGGCTATTCTAGGTCATTTGAATTCCCATATACCTTCTACAATCAGTTTGTTAATTTCTACCAAAAAAAAAAAAAAAGCCTGCTGGGATTGTGGTCAAGATTGTATTAGGTTTATAAGTCAATTTGGATAGAAAAGACATAACATTGAATCTTGTTGAATAATTTGAATCTGTGCATATTTCACTAAAGGAAGCTAATAAAACTTAGCTTAGGTTTTTATTCATTATTATATTGATAAGAAAAAGTGTCTTAACTTTAGTCACAAGAATCAGTAGGTTGTTGGGATAGGGAGCTAAGAAAAGTTGATTAATACAGCTTTGAGTTTGCACATTCCTGCATATATGTTGAAATACTGACTTAAATCCCATGGCTGACCAGCAGGCATAGCATGCCCTTTTATGTGAAAACTCTTTGGACTATTCACACTGACCAGTCCAGAAGCAGTTAGCACTTCTTCCTCTACTTTGTCCTCTAATCCCAAAGCTTTCTGTGATTTGCATTATCCTACCTGCTAATCTATAGCCAGTGGAGATTCAAGGTAAACAATTTGTTTTCCTTCCTCAAAGTTTCAGAATAAACACACACTTGGCTCTTTGTTCCAGTGGACATTGTTGAAATTGCAATATAGCATTGTGGATGTGAAACTTGTTCCAGGATCTGTTCCCTTTTCTTGATAGCCTCTGTAATTGCTCCATAACCTAACTAATCTTTTCCTTAAGATTTCCTTCATCTCAGGAAACTACTGACAAATCTTTTTTCCCTCTGTGTTTAAGAAATTAGTGATATGAAGATTGAATAAAATCAACTAATAGGCTCTTGGAGTAGGATGAGGGTTCAGTTGTAGAATATTCTGGCTGCAGACAGGGCAGTGTAGTGTCCAAGTCTGTGTCCAGGGGAGGGCAAGGAAGGGCTGCATCCTAGCTGGCTGTGTAACTACAGGTGGGTGCTTCAGGCAGTGGAAAGGCTGCTAAAAGATGAGAGGTAGAGAGAGTTTCTGCATGTCCACTGGTTAACATGAGAAGGAGCTGGTCAGCAGGTTATTGGGACATGAGTCAAGTGAGTTTGAGAGGATGAGTGAATTTGGTGCTCCACATAGAAGTGGGAAGATCAGGTCCCTGTGGATCCGGAGGGTTCCCAGGAAAGAGTTGTCTCCTATACAGAGGTGCTGTGAGTAGGCTTTCTGTCAATCATCCCCTCTCAGCTTATGGTGATGAATCTGATTATGGGTGCCCTTTATGGGAACTTGTCAATGATATTGCCTAGTTAAATCCAAGTGACTTTCACAGAGTGGGCACGTGGCTCCAGAAGGTACTTATCAAGGATCTGCAGCCTTATGGTGCTAGTATTGCAATGCAGGGCCAGGAGCAAGGAGGACATAATGGTGCCCTCAGTCTTGCTCCTTCAACAGTGCTTTATATGCCAGTTGACTGGTAAAACCAATGGAAAACTAATCATACTCACAAGAATCAGACATTGCTAAGAAGATGTCTGAAATACAGATTTATATTCCCATCAGGAACAATGCACCTTGCCCAAAGATGGAGATAACCCAAGTTATATTAAAAGAGCCATAGGGACTAAGAGCATGGTATTGACCTTTACATGGACACACAGACCCATGAAACAGAACAGAAAAAACAGAAATAAACCCATAAGCAACTGCTTCTCAACAAAGGTGCCAAACACATATCTTGGAGAAAGGATAGTCTCTTCAACAAATGGTACTAGAAAAATTGGATAATCACATGCAGAAAACTGAACTTTGACTCCAATTTCTCCTCCTGTCCAAAAAAATCAACTCATAATGAATTGAAGACCTTGATGTAGGACCTAAAAACTCTGAAACTGCAAGGGGAATGTGTTTGGGGAACTTTTTAAGATTTTTGGCACAGTCAGTAATTTCCTGATGAGATCCCAAAATCATAGGCAACAAAAGCAAAAAAAAAAAAAAAAAAAAAAAAAGACAAATGGGATTACATCAAACTAAAATACTTCTCTGCACAGCAAAGAAAGCAATCAGCAAAGAGAAGAGACAACCATCAGGGAGGGAGAAAATCTTTGCCAGCTGTACATCTGAAAGAGGATTAATATTCAGAATATATAAAAACTCAAAACCACTTAATAAAAACAAATATATCAATAAAATGGTTTAATCAGAATAGGCACTTCTTTGAAGAAATACAAATGTCCAATAAATACATGAAAAAATGCTCAATCTCACTAGTCATCAGGAAAATACAAATAAAAATTGTAAGATTCTATTATATCCAGGTTAGAATAGCTATCTATTATAACAAAATTAATCTAAGATATGGAGAAAAAGGAATACTTATACACTGTGTGTGGGAATGTAATTTAGTATATCCACATTGGAAATAGTTTAGAAGCTTGTCAAAAGGCTGGAAATAGAAATTGCATATGTCTCAACTATCCCACACCTGAGTATTTATCTGAAGGAAATTCAGTTGGCATATAGAGATAGCTGCATACCTCTGATTATTGTGGCATTGTTCACAATAGCTAAGATACAGGATCAACCTAAGTATTCATCAGCATGGGAATGGAGAAAGAAACTATGGTTACATGTGTGTGTGTATACATATATACACACACACATACAGGTGTATGTGTAGTATGTATATATATATGTGTGTATGTATAATATATATATATATATATATATATATATATATATATATTCTTTATATGTATTCACATCTTCTTTTAATTCTTTTTTAAAATATTTTTTAGCTCTCAATGGACCTTTATTTTTTGTTTATTTATATGTGGTGCTGAAGAACATGCTAGGCAGATGCTCTACTACTGAGCCACCACTCCAGCCCTATATAGCATAGATCATAATATATATATATATATATATATATATATATATATATATATATATATATATGACTATTGTTTAACCATAAAGAAGAATGAAGTCCTGTCATTTGCCTCAAAGTGGATAGAACTGGTTTTATTGTGTTAAATGAAATGACACAGAAAAGCAAGAAGACAAATCTTTCATGTTTTTTCTCAAATGTTAAATTTAAAAAAAAAAGAGATTTGAAAGTAGAAGAGAGATTGCTGGGGATCAGAAAAGGTGCTGGGGGATGGGGGGAGGTAATATGAGGGCAATGTATGCATGTGTGGAAATATCACAGTGAGTTAGATTTCTGTGTACAATTATTATGAGATAATAATTATAATAAAAATAAGTAGATAAAATCTGGCTCCTCCAAAAAATAATGAAATAAAATCTCGGCTAAGGGAGGAGAACCATACATATGAACAAAGAGAAACAGACTACGTCTCTAGAATCCAGGTACCCCAGAGCACTCTCATGAGCTTGTTGTTCACCTTAATACAAAAAGCCCTTCATGCCAATGAGAACTGTGCAAGGATTCCACCCTGCCCTTTGAGAGATGTTGAGTGTCATCCACACTCAGGGAGGTGCCAGCACTCTGCAGATATCCTTGATGTATTTGATGACAGACAGAGGGGACCCAAAGGAGAAGCTGCTGCTTTACAGAGGGGAAGGGTGTGTGTGAAATGTCTCTCCCTGGAAAGAAAAAAGAAACACTTAAATAAGGGTGAAATCTCTGGCTCCATTCAAAAACCCAGTAGAGTGCAGAGAAAATGTCCCTCAAATGTATTTTTTTGCCAATTGCCACCACTGAGCCTCACCTTCTTGAGGAGCTACTGTTGCAGGATTGCAGACTGTGCATAGGGTCACCTCAACCTCCTGTTTGCTCCTACTGCCTTTTAAAACCACTTTGAGCAGATACCCCAGAGGTTAGCTCAGCGACCTCCCTTCTCTTGCTCTTTTTATGCATGTATTCCTCCAGGATCAATGTTTAGAGTTTGGGATTTGCTAATGGTATTGTATATTGCATTCTGGTGGGTATTTCTCATATTTTATAAACAAACTAGATAAGCAAACAGAGCCAGGAGCTCTTTGGAGTTCAAATCCACAAAAATTAAAACAAAATTTATCAAGTGTTCATATGCCATAATTTGCATACAGGTTAAGCATTCCCAATCTGAAAATCCAAACAGAAAATGATCCAAAATCTGATATTTTGAGAACATTAGAGTAATGCTCAAAACATTTTAGATTTTGGAACTTTTTAACTTTTGGATTTTTGAACTAGGCATGTTCAATGGGTAAAATCTGAGGAAATATTCCACAATCAAAAATTCTGAAATACGAAACAATTCTTGTCCCAAGCATTTCTAATGAGTTGCTCCACTATATGTTTTTAGCAAAACAATTATTTTCTCACATTAATGTCTGTGCCATTTTTTTTAGTGAATTAAAAGCTAAAAATCACTTTGTATCAAGGAGAAAAATCAAGCAAATTAATGAGATTTTAAAAATACAAGTTCAGGGGCTGGGGCTGGGGCTCAGAAGTAGAGCGCTTCCCTAGCACATGCGAGGCCCTGGGCTCAATCCTCAGCGCCACATGAAAACAAATAAATAAAAGAATAAAGGTATTGTGTCAAACTACAACTAAAAAATAAATATTAAAAAAATACAAGTTCAATCTTATTTTGTTATTTTTTTCATTTTAAATCATAGGCATATAAGAGAAATAATTAGAAAATAGTTTCATGATGCAAAAGGCTAGATTCTATATGATGGTCATAGAATAGGGCCAAGCGTGAATGGGCTGTGTCACATGTTTTCTCCTAATGATGAGACCAAAGCACGACAGTCCCCAGGCTGTAAGGACAGTGAATCATGTACTCAAAGTTTAAGAACTGACATACTGCTGTCTTGGAACATCCAGTGGTCTTGTTATGGTAGGCATAAAATCTACAAGCCATCTAACTTTTTTTTGGTGGGGGAAAGAAGGTTCAGCAAATTAAACCCAAGGGTATTTTATGACTGAGCCACAACCCCAGTCGTTTTTATTTTTATTTATTTTTTTTTTATTGGTCGTTCATAACATTACATAGTTCTTAATACATCATATTACACGATTTGATTCAAGTGGATTATGAACTCCCGCTTTTACCCCGTATACAGATTGCTGTATCACATCAGTTTCCCTTCCATTGATTGACATATTGCCTTTCTAGATTCTGATGTATTCTGCTGTCTGTCCTATTCTCTACTATCCCCCCTCCCCTCCCCTCCCCTCCCCTTTTCTCTCTCTACCCCTTCTACTGTAAATCATTTCTTCCATTTGTATTAACTTGTCTTACCCCTCCTTTCCTCTTATATGACATTTTGTATAACCCTGAGGATCGCCTTCCATTTCCATGCAATTTCCCTTCTCACTCCCTTTCCCTCCCACCTCTCATCCCTGTTTAATGTAAATCTTCTTCTCAAGCTCTTCGTCCCTACCCTGTCCTTGTTTACTCCCCTTATATCAAAGGAGTCATTTGGTATTTGTTTTTTTAAATATTGACTAGCTTCACTTAGCATAATCTGCTCTAATGCCATCCATTTCCCTCCAAATTCTATGATTTTGTCATTTTTTAATGCAGAATAATACTCCATAGTATATAAATGCCACATTTTTTTTTATCCATTCATCTATTGAAGGGCATCTAGGCTGGTTCCACAGTCTTGCTATCGTGAATTGAGCTACTATGAACATCGATGTAGCAGTGTCCCTGTAGCATGCTCTTGTTAGGGCTTTAGGGAATAGACCGAGAAGGGGAATAGCTGGGTCAAATGGTGGTTCCATTCCCAGCTTTCCGAGAAATCTCCATACTGCTTTCCAGATTGGCTGCACCAATTTGCAGTCCCACCAGCAATGAACAAGAGTGCCCTTTTCCCCGCATCCTCTCCAGCACTTATTGTTGTTTGACTTCCTAATGGCTGCCAGTCTTACTGGAGTGAGATGGTATCTTAGGGTAGTTTTGATTTGCATTTCTCTGACTGCTAGCGATGGTGAGCATTTTTTCATGTACTTGTTGATTGATTGTATGTCCTCCTCTGAGAAGTGTCTGTTCAGGTCCTTGGCCCATTTATTGATTGGGTTATTTGTTATCTTATTGTCTAATTTTTTGAGTTCTTTGTATAATCTGGTTATTAGGGCTCTATCTGAAGTGTGTGGAGTAAAGATTTGTTCCCAGGATGTAGGCTCCCTGTTTATCTCTCTTATTGTTTCTTTTGCTGAGAAAAAACTTTTTAGTTTGAGTAAGTCCCATTTGTTGATTCTATTTGTTAATTCTAGCGCTATGGGTGTCCTATTGAGGAATTTGGAGCCCGATCCCACAGCGTGTAGATCATAACCAACTTCTTCTTCTATCAGATGCCGTGTCTCTGATTTAATATCAAGCTCCTTGATCCATTTTGAGTTAACTTTTGTGCACGGCGAGAGATATGGATTCAGATTCATTTTGGTGCAAATGGATTTCCAGTTTTCCCAGCACCATTTGTTGAAGATGCTATCCTTCCTCCATTGCATGCTTTTAGCCCCTTTATCAAAAATAAGATAGTTGTAGTTTTGTGGATTGGTTACTGTGTCCTCTATTCTGTACCATTGGTCCACCCTCCTGTTTTGGTACCAGTACCATGCTGTTTTTGTTACTATTGCTCTGTAGTATAGTTTGAAGTCTGGTATCGCTATACCACCTGATTCACACTTCCTGCTTAGTATTGTTTTTGCTATTCTGGGTCTTTTATTATTCCATATGAATTTCATGATTCTTTTATCAATTTCTACAAGATATGCTGTTGGGATTTTGATTGGCATTGCATTGAACTTATATAGGACTTTTGGTAATATCGCCATTTTGATGATGTTAGTTCTGCCTATCCATGAGCAGGGTATATTTTTCCATCTTCTAAGGTCTTCTTCTATGTCTTTCTTTAGGGTTCTGTAATTTTCATTGTATAAGTCTTTCACCTCTTTTGTTAGGTTGATTCCCAAGTATTTTATTTTTTGGGGGGATATTGTGAATGGAGTAGTTGTCCTCATTTCCGTTTCAGAGGATTTGTCGCTGATATACAGGAATGCCTTAGATTTATGCGTGTTGATCTTATATCCTGCCACTTTGCTGAATTCATTTATTAGCTCTAATAGCATCTTTGTAGACCCTTTTGGATCTGCTAGGTATAGAATCATATCATCTGCAAATAGTGATAATTTCAGTTCTTCTTTTCCTATTTTTATGCCTTTAATTTCTTTCGTCTGCCTAATTGCTCTGGCCAGTGTTTTGAGGACTATGTTGAACAGAAGTGGTGAGAGAGGGCATCCCTGTCTTGTACCAGATCTTAGAGGGAATGCCTTCAATTTTTCTCCATTCAGAATGATGCTGGCCTGTGGCTTATCAAAGATTGCTTTTACAATGTTGAGGTATGATCCCGTTATCCCTAATTTTTCTAGAGTTTTGAACATAAAGGGATGCTGTACTTTGTGGAAAGCTTTTTCTGCATCTATCAAGATGATCATATGGTTCTTATTTTTAAGTCTATTGATGTGGTGGATAACATTTATTGATTTCCGTATATTGAACCAACCTTGCATACCAGGGATGAATCCTACTTGATCATGATGTATAATTTTTTTGATATGTATTTGAATCCGATTCGCCAGAATTTTATTGAGGATTTTTGCATCAAGGTTCATTAGAGATATTGGTCTGTAGTTTTCTTTCTTTGAGGTGTCTTTGTCTGGTTTCGGAATCAGGGTGATGTTGGCCTCGTAGAATGAATTTGGAAGTTCTCCCTCTTTTTCTATTTCCTGAAATAGCTTGAAAAGTATTGGTGTTAGTTCCTCTTTAAAGGTTTTGTAAAACTCTGCTGTATACCCGACCGGTCCTGGGCTTTTCTTAGTTGGTAATCTTTTGATGGTTTCTTCTATTTCCTCTATTGTTATTGGTCTGTTTAGGTTGTCTATATCCTCCTGACTCAATCTGGGCAGTTCATAAGACTTAAGGAATTTATCTATGCCTTCATTATCTTCTATTTTATTGGAGTATAAGGATTCAAAATAATTTCTGATTATCTTCTGTATTTCTGAAGTGTCTGTTGTGATATTGCCTTTTTCATCCCGTATGCTAGTAATTTGGGTACTCTCTCTTCTTCTCTTTGTTAGCATGGCCAAGGGTCTGTCAATTTTATTTATTTTTTCAAAGAACCAACTTTTAGTTTTGTCAATTTTTTCAATTGTTTCTTTTGTTTCAATTTCATTAATTTCAGCTCTGATTTTAATAATTTCTTGCCTTCTACTTCTTTTGCTGTTGTTTTGCTCTTCTTTTTCTAGGATTTTGAGATGAAGTATGAGATCATTTATTTGTTGGTTTTTTCTTTTTTTGAGGAATGAACTCCAAGCAATGAATTTTCCTCTTAGAACTGCTTTCAATGTGTCCCATAGGTTCCGATATGTTGTGTCTGTGTTTTCATTTAACTCTAGGAAGTTTTTAATTTCCTCCTTGATGTCTTCTAAAACCCATTGATCATTCAGCAACCTATTGTTCATTCTCCAAGTGATGCTTGATTTTTCCTTCCTACTTTTATCATTGAATTTCAGTTTCATTCCATTGTGATCAGATAAGATGCATGGTGTTATCTCTACCCCTTTATATTGTCTAAGAGTTGCCCTGTGACATAATATATGGTCTATTTTTGAGAAGGTTCCATGTGCTGCTGAGAAAAAAGTGTAACTACTTGATGTTGGGTGGTATAGTCTATATATGTCAATTAAGTCTAGATTGTTAATTGTGTTATTGAGTTCTATAGTTTCCTTATTTAACTTTTGTTTGGAAGATCTGTCCAGTGGTGAGAGAGGTGTGTTGAAGTCTCCCATGATTATTGTATGGTGGTCTATTAGACTCTTAAACTTGAGAAGAGTTTGCTTGATGAACACAGCTGCGCCATTATTTGGGGCATATATATTTATGATTGTTATGTCTTGTTGGTGTATGGTTCCCTTGAGCAGTATGACGTGTCCTTCTTTATCCCTTTTGATTAACTTTGGTTTGAAATCTATTTTATTAGATATGAGTATGGCCACTCCTGCTTGTTTCCGCAGTCCATATGAGTGGTATGATTTTTCCCAACCTTTCACTTTCAGTCTATGAATATCTTTTCCTATCAGATGCGTCTCCTGTAGGCAGCATATTGTTGGGTCTTGTTTTGTGATCCATTCTGCTAGCCTGTGTCTCTTGATTGGTGAGTTTAAGCCATTAACATTTAGGGTTATTTTTGAGATATGGTTTGTTCTTCTAGCCATATTTATTTATTGATGTTACTAAACCTGATTTGTTATCCTCTTTGACTACTTTCCCCCCTTTACTGTCCTACCTCCCAATGTTGGTTTTCAATGTTATTTTCCATTTCCTCTTCCTGTAATGTTTTGCCAAGGATTTTTTGAAGAGATGGTTTTCTAGCTGCGAATTCTTTTAACTTTTGTTTATCGTGGAAGGTTTTAATTTCATCTTCTATCCTGAAGCTTAATTTCGCCGGATACACGATTCTTGGTTGGAACCCATTTTCTTTCAGTGTTTGAAATATGTTATTCCAGGATCTTCTAGCCTTCAGAGTCTGTGTCGAGAGATCAGCTGTTATCCTGATTGGTTTACCTCTAAATGTAATCTGCTTTCTTTCTCTTGCAGCTTTTAAAATTCTCTCCTTATTCTGTATGTTGGACATCTTCATTATAATGTGTCTAGGTGTGGATCTCTTATGATTTTGCATATTCGGCGTCCTGTAGGCTTCTAGGATTTGGGATTCTGTCTCATTCTTCAATTCTGGGAAGTTTTCTCGTATTATTTCACTGAATAGACTGTTTATTCCTTTGGTTTGGAGCTCTGTGCCTTCTTGTATCCCAATGACTCTTAAATTTGGTCTTTTGATATTGTCCCATATTTCTTGGATGTTCTGCTCATGGTTTCTTAGCAGACTTGCTGAGCTGTCTATGTTCTTTTCCAGTTGAAATACTTTGTCTTCATTGTCTGATGTTCTCTCTTCTAAGTGATCTACTCTGCTGGTAGTATTCTCAATTGAGTTTTTAAGTTGGTTTATTGTTTCCTGCATTTCTAGGATTTCTATTTGTTTGTTTTTTATTACCTCCATCTCCCTGTGAAATTGATCTTTTACTTCCTGGATTTGTTTGTCAATGTGGTCTTTCATTGTCTGATTTTGCTGTCTCATGTCTTCCTTGAGACTCCAGATAATCTGAAGCATGTATATCCTGAACTCTTTATCTGACATTCCATCAGTTGCAGCTATTACCTCTTCTAATGTTGAGTTGACCTGCATAGCTTGTAGTCCTTTCTTTCCTTGTCTTTTCATACTGCTCGCGTTTCTTTCTGCTTGGTGCAACTGTTGTGTTTTTGAAATTTACCCCCTGGCCTGTCTTTCCAGTGGGCCGCAGGTATCTTTGCTCCCCCCGCTCCGGCACCTTGTAGCTCCCCAGTGCGTGCCACAGACTCCAGCCGCAGGGCGATTGCCTATCAGGCTATGCGCCCCTCCGTGCGGAGAAAAGGAGCTCCCGCAGTCGAACTTTGCACGATGGAAATCTGTCTGGAGCCCCTCGATTTCGCTGGAAATTGGCGGCGGCCTACTACGGGTTCGGGCGGGGCGGCCCAAGCCGCTCAGGGTGACCGCCGCTTGCAAAAGCGGTTGCTGGCTCCAGGACTTGACTTCTGCACGCGCCGCGGTGCCACCTGTGGAGCCGGTTATCTGTGGCCGCGTGGTTAGGGAACCGGAGGGAGAAGCAGCTGCTCCCAGAGTGAGCGCTATGCCTTCCAGGGGAGCCCGGATGGCGGAGGCCGACTGCGGGTTCGGGTGGGGCGGCCCAAGCCGCTCAGGGTAACCGCCGCTTTCAAAAGCGATTGCTGGCTCCGGGACTTGACTTCAGCACCCGCCGCAGAGCCACCTGAGGAGCCGGTTATCTGTGGCCGCGTGTTTAGGGACCCGGAGGGAGAAGCAGCTGCTCCCAGAGTGAGCGCTATGCCTTCCGGGAGAGCCCGGATGGCGGAGGCCGACTGCTGGTTCGGGCGGGGCGGTCCAAGCCGCTCAGGGTAACCGCCGCTTTCAAAAACGATTGCTGGCTCCGTGTCTTGACTTCTGCACCCGCCGCGTTGCCACCTGTGGAGCCGGTTATCTGTGGCCGAGTGGTTAGGGACCGGGATGGAGAAACAGCTGCTCCCAGAGCGAGCGCTATGCCTTCCCGGGAAGCCCGGATGGCGGAGGCCCACTGCGGGTTCGGGCGGGGCGGCCCAAGCCGCTCAGGGTAACCGCCGCTGCAAAAACGATTGCTGGCTCCGGGACTTGACTTCAGCACCCGCCGCAGAGCCACCTGAGGAGCCGCTTATCTATGGCCGCGTGTTTAGGGACCCGGAGGGAGAAGCAGCTGCTCCCAGAGTGAGCGCTATGCCTTCCGGGAGAGCCCGGATGGCGGAGGCCGACTGCGGGTTCGGGCGGGGCGGCCCAAGCCGCTCAGGGTAACCGCCGCTGCAAAAACGATTGCTGGCTCCGTGACTTGACTTCTGCACCCGCCGAGTTGCCACCTGTGGAGCCGGTTATCTGTGGCCGCGTGGTTAGGAACCGGATAGGTGGGGTGGCTGCTTGCAAAGCGAGAGCTAGGCCTCCCCGGGGAGCCCCTTGCTGGAGTGGCTAATGTCTGCAGACTAGACCTCTGTTCCCGAGTGGCCGCCCAAGATCCACTTCTCTGGGACAAACTGTCACTTCCAATAAACCTACCAGATCACGGCTGCTCTCCTCTAAAGGGAATTATGCTAGGGGTTCCTCTGAATGTAGGCTGCAACTGTCCAGGTGGGTCTTTCTTATCCCGTTAAAGTGGAGACGTTGGAGTCGCTGCTTCCTCGCCGGCCGCCATCTTCTTCCTCCCTCGTTTTTATTTTTAATATTTTATTTTTATTAGAGTCTCAGGATGTTGCTTCTGGTCTCTAAGTTGCCAAGGCTGGCCTTGAACTTTTGATCTTCCTGCTTCAGCTTCCTACTGGCTAGGATTATAGGCCTGCCATACTATGCCCGGCTCATCTAACTAATTTGACATTCTGCAATTGTGAAATCTGTAGGGAAATCAAACAGATCCATTTTGATGACTGTAGAAGATAGTGTCACTGTTCACATTCATGGTTTTGGTCACTCTGTTGAGATTTAAAAAATGACCAAAATGGGGCTAATTGTTAAATTGAAATAAATTTGTCCTAAACTTGTCTCCATACTTGCATGATGAATTTATCCCAAAGTAGCCTCCATATATGTGATCTGTAACCTAGCTTGCTATGCAAATAAACTGTAATCCATTAAATGGTATGGGGGGGCGTGGGTGTTGGGGGCGTGGTGTGGGGGCGTGGCGGTGGCTTGCCTCTTACCAAACAACTAAGTTTCCACCAATCACAGCAGAGCAGCTCCAAACAATCACTGATCTGACTATACGCAAATGGTCAGAAGCTTACTGCGTCCAATCAGGTGGTTTCAGTTTGGCAGTTCCTTTTCTTTGGCAGTGAGTGTAATCTGCAGAGGTGGTGCGGTTAACCGTCTTTGGTCCCAAGTGCAACACTGTGCTAGAACCTTATTTATTTATTTATTTTTTAATCAAGCTTTGCTAAATGAAGAGTTCTCAGTTTTTAATTCCCGTTAGGAACCAACTGTGAGAACATGCCTGTGTTCCTTCTGTCACTTGGCGGAACTCAAAGACTGTTTTCTGACCATCTTTGTGCCATCTAGGAGTAAAGTAAGCTGTAGTACCCAGACACAGAAGAGGCTGAGTTGGAATTAACTGCTTTTCCACCATAGTGTCAAAAGTTAGACCACAGCTTGAGAGCCCTGGGGTGGGGAGGGAGATGGTGACAGCAAGAATACTACTGATGAATAGAGTTCCAGAAGATAACTGTGAGGACCAACCAGGGGAAGTACAGGTTTGAGTCCCTGGAAACCAGACAGCATCCTGTGGGCTCAGGGAAAAGCAGCACCCATCAAGTGACATTTTCTTGCTCTTTTACTCCCAGGGTAGCTGCTGGACTTGAAGTGGTCAGAAGACAAGACCACTGGGCCTGTCTGGCATAAGATGTAGTTGTGCCAAATGCAAAGGGACATGTCTACCTGCTGCTTGCTGGCCTGGCTCTGCAGAATTCCACCAAGCCTGGCTGTTCCTGAAAGAAACCTCCTGCTTCAGAGCAGTGTCCTGTTTTGACTATGAACCTGGGACCAGCAGTATAATTACTACATCCAGACCTCATTTTGTCCCTGAAGAGAACCAGTGCATTTTTCCTTATTTGAACATAAGCAGGTAAGCCATGGGGACCCTAGATTTAACTGAAGGGCTGGAGACTTTAGCACTCAGGAGCAGTTGTGCATAGGCAGTGTGAAGAGAACAAAGTCAGTTTTGAAGAACTCCATGAGTGTAGCTTGTTCGCAGTCAAACAGCAGTAACTGGGATTGCAGAAAACAGTCCTCTAACACCAAGGTAAATTAGTAGAAACACATTAATATATTCAAAATAGTTGTTTGAAAAATTACTTAAAAGAATATTTCTTTTTTTCTCAGAATTGTAAATCTTTAGTGTGTATTAAACATTAGCTTTTATGCTAGAAAATTAATCGCTTAATTCTTGGAACAATATACCACAATTGTGTGTCCTTTGTTTCACAAGTAAAAGTTGGCAATTATGCAGTAGAAATAAAAATAATGAAAATGGAGCTGGTGTTGTGGCTCAGTGGTAAAGCACTTGCCTAGCACGTATGAGGCACTAGGTTAAATTCTCAGCACTTCATATAAATAAATAAAATAACAGTTAATTGACAAGTAAAAAAGTATTTAAAAATGATAATATCAAACTCATCTAATAGGAACCATGCAGTGTTTTAATATTATAACTCATTTCCCCTTCACTGCAACATTATTAACATTCTTTCTCATGTTAGGAAGTGATTGTTGGAGACACTGAGTGTCTCCACTGAAATGTGAAAAGTATAACTGAAATTTGGAAAGTTTCTTGCACTGCAGAGACCACAGTGCACAAAAGAAATTCATACACCTTATATAGTTTTTCTTCATGTTAGAAATAGGTATGAGAAGTGTTCCTGGCAGCAGATTATGGTAGGAATATAAAAGGATAGTGGAATGTTCTTGCTTGCAAAGTTTCAGGAGGATTCCTGAGCTGAGAGATATCTGTCTTGTGAAGCAGCTATTGGGAAAAATGGTAGATTGTGAGAACATCAAGGAGCAGGTGGCAGCAATTTCATGTTTTGGACAAAGAGTAAAGGGAAGAACTGCGTACATAATGAGAGTGAATGAGGGTGAGAAAAGCTAATGCACAAAAATGTTCCGGACTCCAGGACTGTGCCAGCCGTGTTCCCTAGAAGAGAGCTTAGCATTTTCTAATCCCCATTCACTCTGGCTGGTACAGCATTATTTTATAGCTTGCTGGGCATTAGTTTCACCTGTGTGGTTTACATAACTGTGGTTTCATGGGTGTGAGACGTGTGGACCACATGTTTATGGGGAGATGGGTGTTCTTGTCATGACAACTCAGCCCAGGGAGGGGCACCCTAGCAAACCTTTGAGTAACCACAGAGGCCTGCACCTGTTTGGAAAATGCAGCAATCCATATTGGCCCCAGAAATAATTACAGCAATTGATTGTGTTAAAAGAGTGGTTGTGAATGTGACCGACCTTAGAGAAAACAGGGGGAAGCCATTGGGACTGTCTGGAGCTGGGTGTGTCATACTGTTAAGGTAGTGAGAAGGACATAAAGTGTAGTTATGTCTGGGAAAAACTTGGAGGAACTTTTTTTTCTGTGGGATTTCTTTAGAAGTCAAAGTGCTTGACATTGTCAACAGCATTATAGTCTATTGAAGGGGAATTGTTCTTAAGAGATAACATTGTAGAATACCTCCGTGTTTTTGTTTTGTTTGGGTTTGCTTATTTGCAATACAGCTTTTTCCCTTAGAGTATGAAGAAGGCATCACATATTTTACCATTCCACACTGTCTTCTGGAATGCCTGATTTGTTGAAGTCAGTGTGAAACCTGTGTTAAATAAAAGTCTGTTCCAAATTGAATTTGCAATAGATTCTAAATATCATTTAGAAAGTCATCTGTGTATTTAAAAAAATCACTTCAAGGTAGGCACAGTGATGCACACCTGTAGTCCCAGCTACTCAGGAGTCTGAGGGAAGATGATTGCAAGTTGGAAACCAGCCTCAGCAAATTAGCAAGACCGTCTAAAAATGAAATAAAGGGGCTTGGAGTGTAGCTCAGTGGTAGGCCCTGGATTCATTCTCTAGTCCTATGAAACAAAACAAAAAAAATTACTTTATTTGCAGCAAAATGTGTTAATGTGAAAAAATTTAAAAGATGTATTTTTGTTATTTTCTTTAATATCTTACTCTTTTAAAAAATATTTATTTATTTGAATTAGGTATACATGACAGCAGAATGCATTTTGATTCATTGTACATAATTGTGGCACAATTTTATATTTCTATGGTTGTACAGGATGTAGCATCACACCATATATGTAGTCATACATGTACCTAGGGTAGTGATGTCCATCTCATTCCACCACCTTTCCTACACCCATGCACCCTCTCTACTCTCCCTACCCTTTGTCCAATCAAAGTTCTTTCATTTTTCCCATGCCTCCCCCACCCTCTTTATGGATCAGCATCCACTTATCAGAGAGAGCATTCAGCCTTTGATTTTTTGGGATTGGCTTACTTCGCTTAGCATAATATTCTCCACCTCCATCTGTTTACCTGCAAATGCCATAATTTTATTGTCTTTTAATGCTGAGTAATATTTTATTGTGTATATATACACCACAATTTCTTTATCCATTCATCTATTGAAGGGAACCTAGGTTGCTTCCACAGTTTAGCTATTGTGAATTCAGCTGCTATAAACATTGATGTGGCTGTGTTACTATAGCAGGCTGATTTTAAGTCCTATGAGTATAGACTGATAGGGATAGCTGGGTCAGATAGTGATTCCATTCTAAGAATCCCTAAGGAATCTCCATACTGCTTTCCAGATTGGTTGTACCAATTTGCAGTCCCACCAGCAATGTATAAGTGTGCCTTTTACCTCACATCCTCACCAACATTTATTGTTGTCTGTATTCCTGATAACTGCCATTCTGACTGGTGTTAGAGGAAATCTTACATTTACATTTACATTTCTCTAATTACTACAGATGTGGAACATTTTTTCATATATTTGTTGATCAAAGGCATATCTTCCTCTGAGAAGTGTCTGTTCAGCTCCTTAGCCCATTTATTGATTGGGTTGTTTGTTTTTTGGTGTTTTTTGAGTTCTTTATACATCCTGGAGATTAGTGCTCTGTCTGACGTGTGTGGCAAAAATTTTCTCTCAAAATGTAGGCTCTCTGTTCACCTGATTGATTTTTTCTTTTGCTGAGAAGAAGCTTTTTAGTGTGAGTCTATCCCATTTATTAATTCTTGATTTTTTTTCTTGTGCTTTAGGAGTCTTGTTAAGAAAGTTGGGGCCTAAAGTGACATTATGAAGATTTGGGCCTAATTTTTCCAGTTCTCCCAGCACTGTTAGTTGAAGGGGCTATATTTTCTCCAATGTATGTTTTTGGTGCTGTTGTCTAGTATGAGATAACTGTATTTGTGTGAGTTTGTCTCTATGTCTTCTATTCTTTAACAGTGGTCTATATGTCTATTTTGGTACCAATACTAAGCTGTTTTTGTTACTATAGCTTTGTAGTATAGGTTAAGGTCTGCTACTGTAATGCCTCCTGCTTTTTACCTCACATCCTCACCAACATTTTACTTTGGCTATTCTGGGTCTCTTATTTTTCCAAATAAATTTCCTGCTTGCTATTTCTATTTCTATAAGGAATGATGTTGGGCTTTTAATTGGAATCACATTGAATCTGTATAGCGTTTTGGGTAGTTATGGCCATTTTCTCAATATTAATTTTGCCTATCCAGGAGCATTGGAGATCTTTCCATCTTCAAAGATCTTTCAATTTCGGGCACCGGGCACCGCGCGCAGGGAGGTGGGGTGGGCGACCTCGGGGCCAGGCTGGGCACTGCACGCCAGGGGAGGCCGCACCGAGGTCCTAGCCTGGAAATCTCTGGGCCCTCGTGCCCGCGGGGGCAACGCAGACCGAGGGCACCGCTTGCCCATGGGCACCTGTCCGCACCTAGGTATCCGTGTGGCGAGCGCACAGAAACCACCTGCTCACCACGCCCTGATGTTTTGGGCAATATTCTGAGGTCGTTCTCAATTCTCCCTACTGATCGCCTGGGTCGAGGAATTGAAGGAGGCCCAAGAATTAGTGTAGTTTTGATGTTGGGCAAACCGAAGCACAGAGGGCTTGCTATTCGGGTCTCTGGAGGGGCAAGCTCTGCCCGTTAATGGGTTCAGCTGTTGCAAAAATAATTGGTAATAATGTCAAGAAACTACAGAAGTTTGCCTCCACAGTCAAGATGTGGGTCTTTGAGGAAACAGTGAATGGGACAAAACTGACAGACATCATAAATAATGACCACGAAAATGTCAAATATCTCCCTGGACACAAGCTGCCAGAAAATGTGGTCGCCGTCTCCAATCTCAGCGAGGCTGTGCAGGATGCAGACCTGCTGGTGTTTGTCATCCCCCACCAGTTCATTCACAAGATCTGCGATGAGATCACTGGCAGAGTACCCAAGAAAGCACTGGGGATCACCCTCATCAAGGGCATAGACTGTTAGGCCAGGACGCAAGAAAAGACCACTGACTCCAATTAAAATCAAATTAAAGCAAGCTTATTATTTCGACCGGCCGGGCTGCCTTGCCCCTCAAATCGTGGGAGCCAAGGACAGCCCCGAGGCTTCTTTGTGGCCCAGTTTTATAGCCCAAAAAGTTACACAAAGGGGGGGGTTACAGATAACAACATTCTGAAGGGCATAACACAAGTTTACATTTTGCTGGCCCCGGCATCAGAATTTATGGAGATCTTAGAGACTCAGAGAGGGTCGTTGTCTGGCCAGGGAGGGCCAGAATTTATGAGGCGTCACTAAGGTTTAGGAAAGGGTTGTTATATGGTCAGGGAAAACCGGACCTGGGTGAGTTCAGGGCACGGGCAGGCATTCCAATCAGCTTTACAACATCAACTAATGGCCAGGCCATACAGACATCCTGATATTTTTACAGAAAACAGAAATGAATCCTTCATAACTTGTGACAAGCTGGCTTCTAATCTAATGAGATAACTAGGCTAGGTATATCAAGACGAGGGCCCCGAGGGACTGAAACTCATTTCTGACATCATCCGGGAGAAGATGGGCATTGACATCAGTGTGCTGATGGGCGCCAACATTGCCAGCGAGGTGGCTGCGGAGAAGTTCTGTGAGACCACCATTGGCAGCAAAATCATGGAGAATGGCCTTCTCTTCAAAGAACTTCTGCAAACCCCCGATTTCCGAATAACTGTGGTTGATGATGCAGACACGGTTGAACTTTGTGGTGCTCTTAAGAACATTGTGGCCATGGGAGCTGGGTTCTGCGATGGCCTCCTCTGTGGAGACAACACCAAAGCCGCCGTCATCCCCCTCGGCCTCATGGAAATGATCGCTTTTGCCAGGATCTTCTGCAAGGGCCAGGTGTCCACAGCCACCTTCCTGGAGAGCTGTGGGGTGGCCGACCTGATAGCCACCTGCTACGGAGGGTGGAACCGCAGGGTGGCAGAGGCATTCGCCAGAACCGGGAAGACCATTGAAGAATTGGAGAAGGAGATGCTGAATGGGCAGAAGCTCCAAGGACCTCAGACTTCTGCTGAAGTATACCGCATCCTCAAACAGAAGGGACTCATGGATAAGTTTCCATTGTTTACTGCCGTGTATCAGATCTGCTAGGAAGGCCGACCTGTCTCAGAGATGCTGTCCTGTCTCCAGAGCCATCCAGAGCACATCTAACAGGAATCACATAAGGGGCTGGGGAAAGTCCTGCCTCTCCCTTCAGTCTTTTGGGTTCTTGTGAAAACCAACACTTGGCATCAAGAGATTTGCCCGATTGTGCTCCCAATACGGACATGTATGAATTGTTACAGGTTCGTTTTTGAATTACAAGAGGCAGTTCCTTGGCTCAACTGTACAGGGCAACAACTAAACACACATGTGGGCATGTGTGTTCATTTCTCATTGTGTGGGTGTTTCTACTAATCAATATTATACATCCTTTTTAAAGATCACATTTGAAATTTCCCCACTGTGGTACTCTATAAGATTGGGACTATCTCAGCTAAATTTTTTAGATGTACTTCATATGTATTTGAGTGGATGAATTATTTTTTTTCTCCTTCTTTTGATGATAAATTTAACCAGCATTAAAATGGTTGGTAGGATGAGGAAGGGAATGCATTCAAAGATCACCGTATTTAACATTTAAACACTATCTCAAACCAGCATATTTAACTTACTTTGATTGTGGGTTGGTAGGTTTTTTTTTTTTTTTTTTTTTTTTACAATTAGATAATCCACTTATATACTTCCCCTCTTGCTGCAGTTTTCTGAATTTTTAGCCTTCTTTCTCTTCATTAGCTGCCAGAATGTGCTTTTGTAAAGATTTTAGCAGTGGGAGAAGACAGAAAATTCACCGGGATTTTCCTGCCATGACTGATGTTCTTCTGATTAACAGACACTACCTACTCTGTGCTAGGTGGTGCTTTTATGCAAACATTTCTTAAGTCCCCCAGATCCTCTGAGAGGGTGCTGCTATTATTCCTCTTGTAAGATGCAGTTGCTATACCTGGTCATCTGGGTGTGTGGGAACAGAGCCAGGAATGGAGTGCGGCACTCTCTACCTGCCAACATGTGGGACCTTTTAAGATACTACTAGGCTTTTCTGGCCTCCAGCTACTTGGTTGTGGCAAGTGTCCCATGCAACCTTTCCTGAGGTCATAGGAGGACATCCTGACACTGAGATGTGTGGGGGTGAAGGTCTTGATGATTACCACACCAGGTGTGGTCCACGGGTCGGGTAGTATCTGCTTCACTCTTTGGAATCCAGTTTCCCAGGCCCTGCCCTGGACCCCTGCGTGCTGTCTCTGCTTCAGTACACCTCTGTGTGTTTCTGATGCTCACTCTAATTTGAGAACCACTACTTTCAAAAATTTATTTCATCCTGGCCTGTCACAACATTGTGTTCCACAGGAAGCAAGCATCCTGGACTCCAGGGGTTGTTCCAGGAGTACAGGAGACCTGGGGGAAGCAGCATACGTCCATCCCTCTTGAAGGTGTAGAATGTGTGTTAGTGTCAAGGGAAGCTGTTTGCTTATCCTGGTGAGTCCCAAACACGTTAGGCTTAGGGAGATGCTTTAAGGAAACTAACCAAAGTTTCCAGGGAACACTGTTATAGGCTGAGGTGACTTTAGGACAGCTCGAGTGGATCCTTTGCTCTCTGCAAGCAATGAGCATGAATAGCTAGCTACCTGTGGAATTGTGAGTTCTGAACTTTTGCAGTTCAGGTCAGCCATGAATCTTTTATGGAGCTTTAAGGTGACACTGTTGAGTACAACCAAGTCTACTTGTCAGCCTCGCTGAAACGCACATCATGTGGGATAAGTGCTTTTAATTTTAGAATTAGAATGGAATGACTGTACCCCTCAAAATGAGATTGGTTTCAGAATACCATTCCACAGTTACCTTATATAGCATTCCATAAGTATTAAAAGAACCTATGAATGTCATTTATATATTCATGAATTTTTAGTTACTTTGTGAGATTTTTTTTTTGCCCCACCCCACCCAACCCCAACCCTAGTTTGAGGGGTTATTATTCCCTTCTTTCTTTTGTTCTTCTATAACTGAAATGATTGTAGAATTGATTTCTGTGGGAATTCTAAAAGCTATCTAAAACACTTCTGGGGCCTTTTTCATCCTCATACACAGAAGTACATGGAAGCGCACACAATGCTACAGGTTTCAGCAGTTTTAATGTCGCTGTTAAATCAATTTTGGGGTCTCCTGATAAATCTTTTTTAAAGTTTGTACATAGGTAACAAAGAGTTACTTTTTAAGATATAAAAAGGGCTGTAAGCTAATTGTGGTGTCTACTAAGTAGGATCATGTGCTGGGAAGATTTGGGATTTTGTGTTTTCCCATCTGCATTCGGCCTCCTCTGGGTTTTGAACCTGAATGTTTTTTTCTTTCCAAATCCCCTCTTACTGGAGCTGGGCATTGTGGCACATGCCTATCATCCCTGCACCTTGGGAGGCTGAGGCAGGAGAGTCATGAGTTCAAAGCCAGCCTCAGCACTTAGCAAGGCCCTAAGCAACTTAGCAAGACCCTGTCTCTAAATAAAATGTATAAAAAGGGCTGGGGATGTGGCTCAGTGGTTAAGTGCCTCTGGATATACTCCCTGGTACCAAAAAAAAAAAAATATATCCCTCCTTACCACTCTGAATTCTGCTGACCATACCTCTTGAACATACTTATGATAATCTGCACATTATGGGAAAAGGTAAATTTTATATAAGTTTATGCTCTGCTACTTATAGATATTTATTACTCTACAAGTCATCTATTTTTGTAACCACCTGTGGTCCGTCCTTTATTTTAATTCACACTTCTTACTAATGATGGTGATAGGAAGGGAGGCACCAAGATGAGGAAAGTTCATTTCTACTATTTCAGCCAATCTTTGAATGTAAAAACTACCCTGTGGCCTTGCTGTGGTCCACCCTGCCTGGTGTGGAACAGATGCCTGTCTTGACCCCCACCCTCGGGATGGAGTGGAGCTCCCTCTCTGCTCCTTTCCTCTCGCCCTTACCTGTGGGGTTGGCCTGCGGAGGGTGTTCTGGGGAAGTGCTAGTGTGCAAAGGGAACTTGAGTATTCCCACTGGTTCTGATCTGCTGCCCATTTACTTACACGTGGACTGTATTTGTTTACAGACGGTAGGTGGATGTATGATTTAAATCTTGGTTTAATAAACATTTAACCCCTCCAAAAAAAAAGATCTTTCAATTTCTTTCTTTAGTGTTCTGTAGTTTTCATTGTAGAGGTCTTTCACCTCTTTTGTTAAGTTGATTCCCCAGTATTTTATTTTATTTTTTGAAGCTATTATGAATGCGGTAGTTTTCATAGGATTCATCACTGATTATCTATTTCTTGGTATGTATAAAAAATGCTGAAAAATTGGGCTGGGGTTGTGGCTCAGTGGTAAAGTGCTTGCCTAGCACGCTTGAGGCACTGGGTTTGGTCCCTAGCACCACATAAAAATAAAAACAAATAAAATAAAGGTATTGTGTGCATCTATAACTAAAAAATATGTTTAAAATGCTGAAATGTTTATGAGACTTACAGTAGGTAAATTTTTAAAAAAGTTTTTTAATACCTTAATTTTTATTTATTTATTCTTATGTGGTACTGAGATTAAACCCAGGGCCTTGCACATGCTAGGTGAGTGCTCTACTGCTGAGCCGCAACCCCAGCCCAACAGTAGGTAAATCTTATTAAAATGAAATACAGAGGATCATAAAATCTGTAATGTGAGTATCTTTGTAATGGATTGAACCCCATGGATTATTCTTCTGGATAAAATTTTGGATTTCTGCCATGGAAATTGGACACACAGATCATTGAGGTGACATGTGACAGATACATGTGCAGTGATGGATGAAAATGTTTCTTTAAAGCAAACTGTTCATTGCTAGGCCTCTAGGGAGCTCAGTGCTGTTAGAATCCCCAGGAGGGAATGAGGCTGACTTGGAGATCAGGGAGGGGCAACTGCTCTGATATGGTTAAAGTGGATTGGCTGTTGGCTCCCTGAGATTTTTGGAATGAAGAGAGTAAAACCTTTGTCTGTTTCTGTTTCTTCTGCAAGGGCCATTCCATGTGCTGATTTTCAGTTGAGATGAGAGGCCATACTTCCTCCTGGGATATAGGGAAAATTGTTTTCTGGGTCCTCTTCTGGCGTGGAGAAGAAGGTGGTAGGTTTGGGAGTGAGGATGTGAGATGTGTGTGGTTCTGGACCTGAGCCACAGAAGAAGGTAGTGTTTGTGTTAAAAATTGCAATTGGACCACATAGTTGAACAAGGGCTAGTTCTGGGAAAGTTATGAGATTCTTCAGCCTGAGATTGAACTGGGGAACAGTCAGAGATTTTGTTAATATAACAGCTTTAGATTGTGCAGAGAAGGACCTCTTAGAGACCCAGGCAGTAGCCACTGAGGACTTACTTTGCAGAGAGGGAAGGCTCCAGAACAGCTGGCTGTATGCTCTAAAGGGTCCCCCAAGGCCTTGTGGTAAGAGAAATACTGTAGGTATTCTGGTTTCCCTTTTGTGCTCCAGAACGGGTGTGTACTGGTATGTCTCTTGCCTCCAGTGACTTCAACATTTTCCCCAGAGAATCCAGGTAGTGGTCTGGGGTCATTGGTTTGAAAGAGGACTCATTCTTAGCATTTTCATCCACATTTTTAATTCTGCTCTTTGGGTGATTAGCATCTCTAGCAGTTTCTGGATATGAGGTTCGATGAAAGAGAGGCCCCCAGCCTCTACTTGCTGGTATGTGAGGTCTCCCCAGAATTTGAGGTTTGGGCTATTTTATAAAATAAATGATAGACTATTTTAAAGTATAGACCCCTCATTATGCTCTATAGTAAAAAAACATTACTTTATCTATTTGGGTACCCATTAATTGATAAATATATATTTTTTTGATACTAGAAATTGAATCCAGGGATCTTAACCACTGAGCCAAATCTGCAGCTCTTTTCATTTATTTATTTTTCAGACAGATTCTCACTAAGATGCTCAGGATCTCACAAGTTGCTGAGACTGTCTTTGAGCTTGTAACTCTAGTGTCTCAGCCTCCCAAGCTGCTGGCATTAAAGGTGAGTGCCACTGTACCTAGTGACAATTAACTTTTTAAAAAAATAATCTTAGTCAGAAGAAAAAGTGCCAAGAGTTTAATATTTCAAACCAATTTGTACAATTATGTCAACTTAATTTTAATGCACTTCTTGATATTTTACAAGGTGTGGGGTTCACTTTGGAACCTAGGGACATGCAGTTTGCTAAATCAGGACCAGATTTTAAGATGTGAAATTGGCATGCAATTTTAAAGGACTCGTGTGAGAGCTACCACTTACTTTTAGCATTTCTTTTTAGGAAAATGTTATAGTTTGCAGCTGGAATGTCCCTCAAAGACTCATGTGTTAGTTACTTTGTCCCCTGTTGATGGCACTGTTGGGAGGTGGTGGAGACTTTAGGAGGTTGGGGCCCCCTTGGAGTTGGGTCACTTGGGGGTGTGCCTTTGAAGTTTTATTTTGTCTGTGGTGCTTCTCTGTCACTCCTTTCTCCTGGCCATGAGGTGAACAACTTTATTCTGCCATACCCTCTGACCATGATGTTTTGCCTCACCAGAGGCCCAGAACCAATGGAGCCATGTGACTATAGATGAAAACCTCTGAAGTCATTAGCCCAAATCTTTTCTCCTCTAAGTTTTTCTCAAGTATTTTATCACATCAACAGAAAGCTGAATAATGCAGAAAAAATGTGTTTGACATTTTGGATTATTGGGTGAGCTATGAGTTTAGAAATGTGAATTTCTAGATATATTATAAAGTTGATTTAAGTATTCACTGTGTAATATTATGTACCATATCTAGCCTAGGAAATAAGATGGATACTATGACAATTTTAATTCTTGAAAAACTTCTAAAGGAAATTATTTTAAAAGAAAGACATTCTTTCCCTAAATTTTTAGTGTCAGTTTTTTTCTACAATACTCACAATGATTCTGATAAAAACAAATGGAAGTGCTCATTTAAATATTAAAGTTGATGTTGCCAGATAAAGATATAGGAATCGAAGCTTATATGAAAATGGGACAGCATAAAAGAGACCAAAACCAAACAAGCAAAGTAGGTTGACACACAGTTCACATATCCAGATTTATTCTGGATATTTTACATTTTTTCAGACCCCCAAACATTGCTAAGCAGAGGGTTTTTATAAACACAGCAACAGCATTATCCCAAAGTAGTGTGCTATAATTGTACACTATGGAGGTAGAATTATAGATTGGATATATTAGAGTTGGGATCTGGAATGTCCTACAAAGGTCCATGAAGTAAAGGCTTGGTTCCCAGGGTGGTGCTTTTGGGGTCTGATGTATTCTGTAGGAGATTGGGGCCTAGTGGGAAGTCTTTAGGTTACCAGGGGTGTCCTCTTAGAGAGGATTTTAAGACCCCATTCTCTGCCTCTCTTTTTCTTCCTGACTTTGAGGCTAGTTGTTTTGCTTGGACAACCGTCTTTCCATGATCAGTTGCGTGCCATCAGACACCTAAAAACAGTAGGTGTGATCAAGCATGGATTCCAAAACTGTGAGCCAGAATATACTTTTTCTCTTTATTAGACTGATGCAGTCTCATTTGTTGATTCTTGTATTATTTCCTGAGAGAAGGCTGGAGTTCTATTCAGGAAGTCCTTGCCTGTTCCACTGTCTGAAAGTGTTTCCCCTGGGTTTTCTTCTAGTCTTTTCAAAGTTTCAGGTATTTATTAAGGTTTTTGATTCATTTTGAGTTGACAGAAGTGAGATAGGGATCTAGTTCCAATCTTCTACATATGGGTATTTAGTTTTCCCAGCATTGTTTGTTAAAGGGGCTGTCTTTTCTCCAGCACTTGGTTTTGTCAACTTTGTCAAAAATCAAATGGCTGTGGTTGTGTGGGTTTCTTTCTGTGCCATCTATTCCATTCCATTGTTCTACATGACTGCTTTTATGCTAGGACCATGCTGTTTTTTGTTACTATGGCTCTGCAGGATATTTTGAAGTTGAGTATTGTGAAGTTTCCAGCATTGCTATGTTTATTCAGGATTATTTTTGCTGTTCAGGGTCTTTTGTTCTTCCATTTGAGGATTTTTGTTTCATAGTTCTGTAAAGAATGTTGTTAGTTTGATGGTGCTTCCATTGACTCTCTGTAATTAATGATTAATAACAATGATATTTTAGAAAATTCAATTTGTAAAACAATGAAGAGAGTCATGCTAATCAGGCCCTCTGGCTGCTGGATATGTTCCTATGTTCCCTTTTGCCAGATGTGCCAGGCTCTGGCCACCTGGCTCTAGCCAGTTATTCGTTCCCTGTTCACCCTGCCTGGCCTCAGGCTTCCAGGCTCCACGCCTCTTGGGGCTTGGGGCTGACACACTATGCATCTTCTGGCAGGCCACCAGTGGATGTCCTGTGCTCACAGCCAGTAGACTCTGTGTCCTGACATGGGGGCTGCTCCAGGAAGCTGGGGTGAGGCGGGCAGGGTATTTGCAGCATAATCAGCTGGACTGGTGGCATGGTGAGGTCCAGTGTTTCTTGTTGATGTGGCTCTTCGTCAAGGCTCTGGTCATGGTGGGCATGTACCTGACAGCAGTAGGCACTGGCAAGGGCCTGACCCCCACTGCAGTAGTGAGCAGAGTCCAAAGAGGAGCAGTGCCCAAAGTCCTATGTGTGCACTGCTTTCTTGTATCCTGAGGCTGAACAGCTTGTGGGACCAGTGACAGGCATCTGGGTGATTGCCCTGAACCATGAGGCCAAAATGAGAAGGGGCCCCATGCAGCTGTCCTTCCAGCAAGATCAGTGGCCTCAGCTCTAAGAGCTGGCACAAGCATGGTTTAGTCAGCCCAGAATGTGGTGGCCTGTCACATGTTGGCCTGTCACATGGTGAACAAGACCTTTCATATGGAAATCCATATGCAATAAAATGAAATGAAACCCCTATCTCTCACCATGCACAAAACTCAACTCAAAGTGGATCAAGGACCTAGGAATTAATCCAGGAGACTTTGCATGTAATAGAAGAAAAAGTAGGCCCTAATCTTCATCATGTGGTATTTGGCCCCAATTTTCTTAATAAGACTCCTATAGCACAAGAATTAAACCCAAGAATCAATAAATAGGATGGATTCAAACTAAAAGTTTCTTATCAGCAAAAGAAACAGAGAGCTTACATCTTTGGAAGCAAATTTTTACCCCTCACACATCAGATACAGCACTAATTGTTAGATGGCCCTTGTTCTGAATCTGAGCCACTGGTGGGGCCAAGGATAAAGATAGGTTGGAGTCAAAGTCTGAGGTTGGACTACATGGTGGAGCAAGGGCTGAGACAAAAAATTGCCATGCAGGTTCCTTAGTTTGAACTTGTACTGAGATGGAATTAGAGAGTCTACTGAATAAAATGGAAAAATGCTTAGTGGGGATCCCTATAGTAGGCACCAGAGCTTTGCTGTTTAGAAGGTTCCCAGAAAAGCTGACAACATTTGTGCTGTAAGTGGTTTCCCAAAACTTTGGGTAAAAAAGCTGCTGAGAAAAAGAAAGCTGCTGTGTTTTTCCTTTTGTTTTCCACAAGGGTTGTGGGGTGGTGGTGTCCTGCTCATTGCCTAGTGACTTTACTGTGTTCCACAGAGAATAAAAGGAGTCATCTAACATCTTTTTGTTTTCAACATACAAATTTTCAGTTCTGTTCTTTTGCTCATCAGTATCTCCTGCAGTTTCTGGACAACAGAGTTAATGAAAGAGGTACCTTCAGTCTCTTCCTGAAAGTGTGCATGGTTTTCATAGAATGTGTCCTCTGGTGGGTGGGAAACATGATCTCTCTGGTATTCACTGTGTGAATAATTGGAGAACATGAAACTCTGGCAGCCATCTGCTACCCGGAGAGGGATGAGATGGGACAGGTGGACAGAACATGGCCTGAGATTGCTGGGACAGGAGATGGCAATGGAACAGAAGAAGGTGATGAGACAGGAGATGGTGATGGGACAGGAGAAGGCTATGGGTTAGGTTCCTGATGGCAATGGGACAGGAGAAGGCAATGGGAAAAGAAATGGCAATAGGAAAATGTTATAGTTTGGATGTGAGATATCCCCCAAAAGATCATGTGTGAGACAGTGCAAGAACAATCAGAAGAGATGATTGAGTTGTGAGATTATTAACCCAGTCAGTGATTAACTGAGTGTTAACTGAAGTGGTAGGGTGTGGCTGGAGTGAGTGATTTATTGGGGTGTGGTTATATGGTATACTTGAAAGTGGACTCTCTCTCTGCTTTCTGATCACCATGTGAGCTACTTTCCTCTGTCACACTCTTCTGCCATGATATTCTGCATCACCTCGAGCCCCAGGGAATGGAGCCAGACTTCTATAGACTGAGACTTCAGAAACTGTGAACCCACAAATAAACTTTTTCTCCTTTACAGTTCTGATCAGTTCCTTTAGGCACAGCAGCAAAAAAAGCTGACTAAAACAGATAACATCATGTTTCATAGAACATTTTAAAAGCTTCTAGTTAAGTCTTCATTTGGTTAAGATTTTTTTTCATTCAAGTTAGTTCTTGATTGATTATCTCAATCTAATTATCCTTGTCCTAATTGCATGGAAATTACTTTCCTTCATGGTGGAAATGACAGTGAGGAACTAAATAGGAATAGTTACAGTATTTGTTTCTGATACTAAATGAAACACTGTGCACACCTTTGCAAGTTTATGATTCTTATACATGTTAAACTGTGCTCATAGTTTGGGTTGCTAAAATCCAAAAGAATCATCTGCAAAATGAACTTCCCATCATGTGATAGTTGTGCTCGGTTCCAGTAGAGCAGGTTTGCTGACATTTTAAAGCACCTGTCCTGGTTATGAATCATAGCTAATCTCCATTGCTCATGACCTTTCTTTGAAATTATGTCTTTGCTGGGAAGGCCAGAACCTGCTGCAGCTAAAACTCTGAAGTTCTTTCCTTAAAATACTCCTTTACATGGAAGGAGATAGGAAATAAGCTCAATGGAACTCAAGTTACTGGTGGTAGTTACTTAACTTCAGCATATTCTGCTGACCTATTTGAGGCACCCTGATGCACACTCCAGGGAAAATCTTCTGGCACAGGCCTCTGCTCATGAGGCCTGAGGCTCTCAGTGGTGGCTCTAGGTCAACTGGACACTTGTGCCTCATGGTCACATGCTCAGGTCCTCACTGCCCCTGGCTCAGCACACAAAGACAGAGTCTGGGTGAGTAAATAATAGGAAAACAGTAGCTGGAACATACCAGCATTCTCTAGAGGGAAAAATGGTAGAATAATGGTCGTGTTATTGAGGGTACATCTCTGAAGATACTAGGTTTGTAGAACTATAAAAATGGAATGGAAATAAAGTGAAATGACAATAAGGAATAGGATAGATTTTACTTGAAGATGCAGAAGTGTATCAAAAACTCCTGTAGAAACCAAGAACTCTCTAAGGTGAACTAGAATGAAACTAAGGAAACCATGCCCAACTGTTCCCACAGAAGGGGTCTGCCATACCCTCATGGTGTCCTTGTCTTGATGAGCAGGGGCTGACTTTTGACTTTAGGGCCCCTGAGGAGAGAACAGTATCATTAGAACATACTGAACCCCCAGTAGATTATGTGCTATGACAGAGCTGGGCTCAGAGCCAGAGGACTCAGGGCACAGACGAATTCAGGTCATCACCATTCCTTTGTCCCCTGACTGGAGCAGGTCAGAGTAGGAGTGGCCTAGGGATGGGTAGTGGCCTAGGGCATGGCCTGTCTGGATGTGCCTCTTAGGATGCATCAAAGCCTTGTACCAGGGACTGATTCCACCAATTTACTCTGACCTCTGAGCTTTGGCTCCCACCACCTACAGGTCCTCTGCACCTGGTCTCAGCCACCCTGAGTAGCCTGCACATGGATGACCAGGACCTCATGGGAGTAGCTGCGATCTTGGGCTTAGTGAACACAGAAAGTAAGAATAGTCACCACAGCCTCCAAGGGCCCAGAATATGGATACAGAGAATGGCTGATAGGCAGTGGGTCTCAGTCATTAAAGCTGGGCTCTGCCAGGACACTAGGATCAGGCCCCGGTAATCTTGATGAAAAAGAGATGCACAGTTCCTTCAGCTCTCCAGGCCTCTCCACCAACACTCTGTAGCTCCTCACTGGAGTAATATAGGATGCCACAAGTTCAGCAGCCTCTGCACAGCAGCCCCTCAAATCTACTGCTGGAGACATCGGATTATCCTCCTGCCACCAGAGACCAGCACAAGCCCATTCTGAGAGGAGTTTTCTGGGCTCAGGGAAATCACCTCTTAGAGTGTCTTTGTTTTCTAAGGACAAATCCAGGTCACCTCTGGCCCTAAGTTCCCACTTCCCATGGAATCCATTTATGCCCTCATGCATTATTTAGAGACATATTCCAAGTGCCTGATTCTGGCACACAGCTTTCCATGACCTTGTACTTAGGGGAAGGGATGTGACCTGAGTAAATAAATAAATGCTGTGGATAGCAGTGGGCCAGGAAGGGACATGGACTAAGAAGAACAGACCCAGCTCTCCTGGGGAACATGGAAGACCTTTGAGATGGGCTCTCAAGGATAAGCCCATTCAGAAGGGAAGGATCCCTGTAGCACTGGGGAGTGGGCATTCCAAGCACAGGGAACTCAAGCAGGGTTTCTGGGAAGGAAGAGCATCCAGAATGGTTCTGGAAAAAAAAACAGTATAGGTTGAGTGCCATGGGAGAGGGTCATTGTGAGAGTGAGGCCACAGAGGCTCCCAGGGACCATATCTTGCAGGACTTTGAGGTACTGGGTGAGAACCTGAGGTGGTTCTAACCAGGTGAGTTGCACAGGAGGATTTTGAAGAAGGAATGGATCACTTGACTTTCTCTGCTTGGATTTTGGTGGCTCTGTAAACAATAAAGGGAGGAAAGAAGGGGGAGGGCAGGGAAGGATATGGGCTTATTGATGAGGAGGGTATTGCAGAGCGTCCATGTGGTCTGTCTCTCCAACTTGTGTTTCTGACATTATAATCTGTTTCCAGATGTAGGAAACTGAGCCATTCCCTCTATCTCCCTAGATGACTGTGATGTGTTCCAGGCCTGCACCTGTGGAACACGGTTCTGAGGGATGAGGGCAGAAGGCAAAATCTCATCACAGAGAGGGTCTATCAGTTCCCTTGCTAAAGCCAGTGATTATGGTCCCTCATTGTAGCTGCAGCTGTATGGTTGAGAGATTTGGGGTAATTTTGTGTTTTCCGTGCTGCACTATATAATTCATAATAGCAGAATATTATTTCTTTTTTAATTCACAATTTAATCCACTTTACCTATAGTGCCTAGTGTGTAGCAATTCCTCAACTTGTGGTATATTTGTATGTGTGCGGGGGTGGGGCAGGGAGGAGGTGGAAGGGAGAGACTGCTCACTTCTCTTAGTGGAAACTTCTTTCCTTTTGTTTTCTACTTTCTCACTTTACATTTGTAACTCCATGAATTCCACTCCATCTTTTCTGCACACCTTGTGTTTATGTGGATGCCTAGGATAATATGTGGTTGCTCAGCTTCTGGGAAGTAGATGTGAGTCCAGATGCTTCTTTGCTGGTTCATATCATTCCTATTGTCCATTTGCTATAGGTGTTTATCATGTTTCTAAACTAGTCAACAATCCAGAATTCAGTTCTTGACTCCAATGAGATAAAGTGACATTTATACATTTGAGAAGATAATAACTAATACTGGACAAATAAGATGATTTCTCTAACTGGATGTTGGCTGCATTTTATTCATGTTTAAAATTTGTGATTCTCTAAACTATGGGTCAAAGTTGAGACTAGTGAAAACCTGTACAGGAAGGAATTTTTCAAGTCTGCACTTGGAATCTGCAGTTCTTCTGTTCAGAGGCAATGACATTACAAAGGAACAGAAGATCCTGAGGATTTTCCCAAGCAGAGAATGTCATTTGGGAGGCCATGTTGACAGTGTCTCAGGGGTCTGGTTGGTGTCCTCCTTGTGCTTCCAGTTGGCTAAGGGGTTTCACATGAAAGAAGAATGATGTGGGGTTTTCTGTAGAAAATTCCTGTGAAAGGTCTCTGTTCAGTCTCTGTGGGAGTTCTGAGTCCCAGTGGGAATTTAAATTGTGAATTAAAAGAGAAATAATTCTGTAGGGGTCTCTGTATGACAATCCTCCATGAGGTCAATGTGTATGTGTGAGATGTCTCTGTGCTATCTCTTGGTTCTAGCTAAGGAAATCTATAGGACATCTCTGTGGAGATGTTTCCCCAAGGTCTAGAACTCTGGGAGGTCTCTGTGAGAGATCACTGCATGAGGACCATGTGACAGTGAAAGTTTGTTGTGGGAGACTCTGTGTTAGGTCTCTGAGGTCTCTCTTGGTACAAATCTCTGCCAGAGGTTCCTCTGGGAGGTCTGTGTGAGGGGTTCTGTGAGATCTCTGTGTGAGGACCCTGAAGTTCATGCTATTATCTGAGGGAGGTCCTTGTGTTTCTGTGACTGCTATGTTGGAGGTTCTGTGGCGGTCTCTGTGGCCATCTTTAAGTTGGGCCTGTGAAGGTCTATGCGTATGTAGGATTCTGTGACATGTCTGTGTGGGGGTCTCTGGGATGTCTCCTGATTGTTGGAATTACTGCCCCTCATAGATGACAAAGCTGGCAGAAGCAGAGAGCAACAGGACTTCCTCTCTCAGGCTTCTGGCTGTCCATCAGTATCACTGTCTGTGGCATTATCCCCTCAGGATCCCTGGGATCCACATCTAGCTCCTCTGCACTGAGAACCTGTCTCTGTGCTTTGAGAGAGCCTAGCAGAGCCAGATTCAAGGACCTGACTCTGTTCTAGCTCATTCTGTGCCTAAGTCTTTTCTTGATTCTAGGCCCACTCTGGGGTCTTCTCTGATCATAAAAGGCAGAGGACTGGCTCAGGGTTGGCTTGTAGGGCCTGTTCTCACACTGGGAGGGACTACCTGGCTTTACATGTGGGGTACTTTCAGGCATTAGAGAAGGACTATGCCTGTGCCATATGCCTTGGTGGCACTTTGTGGTATAGACCTCTCCACCAGGGAACAAAAATGGCAGAGGGCCTGAGCAGTGCTGCTTCCCCAGATGGGCCACAGCATCAAACACTCAGTAGACATGGCTTTTTCTCTCCTCCTGTGGGGCCTGCCTGCTTTCCCATTTGGACAGGTCCTGGGAAGAAGCAGCTTATATTGGAAGACAAGTGCAGTCAGGGAAGTCTGCTGGTTGCCCCCTACCCAGCTTACCCCTCCCTTTTGGACAAGTCACTGCCCTCACATGATCAGTTCTAACTGAACCACCTCCTCTTCTCTAGTCTGGGGATGGTAAGTTCTCAAAGCCCAGGGAATCTTGCTTTGTGACCCCAGGCTACTTCTTTGACCTTTTTAGGTCTCTGCCTTTCCACTGCAGAAGTGGTGCTAGGGCCATGTGTATGTGTAAAGTCACCAAACTGGAAATCACAGCTAGAGTTCCCTAGTCCTAGTTACTCCAATTGCTAACTCATCCCTTCTATAATTAAAGAGGCAAAGCCATGAGGCCCTATTCAATATAATGTCAGAAAATGAATCTGCCTTATAAGAGGGTTTGCTTCCTCTCTAGGCTGTGTCATTGCTCAAGAGGCTTCTGTAGGTTTTTAGTCTGGGTGTGGCCAGGGTGAGTCCATAATGTCTCCTCCCTCAGGTTGGTGGCTGGTAATATCTTCCCATCCACCACACCATCTTGATATCCCCATGTTACTCTGCCTCTTTCTTTGGCTCCATTTTAATTCTCCATATCCCATTTTCTGCCCACTCTGCTACACTGTCAGATGGTTAGTGGATGCGTATTTGTGTCAGCTGTAAGGAATTTTGAGGGATGGTGAGCTGCAAGTGGCAGCCCTTAGTAGCCAACTCACAGTTCCCATCCAGACACTCACACACCAATCTACAATCTCCATTCTGGACACCGCTCTGGAAAGTGAGGAAGGCAGAAGCAGAAGCAGGTGACATGGCCATGGCATGCACCCTGAGCTAAAAGGAGCTGGCAAGGCTCATCTCCATGTTAGGCTCCATAAGGCAGGGATTCTCAGAGCAGGTGTCCTCTGATTCCCACCAAGGTATCCACCAACCAGAACTCTCCAACCACCTCTGAACTCAGGGTCTGGATACTACCCCTCTCTCCCCAACTTTCTTGAACATGGGAAGCTACTAAGTTCCAGATAACCCTGTACCCCAATCCCTACAGCCTCACAAAGTTCAGGATGGAGGAAAGGCTGTTTTATTTAGACTTTAGGGCGGGGTCCTTGTAGGATTGCCCTATATTGAGGAGTCCCAAAGGCATTGTATTATTTCTGTAACGATCAAGTCATGAATTCTTAAGACATAACAGGGGGATCTGACCTAAGGGTGGGTACTCAATGCCACTGTCACCTCCCTGCATGTCCAGTCTCTTCTACAAACCAGAATAATGAAGAACAGACATGACCACCTTCCCTATGACCAGGCAAAACACTGATTTAAAAAAATGTTATTAAGCAATTGTCACCTCATTAGGAAGAAGCCTTTATCAAACAAATGTTGGGCTCACATGAGGACAGTTTTTCTCAGTATGGTTTTTATTATGGGAAAAACTTCTTCCCAGCAGGACAAGAGTGAAAAGCATGCTGATGTTGATGAGACAACAAACATTTCTTTAGAGCATAGTGCATTGGACTGTGGACATTGTGGTCCAACATACCTGCCACCCTGGTCCTCTGCTGGCAGGAGCTGGGAAGAGATGTAAACTCCTTGAGCAGCAAGGCCTTCTTGTTGTCCTTGTTTCTGATCCACCTGTTCAGAGGATGGCTGTGTCCCTTGGACTGGCCTGGTGACCAGGAATGATAGCACCCATCACTCTCTTTTGTTCTGGGGAGGAGGAACCCCTAGAATAATGGGATTGTCTACTCATAGGGGCCTGGAATACCTCTTTAATTATGTTTTTCTTTGAGGCAGAATGTTCATGATGAAACTTCATTATGATCCATCCAACGGTGGTCATGAGTGTCTGGGCTTCTGACACCCCATTGTCTGTAAGCAGTTGGCTTGTGAGTAACACTTATATTTGGCTATTAGTTGATGGGGTAATGATTTGCATAAGGAGTTTGCCTGCCCTTTGGCTTTACTGTGGAAAATATTCTGTAGAAAGTTTCTTATTCTGTCCCCAAATTTTCTCTTTAAAAGAGCCTGGGAGGACTTGTCCCCCACAGTGTCTTCTTCCTTCATGACAGAGGGACAGAGGAACCCATTTCCTCTGCACAGGATTGCTTCCCTCCTGAAATCCTTTCTTCCTGTGCTTTTGACCTGGACCACACACTGTCCTACCTCTTGGCAGTTGCTCTAATCATATTTCTCCTACTCTTCTATGAATCCTGGAGTTCAGGGATCTTGCATTTTTGCTGTCTTCACTGGTCAAGAGTCCATACAGCCCCTGAGAAGTTGATGAAATGCTACTGGACATGCTTATGGAGCTGGACAATCTCTCCTGGGAAGCTAGGATGTCTGCAGCCAGAAGCACCTCAGGGGCACAGTTCTGATGAAACATGTCAGTGGCACAGTCTTGCAGGATGATGTCAGTAGCCTGTTCTTGAGGCTGGTTCTCTGGCTCAGTATGTGATTTCAGGCATGAGTATTCTTGGCTCTGTAAATTAGAACTTCTAAGAAGGGGAGGGTCTTTACTGGTCCTCTGAGATTCTAAATTTCCCAGATGAATATCAACATTTAGGAAATTTGACATCTTTCTGATTCTCATGTTGATTCTCCAGTCAGAAGACTCCTCCTCCTCATCCTCTAGCTCTCTGATTTCTTCAGCTTTTAAAAATTTAAAAATACCTGAAGTGATAACATGCTGTGGCATGAGACTTGTGAGCTCAAACCTCCACTCCCCAGAGACTCATGTATCCATTTCTAGGCTTGGACTTGGTTCCAGCTATCTCTTGCAGATCCCAAGACAGTATCATTGTGCCAGATTCTGCCCACAAGAATGTAAGTGTGGGGCTGAGAGGGCAGGCTGCCCTTGTGTACAGTTGGAGAATCTGAAATCCCACAGTTGTCACCAGATGTAGTTCTGCTCAGAGACTCAAAAGAGGGTCCAGAAAGAGGACTTTTCTGGGTGGGAACTGGAGTTTTTGCTATCTCCTTCAACCCTGGACCTCTCTGAATGTATTTTCCCAGGACCCTGGCATTATGGGTAATGGAGTCAACCTTGGAGTTACAGGTGGCTGTAGAGGGAAGGCTGTGGAGATGATGAAGCCACAGAGTTTCTCATCTTCAAGATATTTATGTGCTTAAGGACCTTGAGGGGTGGGCCCTACCTGTGCCTTACTCTTAGACTTTTAACACATGTCTTCGGCATCTGCACAGTGCCAACATCAAGGAAGGAGATCTCCTTGTAGGTGTTCCTGAAGGCTCCCCCACCTTTTAAGTTTGGTCCATCCCAAGTTACCTTCTGAGTCTTTGAACTTCCAGGTGGGACACAGACATGGTGTGTGCCAAGCCTGGAATTACAAACACTCACAGGAATCATGCCCTCTTGGATTATCACTGACCTCTCTGAAGCAGTCTCGTACAGCAGAGCTGTTCTTGTCTGGAATCACTGAGTCCCAGGAAGACTCACAATTGTCCTTTGCCTGACTTGTCCTTGGGATGTTGTCCCAGGATTCTGTCAGATTCAGAAATGGGTAGATATTGGGTGGTAGTCCATACTGATGTAGCATGAACCTCTTCTGAAGGTGTTGCTCTAGTTTCTCCTGAAGCTCAAGGCTGAGGAAATCCTCTGGGGGCATGTTGATGGGCTTGTGGTCACAGGAGGCCCTGTTCTCAGAAGTGAGATGGCTAAAGATGTTCAGAAACTTTTGGACCAAACAAGGTAAAGCCTCTCTACTTTCTATTTGTTTCCTCAAATGTTGACATTCAAGGTGTTGAAGAGAAGAAGGGGAAAGCAACTGGGTCTCCTTTTGGCTGTGGGGCATGGAAATCCACAGGCAGCATTAAGAGGAAGATGACATGGTAGGCTTGGGAGAGATGATGTGATATGTTTCTGATGGAGGATATGAGCCAATGATGGGGACTTCCACCAGGGTAAGGAAGGAATCACAGGCTGGAGTTGGACAAGAGGGTGGAGCATCTGAGAGGAAGAGTGTAGCCTGCACCTGCCCTGTAATGTAATTAGGTACTTCATTGAATGCAATCGAGGAAAATTCTCCTGAGGGCCCAGACATTCTGACAGTAGCCAGATTCACTGTGCAGAATAGGGAGGCCCCCAAAAAGCTGGCTGCATTTCTGCTGTAAACATCTCCCAGGACCTTGGTGTAAAAGAGCTGCTGAAAAACAAAGCTTCTCTGGCTTGCCTTTTGTGTTCCAGAAGTGTTGTGTAATGGTAATGTCCTTCTCCCTACCCAATGACTTAACTTTGCTTCCCTGGGAATACAGGGAGTAGATTGTTTCATCTTTTGTCTTCACATTACAAATTTTCCTTTCTGCTCTCTTGCTGATCAGTATCTCCAATAGTTTCTGGACATCAGGGTTAATGAAAGAGTCCCTTCAATCTCCACTTGTGAGAGTGGGTGGTTCCCCAGTATGAATCCTCTGGTGAGTGAAAGCATGATCTCTCTTGGATTCACTGTGTGGGGAGTGGGAGAGGCCCCAGACTCTGGAAACCATCTGCCACCAGGAGAGAGATGTGGGAACAGGTGGGGAGAATATGGCCTGAGATTGCTGGGACAGGAGATGACAATGGGACAGGAGTTAAAAATGGGCCAGGAGAAGGCAGTGTGCCAGGAGATGACAATGAGCCAGGAGATGGCCTTGGCACAGCAGAAGGCACTCAATAGTGGGTGGAGAAGAGCTGTGTGGGTTCATGCCTAGTGAGAGTGTCATTGAGTCACACTGACGAGGAGTCAGGCTGAGGCCTGCAGAGATGGAAGGTGGTCTCTGGGATCAGGAGCATGAGATGGGAGAAAGAAAAGTTCATAAGGCTGAGATGAATGTCATTCTAGAGGAATCACAGACTCTGGTGACTGAGAGGCACTCAGGATTTAGTGTGACTCAACAGTCACACTGAACTGAGGAATTCATTAGGTTTGGTAACAAATTAAAGGCCAGGAGCAATGGTGCTCGCTCAAAGAAGTCAAGGAAGCCAAAGGGAAGAAGGCAGTGGCCAAAGCATCCTCCATAGGCAGTGTATGTGATTGGTGGACTCTAGCTGACTCTGGTTTACACATCTCATCTGGGTCATCTCCTTTTAAGAGCTGGTGAAAGCTGCTGTCATCATGGCAATTCCCTAGGTGGCTCTAGAAATAGGAGGCTCAGGCTGCAGCCAGGATCAGATGGGGCCATGAGGTAGGGCTAGTGGGGAGGGGGTGGGCAGCTGTGGCCCATGGCTCCTCGCTACCTACACCCTGAATTTCTAAAGCCCTTGCTCTCCAAAAACCCAGAGCTTTAGTCAGATCATACTCCAACTGAGGGCTTCTGCACTCCCCCATGAGAGCTTTGTGTTGTCAGATCTTATCACAGGCAGTGGGAAGGACACAGGAAGAAATAGAAAGTTACTCACATTTTTAGAAGTGAAAGCAGATCTTCATTCTCTTCCACTTTCTTCCAGCAATCACTATAACCTGAAAATGGAGACTGGGTTATTTTGGACAAGGGAAGGGTGAGTGGTATGTCCATGTGGGGCAGACTGGGAGAGTAGATTCTGGAGGGCCAGCACCAGTGTTTGAGCCATATGACAGATGACAGGTATAGCAAGGCACATGCAGGGGTAGCACTTTGTCATTTATTTATACCTCCACTAGCCCCCATTGTACTCCCTATGGAGAGAAATATTGGGCCATATCAAAGAAGAATCCGTCTTAGGGGCACGAGAACTTGTTCACACTTTTGACTAGAAGTCCTACTTCCATATCCAGATGAAGTATGTGTGTTGAAGGGTAGACAAATGGCAGTCAGTGTAGATAATATATCTGTCTCATCAGGAAGATGGGGCTGGTTCAAAAGGAAAGGAAATCAAATGGTCTTTCTCCCTTCTCCTCTCATGTGCCCTCCCACTACTTTAAAATTGTTGCTAAGGTAGCCTGCCCTAGAATTGTTCCTCCCTGCAGGGAGTTGTAGGAGTTAATTAATGCCTCTTGGGCTGATACCTTCCTGCCTGGATCACTTGGGCCCACCTTTGGGTCATGTATGCAGAATGGGAGAGAGAGGCAAGAAAAAGGGAGAAGGAGGACATGAGAAAGAGGAATTCTAAAATACAAAAGGGACTAGACATCCCCACTTATTTGGATACATGTGTCAGGGACCCCTTTTCTGCAGAGAAATCTAAATAAAACTTGCTTTCTATGCTTGCCTCAGAATTTCTTGGGTGTTCAGACTTCACCCCTAGGGGAACAGAACTTGGCCCTGATTGATTCTCATAATTGGCAGGATCACAGACAACATGGCTCTAATAGTGCCCACACCAACCTACAGGACATCACCCACCCTGGCCCACCACAGCTTCATTCTGGGCACCTGAGAAGTATCTCTAGTATGGTTTCTTTCCCAGGATCCTCCCTCTCAGGTTTCTGCAAGTTACATCTGGGACATGGCTCTGGTCTCTTGGGGACACAGGACAGCAAGTCACCTCTGGAATGGAAGGGCAGAGCCTTACCTTTCAGAATGCCACTCTTCTTCCTCTGTCCCTTTTTCACCTTCAGATGCTGACCAACAAGAAAAAGGGGGGTGTCTAGAGCCTAGTTTCTCTTCTTTCTTAGGCCAGCTACAAACATTCTATGTTTCTGAATAGCATCACTTTCTATAGCTAGTGGAGAATCTTTTATTCAGAGAACATTTTTAAAGTGGCAAAACTTCATTTTTTCCCTTTGGAAAGCACAAAAGGGGATTTTCTGTATAAACTGAACCATGGATGTTCTTAATTACTGATCCTTGGCTCAGGAACAGACTCATTTCCACAAGCTCTTCTCAGCTGTCAGGCAGGGTTGTGCTTCCCGAGGCCAGAGGTTTCTCCAGCAGGTGATGGAGGCCCTCAAGGCTCAGCCCTGACCAGAGCCCAACACAGGAAATGCTTGTTCTAGAGACACCCTCCAGGAGAAGGACTGATAGAGTAGTGCTTAAGGCCTGTCCTTCACCAGAGGTTCCCAGATCTCTCAGGAGTCCAGACCTCAGCCACTGAGTCACAGTGTATGCTTCACTCTAGGATCTGCAGCTCACCACATGGATGGTCTGAGATCTTCAGATAGAAGTCCTAGTGCACACTCTCTCTCTGCCATGCCCCACCTATCTCAGAGTGATTCTCTGTTCTGTCCTGAGATTTTTTTTATGGTCTCTACTTATTTTGGAAAAATGAAAAGAAGAGAAGACAAAAGAGAATCTGTTTTTTGTTTGGTCTGGCCTGAGGGTTTCTTACCTTCCTGAAATTTACCTTCCTCCTTGGTGGTGAGAAGGATGGATTACCCTGGAGGCAGGGCAATAAGAGGAGAAAGAGCCCCAGTCCACACACAAAGGCAAGGATCATATCCATTGCCTAGGAGGTGAAGCTAGTGTTCAGCCATAAGGCACTAACACTATTCAGAGGAAAGAGGATTCTCCATCATCTTAATTGCACTGTTCTGTTTGGATAAATGAATCTCAAGAGTTCACTTCAGCAATGAGGAGTAATGCCCAGGCCTGTGTCACACAGGGCTGTGCCCTCTCATCACAAAGGGATACTGAGAGCGGGGGAGGTGCAAGAATAAGAGGCAGCACCACACCCCTGCCCTACTCTCCAGCCCAGCATGTCCTCCACCCTCCTGGGCCTTTTAGATCCTTTCTTCCAACTCCGCCTGCTCATCCTGCCAGAGGAGACCTTCATCAATTTCCTGTTGTTTCTGCCTGGTACCCGGACATGACCTGTTTCCTTGTAGATCTGTTTAGCTCCATTGATATCACACCTTTGGAAAATTGGGTCATTTCTCTGTTATTTCACAGGGATTGTTACTCTCAGATTCTCTCCTGTCTGCAGTTACATCTTTCTCACATAATATTTTCTTGTATTGCACCAACTCAGACATAGAACTGAAATCTCTTCTTTACATATATATTTTTGTGAATTTTGAATAAAATTTTTCATAATTTTTTCTAGTTATTATCTTCAGTTAGAGGGTCTTGAACATCAACAACAAATAACTAAATTAAATATACCATTATTAAGAATTCAGAAGAACAGGTACAGAAAATGAAAAAAAAACTTTAAAGAAATATTTGGATGTTTCTAGTATATTTGCTTCTAAAATCAATGAATGTTCAATGGCAAAAGATATTTTGGGGAATTTCTGTACAAACACAAACATGGACAAACACACACAAACAGATGCAAACCCAAGTATTCATGTGTGATATGAATACCAAGTATCCATCTGTGATTTGTGTAGAAATGGATTTTTTTTTACTTTACAAAGAGGAAATATTGAATCCAGAGGTCTGTGTTTTACAACAAATTTGGTAAGTTTCTAGCTCTTATTTTACAAGGAGTTTTTCTTCTTCCTTCTCTCCTTTCTCTCTCAGTGTCTCCTTTCACATGTGCCGGTAGCTGTGCTGAAGGGGATGTCCAGGTCATGCAGCACTACTTGCTGAAAGGATCTCTGCTCCGTGCTGCTGTGTCCCCTCTGGTCCTTTACTGTACACAGGTTGGCTATACTGATGTGGATCTGTTTCTGGGTAATATTTGCTAATACTTCATTGCATTTTTTCTTATACTCTCTTTCATGGCAGATTTTAGTCTGTAAATTTCTTATAATCTTTGTCTGATTTTGTTATTACATTAGTGCTGGTCTGATACAATGGGTTAAAAAGTACCTCCTTTGCATTATCTTCTGGAAGAGATTTTAGAGAATGGACATAATTTCTTTCTTAAATGTTTGTTAGATACCAGGAACATGTCTTGAACTGGTGGGATGGCCTTATTGGTTCTGTATCTTTGATAAGTTACAGTTTTATTCAGATTGATCTTTTTGTGTGTGTTAAATCTAGCATATTTGTCTTGCAAGAAATTAGTACATTTCATGTAGTTTCTTGAATTTAAGAACATTGAATTGTTTGTGGTATTCTTTTACTATCTTTCTAATGTCTATAGAATTTGTATTGATGCCACCCTTTTAACTTCTGATCTTTCTCATTTTATCATCTTTTTTCTCTAATATATTTTCTAGAGGCTCATTGTTTATACTGATTATTGACAAATAATCACACATATTTATAGGGCATAATGGGCCTAATGTAATGTAATGATATATTATGTCAGGTCAGTTACTATCTCCTACCCATTGCTTCTCATACTTATTTCTTTATTGTGAGAAAATTTAAACTCTACATTTTAGCAGTTTTGAAATACACAATGTGAACTGTAGTCCCTATGTTAATCAGCTTTTTGTCTCTGTGAATTAAATACCTGACAAGAATAACTTACAGGAAGAAAAGTTTATTTTGGATTTTGCCATCTCCATCACTGGGTCCAGGGTGAGATAGAACATAAAGACATGACAGAGGAAAGCTGCTCAGCTATTGGCAGGCAAAAAGCATAGAAAGCCAGGTGTGATGGTGCATGCCTGAAATCCCAGCATCTCCAGAGGCTGAGGCAGGGGGGGATTGCAAGTTCAAATCCAGCCTCAGGAACTTAGGGACCTAAGCAACTTAGTGAGACCTGTGTCAAAATAAAACACAAAAGGGCTGCACATGTAGCTTGGTGGTTAAGTGTTCTGGATTTATTCTCTAGTATAAATAAATAAATAAATGAAAATAAAAGGAGAGAGAGAGAGAGGAAGGGGAGAGAGGAGGGGAGGGACACCTGGGCCTGACACAGTTTCTTAATGTTACATTATGCCCTCAAAAGGCACACCTCTTGTGACCTAGTTTCTTCAGCCACTCCCACCTGTCTGCAGTTAGCTCTCAGTGGTCCATTCAAATTAATTCATCTAAAGGAGCAGTCTACCTAAAAGATTGCAGATCTCATAATCCAACCTTTTCACCTCTGAATATGTTTACATTACCGAACACATGTGCTTTTGTGGGGGACATTCCCAGATCTAAACTATGATAATGACCATTTTTTTCTAGGCTTTAGAAAAATGGCTTCCTCACCCTTTGATTTTCTGCAATTTGAGTTTGTTTTTTTTTTTGTGGTGTTTAGTTTTGTTTTGCATTTTCCATGCTTCTTGAGGGAAGAGGTTATTAGCCCAATGATTAGATCTCAATCTTTTAGTGAGTCTGGGCTCTTGAAAGGAGCTGCATCAGTTTCCTCATTTTCCTCGCTCTCGGGGACAAGATGTCTGCAGGCAGTTGTAGTTGAATGTTTTCCTCTCTCATATGGAAGAGCAGTGGGAGCTGGTGTTGAGTGTGTTCCTTCTTCCAGGTAGAGGGCTGGAGCAGGCTTGAGTGTGGTATTCTCTTATCTTGCGTCATTTAGGGTCTGATGAAATTTCAGTAGGCTATTCTTTTGTAAAATTATTTTTCCTAAGGTTGAAACTTCTCAAGAAGAACAGAATGCTTTGGTTGCCCTATGAGAATCTGGCTGAGATCCTGGAGGTAAAACTCACCAAAATATGAAGAGCCCTGAGTGACTGAATCAGCCTTATCCACACTGAGCTCAATATTGTTCAGGTATTCCTAGTCTAGTACTGCTTTCCAAAGAAGCTACTGCTCATGGGTTCCACATCAAGAATTTATGAATCTCTGTATGTGTCTTTCTGTTTAATCAGTTTTGGATAAGAGTTGGTCCTCAGATTCAGTATCTTTGAAAAATCTGACTTGTTGATTTTTCAGTTTGTTTACTTTTTTATGTTCTGAGGGTAGAGTTGGTACTGGGGCACTCAACCACTGAGCCACATCCCCAGCCTTATTTTTGTGTTTTATTTAGAGTCAGGGTCTGATTCTAAATAAAACAGAAAAATAAGGCTGGGGATGTGCTTAGCCCCTCTCCATTGCTGAGGCTGGCTTTGACCTCATGATCCTCCTGTATCAGCCTCCTGAGCAGCTGGGATTACAGGTATTCAGCACTAAGCCTGGCCAGATGGTGATTTCTAAGTTCCTCACATGATGAACTGGAAAGACAACCCCCCTAGTGTTATTTGTGCATTGTTTATTCCATTTTCCAATATGATCTTGATACTCTTAGGTGTATCTGGCACATATGAGGGGATTGCATTAGACTGCTACACTGATGATTCCCAGTGAACCACATCTCCCAGTAAATACTCACACTCTTGTGTGATTCCTTGTCCCAATAACATCAAGCTTGGCCATATTATTTGCTTTGGCAAATAGGCCTTTATTGAATTAATGTAAGAGAGGCTAGAAAAGAGCTTACATGTTGGGCTTGTCTCTTAAGACTACTGTTGTCTGTGAAATCTCATTCTGACACAATGGAGAATAAATGGTTCTTAGATCTTTACTGTTTATGCACCCTTCCAAGACCCAGATATGTGGGTGAATCTATTTTAGACTGTAGGTTCAGCCAACTCATCAATTGATTATAGATTCATGAATGGTTCAGGCAAAATTAGCTCAAGAAACTACAATCAAACCAGAGAGCCACAAGTCCTAAAATGATGGTGCTTGAAGTAACTGTGTTTGTTATGAAACAATAGTTATTGATGCCTTCAACATTGACAATTTGAATAGAATTTAAAATGAAGTCATTTTTAATATTAATATCATTAAATACCATATTTGGCAGATGGACGTCACACACTTGCCAGAATTTGGAAAATTAAAATATTTGCATGTTACAGTTGATACTTCTTCTGGATTTTTGATGGGCTCCCTTCATGCCGGAGAAAAAACTAAAGATGTTATAGCTCATTGCTTACAAAATTTTGCCACTGTGGGCATTCCAAAACAGTTAAAAACAGATAATTCCCCTGGTTATACATCTACTTCTTTTAAACAATTCTGTTCATCATTTGGCATTACTCATATAACAGGAATCCCATACAATCCACAGGGACAAGGCATAGTTGAAAGAGCTCATCAAACTATTAAAATGTACTTATTAAAGCAAAAAGATGGAGTTGGGAAGGGGTATATATTCCCCAAAGATAAACTTAAAATAACCCTTTTTACTCTAAACTTTTTAAATTTGGATTCATCAGGACTTAGTGCCGCAGAAAGGCATATGTGTCCAAAAAATGTACATAAGCCCAAGGTACTTTGGAAAGATATTCTAACAGGACAATGGAAAGGTCCTGACCCAGTAATTGTCTGGAGTCGGGGGTCTGTTTGTGTGTTTCCACAGGAAGAACAGCAGCCGATTTGGATTCCAGAGAGATTAACCAAGGTCCTGACCCAGTGATTGGAGTCGGGGGTCTGTTTGTGTGTTTCCACAGGGAAAACAGCAGCCAATTTGGATTCCAGAGAGATTAACTAAAGCGAATTCTACAGACCAAAGAGAAGATGATTTGGCTCAAATCAATAACAGCTCCTCAGGAAAAACCCTCAGAGTCCAACTGCCACCACCGGCTTCCACACGCCTCTCTCACACACCAACCCCCACCTCCCACAATCCTCCTGCTCTTGAGGCCGATTGGCTAGGTTGCATGGGCGGAGCCAAAGAAGTCCCCAAATGAGCAGTTCCGTAGTATGAAGGGCAGGGAAACAGCCCAATGAACATGACCGCAGAGGAGCCAATCAGCTAGATGTTGCTGGGGCCACTGTGAGCCAATCATCAGCTGGCAGTCTGAAGGGCAGGGAAACAGCCCAATGAACATGACTGCAGAGGAGCCAATCAGCTAGATGTTGCTGGAGCCACTGTGAGCCAATCATCAGCTGGCAGCTTGAAGGGCAGGGAAACAGCCCAATGAACATCACCGCAGAGGAGCCAATCAGCTAGATGTTGCTGGGGCCACTGTGAGCCAATCATCAGCCGGCAGCTGGAAGTTTGCTGGCAGCTGGAAGTTTGCTGGGGCCCCTTTGGCTGTGGCTCTCAACAATGGTGCTTGAAGTAACTGTGTTTGTTATGAAACAATACTTATTGATGCCTTCAACATTGACAATTTGAATAGAATTTAAAATGAAGTCATTTTTAATATTAATATCATTAATGTCATATTAATATTAATGTCATTTTAATATTAATGTAAATCCTTATGATAAGATAAAATAGGTTGCTTTATTTGCATTGTCTTATTTCTAAATATTAGACTCAATGTGAATTAGGTAGATTGTTTTTATTATAAATGAACACTTCTGCTTCAGTGAGTAGACATCTTCCTGCTCTTTTTACCCTGTTCTGGAATTACTATGGATCTCCACATTAAGTAAGGGATGGATGCAGAGATCTGCCTCCTTTGGGGCAGCATGGGGAGCCCACTACAGAAGGAGGAGAAGCCCCATCCCAACCATGTTGGGTATGCCCCAGGTCTGGCTGCTATCATAGACAAGAGCCATTTATATCAGTAGTGAGGAAATGGTGATAATAAGGAATAAGAGCTTATTGTATATGGTATCCTAGGTGATGAATAATCATTTGCTCTTTATATAGGTACATATATGTGAATTTGCATTACTGTGTAATCTACTGATAACATTCCATTTTGAAAGTCAAAACAGATGCTTCTCAATGGCCCACAATGTTCATCTTCAGATGTCAGTGTCCTGTGATATTTCTTCCCCTGTGCACTAGAGTTAGTTGTCCTAGCTTTTGAGCTAGAGATAGTTGTATTCTGGGTGCTTTGTTTTTATCTCCTCTGTCTCTATTTTGCATTATGGCTTTGTCTCTGTTTCTGCTTATGTGTCTTCCTGCTCCTCAGGTCTATTGTTTTCACTGATAAAGCTATGAAAATTCTGATTTCTCATTGGGAGTTCTCACTAGTGAGTTCTGGTATATAACTCTTTCACCAATATATATTTTCTGTGGCTCCTGCTTTGGTAAGTGTGCGACTCATTTTATTCCAGGTTGGCTCCAGTTATTCCTTCTCCTTCTCCAAACCTGTCTACCAGCTATTGAATATTTTCAAATATTCAATATTTGAAACAGTGCAAATTCCATTGGAAATAGTATTTTAAGAGGCCTTCTAAAAATGTGGTGTATATACACAATGGAATATTACTCAGCCATAAAGAAGAATGAAATTATGACATTTGCCAGTAAAAGGAGACTATCATTCTAAATGAAATATGCCAATCCCCCCAAAAAAATCAAAAGTCCAAATGTTCTCTCTGATATGTGGATGCTAACACATAGTAAGGAGAGGGGATAGAAGAATAGAAATTCTTTGGATTATACAAAGGGGAATGAAGGGGCATGAGAGGGGATGGAAATAGGAAAGACAGTTGAATGAATCAGACATTACTTTCCTATGTTCATATATGAATACACAACCAGTATGACTCCACATCTCGTACAACCACAAGAATGGAAAGGTATGCTCTCTGTATGTCTGTCAAAAATCATTCTTCTCTCATGTATAACTAAAAAGAACAATATTATTTAAAAAAGCCTTCTGAGAACCCTGAAAAGCAATCTCCCCTTGTTCTTTTTCCGTAACCTCATGCAAATCCTTTGTCATTCAGGATCATCTGCCTGGTTGAGTTGTCTTGGCATATGTCTGAGTTTTCTCCTAAATGTTGAATTTTGAGGGATTATTAAAAAGTATGTTATAAATTTACGTATCAGTTTAAACAAATGTATATCGATGTTTGAGGATTGAACCATTTATGGTTGACCATTGAGCTACATCCTTTGACCTTTTTAGTCCTTTTTGTTTTATGAGACAGTGTCCTGCTAAATTGCTGAGGGTCTTGCTGCATTGCTGAGGCTGACCTGGAACTTGTGATCCTCTTGCCTCAGACTCCCTAGTCATTAGGATTACAATTGTGCACCACCATCATTGCATTTGGCTAAATTCATATATTGTAGTAATTGAGCTCAGCTCTGTATACCCCAGAGCCATTTCTCACATGTAGCAGCTGCCTTGTGTGCCTGAATGCAATCATCTTAAATACTATAAATTAATATTAAACATTTTTCTCTTGAGCTGTTTTAAAGCATATCATGTTTGGGGTTTTATTAGAAAATGTAACATAAAGTAAAACTTATCCTTTTAACCATTTGAAGGGCACAATGAAATGGTATTAAATACTTTCACAATGTTGTGCACCATGGCTATTTTCCATTTACAGTGCTTTCAAATTTTCCAAACAGAATTCCCATGCAGTTAAACAAGAATGCCCCAATCCCTCTCTTCTCCAACTGCTGGTAACCTCTACTTCACTGTCTGTCTCTATGGAATTGCCTGTTCAAAGGACCTGATATGTAAAAACACACTTTTTTTTCCTGGTTTAACACTTAGAATACTGTTTTCCCAATTCATCTACATTATTGCATTTTTCAAAGCTTTATTCCTTTTTAAGACTGAATGATACAACTTGGCATGAACATGCAACATGTTGCTTATTCATTGGTTTATGTAGGGAATTTTGGGGTTTTTTTGGATTTTTTTTATTAATTGCTCAAGGCAATACAATGATCTTGACATATCATACATTTGATTCAAATGGGGTATGAATTCTTATTTTTCCACATGTACAGATTTCAGTCTTCTTTGATATAAGGGGGATGACTCAAAATAGAGTAGGAAGGAAGAGTATGAGAAGAAGATTACCACTAAACAGGGAAGAGAGGTGGGAGGGAATGGGAGGGAGAAGGGGAATTACAGGGAAGATGGAAGGAATTTTGGGTTATTTGCACCACTTGGCTAATGTGAATAAAGGTGCCATAAACATTGGTGTGCAGGTGTTGGTTTTAGTCTGTCCTTCCAATTCTCTTGGAACCTACAAGTGGATTTGCTTAATCATGTAATAATTCCACCTTAATATTTTGAGGAACTATTATACGGTTTTGTGTAGTTGTTGATTAATTTAAATTCCCACCAGAAAAAAATTTTCTTTTTCTTTTTCTTTTATTTTTGTCCAAATTGAAGAATATTTAGCTGGCCAGCCACCAACTGCTCTCCACAGAACTGACTGTCTCTGCAAAGAGCAGCCCCAAGCCTGAGCATTTTAGGATATTTAAAGGCAGAAACCACATCTGGGTTGTCATAGCTGGAACCCACCAGAAAATTTTTATGGTTTTGTTTTCTCTATCTTCCCTCTCAATATTTATTTTCCATTTAGCTTAAAATAGCCATTAAAACAAATGCATGTAAAGTGATATCACCAATCGGTGATTTGCTTTTCCTTCATGACAGTGATGTTTTCATGTGATTATTGACTATTTGTACATCTTCTTTGGGAAAATGCCTATTGTTTGTCCATTTTCAAATTGTGTTGCTTCCTAGTTGTTGAGTTATAAGAACTCAGTAAGAATTTTTCATCAAATTTGGATTGCAAATATCTTCTTTTACTCTGTGGATTGCCTTTTTTATTTACTTAATTTTATTTTTAACTGATTTATTAAGTACAATTGACTTGCCATAAACTGCACATACTGAACATATTTAAGTTATTAAATCTATTTTTTGTTGTTTTTGCCTTTTTAAATCTCTTAACCACTTCAAAATACAGTTCTACCATGTTAAGTATATTCAAAGTGTTCTGAATGGATCTTCAAAACTTTTTCATCTTGCAAAATTAAAACCTATAATTATTAAATACACCCTCTTGGCTCTAAGCATGGTGTTCTGGACTTATCTAATGCTGTTTTCAACAACCCTTTGCAACTGGACTTGCAAGGCCAGTTCACACTCAATTATTGGGAAAGGCAGTGGACATTCCAGGTACAGCCTCTGGGATATCTGTACATCTGTCATGTCATGAAGCTTGGAACCTTGATCTATTCTCATTCTCTACTCATGTTAACTTGCTTCATTATATCAATGATATCCTGCTAACTGAAAGGATCATCCTCTGTTATAGGATGTAGTAGAGCAACTTGTACATGCTAGGAGATGGGCTGTCAACCTCAACAAAATCAAAGTCCCTGTAAAGTTCATGGGATGATCTGGTGAGGTAAGACCCATTTGATTCCAGTCATGGTGGGAGAAATAAAGTGAAAACCTTTTTCATCACCCATGCATTAAAGAAGATATAGGGGTCTTTTTAGGGGCCTGGATTAATAGCATGCTTACTCCTCATCCAAATCAATATCCATGCCTACTGCATGGGCTAATGAAGTAGGGAGCCAAATGGAACTTGAGTGTTCCCCAGCAGAGAGTATTTGAAAAGGCAAATTTGATAGCCCAGGTGCAATCTCTGGGTCTCTCAACCAGAGCTGCCAATGTGGTTTGATGTCACCTGTACAGCAGATGGGATGAACTTAGCTTTTTGGAAAGAACAACAATGGAAAATGTACTTCTAGGATTTTGTCCATAGGTGGTAAGGGGGCTGAAACTAGTATATGCAACCCTTGACAACAACATTTGTTAGGAGTGCAAAATGACCTACCACAGGTGGAGTCACTGTCTAAAAACTTACTGGACATAATGTGAAATGGCCTACCTATAAAGGTGGGTGGTTGACCTATTTCACCAGCATCAATCTTCTTTAGCACAGGCCCCTAAATAAATGGCATGTATATTACAGCGATAAAGAGTTCTCGCCAACAGCTTGTTGAGTAGTGCCTTTACCACAAGTGACTGACCCAGTGTCACTGATCTTACAAGTGTGTGAGGGGGATCCTCATGCTTGAAAATTGTTGGTATACAGATGGGTCCATCATGGAAAAAGTCAAGAATTTGTACTGATTTTGCACTACAACTTGTTATTCATACGTTCTGGCTTTAGGCCAGAGAAAATATGAGCATCCAGAAGATAGAATTATACATTACAGCTTGGTGGTACATGTGAGTTGGTTACTGGATATTTGTACTGACTGGGCAGTTTACCATGGCCTCACATTGTAGATGGCACAATTGCCATCATTACTGGGAAAGCCTTTCTTGGAAGCCAACATGTGGCAACAAATGTGATTTGAAACTGGAAGAATTGATTTTGTATGATGTACTCATATTTGTCCCTGAAAATGTGGAGCTGGATGCTTTAACTATGGTGCAGTCTCTGGCCAGGACCCAGACAGTGGACCTGATGTGGAGGGTACAGAGAAAGTAATTTAGAAAGTGCAAAATGGAATGGAACAATGCTTAAGTGACAGGATTATCCCTAAAATATAATGACTTGCTCTTGGTCGCATATCTGTGAGAGATGTGCTTCTGGCTCCAGTCCTTTTTTTTAGGCCACATTCAAGAAAAAATACACTGAACATTCCAACTAGTGTGGGACTGGAAGATTGATCATATCAGCCTTTTGCCAAACAATAAAGGACACAAATATGCCTAACTCTGTGTAGCTTTCCCTAACAAGAGAGTTATTCAAACCACCACTTTCAAAGGTCTTGAAAAACTAACATAATATATCGATGCTGGATTGTCAGTGTCAGGACATCCAGTTCACAGACACACTTTTCAGCATTGTTCCCAAGGACATGATACATCAGGAAACTTCCATCTGCCACATAACTCTAAGGCAAGCAAGTTTGGTGGAGAGAGAGCAAGTCTTATTCAAGCATTAGATATTGGCCCTATTAGGCAAACCCATCTTAGCCAGTTGGACTGGAATCTTTAGAGAAATGTATGTGTAATATACCAAAATACACTCTACTGCCATGTAGACATAAAAAGAACAAAAAAGAAAAAAAATGTTAATAAATTTAAATGCCCATAAGTCTTGGATGCTTTCTCATGAGCACCTGGGAGCTCTGGCCCCTGCCCCAAAGATCATGCATGTTCAACCTGTGCATCCAGATGGTATACTGCAAGAATTGATGTGAAGACAAAGAACTCTGGGGTTTTGCACCCAGTAAGATTAAGTCCAGGGTGGGGACAATTCCATGGGGGCTCAAGTGGCTTGTCTCCCACAGATGGGTTGGCTATTTCTTGCCATAGTGTGAAGAATCTCCAGCCCTCCTAAGTGGATTTCTGTTGGCCTAGTTGGGCTATGGACCTATGATCATGCCCTAATGGGTTAAAGAAAATATTTAGGGAGCTGAACTTAACCTCCTAGTCTCACATGTCCCTCACTATCCACTTTTAGAGTCACTTATGGACTCTGTACTATTGGTCAATGTTTGGGATGCTCTACAGCATCTTGCCATGTGTTGTTGCCCATGTCCTAAAACAGAAATGATACCACCAGTACTTTCTTGTTGGAAGGTGCAGATTAATCTTGACAAGTCCCTACTCAAAATTTATTTTTCCATCCATAACTGCACTGTTTTTCTATTTTCTGTGGAACATTTGCTGTTATAAAGACAACATATTGTGTGTATAGTCACAAACCTCAAGTTATAAATTAAAACACAAAGTAATGTCTTTTATATTTCTGACCCCTAATCAGGAGCAAGTTAACTCATTGATTTGTTTCCTGAGTCTCCTGGTGAGAAAAATGATTTTTAGGATCATATGCATAATTGTTATCTGCCTCTTGTTTGTGCATGGGCCCCTACTGGTGCCCTGGATTCTGCTTACAAACTGGATGGGTTGCCTTTTGGCATGCTCTCTACACAATGCTAAAACCCCTCAGAGGCTTAGGGCACATCATGGAAGAAGGGGCATGTGGGATTGTAAGAGTCAATTATAAGGGGTGGAATGTATGCATTCAGCTTGATGTGACTGCAGCAATCTTAAGTGTAACCACCATGATTAACCCAGAGTAACTCCAGTTTGTTACTCCTGCATTGTTTCCCAGCAAATTAGTGTATGGAGCCTTATGAATGGAACTCAGCACTAGGAATATGATCAACTCTTTGATACTAATTTAATATGAACCAGCTACATTGCAGCTAGGATGAAGTCAGTTTTGACCAAACCCATATATAATATACACCTTTTGTCCTGAGTAAAATTTTGGGAATGCAATTGCTCTTGCTGCCACCCAGAACCACACATGTATGTCAGTAAATCCCCCCAATAAACTGAACTCTGGAATCCTAGATCTGCCTGTATCTTCTTTTTGTCTCATAGCATCTTGATTGTAAGGGTTCTGACTGTGAGAATATACAGGACATTGTTTCTCTGGTGAGCAAATTCCCAGAGAATAATAGGCATCTTGTTTCCCACAGCTAGAACATTCTGTAGTTTGTCCCAAGATATCCAATGCATGCTTGGCCAGAGCACATATCTAAACTTAAACAAAAACAGCTTACATTGTAACCTACTGTAACATACTTAGTGATATAATAACAATAATGTTTGAGTGGTGCCATTGACCTAATGGAAACTAATAGTGTAAATAAAGCCAACAGCTTGGACAAGCAGCTCTTTTGCCTCTGCACCTTGCTTCTGTCTTTTTTTTTTTTAATTTTTTACATTTGATGCTGGATCCCATATATTGGGGCTGGGTTGTTCTGTGCTACAGGTTCAGAAGAGGGCTGGAGGTGCTCCATGTTGGACTCACATACAGCTGTTGTCATATAAATTCACACAGATTTTTCATTCAGTGGAGCATATTTCTAAAAACTCATATATAAATAAATATGTTTTTCTTATGTCCAGAATATTTGTGAAAGATAAGCAAAGCTCATCCTCCTCAGGTGTATTTGCTTTGTTTTGTTCTCTATTTTGACATCATTTAACTTTAAATGTGATATAAACTTCCTCTCATAATGCGAATTAGTTCAGGCCCCAATTATAGGTAATTAGGCCCTGAGTAGACTTTCTACCCATTACCCTTCTGTAGTCAAATCAAGGTTTTCTCTCTGATTCTCTTTGTCTAAGACTCCTGCCCCTTGCTGAGAGTCTTGTTTGTTGCCCTCTTACTCACCAGATAAAATTATGATGATTTGACTTAACTATTTTTTCATATTGTGTGACAGTGCACCCTTATAACCATCCTGTTTTTTCTTTTCTAGTATGGTATTGAGAAAATTCCATGAGATATTCAGTACCATATTATAAAATACACAGGCTTTATGTTGGAATATTTTGCCCAACTATAGACTACTGTAATTTTTTTGAGCACATTTAAGGTGGGTGCGGCAAGTCTGTGATGTATGATGGTATATTAAATGCATTTTAAACTTATGGTGTATTTTGGTGTAAACCTACCATAAGTTGAGGAGCACCTGTGTATAATCCCAGTATTTAAAAAGAAATCATTTGTAAGGAAATTATAGAACCAGAGACCACTCCTTCTGCTGTCATATTTCAACTCACAGGAACCGCTAGAGTGTGCCTCTAAGCTCATTATCACCTCTGCCTGTTTCATATTATTGGCAGTTACTTTTCACTTAAATTTATGTGCTTTTTTTATTAGTTGCTCAAGACAATACAATGATCCTGACATATCATACATTTGATTCAAATAGGGTATGAATTCTCATTTTTCCACGTGTACAGATTGCAGGATCACATTGGTTATACAGCCATGTATATAAATGGATGGCATTAGAGCAGATTATGCTAAGTGAAGTTAGCCAATCCCTAAAAAACAAATGCTGAATGTCTTCTCTGATATAAGGGAGGTGACTCAAAGCAGAGTAGGGAGGAAGAGCATGAGAAGAATATTACCACTAAACAGGGAAGAAAGGTGGGAGGGAATGGGAGGGAGAAGGGGAATTGCATAGAAGATGGAAGGAGACCCTCATAATTACACAAAATTTATGTGCTTTTTTATGTCTTAATTTGGTAATAATAATTAATCCAAAATACTAAAGGATTTTCTATTTACCCAAGCCACTGAAATTTAAAAATGGACCAATATTCAGAAGTGGTGCAGATTTGATGCTACTATAGTTCTAACTGTGGTGGAGATATGGACCAGCATCATCACCTCAGAGATGACAAGCCCTTGTTAGAGTGGCCTTGCTGCTGGACACATGGCCCAGACAAACCCCTACATTTGGTTATAACAAATAAATGGAGCCAGATGTGGTGGTGCCGGCATGTAATCCAAGTGGCTCCAGAGGCTGAGGCAAGAGGATCATAAGTTCAAAGCCAGCCTCAGTAACTTAGTAAGGCCCTGTTTCAAAATAAAATTTTTAAAAAAGGCTGCAGATTGTGCATCAGTGGTTAAGCACCTCTGGGTTGAATCCCCAGAACAAACAAACAAACAAAGGCAGGGGTGCGGTTGGTGGAGATTACACCTAGTTCACTCAAATTTTACTCAAGTTGAAAGTTAAAACTGTAAAGTGCTGGATTATCATACTCAAGTTAAAATAAATGAAGCACAAGTAAACCATAAGAACAAATCATGTCAACACATTTTTTAAAAAATATTTCTTTGTAGTTACAAAGTGATAGCATGCCTTTATTTTATTTGTTTATATTTATTTGGTGCTAAAATTTGAACCCAGTGCATCACATATACTAGGAAAATGCTCTCCCACTGAGCTACAGCCCCAACCCCTCAACACTCTTTTAAGCTACGAGAAGCAGTTTTCAGTGGCATTGTATGGCATGGTGACCTTTAGCTGAGATTCAAAACTACATTTATTTTGATAAAAACATAATTAAATCAGTAACAATATTGAACAGATATGATTGTAGAGGGTCCTGAAGCACCAACAAAGATAGGGGTAGTATTTCCTAACCTAGACATGATGGGATGTGGGTAGGTTTCATCTTTTTATTATTTCTCACATCTTTCCCATAAGTTAACATAGTATTTTCTGTTTTAAATGCAAAATAAAAATGAAGTGCAAAAAATGCACAGGAAATAAAAGTGGACATGACAAAAATGAATAAATAAAAGCCTACAGTGAGTCCTGTGTCATACAAAGCATAAAAAGAGAACAGAGAAAAAAACATGAATCCTATCACTGTGTTGTGCTCTGGAGTCATGTCTTCATTCTCAGCACCTTTAGGATTCAAATGTGACATTTGATTTTGAGAAGCTTTGCTGATACCTCCCTACTGTACTGACTGAAACATCTTGGGTTTTAGCAAAAGCACTGTGATCATTTAAATTGGGGCTCTGGCTCTTCTTCAGTACATGGTACTTGCTTCTTCTTGATGTTTGCCAGTAAATTGAAGGTGTTGGACTGAGGCAGTTTTCCTTTCTCCCATTCTGCCCCTTGCTGCAGCACCTGGTCTCCACCCAGGGTACATCCCAGGTCCTTGGACTTGGGTGATGGTGACTAGACAAAAAAATGGATTATACCAGACCTCATGGTGGATATGAACAGATTTTAGTCCAAATAAGAGTAAATTCAAATGTGTAGGAACTGAGGCCATGGATTCTTGAGGGTAACAAGCCCTGACCTTTTCTCATGACAGAAAGAAAGTTGCTAATCCCAGCAGCTTGGAAAGCTGAGGCAGGAGGATTACAAGTTCAAAGCCAGCCTCAGCAATTTAGCAAGGCCCTAAGCAACTTAGTGAGGCCCTGTCTCTAAATAAAGTATAGAAAAATGGCTGGGGATGTAGTTCATTGTTAAATGCCCCTAGGTTCAATCCCCAATATCAAAATAAATACATAAATTTAAATGATATGACTATGTTATGAGTCCTTTTGAACATCTCAGGCTTCATGGCCAGCATCACCTGAAACACTGAAAACAGAGTACACTGAGAATCTCTAGATCACTATTTGGAAAGGAAAATAGATCAAGATCCCCATGAGTTGATTTATGACATAAGGCTTCTGAGGTAAGACAAGGAAAGTATATTGTTGTCCTTGCCTGATGATGCCAGGTATGGGGGGATGTGCTAATTTGCTCATGAAATAAAACCACATCTGGTAGAACAGCTGTAACTGAAGTCACCATCTTCTTAAGCTTATGGTAATTTACTGTCATACTCTAAGATACATATTTTTTTTGCACAAGCCACACAGGAATATTGAATGGGATACAGTGGGAATCATACCCCCTATATCCTTCAAGTCCTTGATGGTGGTACTATTTTTTTCCAGTCCCTCCAGGAATGCAGTATTGTATTCAATTTAATATTTTTCTGGGTAGAGACAGTTCTAGTGTCTTCCACTTCACCTTTTCCACCATAATAGCCCCCCACTCCAAGGGTCAGGGAACCAATGTGGGGAATCCACAGCTGCTAAATATGTTTATTTCAATGATTCCTTAAAGAATAGGTGAACTAACAGCAGGTGGGATCAGGGACCTTTGAGCCAATTGTGAGATGCATTTGAGCTAAAATTCCATTGATCACCTGACCTCAGTCAGCCAGCCCCTATCCTACCTTTTGGTCATAGCAGTGTTTTGGGTTTACTAGAATCAGTGTCAGTTCAGAGGCATGTCCCATAATCTCCCTAACACCTGGTTATTTCTAGTATCTTCAGTGCACAGTCATCCTGGTAAGAAGTGGTAGGTCTCTTGGAATAAGTCTGGGAGAAAGATTAATCATTTACATGTTGGCAATGTAGAGGGTCTTTCCACAAGGGCACCCAACCTTCCCTACATTCAAGGCCTTCTGTTCTGTAAACTGGCTCCAGTCTGGGAATTGACTAAGGGAAGACATTCAACTCTTTTTGTGATTCAAGTTTGACTTCTGTTCACTTGATCTAGAACTCTTATGCTATGAAGATTCAGTAAGAATTTAGTAGACTTCCCATCTATTTAATTCCTAGAAACTCAGTAATCAAGTAACCAGTGCTATAGGTCTCTCTAATTGATCCTTTGGTCTCACTATCCTCATGGTAATCATAATCACCTGAGTGCTGCTATTTTGCCCCTACCATCCCAGGATCAACTTTTTCCTACTATATGCTTTAAGTTTTCTAATTTAGTGGCAGCAGTTCCCATTTAATTTCTGGCCTACAGTAAAATTGACCAGTGATATTTTTAAGGGTCTTGGGAATTTGTACAGATTTATTTCTCAAAATCACTGTGAAAGATGTATTCTATGTACTTTGTTTTAGAGTAGGTGAGCAGATACTAAGGACAAGGTCATTCTAAGTTATATCTTCCTTAATCTTTGGATTATTTCTTCTATGTCATTCCAAGAGAAATAATTGAATTTAGGTCACTTTTTGGTCCACATTTCAGTCAGCAAACCAAATAATGAGATCCTGTGCTAGTACTGAGCTGAAATATTAAAAGCAGAATCCCTACTTAGTGGGCCTCAATCAGTACATTTGGTCTCATCCAACTTTGTGTTTCTTCCACTGTTGTCTCATAAGTCCACTGCCACACATATTCCCTCATTTTTATGTCTATATAAAATGAAAAAAAATCATGTAGCCTTTATGGAGTGTACCTCCTCAAGGATCCACTTTGAACCATAATTTTAAGGTCTATTGGGAGTAGAGTATGGTTGTAGACCTAGAAGCAAAAAGGGCAATGAGGGTGGGTCCTGAGGAGCATAAGTAGTTTTTTGCCTGGAGGCTGCCTCAGGGCAGGTGACTGGAGTCCCTTCAGGCAAAGCTGGGTTAACTCAGATGGGGGAGGAGCAGCTGCTCCTAATGGCAAAGAGAACTGGGAATTTAGGGTTTCCACCTCTCAAATGTCATCAAGATCTTGCCAACAGTGCCATTTCAATTTATGGACCACCCCCACCCCCACCCCTGGCCCTAATCAATGCCCTCACAGCAGACACTCTTCAATGTTGGGAATTTAATGTGCATCATAATTCAGCCACTCACAGGATGTGATTCTGGGTTTACTTTTTGGCAATATCAGCTCTGTGATTACAAGGAATGAGGGTTTCTTCCAGGGCAGATGTAGAATCTTTGTGGTCATTTGTGTGAGAATTGAGCTGGGAATTCAAATCCCTGAGTTTATCCTTTCTTTAGTCTATTTTGACTGTAACAATTAGGGGCACTAGCCAACAGTATAGTTGTTATTAGTTTGAGGAAAATGCTCCAAAGTATCAAACACATGGCCACCCAGAACCTTCTGTCTTATGATTAGGAATGTGCAGTGGAGATACTTTGCATACCTCTGTTGCTGCATCATGCCATGAACTATCAGTGTTTTCTTCAGGTGCTCTGTGCTTGTGTTACTGCTGATAGCTTGGAAAATGACTGATGGGGTCTTGATTTTTTGCAAGAAATATACCATCTCTTTTCCTTTATTGAGGATAATGCATTTAAAAAGTTCCTTATCCTGTTCCTGAAGTGCCTCTCTGAAGGAGCCAATCCTTTCTCTGGAAGGAGCTTGAGAGCGCTTGTCCCACACTGCGTCTCCTACCTCCCTGATCTGGGCAGGGGGCCATCCCCCAGCATGAGAGGGCTTCTCTCCTTCAAACCTTCCTTCCTCATGCCTGAACTGGGCCACACACAGCCCTCTCTCTTATCGTACCAAACTTTTTCTTCTTACCCTTCCATGGGCCTAGGAACTTGTGAATCTTGCAGGTTCTGTCTTTCTCTTTGCTGGTTGAGACCCTATAGCCCCTGATCCATGGACAAACTGCTACTGGATATGCTTAGGAAGCTGAAGAGAGTCCTGGGAAGATAGGATGTCTGTGACCAGGAGCACCTCAGTCCTGAAGGAATACTTCAGGGACACAGTCTTGAAGGATAACACCAATGGCCAGATCTTGAGGCTGGTTCTCTGGCAGAGCCCTTGCTCTCAGTCAGGAGTCTCCTGGGCCTTGGGAAGTAGAAATTCTGGAGGGAGAATTTCTGAACCATGGTAAAGCAGAGACTATAGTTCCTGACAGGGTTATACTTCCATGCCCTCTGGTTTGTAGGGTTATGTAATTAGTTCTGAAAGATAAGTTGGATGTGGAATTGATAGGTCATTTCTGAGCCCAAATTGTCAGGACAAAATCAACAAATATGCTTTCCCTTCTGCATTGTGACCCAGAGTTCCCAATAGGTCATCAAAGTGAGACAAATATGTGAGCTTAAAGATTGACTTGACTTGACATGAGCAAATGAAACCTGGAACCAAGACCCAGCCTGACTGCTTAGACCAGAAACAAGACTCACAGTCAGACTTCAGTGAGCTATGCCACCAGCAAGAAGTGACATGCAACACATTCAACAGGGCATAATGACTGGGAACATGGTCTTACCAAAAAGACTTTAATGAGGAAATCCAACAGAACTCACGGGCAGATGCCTACACATCTTCAGAGTTAAGATCAGACAAACTGCCTTAGCAGTCAAAGACCAACCTGAAGAGCTGACACATAACAGGACATCTTCACCCATCACAAAATTCCATTCAAATACCATCCTGCAAAGAATCAGGTATAGCACTAAGAAATCTGGGCACTCCTGAAAGAAGTTCACTCATCTGAAAGATACTACTGGGTCAAATAAAGAACAAATTCTGGGGGTCATTCTGTAATTTGGCATAGTTGGTAGACAAAAATCATGCTTAATACTGCCCCTCTAAAGTTTGCTGGCAATATTGAAAACTGGACTGATTTATTTTGTTTGTCTCTTTTGTCAATTTGAGCTGTGTACAGGTACTTAGAGACTCTGAAGCTGGAAAAGGAATGTAAGAAAATCACAAAAGAGCTCCCATGTGGCAATTTCATGGCAGACTCTGTCCAAGCTGTGTTATGTTGGAGGATTTCTTCCCATGTGCTACCATTGTACATTCCAGACAAGATTTGATTAAATAAAGGTACATGTCTACCAAGACAGTGTTCTGCGCACTCACACATGCACATATTTTATGTGGATTATATTAGCTTTGGCCTGTGCACAGCCCTAAATATCCATAGTACATTTGCAGGGCCACTTGGTCAAAAAGTTTTAAAAATGAGAAAAAAGTGGTGACTTTAAAATAGAACATCCCTTTGCCCTTATATGCTAAAAACTTTTAGAACAAATAAATAGAATTATGTATTTTGCATTTAGAGACAAAAATGTCCCTGTAATTCATGCACCTTTACACAAATCTCATTTGCAAGCCCCTTTATTGTGATTTGAATAAATCTATTTTCTGAAACAGGTCAACTTCATCAGGATCCTCCTTGTGAATAGAAAAAAATATGTTTTATAAAAAATATCAGGAAAATTTTACTTTTATAAGATTTTTTCCTCAAAATTTTGATTTATGGTTCTGATTTAATTAAGACTTGACATATCTTTAGATATTATAATTTATTATTTTAATATTTTAAAAAGTATTTGAATTAAAAAACAGTAAATTTTGTATTATATATTACTTAGAAAATTGCAGAGTTGAAATAAAGTCTCATTTTGAAAAAAGCCATTTATTATCTTTTTAAAAATTTTTTTACTTGTTAATGGGCCTTTATTTTATTATTATTTTATTTGTATGTGGTGCTGAGAATTGAACCCAATACCTTGCACATACCAGGAAAGTGATCTACCACTGTGCCACAGCCCAGCCCCCACTTAGTATGTTAAGGACAAATCTAAACATTTTCCCCAATATAGTAACTGTATGGAATTGAGAAATAAGTAGCTTAATGCTAAAAATAGTTTCTAAAATGCTCATCCATGAATTCATTAGGAAAAAAAAATAATTTTCCTGGACCACCAACAGATGGATGCAGTCTATGTTCTGAGGAAACAAATTCAATGGCTCAGCATGGGAAAGGCTGACAATTACAAGAAAACAGAACAATCCAATCAGTTCCTTTTGTTTCTGTTGACTTTATGTTGTATAAATAAATGATCTATATTCTAAATGCTAATTTTGATTGTGTTGCAATCAAAGCAGTTGAAAATGTTCACTCTCTCTGATAGAGTCTTGCAAGCAGGTTGACACTTCTAGATTTACAGCCCAGGATTTTAGCAACTGAGATATAAAAAGAGCAGTCCTGGTCTGGAAATGAGTTTGCAAGCATTTGAGGGGAGCAGAAAAGAAAAAAAAACGTAATATGATTTCTCTAGTCAATTTCAACCAACCTCTGCCAAGAACATGGTTCTCTTCACCAAGCCTGCACCTACAGTTGAGGCTGGAAGGCAGCAGCCTCTGTAAATGCTATGAGCCAGCTTGATCCAAGGTCCCTAGAGCAACAATAACTGCAGAACAAGGGACTCCTTGCACAAGCAAAATGTGGAATGCAAGGCTCACGTTGTTTCTTTTGGATGCAGTTTTCTGGGTGTTTATTTTTGCTTTTCAACTTTCGCTTGGATAACTATGGAACACAAAATTTCTTAAAGAGATTTTTGGAGAAGAAAAATGAAGTTGAATACTATAGCATGTTCTTATCTTTAATGCAGAAATTTCAGCAATATGCTTTTGTATGGAAAATATTAACTATTTGAAATTAAGAAATATCAATTGAAAAACCAGTCAAATCCATTTTTTAGGTATTTAAATTTATATCTAATGGCATCGATTTTCTCAAGCAGTTATAGGTTTTACTGCTTAAAATCCATAAGTTTTGAAAAGTTTTATTTCAGATATCTTAACATGCTAACTTTTCAGCAATTTGCCTCTTTGTACAAAAAAGTTAAGGTATATTCTAATATCAGGGCCAATTTTTTAATCTGTATATTGAAAACACAACTTCAGCAACCTTAGACTTTAAATGGTGTCACAGAGCTGGGGCCTTTCAGGAAACTGAAGCAACATGAACCCCCCGACACACACATCACCAATTCAAACCCTGATTCTTGCAAAAGATTTCTGAGTAACAGGAATGAGTTTGTTAGAAGGAATGGGAAAGGGACACTCTCAAAGGATTGAGGAACAGTGTGCCTCTCTTGCACTCCAGTTTTATCGGGACCTCAGAGAAGTTTCCAGAGAGTTGTTTAGATCCACCTCTTGACTTGATTGATATGAAGATGACATCGGACTTTCAAGTCTCCACTGCCATGACAACAGTATTTCATTTGGCCTATGCCTAAATAATTCTCATTTTTTTTTTTTGGTAGTGGGGATAGAACTCAGGGACACTCAACCACTAAGCCAAATCCCCAGCCCTATTTTGTATTTTATTTAGAGACAGGGTCTCACTGAGCTGCTAAGCACCTCACTGTCTTGCCATTGCTGAGGCTGGTTTTGAACTCATAATTCTCCTGTCTCAGTCTCTTGAGTTGCTGGGATTACAGGCACACTAAGCTCTCATTTGATTCTTTTTTTTTTTAAGAGAGAGAGAGAGGTAGAGAGAGAGAGAATTTTAATATTTTTTTTTTTATTTTTTAGTTATCGGCAGGCACAACATCTTTGTTTGCATGTGGTGCTGAGGATCGAACCCAGGCCGCACGCATGCCAGGCGAACGCGCTACCACTTGAGCCACATCCCCAGCCCCCTCATTTGATTCTTAACAATTAATTTTTACAAATTTTATGGTTAGGAGGATACCATCCTTATCTCCCCGAGTTTGGGGATTTGGTGTATGAAAAGGGTCACAAAAAGTCTCCCCTTTCAGGGTAACTTGGGCTTCTCGTATTGACATTTTTCCCAGGCTTGCATTTCTTCTACAGATAATAAGTAGTTTGCTGAGGAATGTACATATCCTGTCCACTTAGGCCAGGCAGGGCTGCAGGTAAATTTCTTCTTGGAAAATAAAGCATATAGTTATCATTACCCATTTTATAGAATTATTTCCCTCCTTGTGTTCCCATCATTCATATCTGTCTGTCCCCTAACAATGGGAACTCTAGAATAAAAGGAGAAGAGATTTCAAAAATAGACTCTAGGAATGTTTAATTCTTTCTTTAATTATAATACTAAGCCATTACTATCTCCACAATAACCAGTTCTTCTAGTAAATACACTGAAAAATGTAGTGGCAAGATCACAGGCCATGGTGCTCAGCTCCTTGGGCACTGCTTCACTCATTTTGGTCCTTGGACATACATAAACCTGCCCAGAATTCTCTATAAAGTCCTCTCAATACCTTTCAAAGAGCCCTTTCTTTGGTTTGTTGTAAATATTTTTCTACGAAATATTTTATTGCTTTTCATAAATCAATTGAAAAAATAAATATATATGTAAATAAAATACATGACTAAAACCAAACATATAAAACAAAATATAAAATGTGGAAACATCTTTAATTGATTAATAAATATGTTCTCTGTATTGAACCAGAAAATTACTTTAAAAACAATAAAACACATTGAATTTTAAATTATTCTGGGTTTTGGGAGGTTAGAAAAGGGTGGATTGTATGACACTGGAATTTAATGTGTTTTAACTAATGTAATTATTTAAGTGTATTAGCTTAATATTGGACTATTATTGGTGTAATAGAAAAAGTAATTTACTCAGTGACACCAAGTAGCATAAATGGATTAATATACCTCAAAAAATCATAATAATCAGCCCTAGCTTCCTGCACATGGTAGAAGATGGTGATCCTTATGTTTAACAGTAACCTTGTCCTGGCCTTCTCACACATGAACTCCTGGTGTAAGTGGTCCTTTTGAAAGGAAAAAACCCCCAAGTGATTTTTTCTTCCTCATTTCCTGTTCTTCCTCCTAATTTTCTCATGCTAAGAACAGAAGTATAGAAATTACTCCCAGAGCCCCATTGGCAGCCCTCAGAAAGTTTGAAAAGCCCGAATGGTAAGGCATCTCTTAACTAGCACTGGGCTGGAAAAAGATGTGCAGTAAATCCCTATATAGTATTTCCACTGGCTTCATAGAAAATATGTAAATAGCCTAAAGTGCATGGGAAATAGCAAGATATCATAAAATAAACTAAATAGTGCATTTTGATTACTTCTTGCCATTGTTTTTAATATGATTAGCTTAAGTATATATTCATATAATTTAATGTTAAAATAATGATTGTATTTTAACACTGGCTTGCAAAAGTCAAGAAAAGTTAATGGTTGGCTTGTTCTGGCTGCTGAAAATGGATACCAGTATGTGACTACTCAATGAAAAAATATTAGAAAAATTTCCTTTAAGATCAGGAGGAAGACCCAGTGGTTCTGGAGGCTGAGGCAGAAGGATCACAATTCAAACCCAGCCTCAGCAACTTCTCAAAGTCTTGAGCAACTTAATGAGAACTTGTTTCAAAATGAAAAAATAAAAATGTTTCAAAATGAAAATCTAAAAGAACAAAAAGGCTTAGTGAGCCCATGTCTCAAATGGAAAAAGGCTGATAAAGGCTGTGGCTGTGCCTCAGTGGTTCAGCATCCCTGGATTCAAATCCAACCACCCCCACATATATCCTTGTGGAAAGTCAAGTCAGGCCAAAAGCCATACCAAGCATTTAAAATTAGAAGCCCCAAGTACCATTAAATACTATTTTTCCTACTTATTATTTATTTTCTGGTAAAACTAATTTCTCTGTCCCAGATTCCTAGAAGCCATCATCTTACAAAGAGAATGGAAGCTAAGATTGCTGTCCCTCAAAATCCTGCTGTCCACAAAGGTAGAAATAAAATCATGACACTTCCCTGGCCTGCAGTCTGGGCATATGCATATTTCCTGGCTCCTTTTTCCTATAAATTGTTACATTTCTGTAGGGCAGCAAAGGTAGATCAGCTCTTTTCTCAGATTTGGCCAAACTATTTTCAACTATTTTTTCCTTTTTGTGTAATTTCTTCCTAATTGTGATTGGGTAAGCAACTGAATTCAGCTCACCTGGACCCTGGGTATCCTCTGGCCTGGGTAACACTCTCAGTACCCAAGAGCAAATTTCACTGTAGTAGCACTTTTTATTTCCTATAAGAACCTGTTCTATGCATTTACAGCTTGGATGCTTGGTATGGCTTTTGGCCTGACTTGACTTTCCACATGCCTTCTGTATTGAGCTTGACCACGTGTGGCTTTTGATATAAAAAATAAGAGATGAGTAACTCTTAAACACTGTGAGGTGATTGTATAGATACTAATTGCCCTTATTTTTTAACAAATGATGCTATATTTTATTTATGAATTAGAATAAGGAGGATTTTTAGGAAGGTGTGGCTCACTTGGCTTTCTCTGCTGAGATTTGGGGGGCTCTGTGAAAAAGAAAAGAAGGAAGTGGAAGGGAAGGGAAGGATGCTAGGCTATTGATGAGGAGGGTATTGCAGGGCATCCAGGTGATCTCTCTCTCCCACTTGTGTTTCTAATCTGTTTCCAGATGTGGGAGACTGAGCCATTCCCTCTGTCTCCCCAGATGACTGTGATGTGCTTCAGGCCTGCACCTGTGGAGCACTCTTCTGGGGGATGAGGGCAGAGGGCAAAGCTTCAGTACAGAGAGGGTCTGACAGTTCCCTTGCTGAAGCCAGTGGTTACAGGCCCTTGTTGTAGTTGTAGCTGGATGGCTGCAGAGCTATTCCTATTTTTGTGTTTTTTGCCCTGAACTATATAATTCATAGCAGCAGAAAATTATTTCTCCTTTAATTCACAATTTATTGCACTTTAACCACAGTGCTTAGTGTGTAGCAATTCCTCAATTATGGTATAGTTGTGTGTGTGTGTGTGTGTGTGTGTGTGTGTGTCTGTGAGAGAGAGAGAGAAGGGAGAGAGAAAGCGAGAGCGAGCGAGAGAGAGACTGCACACTTTCTGTTAATGGAAACTTCTTTCTTTTTCTTTTCTACTTTCTCACGTTACGTTTTGTAACTCCATAAATTTCTCTTGATCTTTTCTGCACATTTTGTGTTTGTGTTGCTCACTAGGATATGTGGGTGCTCAGCCTCTGGGAAGTGAATGTGAGTCCAGATTCTTCCTTTCTGGTTCATTTCATTCTTAGAGTCCATTGCCACAGGACTTTATAATTTTTTCCAAAATAAGCCAACTGTCTTAAATTCATTTCTTGTATCCAATAAAATAAAGAAGTGACATTTCTACATTTAAGAAAATAAGTAAAACTGGACAAGTAAGGAAATTTCTGTCACTGGAAGTTGGTGGCATTTTATTCATGTTTAAAATTTGTTATTCTCTAAACTGTGGGTCAAAGCTGAGGCTAGTACAAACCCATAGAGGAAGGAATTTTGCAGGTCTACACTTGGAATCTGCAGTTCTTCTGTTGAGAGGCAATGGCATTACAAAGGAACAGAAGTTCCTGAAGATTGTTCCAAGCAGAGAACACTATTTGGGAGGCCACGTTGACAGTGGCTCAGTGTACTGGGATTCTAGGGGCAGGACAAGGCTGGTGGTGTCCCTCTTGTGCTCCCAGTAGTTTTACAGAAATGAGGAATGGATGTGGGAATTCTGTGGGAAGTCTGCGAAAAGTCTCTGTTTCCAGTTCCTGTGGGAATTCTAAAGTGTCTGTGTGACGTCTCTGTGTGGGCCTCTCAAAATCTGTGTAAAATTTGTATGAGGTCTCTGTGTAAGGACCCTCCATTAGGTCAATGTGTTTGTTTAAGATGTCTCTGTATTATCTCTGGGTGGTCTCTGTGATAAATTCTTGCTGAGGAAATCTGTAGGACATCTCTGTGGTGATTGTTCCCCAAGGTCTGGAACTCTGTGGGAGGTCTCTGTGAGAAATCAATGCATGAGGACCATGTGGCATTGAAAGGTTGTTATGGGAGACTATGTTAGGTCTCTGAGGCCTCTCTTGGTACAAATATCTGTCAGAGGTTCCTCTGGGAAGTCTGTCAGGGGTTCTGTGAGATCACTGCATGAGGACCATGTGGCAGAGAAGGGTTGTTGTGTGAGGACCATGAAGTTGGTGTTATTTCTGAGGGAGGGCCTTGTGTTTCCATAACTGCTATGTTGGAGGTTCTCTGATGGTCTCTGTGGCAATCTTTTTGTTGGATCTCTGAAGGGCCATCTGTGGGGCTCTGGATCTGGTATGATCAAGGCACAGGATCTGAATCAGAGGTGGCCTGTAGGTCTGTGCTCACCCTGAGAGGGACTGCCTGGCTTTACATGTGGAGTACTTTCAGGCATTAGAGCAAGACCATGCCTGTGTCATCTGCCTTGATGGCACTTCATGGTATAGGACTCTGCATCAGGGAAAAACAGGGCAGAGTGCCCTGGAGTGGGGCTGCTGCCTTCCCCAAGTGGGTCATAGCATCAAACATTCTGCAGACACAGCTTCTCCTCTTCCTCCTGCGAGGCCTGCCTGCTTTCCCATGTGAACAAATCCTGGGAAGAATAAGCCTGTGCTGGAAGCACAGTGGGGGAAGAAAAGACTCCTGCTTGCGCCCTGCCCAGCTTGCTCCCACATTTTGGACAAGTCACTGCCCTGCTATGACAAGTTCTAACTGAACCATCTCTTCTCCTCTAGTCTGTGGGCAAGTAAGTTCTGGAAGCCCAGAGAATTTGCTTTGTGACCCCAGGCTCCCCTTTGGACTTTTTACTGCAGAATAAGAGTTAGAGCCATGTGTGTGCATAATGGTCACCAAACTGGGAGTCACAGCTAGAGTTCCCTAGTCCTGACTACTCAAATTGTCAACTCATTCCTTATATAATTGAAGAGACAAAGCCATGCGGCCCCATTAAGTATAATGTCAGAAAATGAATATGCCCTACCAAAGGGTTTGCTTCCTCTATTGCCTGTGTCATTGCTAAAGAGGCATCTCCAGATCTGTGGTCTGGGAGCCAGATCATGGTACACAGTGGTGAGGCCATGGTGAATCCATGATTTCTGGTACTGGGATAGCAGGAGCTTCCCATCCATCACACCATCTGTGGTATCCCCATGTTACTCTGCCTCTTTCTTTGGCTCCATTTCAATTCTCCACATCCCACTATACCCCCTATGCCTCACTGTCACATAGTTATTGAATACACATTTGTGCCATCTGGGGGTTGGGGGACAGAGGTGGTGAGCTGCGTGTGACATAGCCCTCAACAGCCAACTTGATGTTCCCACCAAACAATTTCCATTCTGGTCACTGCCCTAGAGAGTGAGGAAGGTAGGAGCAGAATCAGGTGACATGGCCATGGCATGCAGCCTGAGCTAGAAGGAGCTGGCAAGGCCGATCTCCATGTTAGCCTCCAAAGGCGAGGGGTTCCAAGGGCAAATGTCCTCTGTTCCCCAAGACATCCATCAGGCAGGACTCTCTAAGCATCTCTGAATTCAGATCCAGGAAACTGTATCTTTCCCCAAATTTTCTGGACCCATTTGTAGCATGGGAAGCTATTAAGTCTCATGGTAACACTGCACACCAATCCCTACAGCCTCACAAATTTCAGAATAAAGGGAAAGGCTGACTGAAACATTAGGGTGGGGTTCTCATGAAGTTGCCCCTCTTGACCAGTCCCAAAATGTGTTCTGTTATTTTTGTAATGATCATGTCATAAATTATTAAGGTATAATGAGGGGATCTGGCATGAGATTTGGGTACTCATTGCCACTGTCACCTCCCTGCATGTCCAGTCTTTTCTAGAATCTCCTGACCTGCTTCCCTATGACCCAGCACAACACAGACAGAAGCCTCTCTGATTAAAAAGCAGTGTTATTAAGTCATTGTCACCACATTAGGAAGAAGCCATTCTCAAACAAAGGTCTCACATGGGGACAGTTTTTCTGAATATGATCAATATTATATGAAACATTTCTTCCCAGCAGGACAGGAGTCAGAAGCATGTTGATGTTGATGAGTCAACAAACGTCTCTGAAGAGCGCAGTGCACTGGACAGTGGACATTGTGTTCCAACATACCTGCCACCCTGGTCCTCTGTGTGTAGAGGCTGGGCAGAGGTACAGACTCTTTGAGCAGCAAGGCCTGCTTGTTGTCCTTGTTTCTGATCCATCTTTTCAGAGGATGGCTGTGGTCGCTAGGGCTGGCCTGGTGACCAGGAGACGTAGCTCCTATCACTCTCCTTTGCTCCAGAATAATGGGACTCCTAGAATAATGGGATTGTCTACCCATAGAGGCCTGGTATTCCTCTTTAACTTTGTTTGTCTTTAAGGCAGAATGTTCATAATGAAACCTCATTTTCTGCTCTATGATCCACCCAAAAGTTGAAATGAGTGCCTGGGTTTCTGATGCCCTGTTGTCTGTAAGCAGTCGGCCAGTGACTGACCCTTGGCTTTGGTTAGAAGTTGAGGGGGTCATAATTTTGGGTAGGGAGTTTGCCTGTCCTTTGGTATTACTGCAAAAAATATTCTGCAGAAAGTTCTTTATTCTGTCCCTGAAGTTCCTCTTTGAAGGAGCCTGGGAGGACTTGTCACTCACAGTGTCTCCTATCTCCCTGACTGGGGTAGAAGAACCCATTTCTCCTGCACATAAGGGCCTCCCTCCTGCAAGCCTTTCTTCCTGTGCTTTTGACCTGAGTTTCACACTGTCCTTATTCTTGGAAGTTGCTCTAAACTTATTTCTCCTGCTCTTCCAAGGATCCTGGAGCTCAGTAATCTTGGGCTCCTGCAGTTCCTCACTGCTCTCTTCACTGGTTAAGAGTCCATACAGATCCTGAGAAATTGATGCACTGCTACTGGTCATGCTTAAGGAGCTGGACCATCTCTCCTCTGAAGTTATGATATTTGCAGCCCAGAGCGCCTCGGGGCCACAGTCCTCATGAAACATGTCAGTGGCACAGTCTTGCAGGATGATGTCAGTAGTCCGTTCTTGAGGCTGCTTCTCTGGTTTAGTCTGTGCCTTTAGGCATGAGTATCTTTGGCCTTGGGAAATAGAACTTATGAAAGAGGATGGTGTTTTACTGATCCACTGAGATTTTAAATTCTTCAGATGAATATCAACATTAAGGAAGTTTGATGTCTTTCTGATTTTCTTGGTGATTCCCCAGTCAGAAGACTCCTCTTCATCATCCTCTATCTTTCTGACTTCACCTTTTAAAAATTGGGGCCCTACCTGAAGTGATGACACACTGTGGCATGAGACTTGTGAACTCACACTACTCTCCAGGGACTCATTTCTGTCCATTTCTAGGCCTAGACTTGGTTTTAGGCTGTTTCTTCCAGATCTCAGGACAGCATCATTGTGCCAGGTTCTGCCCACGAGAATATAAGTGTGGGGCTGAGAGGGCAAGCTGCCCTTGTGTACAGTTGAAGGAGCATCTGAGAGCCCATAGTTGTCACTGGATGTAGTTCTGCTCAGGGACTCAAAAGATGGGCCAGAGACAGGACTCTTCTGGGTGGGAACTGAAGGTTGTGCTATCTCCTTCAATCCTGTACCTTTCTGAATGGGTTTTCCCAGGACCCTGGCATCATGGGCAATGGAGTCAACCCTGGAGTCACAGGGAACTGAAGAGGAAAGGGAAGGCTGTGGAAGTAGTGAAGCCTCAGAGTTTCTCATCTTCAAAATATTTATGTGCTTTAGGACCTTGAGGGGTGGGTCCCACCTGTGCTTTGCTCTTAGACTTGTAACATGTGCCTCTAATGCCTGCTGAGTGCCAGCATCAAGGAGGGAGATCTCCTGGGAGGTGTTCCTGAAGGCTTCCCCACCTTTTAAGGATGTTTCATCCCCAGTTTTTTTGTGGGTTTTTGAATTTCCAGGTGGGCCAGAGACATGATATATGCCAAGCCTGGAATGCCAAACACCCACAGGAATCATGTCCTCCTGAATTATCTCTGGTCTTTTTGAACTAGTCTTCTGTATAGCAGGGTTTCTGTTGTTTAGAAACACAGGGTTCCAGGAAGACTCATAATTTTCTTTTGCCTGACCTCTCCTTGTTGTCTCCTTGTTGTCCCAGGACTCCTTCAGATTTAGAAATGGGTTCCTTTTGGGTGGTAGTCCATACTGGTGTAGCATGAACCTCTTTTGAAGATGTTGTTCCAGTTTCTCCTTAATCTCAAGGCTTAGGAAATTCCCTGGGCGCTTTTTGATGGACTTGTGGTCACAGGAGGCCCTGTTCTCAGAGATAAGATTGCTAAAGATGTTCTGAGACTTTTGGACCAAATAAGGTAAAGCCTCTCTACTTTGTACTTGTTTTCTTAAAATGTGGTATTCTAGGTGTTGAAGAGAAGAAGAGGAAAGCAACTGGGTCCCCTCTTGGTTTGTGGGGCATGGAAATCCAGAGGCAGTATTCAATTGAAAATGGCATGGCATGCTTGGGAGAGACAATGTGAGATGTTCCTGATGGTGGATCTGAGCCAGTGATAGGGACTGCAACCAGGATAAGGATGGAATCACAGGCTGGAGTTGAACAAGAGGGTGGAGCAACTGAGAGGAAAAGAGTGGTCCAGGTGTAGTCTGCACCTGAACTGGAATGTAATTAGGCACTTCATTGAATGCAATCGAGGAAAAGTCTGCTGAGGGCCCAGATATTCTGACAGTAGCCACCAGGGACTCGCTGTGCAGAATGGGGAGGCCCCAAAAGAACTGGCTGCATTTCTTCTGTAAATGATCTCTCAGGACCCTAGTGTAAAAGAGCTTCTGAGAATCAGAAAGCTTCTCTGACTTGCCTTTTGTGTTCCAGATGGTAGTATTCTGTTCCCTGCCCAGTGACTTTACTTTGCTTCCCTGAGAATTCAGGGAGTAGACTGTTTCATTTTTTGTCTTCAAATTACAATTTTTCCTTTCTGCTCTCTTGCTGATCAGTATCTCCAATAGTTTCTGGGTGTTGGAATTAATGAAAGAGGTCCCTTCAGTCTCTACCTGAGAGTGTGGGTGGTTTCCCCAGAGTGAGTCCTCTGGTGGGTGAGAAGCATGATCTCTCTTGGATTCACTGTGTGGGGAGTGGGAGAGGTCACAGACTCTGGCAGCCATCTGCCACCAGGAGAGGGATGAGATGGGACAGGTGGAGAGAATATGGCCTGAAATTGCTGGGAGAGGAGATGGCAGTGGGACAGGAGATGGCAATGGGACAGGAGAAGATGATGGGCCAGGAGAAGGCGATGAGACAGGAGATAGCAGTGGGACAGGAGAAGGCAACCAATATTTTTTGGGTGGAGAGGAGCTCTGTGGGTTGGTTCCCAGTGAAAGTGTCATTGAGTCACACTGAGAAGAATTCAGGCTGGGGCTTGGCAGAGATGCACAATGGGCCATGTGATCAGGAGAATGAGATTGGGGAGAGGAAATTCTGTGTGGCTGAGGTGAACATTGTTCTAGAGGAATCATAGACTCTCTTGATTTAGAGGCACTCAGGGATGAGTGAGACTCAAGAGTATCTGAGGAAGTAATTAGGTCTGGTGAGGAAGTAGAGGCCAGAAGCAGAGGGCGCTTGCTCAAAGAAATCAGGGAAGCCAAAGGGAAGAAGGCAGTGGCCAAAATATCCTCCACAGGCAGTGTATGTGATTGGTGGACTCCAGCTGACTTATCTGGGTCATCTCCTTTTATGAGCTGATGAAAGCTGCTGTCATCCTGGAGCTTCTGTAGGTGGCTGCAAGAGATAGAGGCACAGGCTTCAGCCAGGAGCAGATGGGCACAGGAGGTAGGGCAGGTGGTGCAGGGGTAAACACCTGTGATCCATGGCTCCTCATTGCCCCACTCACTAATATTACAAAGCCCTTGCTGTCCCATAACTCCAGAACTTTAGACACATACTGCCCCACCTGAGGCTCCTTCCTCCCCTATGAGAGCTTTGTGTTGCTGGATGATGTCATAGGCAGCAGTAGGAAGGACTCAGGGTGAAGTGGAAAGTTACTTACTTTCGTAGAAGTGAAAGCAGATCTTCAGGCTCTTTCTCTTTCTTCCAGCAATCACTATAATCTGAAAAAAAAATGACCTGGTTATTGTGGAGAAGTGAGGATGAGTGGAATATCCACATGGGGCCGATAAAGAGGGTAGACTCTGGTTGCAAAGCACCACTGTTCAAGTCTACATGACAAGTGACATGGATAGCAAAGAACATAGAGGAGCAGCATTTTGTCATTTACTTCCATCTCCACTAGCCTCCGTTGTACTAATAACCACAGTATTGGGAGAAAGATTGGACAATTTCAAAGAGGAAAGTTTCTTAGGGAATTGAAAGCTTGTCTACACTTTGACCAGGAAGTCCCACCTCCTTATCCAGATGAAGCAGGGGAACAAAAGGAAGTCATTGTCAATAATAAATGACTATTCCAATCAGGAAGATGGGGGCTAGTAAAAAGTACCGGAAATCTAGTGATCTTTCCCACTCATCCTCCCATGTTTCCTTCCCCCTTATCCTCCAACCTGTTGCTAGGTTAACTGCCCCAGGAATTGTTCCTCCCTGAAGGGAGTTGTAGGAGTTGTTAATTGATACTTCCTGTGCTGTTCCCTTCCTGCCTGCATCATTTCATCATTGGACCCATCTTTGGGTCATGTATGCAGGATGGGAGAGGAGAGGCAAGATAAGGGAAAAAGGAAGTTATGAGAACAGAGGAATTCTAATGTGTACAAAAGGGACAAGACACCCCTACTTTTCTGAATACCCAGCCCTGGGACCCCTTTTCTGTGGAGAAGTCTGTCTCTATTCTATCCTTTAAGTAAAACTTGCTTTCTATGTTTGCCTCTGCATTTCTTGAGTGTTCAGTCTTCACCCCTGGGGAAACAGAACTTGGCCCTGATGATTCTCCTCACTGGCAGGATCACAGATAGCATGACTCCAATAGTGCCCATACCTCCCTACTGGACATCACCCACTCCTTGCCCACCACAGCTTCATTCTGAGCGCAGGACCTGAGAAATGTGTCTGTTATGATGATTTCCTTTCCAGGATCCTCCCTCTCAAATCTTTGCAACTGATTTCCTCTGGGACATGGCTCTGGTCTCTTTGAGCCAGGTGACCACAAGTCCCATCTGGAGTGGAAGGGCAGGGCCTTACCTTTCAGAATGTTGCTCTTCTTCCTTTTCTTTTTCATCTTCAGGTGCTAACCAACAAGAAAGAAAAAGAGGCTGTGGCCCAGTTCTCCTTCCACACTCCTAGATCAGCTGCAGACATTCTTTTTTTTCTGAACAGCATCACGTTCTACAGTTAGCTAGTTCTCTTTGTTCAGAGAACATTTTAAAAGTGGCAAAATACTTCATTTTTTCTTCTTTGGGATTTTCTACATGAACTACACAATGCATGTCCTGGTGTAATCACTGATCAGGCTCAGGAACAGGCTTATTTATAGAGGCTCTTATCAGCTGCGACACAGGGTTCTGCTACCTGAGGCCAGAGGTTTCTCCAGTGGGTGATGGAGTCCTCAGGGCACAGCACAGCCCTCACCTCAGCTCAACACAAAGGAAAGGCTGGGCTATGGACTTTAACCTTCCACCATTGCAAATGAGTTCTGAGAGGAGGCACAGTAAATAGCTATCTGGGAATCAATGAATCTCACAGGAAAAAGAACAGCAATGGGAAGGATATGAACTCCTATCTCTACCAGTAACAAAGGGTTTCAAACTTTTTACACCTGCCTTTCTGAGTTAAAATTTTAACCTGCACAACTAGTTCCATGACTTTCTGAAGGGCCATTCACAGTTTCCAATGATTAATTCACCCTCATTGTAAACTATAGAACTCAGACTCCTTCTGTAACCCATGGATCATTATTGTACCTAGAAAATGAGCCCTTCCAGTGCCTGATGGATTGACTGTGCTTCAGCATACAGGACAGCTTTCTGATTCATTTGAGGTCTGCTTCCATCCTGGTTATTTGTATTTTCATTATGGGGCTGAAATCATGTTGGTTATTTTTGCTTATATCTAGGGAGAGTCTTTCCCTAACCTGAACCATCTGTCCCAGAATGATGGTCTGTTCTGTCCTGAGTTTTATCTTTTTTGAAGTGCATCTATTTATTTTGGAAAAATGGAAAGAAGAGTAGACAAAACAGAATCTAGTTTTTGTTGAGTCTGGTCTGAGGGTTTCTTACCTTCTTGAGTTTTTTCTTTTTCCTTGGTGGTGGGAAGAATGGATCACTCTGGAGGAAGGGCAATAAGAGAAGAAAGAGCCCCAGTCCACACACAAAGGCAAAGATCATATCCATTTCCCAGGTGGTGAATCTGGAGTTCAGCCATGAGGCACTAATGCTATTCAGAGGAAAGAAAGGATTCTCCATCATCTGAATCACACTGTCCTGTTTGGACAAATGAGCCCTGAGAGTTTGCTTCAGCAATAAGGAGTAGTGTCCTGGCCTGTGTCATAAGGCTGTGCCTTCTCATCACAAAGGGATCCTGACAGAAGGGGAGTAGCAAGAAGAAGAGGCAGCACCACACCTCTGCCCCACCCTCTGGCCAAGCATTTCCTCCACCCTCCTGTGCCTTCTAAATTTTTCCTTTCAACTTCACCTACTCACCCTGTCAGAGGAGCCTTTTGTCCATTCCATATTCTTTCCCCCCAGAACCCAGACGTGACCCACTTCCTTGTAGATCTCTGCTTGAGCTCCATTAATTTCATAGCTTCTGGAAATTTGTTTTATCTCCGTAATTTTTATTTCTCAGGGATTATTATTTTCAGGATCACCTCTCTTTGAAATTCCAACTTTTCCATATAATATATTCTTGCCTTGTATCAACTCAACATAGAATTAAAATGGTTTCTATGTTTATTTAGTTATATAAATTTTAAATAAAAATTTTCAAATTTATTTTATTATCTTCATCTAGAGGATTTATTTTGCTGGCAGCAAATTTTTTTCATGCTCTCTTTATCTGAGAGTATCTTTATTTTTCTTCATTATTAAAGGATATATTTTCTGGTTATGGAATCTCAAGGTGATCCTCCCTGGCTTCCTTTGATTATGTCACCCCACTACCTCCTTCCATTGTTTCTGATTGGGAATCAACTGATAACCTTACTGTGGTCCAGAAGTTTTCCTCTGCTGCTTCTAAGAGAGATCTAAAGAGAGATTTTGCCTTTTCACAGTCTGACTGTGATGTGCTTAGGAATGAATCTATTTGTTTTTAATTTACAAAGGTAAAGCATTAAATCTAGTGAATATACACACACACACACACAAACATATATATTTGTGGTGTGTGTGTGTGTGTGTGTGTGTGTGTAAATTTGATAAGTTTCCAGCCCTTATTTTACAAGTGTTTCTTCCTCCTTCTTCCTCCTTTCTCTCTGGTCTCTCCTTCCACATGTGTCAGTAACCGTGGTGATGGGGACATCCAGGTCATGCAGCACCACTTGTTGGAAGGATCTCTGCTCCATGCTGCTGTGTTGCCTTTGCTCCTTGAATATACATCAATTGGATGGACTGATGCGGATCTGTTTCTGGTCTCTCCGATCTGTTCACTCACCTATTTGTCTATTCTTTCTCCAGTATCCCACTGTCCTGATAACCATTGCTCCACAGTAGGTCTTAAAGTCAAGTACTGTCCACCCTCCAGCTTTGTTTATCCCCAGCATTGTTTTAACTCTTCCGAGATTTTTGTCTCTCCTTATAAACTTTAAAATTGTTTTTTTTTTTCATCTTCACAAATGAACTTGTTGCAAGTTTGTTTGGATCACATTTAATATAGAGAGCAAATTGGGAAGAAGTGACATCTTAATAATGTTCAGTTTTTCTATCCACGTTGTCAAATACCTTCCCATTCATTTAGATCTTCCTTGATTTATTCTATCATAGCTTCAAAGTTTTCCTCATATTGGTCCTATAAATATTTTGTTAGTTTTCTTTCTGAATATTTAATTTGGAGGATAATAAAAATAATAATTAAGAATTTATCTTCTACTTAAATTTTAAATAAAAATTTTCAAATTTATTTTATTATCTTCATCTAGAGGATGTGATGAAGAGACAGATTTTTCTACATTAATCTCTCTTGCAACTTTGTGTAATTACTTATTCATCCAATGTATTTTCTTATTGATTGTGTTTAATTTTCTACCTAGACAATTCTGGTACCTGCAAAGATAGTTTAATTTCTCCCTTCCAAATCTATATAATTTTCCATCTTCAGTCTTTTAAAATGAGATTACATTAATTAATTAATTTATGAGGGTTGACACAGAGATAAATCTCAGTTGGTTTTAACTATGTAATTCTTGATATCAATTGTTGAAGAATATTTGTCTATATTTTAATCCTTTTGTATCTATTTTTGAAAGATATTGGTCTGTAGTATTTTTATACTATTTCTGTCTCATTTTGTCATTTGAGTAATACAGACCCAATAGAATGAGTTAAAATATTGTTCATGTGCTTCTACATTCTGAAAGAGATTATAGAGAATTTATTCCTTAATTTTTTTGTTAGGATTAACCAGAAAACTATCTGGGCCTGAGGATTTCTATTTTAGAAGGTTATTTATTTTGGTACTGGGAATTGAACTCAGGGGCACTCAGCCACTGACCCACATCCCCAGCCCTATTTTGTATTTAATTTAGAGACAGGGTCTCACTGAGTTTCTTAGTGCCTCACTTTTGCTGATATTGGCTTTGAACTTATGATCCTCCTGTTTCAGCCTCCCAAGCTGCTGGGATTACATGCATGTACCATTGTGCCTGGCTTTGTAAGGTTTTTAATGTATCAATTCAATTTCTTCAATAGTCATAATTCTGTTCAGATTGTCTATTCTTTTGTGTGAATTTTGGCAGATTGTCTTTCAAGAAACTAGTCCACTTTGTGTTGTTCATTAAATTTGTGGGCAAAGGGTTGTTCAGACTGTTCTTTTATTATCTGGTTGATGTCCATAGGATTCAGTATTAATGATGCTTCCTTAATTTTTTGTTATTCTTGAGTTGTACTTTATTTAGTTTGTTAGCCTGTCTAGATATCTATTTATTATATTGTTTTTTCTTTTCATTTTATTTCTTTTTTGTATTAAATTTAAAATTATTGACATTCTAAGTAAGTTATAGAAATTATGAAAATCTTAGGCTCCAGCTAGTAAAACCTTACATACAAAAGTTACTTCTAATTTATTACAAGATTTAATTCCCAAATGGCTAATCACAGCTAGAATGATAGAGTATTTGGGAAATGTGGCAATATGGTTTATGTAAGTATCCCACATTATAAATCTACTGGAGATGCAAAGTAATTGGACTTTGTGGAATTCAAATCAAAAGAACAAGCAGCAAAAATTATTGTGGTGCCTCCAGATCCTAAGGGGAGAAAAAAATCAAAAGATGTAACAAGATCACAAGTAGGAGAATTTTTTGCAATCATTTCAGTTTTTCAATATCCTAACCAAAGCAGCACCAAGAAAACCTGGTATACTTGCCAAAACAGTGAAAATCAAGCCCATTCCAACCAAAGTGCTGCTGTTTGTTTAATATTGAAATAGGTTAAACTAAACTAACATTAATGATAACTTGTTTAGAAGAAAACAAAAAGAAGAAAGGTTGAATGAAAAAGACAAGGGCTGGGGTTGTGGCTCAGTGGTAGAGCACTTGCCTAGCATGTGTGAGGCACTGGGTTCAATTCTCAGCATCACAAAGAAATAAATGAGTGAAATAAAGGTCCATAAACATCTAAAAAGAAAAAGAAGGAAGACAATGTCCAGATCAAAGAGTTAAATACAGACACAAGCAACATAATCATGTGTAAAATGAAACATCAAGGATTCATGTCCAAGGACTCTGAAGTTGAAATATCCGAACTCCAAATACAACCGGCAACAAAGAGAAAAAAAAAAAAAACAGGAAGGAGAAGTGTCCAGCTTACCTGGAGTCATAACAGGAACAAGGAAGAGAAGTAGTTCTGAAGATGGAGACTACCTAGTTCCCAGAACAAAACTAAAGAAATGGCTCAGAAAGACCACATTAAAGAAGAAGCTACTGAAGTTTCCAAAGTAAACAGAGGTAGAACATTAATGTTATGGTTTGATATGCTGTTAGTGATTCAACCCCTTAAAATGTCTAAAAACAAGAAGGAAGCATGACATGACCCTCATCCTCTTGTGGGTATCTTGCACATATAAGGAGATTGTGATGGGCTATACAATGATGACATCCCAATGAATTACACTCTCCAGTAAATACACCTTTAGGTGGTTTCCTAACAATGATTTCCAATTTGGCCCCATGATTTGATTTGGTCAATGGTCCATCATAGCTTGTAATATAAGAGAGGCTACAAAAGACTTTATACATTGGGCTTGCTCTCTCAGAATACACCTATCATCCACTAAAGCTCAGACTAGCCTAGTGGAGGATGAGTGAGCATAGGAAGCACAGGCATCAACCTTCCAGTACCCTTTTGAGAACCCTGATATGTGGGGGAAACCATTTTAAACATTCTTGGTTAAATCAATTCATCAGCTAAATGTAGCTCCCTGAATGGCAATACTAGCTGAATAAACCACAATCAAACCAGAGAATCTCAAGCATTAAAATAGAAGTGTTTGAAGTCACTATGTTTTGAGATGGATTCTTATGAAGCAATAGTTAACTGAACCACAATGGTGGTTTCTGTGTAGGTTTGCCTTCAGCACTGATAATTTGAATAGGATTTAAAATGAAGTCAATTTTGATATCTAAATCCTTTATAGTAGCTTGTATAAGTTCATGTTAGATTTTGCTCTACTTAAATGCCCCAGCTAAGATAAAATATGTTGGATTATTTTTACTGTCTTTTATTTCTAAATATTGGGTGTAGTTGTAAATTTGAAAGACCATTACTTTATTTTAAATTAACATTTCTGTGTTAGTGAATTGTTCTTTTTAGAAAATCTTCCAACTCTTTTACCCTGATCTAGAATTGTTAGAGATCTCAGCATTGAGACTGAGGGAAGGATGCAGAGCTCTTCTGCCTTCTCTGAGGCATAAAGACAAGCCCTCTAAAGGAATAAAAGCCACACACACCCAGTGATGATAATTATGCCATGAATCTGGCTGCTCTTGTACCAAAAGCTGCTTTCAAGTTTCACTTAGTGAGCTAAATGGTGATTAAAAAAATAGAAACTCCTGTATAAGAAATACTATGCACTACATAATTGCTTACTGTATATAAGTATAGGATGTAATGAAGTGAGTTTACCTTAGTCCATATTTGATAGTACTCTCACAACATTTATATAGTGACTTTAGAAAATCACTTCTAAGGACTCCGAAAAGCAATCTCTCCTTCTTCATGTTCCACGAACTCCTGAAAAATCCTTTAAGTCCCTCATAATCATTGGCCTGCTTGAGTTTTCTCTATATGTGCCTGAGTTTTCTCCTAGATAATGTGTTGGGAGTTATACAGCATTTTTAAAAATTAATATTGTTTGTAAATTTAACTACTCTGTGTACACACCACAGCAATTTTTCGTATCTAGCAGCTGCCCAGTGTGTGCTTGTTAAGTGAACACAAGAAGGATTGGGTCAACTCTGCTGCAATTTATTTTCACTGAGACTAAAGGCAAAGCAAATTAAACGAGTACAAAGTCCAAGAAAATGAATCTGTCTTGCTGAAACACAGTGCTCACTGTGAGGAAACAAATACTTTAGATTTACTTTGAGTGAAACATCTTACAGCAAATATATAATAGAGAAAGGGGGTTGGAGGGAGAGAGATCCACAAATTAGAAGCACATAACTTGCCCAAACCTGCTTAGCATCAGGGTCTATTTCTAAGTGGGCTTCTGTAATAAGGAAGAAGACCTGTAACATAAATATTTCTAATAGTAATATTTTTAAAATTATTTTTAGTTGTTGATAAACCTTTATTTATATACTGCACTAAGAATTGGACCCAGTGTCCCACACATGCTAGGCAAGCACTGTACCACTGAGCTACAACTCCAGCCGCATCTATTGGTAATATTTTGATTTGGATGTGAGGTGTCACCTGAAAACTTCATGTGTTAATTCAGGACTGTCCAGAAGTGAAATAATTAGATTATGAAAGCAGGAACATAATCAATGAGTTGATCCATTTGATGGAATAATAATTTGATTGAATTATTGGGGTAACTATAGACAGGTCAAATGTGGCCAAAGGAAGTAGGTCACTGGTCACTGGGGGCATCCTTAGAGTTATATTTTGTCCATGTCTGTTTGTTCTTTGTTTTCTATCCACTACCCTTTCTCTCTCTCTCTCCTTCATGGCTGCCATGAGCTGAGAAGTTTTTATCCATTATGCTCTTCACCTTGGGTCCACAGCAATAGAGTCAGCTGACCAAGAATTGAACCCCTGTAACTATGATCCCTCCCAAACAAAAAAAACTTTTCCTCCTGAAGTTGTTCTTGTCAGGTATTTGGATCACAGTGATAAAAAAGTGACTAACCCAAGCAATATGAGTCATTGCAATGAGAAAATGACAGCACAGCTATTCACCAGTACATTATAAAGCAACTGAAATTGCATCAAGATGCCCTCAGTTCCTTAGGTCATGGCACATCTCGTCAGGTGAGACCCAAGTGCCTTGATGTTAGAGGACCTTCCCAAGGTCATATGATCAGTGAGTTGCATAACAAGGTCTGGCACCCATATTTTTAACTTATGATTATCCACAAGTTATTATTTTCTCTGTCTTGGCTAACGATAGACATCTGGAATCTAAGATAGGCCTAATATAGCTTATTAACATGTGTACTTCATTTTTAAGGAATCTGTAAGAGTAAGGGGACTGCAAAAAGGAAGATCATGAGTAACCATGACAAAATCTGTGACTGAACAAACACAGTGGTATCCTTAAAATAAAGTCTGTCCAACTTTAGGAAACTTCTCTTTCTGCACTTATAGACTTCAAAGTCTATGTACCACACAGGTTATAGATAGTCATTGGGTCTGAGAATAGTACATGTGTTGGTTCTGACTTCACACATATCCTCTTCTTTAATGTGCTCTGGGTGTGTATCGCATGTCAGAGTTTCTTCAGTTAAGCTCTGATCAGGCTGGTTTTAAACCAGCTTGTCCAATTATTTTACATCCTTGGTTAGATTAGAGAACTTTTAGATGTACAGAAGACATAAATTTTCTTCAGGTGAAACGGAGTGAGAGGTAATTTTTACCCTTCATCAAAAAGCATGTCAAGCCCTCTTGCTCATGCAGCTGCTCTGCCTTGTGTTAATCTCTTCGCTGTGGGTCTTGGAGGCAAGCATGTGGAGGCTCAGGTTTCTGCAGAGAACTGTGGGATTACCATTAAGTACACACTTAGGTTGAAATAGTTCATGACACTCAAAACTGGTGCCGTTTCAACCTATTCAGAAGGGTCTGCTTTGAAATTTCTTCTTTCAGATTTTTCGTTATGAAATACCATTAGGTCTTGGGGCAGCTTGTGCTTACTTAGAATAGGAAAATTCATCATTAAAAAAAACTGGGTGTGAGGAAGAAAAGAAAGGTCAGAGAAAAATGACAATCACCATGTTTATAAAGGAAAGTAGTTAAGAAAAATACTTAATAACCTTAAATGAAATTGAATTGATGATGTTTTGATACTAAAAACATACCATAATGGGAGTTTTGTTGAAAAATACACATAAAATAAAAATGCTATTTTAATGATTTTAAGTATACAATTCTGTCACATTAATTGATTTCACAGTGCTGAACAATACTCAGTATTAACCATTCCAAATTTTTTTTTCATTTTTTTAAGCAAAGATTCTATAACATTAAAAAATTCATCCACATCCTTCCTCTCCTTGAACTTCTGCCAATTTCTGTTGTAGTTTATGTATTTATGAAATTATCTATTCTACATATCTCCTTTAAGTAGAATTGTTTAATACTTGTCTTTCTATGCATGGTTAGCACTTAACATTATGTTTTCAAGTTCATTAATGTTCTCCGTACATCCAAACTTCATTCCTTTTCACAGTTAATGATACATTACATGCATATAAAACATATTGCTTATTCATCCACCTATCTAGGGACATTTAGGTTATTTTCATCTTCTGCCTAATATGAATAATGCTATTATGAACACTGGTGTGTGAGAGTCACTGAGCTCAGTGTTCTTGAGTATATGCCTAGAAGTGGATTTGCTAGATAACATGATAATTTTATGCTTAATATTTTGCAGGGTGGTTACACAATTTCCATTTTCAACAGAAAGCAACAGGATCCCATTTTTCCATATTACCATGATTTTTTTTTTTTTTGGTTTTTTTAAAGATTCCTTTCTGTGTAGGCAATCAGATCTAATAATATGAGTGTTAACAGAGAATGGTTTCAAGATAAGTAACTGCTTTGGTCACCTTGATTTGTCCTGTTCCTGTTCAGGACCACCACATTATTATTTTTATTATTTTTTATTGGTTGTTCACAACATTACAAAGCTCTTGACATCTCATATTTCATACATTAGAATCAAGTGGGTTATGAACTCCCATTTTTACCCCAAATACAGATTGCAGAATCACATTGGTTACACATCCACATTTACATTTTTACATACTGCCATATTAGTGGCTGTTGTATTCTGCTACCTTTCCTATCCTCTACTATCCCCCCTCCCCTCCCCTCCCATCTTCTCTCTCTACCCCATCTACTGTAATTAATTTCCCTCCATGTTTGTTATCCCATTCCCCTCACAACCTCTTATATGTAATTTTGTATAACAATGAGGGTCTCCCTCCATTTCCATGCAATTTCCCTTTTTTTTCTCCCTTTCCCTCCCACCTCATGTCTCTGTTTAATGTTAATCTTTTCTTCCTGCTCTTCCTCCCTGTTCTGTTCTTAGTTGCTCTCATTATATCAAAGAAGACATTTGGTATTTGTTTTTTAGGTATTGGCTAGCTTCACTGAGCATAATTTGCTCTAGTGCCATCCATTTCCCTGCAAATTCCTTGATTTTGTCATTTTTTAGTGCTGCGTAATACTCCATGGTGTATAAATGCCACATTTTTTTATCCATTCATCTATTGAAGGGCATCTGGGTTGATTCCACAGTCTAGCAATTGTGAATTGTGCTGCTATGAACATCGATGTGGCAGTATCCCTGTAGTGTGCTCTTTTAAGGTCTTCAGGGAATAGTCCGAGAAGGGCAATAGCAGGGTCAAATGGTGGTTCCATTCCCAGCTTTCCCAGGAATCTCCAAACTGCTTTCCAAATTGGCTGCACCCGTTTGCAGTCCCACCAGCAGTGTACAAGAGTACCCTTTTCCCCACATCCTCGCCAGCACTTGTTGTTGTTTGACTTCATAATGGCTGCCAATCTTACTGGGCTGAGGTGGTATCTTAGGGTGGTTTTGATTTGCATTTCTTTGACTGCTAGAGATGGTGAGCATTTTTTTGTGTACTTGTTGATTGACTGTATGTCCTCCTCTGTGAAGTGTTTGTTCATGTCCTTGGCCCATTTGTTGATTGGGAGTCGAGTCTCATTACTTAATTAAACAATCTCTTTCTTTTCTTCTTATTAATACCACATGGGTTTAACTTCTGTATGGCTTTAGATTCTTTTCCCTCTGTTTTGGATTTGAGCTGCACACAAGAATTCCTGCTATTTCGTTTTGCTGACTAAAGGGTTACAACATTAAATAAAAAGGGGAGGGCAGAGATCATCTGGAGAGGCTCACGCTGGCCGGTGACATCACAGCCACTTGGGTGGTATGGAGGTCTGAGATGTGTACTGGCGCTTAGTGCTTTCTCTTGCCAAAACAACTGGAACACAAAAATCCTGTCATTAGACAGTCCACATGTTAAAAAAACAAAAGGACAGAAAAAAATAGAAAGAAAAGAAAACCCAGTCCCCCAAAATGGCTGGATAAAACCTCATTACTGCTGGTAGAAAATTAGACATTTAAGGTCATACTTCAAAGCAACTATTTTTATTACAAGAGGTTCAACATTTTGATTTATTGGGCAGCAGAACAAGGTTGTGACAAATATTTCCACCTCAAAGAAGAGACAAATCAGGCCTCCAAGAAGTCATATATTAAGTCCTTTAAAAATAAAATCTATTGTAATGATGGAAATTATGTTTCTACTCATGGGCCCAAATAAATGGCTGGTTTAGCACTTGTGTCTGCAAGAAGAAATCATTTAATCTCATGGGAATTCTCTTTTAATCAAAAGAAAGGGCTAAAATGTTGTGCAATGAAAGCAGCCAACATTGTAAGTCTGTGCTACCTTTGAACAAAGGTCAGCATCAAGCAAAACCTGTGACCAATTGTGCATCTCAACTAGAGCTGCATCTTTTAAGAGGGATACTGAGAATGTAGAGTGGGTTTTGAGAAATCCACAAATACAACTGAAGAGGAAAACATAGGATTTTGAAACGAAGCTGAAGAAATTCAGAACACAAGCCTCATTTAAAAAAAATTTTTTTACGCCAAAAAAGAAAAAAAAAATTTTTTTCATAGCCCCTTTAGGTAGAAGAAGCTGTATGAGGCATTACACGGTGACCACCTTGACCCATCTCCACCTGGACAGCTGTTTTCTTTTTTATACCATGGAGAATTCAGATTAGATAAAATCAGAAAAGGGTGTCAGTGGAAGTGTGAACTTTTAAATATAGAAAAACGAGTTTTTCAGACAAATGTTGTTTTCTCTGTAGGTCTTTGTGGGCAAAATACCCTTAGCTTTCTAGGGAATGTATGGAAGCAGAACTGTGTGGGAAGAGCAGAGGCTGGCGACAGGACTCCCACAGTTTGTATCCTAGTCCCAGCTTTGTCACTAACATATTTTGTGACCTTGGCCAAGTCATTTAACATCTCTGGGTCTCAGTTTCTCATCCATAAAATAAGACTGATAAGATTATACGGGATAGTTTTAAAGACCTCATGGAGCACATTTTGTTCTTAGGAGGAAGGCAGAATGAGCACAGAAGAGCCAAGAGATTCTTCTTCATCTTATTCTACTATTCTGCCACTTGGAGGGAAGTTGACCAGGCACGTTAGAGGGTCCTTGCTGAGACGTATGTGTGGGAGGGTGTGCACAGACTCTGCACACACTATGAGCATGTTCGTAAAACTCTCCAGTGTGATAGGAAATTATCCAAATCACTTTAGTCTTTAAATGCCATGCAAAGGAATTCTTAAAGGTGAGTCCTGAGTAAGTTGAATAATTACCGCCACGTGTACCTGATTAGTGAGAACACGTTTTCATTAGCTAAAGGCCTGCTACAATCTGAATTCCAGGTTGAACTCTAGAAATGTGTGTGTGTGAATGAACTTGTAGGATAATGTAGGGTTGAGCGCTTCCACAGTGTATGCCAAGAGCATGAGAACAGAGTTTCCGTTCTGATGTACTTTTTGAATCATCCAAAGGTACATAGAGCTTGCCCAGCAGACTTTTTAAATTGGAAGACATTTTATTGAGTACTAACTGAACAATTAGGAAGTGCTCAATGCGTTTTTATTCATTGATTGAATAGTGTAGGAGATAAATTTCGATGACCTAGAAGACTGAACTTACAGGAACATCCCAGGTCTGGAGCTTTTTGTCTCTGATGTGATTATAGGAATCAGGAGATGTCGAATGGGAAAGCAGGCAAGAAACCACTGGGCTGGTGGCCGTGCAAACAGCTCATTTTTAAAGCATTGCCCCATGAGAGCTTCATAAATCAAAGCTGGTCTCCAAAATTAGCCAAGCACACCAAGGCCACTGAGAGTCTGTAAGAGACAGGGTCCTTGTGGGTGGGAAGAGAAGAGAAAGCCTGCCTAGTGCTCACAGGCCCTCCAATGGCTCCCCCAACTCATCAGCTGACAATTATTGGGCTCCCAACCATGGACTTCAAAACATTTGGAAAATGTTCATAAACATGTTCCGAATCCCATGGTGTAAGTAAAACATTTTTATAAGATTACAAAATAGATAAAACTGGCACAGGTTTTGTTTGAACAAGTGTGTTGGTGATTTCTTTTCCTAAGGTGAGGTACTTTTACACAAGTCTTAGTAATTGCTCTCAGGGACTTTGGCCTCTTAATTTTGGAAAACATCATAAAGTGCATGCAAATCTCTAAACCTTATAGATGACAGCCTCTGACCCTCAGAAATATGCGGGGGAGAATCTGAATGAAAAATGACTTTATTCAGGCTATCTTTGGGGAAGCAGAATTAAAAAGGGAGACAAGGGGAATCTTTCTTTGATCCTTGCTTATGTGGAAACACATTTGGGAGAATTTCTTCACATGCACAATCCACACAGTCTGCTCTTCAAGGTGAGAGGCCCAACCATTAGCCAACTGGCTATTTTCAAATGAATGAAGCGTAAGCCAGCATTGGCTAATTCATATTAATTGCCACTATTAACAGTTAAAAGCTTAAAAGGAAAGAAAGTGTGTGAAACAAAATTGGTTTCTTGTGATCAGATTCAATAGAAGTTACATATAATTATTTCCCTCACCCTTTTAAGGAGTTTCCTAAAGCCACAGGAAGCCCTCTCCCTCTTGGGCTTTGAGGATGAGCTGGGAAGTCTTCAGGAAGCTGTGGCTGTTGGACACTCATTTCCCCTCTCTGGTCTTTGTTTACCAGTTTCAAAGGTGTTGCTTCCAGAGAGGGCATCAGCTGGAGTGAAAAGTTGTGAAAACGAGAAGTTGTAGCTCCTTGCAGATTGGTTGGGAAGAATGATGTTTTTCTTCTGGAAGGGAGCACAATGGGAGGAGATTTATTTAAGCACCAAGCAGGGCTCTGAGAAGACACAATCATGGACCTGGTCTTCATGATGGCAGTTCATGACCCACCAGGCTCAGGGAGAGGCTAGAAGATCAAAGTCTCTCTAGGACAAATTGCTGACATTCCTGGAATAGCCCCAGATTCCTCACATCCCAATAAGCAAGAATCAAGTGCACTGGCTTGTGAAGAGGACTCACGCCAGCCCTTAACTCTTTTGTTACCTTGACTTTCAGCTGATTGTCCTGGCTGACCTCCTCTTAAGCTAAAAGGTACTGATGGCTGATTTGATCATTATTCTTGGGACATAAAATGTCAGGGGTCAAGATTTGTAGCTACAGAGAATCAAACCCACAAAAAGAAATGGGAAGAGGGCTTTATTCCTGTGGTTAGACATTTAGACGTGTAAAGACTGTCACATGGAAAAGTTGCATGAAAGAAAAAAATTGAAGCAAGAATCATAATTGCCTCATTAAAGTTTTGAGGAATTCCAAAGATGACAACATACATACACAATCTAAAAACCTAGACCCTTCTTAAGATCCTCCTGGCAGGATGTTCACATAGCAATAATATGTGTCAATTTGGGTCTAAAGTCTCTTTTCTAATCCACTAAGTATCGTAATACCATGTAATAGTCCATGCTAAAATTGATGGAAGAGTTCTATTTCACATTTTCTAAATGTCAAGAAAGATATAAAGGAAAGAGCCAAAAAATCCAGTCACTTAAAAGTGAAATTATTCACAGGAAAATGTTAGCTTTTTAAAAATAGCAAAACAAATATTAGGAAGATAGTTTCTTATACTGGAAAGTGATTGTTACAAGTCTTCAAGTAGATATGTATTTTTTATTCCCCTGGGTAAAAAGCTAGAAATGGGATTTCTGGTATACACATCTGCATATATTTAACTTTATAGGAAACTGCCCAATTTTTTTTTTCAGAGTGGCACTACCATTTTGCATTCCCCAAAGCAATGTTTGACAATTATGGCTGTTCTACATCCTCAAGAGCACTTGGTATTTTACGTCTTTAATTTCAGTCTGTCTAGCCCATGAGTAGTGGGAGCTACCATAGTTTCAAACTCTAATGACAAATGAAATTGAGCATCTTTGCATGTGCTTACTAGCTTTTCCTAAATCTTCTTTGGGAAAGTATCCAACTTGTTATTTTACTTCCCATTTATCTTATTGAATTTTTTATCTTATTGAGTTCTAAGGGTCTTTTGTCTAGTATATGTTTTATAAATATTCCATCAGTTGGTAGCTTGTCTTTTCAGTTCCTTCAAAGGGTCTTAGTTAGGACAAAAGTATTTAATTTTGATGACGTATAATTTTTATTGATTAACTCTTTAAGGCCCCTGCCTTTTAGGTTGTTTTTAAGAAATCTTTCCCTAAATTCAAGGTCACAAAGAATTCCTACTCTGGTTTCTTCTTACATGATCCATTTCAAGTTAATTTTTATATATGGTCAGGTGAGGATTGAAACTTTTTAATTTATTATTTCCTCCTTCTCTCATGTAAATATCTGATTGTTCCAGTAACATTTGTAAAAAGACTATGTTTCTGCACTTTCTCCATTGAATTGCCTTACCACCTATGTCATATTCAATCCAAATCCTAGCAAGATTTATTTTTTAATATAAGTTGACTAGCTTGTTCAAAAACATAGAGATATGCAAGGTCCTAGAATAGTTTAATAGTTGTAAAAAAATTTAAAAATCAACAATTAAAAAATTGTTTTAGTATTTATACATGACAGTAGAATGCATTTATGAACTTTGATATATCATACATAGATGGATATAATCTCTCATTTTTCTGAGTGTACACATTGCAGAATCATATTGGTCATGTGGTCACATATATACATACACTAATAATGTCTGTTTCATTCTACTATCTTTCCTATCCCCACATCCCCTCCACTCCCCTCCCATCACTTCCCTCTACCTAAAGTAACGCTATTGTTGCCTACTGCCCCCACTTATTGTGAATTAGCATCCGCATATTAGAGAAAACATTTGGACTTTGGTTTTGTGGGATTGGCTTACTTCTCTTAGCATGATATTCTCCAACTCCAACCATTTACTGGCAAATGTCATAATTTCACTCTTCTTTAAAGCTGAGTAATATTCCATTGAGTATATACATCACATTTTCTTTATCCAGTCATTTATTGAGAGATACCTAGGATATATAAAGAACTCAAAAAACTTAACACCAAAAAAAAAAGAAATAACCAAATCAATAAATGGACTAAGGAACTGAACAGACACTTCATAGAAGAAGAAATACAATTGATTAGCAAATAAATGAAAAATTGTTCAACATCTCTAAAAATTAGAGAAATGCAAATCAAAACTACTCTAAGATTTCATCTCACTCCTGTCAAAATGGCAATCATCAAGAATGTAGGCAACAATAAACATTGGCAAGGATGTGGTGAAAAAGGTACACTCATACATTGCTGGTGGGGCTGCAAATTGGTAAAATCACTATGGAAGGCAGTATGGAGATTTCTCAGAAAATTGGGAATGGAACCACCATTTGACCCAGCTATCCCAACAACCCAAAGGACTTCAAATCAGCCTACTAAAGTGACACAGCCACACCAATGTTTATAGAAGCTCAATTCACAATAGCTAGACTATGGAACCAACCTAGTTGTCCCTCAATAGATGAATGGATAAAGAAAATGTGGTATATATACTCAATGGAATATTACTCAGCTTTAAAGAAGAGTCAAATTATGGCATTTTGTTGTGTTATTTTTATTGACTTAATTATAATAAACCACAGTGAGTTATTGGCATGAATGTAGACATACAGACAAATGGAACAAAGTAGAGCCTAGAAATAAAACCATGCATTTACGATTAATTGGTTTCTGATTATTTTTAAAATATTTGAGACAATTTTTATTATTTTCTTCAGCTACAAATGAAATTCTAAATGACATAGAAAATCCTGAGTTTCTTCTCCCCACACACTCAGAAAGGTCTCCAGTTTCTCCAGATTTCTCAGCTGCCTTAAAGTGTCTTCCTTCTATGTGTTTCCTAATGTTCCTTAAGAGAATTTTCCATTTCCTTGGGAGTGGCATGTGAGCCCTAGCCCTGTCCTCAGTATGTGTGTGGACTCCCTCTGGGCTCTAGCTGCCCTTTCAGTCCACTGTCCACCAGGAATCCCAATGGTGCCATGTGAAAATGACCATGTTCACTTGCAGTGACATATCCTTATCTCCAATGTTTCTGTCAATTTTTAGCTGTTCTGGGGTTGGGGGATATTATGGTTTAGATGTGGTGTCCCTCAAAAACTCTCATGTCAGACAATGCAAGGTTTGGAAGATAAAGGATTGGGTTATAGCCTTAACCTAATCAATGAATTAATTCCTGATGGGATTAAATGTGTGGTGGCTGGAGGCAGGTGGGTATGACTGGAGGAGGTGGGCATTGGGGGCATGGATTGGGGGCATATATTTCTGGACAGTCAAGTCTTTCTCTGTCTTCCTCTGATCACCATGTGAGCTGCTTCTTTCTGCCACACTCTCCCACCATGTTGTCCTGCCTCACCTGGAGAACTGAAGAATAAAGTCCTCTGTCTATGGATTGAGACCTCTGAAACCATGAGCCCTCAAATAAACTTTTCATCCTCTATAATTGTTCTTGTTGAGTCGTTTAGTCACAGCAGTGAAAAAGCTCACTAAAACAAGGGGCAGGTTGCATGTAGCAGTGGGGAAACTAGCTTTCCTCTTTGCTCAAGGTCTCCAGGTTGTTTTTGTCATAAAGTCTCTAAGAAATCCAGTTTCTTCCACTGCTTTTCTCTTTGCAGAAAACTCATGACCAGCTTAAGATGTGGAGCAGGGAGGTAATTGTCTCCTCTGTACCATGCCATCTGTCTTCTTGACAACACAGGCATTGAAGAACCCAAATAAACGTACATTGTTCCTCCTCTTTTAACACTTAGAACAAACCATTCCTTCCATGCCTATCCTCTTAAGACCAACAATGCAAGAAATAATAGTCATCATCATTAAAAGTATTGACGATTTCTTAGTAATAGTAACCTCAGCCTAACAATAATGAATGTTGAGTGGCATTCATTTTGGGGCTTAAGTGGATATCTTTGTTCATCATTTTCCAGTCAGGGAAACTGAGACAGGAAGTGATTTTTATCTGCGGTTGTATGACAAGGAAATAGTTGCTGAACTCAGATACAGTGACCAAGGTCATCACCCTATAAGCTCAAATGATTTGTTGAGTCAGTGTTCACCCATTTAAAGGAGAAATCACTTCAGGATGGTGACCATCAGTCTGGACTGGTATTTGAATAGAGCAAATGGTTGCTTCGATCAAAATGCACCTCCCCTCCCCCAGTGGTCCTCAACAGATTCTATGTTCAAAGAGAAGTGTCCCCAGGTCTGTGTAGAGTCTATCTTATTAGGTAGTCATTTTGTGGTTTTGAGGTAAGATTTTAGCAAGACAGTCTGTCATGGAACAGTGGGGAAACTTCACAAACAGTATTTCTGGGAAATCATCACCGGGAAAGTGAAGGAAAATATGTGTATTTAGTTTTGTCAAAAGGATCCTGGTGTGTGCATTAGGGGGTATGCAATCCATCAACTCAAAACATAATCAAAAGCATAATGTGAAGAATATAATTATAACTTGTACTTATTTTTAGAGTCCAGACCTTACCTTTGCAACCTTCCCCTTCAAATTTGAATGAAAATGAAAGCAACTCTGCTGTACTTCAGACAAAGCAGTGTTGGGTTTATGAGTGTGAAAGTTGATGGGGGTGGGCCTATGGGGAAGACTTAACTGTAAGCCTGAAGGACTCCACTGAGTAAACCACTCCAGGCATTACAGAATCCAGACCCAGGCCCTGCTAGCATAGCGGCCTGACTGATTTCCAGGAACAGGATAATCCATCAGGGGCGAAAGGCTGTTCTGCTCACTCAGGCTGTACTCCTCATTGATTACAATTCAATAACATTCCCACACATTTGGAGATGGATGACACTTTTATTCCTCTCCGTTAATAAATACTGAACTCTTCAGAGAATGAACCTCCAGGGACTGACTCTCAGGACAGCACTTTTAGTCTGGATTGACTTTCTATTCTGAGAAAGACGCTGGGGCCGCGAGAGGCATGATTTTTCACAGCCAAGGGAGTTAAAGCCCAAGCAATTCAGTCCTTTGAAGCAAGCCCCAGGGACAGGGGAAGGAGCTGTGGGCAGTGAGTGGGGAATTTCCCTACTGCCATCATGTCACAGGGGCACAGAGCAGGCAGACCCCCTGGGCTCCACGGAGTTGTCATGAAATCGGATTCCCTTGTGCAGTCTGGACTCTGATGACCTCATGTATAACCCTGTAGACCTTGAACCATTTTCCTGAGGCAGGACAGGCTGATTTTGACACAAAGCCAGCCATATCTCATGTCATGTGAAGGTAAAGGGGTCATCAGGTTGTCCCCTGAGGTTCTGGAGCAGAGAACATGACTCAGGTGAGGAGTTGTGTGAAGGATCGTGAGGGATAGGAATTGTGGAAACTGAGGCTAAAAAAGTCAGAGAAGGACCCTGAAAATGCTAAGCTGCAACTCTGTGTATATGACCAGGCATATACACAGTCCTTCTGCTAGGTAGGCAGTCAAGTGCAGGTTGGCAGGCAACCATGTTTAAACAGGACACCTGCCAGCTTCAGGAGTCAGACAGGAGGAGCTGAGGCAGCCTCTGGCTAGTGCTGGTACCACCACAATCAGGGAGGCAAAGCTCCTGACCTCTACCAGTCTGTGAAAGCTGACCACACTGAGATGAAATCCTTGGTGTCAGATCCAGGCAGAATGAGAGCTAGGAATTGATGAGGGAAGGGCTCATTCCTGCTCATTTGAGATAAGGACTTTCTAAAGGCCCCAAAGATAGTACTTATTCTTCACACACTCCATGCTTTGAGTACCCTGCACACATACACATTTGTGTGACGAGGTTCACCTTTAACATTATTTAGGCCTGCACCAATTCAGGCAAGATGCTCTCCAAAGAACACCACCAATGAACCACCGCCGACTCCTGTCCTGGGTCTGCAAGACCAATGAACTTTGTATCCAAGTAACTTGTGAGATTTCTCCCTTGCCTCCTTGCCTGGTTCACTATGGCATGGGTGAACTGTAATATCTATCATAAAATAAGTAGAAGTATGGTATTTCATGGCATAAACATCACCATTCTTTGGAAGATCTCTCTCTCTGATGGTTAGATTGACAAGTCCCCAGGTCCCTCCTCAGTGGTCAGCTGCTCAGACTTTTTCTGGCTTGCTCTGACTGTTTCCCATTAGTGAATTCTATTTGGATGGCTTACTGGAGGTTTCCACTCTGATTTTTTCCAGGAACGACCAAGACGACATCAGAGAGGCTGTAATCACTAAGAAAATTTCCAGAGTTTCCTACATCAGTCTCCATTCCCTGCCCAGCCTCTCCCAGACCCCTACACTGAAGATCCATATGCAGTGTTTATCAGTTCAAAGAACAAGGAAAACCTTCCTGAAGTCAGTTTTTATTGGGGAAACTGTCAACTACATCTTCACAGCTAAGCTCTTTTAATTTTTTTGCCAAGTGTGGCTTCTGGGAATTTTAAACATGGCACCAAGATATTATCTTAGGAGGCTTAAGGGGCCAGACGTTTTAATAGAGGTCATGAAAAAATTTAAAAAAGAAGAAGAAACTGGAATGGGATGTTGAGGACATCTCCGGCCCATGCAGTCAGTAGGCTAGGCTATCATTTTTTATCAAAAGTAAGTAACACTAATTGCCTCCACCAAAAGTAATTTTCTAAGCAGCAAATTAAGAAGCTTACAAAGAAATAACCCTCAGTCATGGTGGATTAGAAGATGAGCAACTCTGTAGTGTCAGATCCTGACTGATGTGATGTAGAGCTCAACGGCAGAATAAGAGCAGGAGGCTGATTTTTTTTCCAGTGAAAAAGCAGCTCCTCCTCCTCCTGAGGCAGAAAGGAGTGATTTGGAGGCCTATCCCAGTCTCACTAAAAAGGAGATTTCCTTAAGTCAGAGGGTTTTCTAGGCAATGCAATCAGTGTCACTTGAAAAGCACCAGGGGCTGTCCTGAAGACATTGCCATTCAGGAGATTTAGGTCAACTTCATTTAAATGGAAAGTTGGGGATTTGACCCATGGATCCAAAAAGAGTTGATCAAGCTCTTAGAAAATCCTTCTTCCTAATTCTGATGCAGTACAGTAGAGAAAGAAAGAGACAGAGACTTCTGCAAGGACAATGGCATTGTGCAAATTTCTTTGCCTTTTGGGAACTCCTTTGCTGTGGTTCTCTAGTTTCCTGAAATGTCAAGTAGTAAAGGCTCACATTTCTCAAACACTCATTTTGTCATAGGTTCTGTTTGGGCCTCAGCTCATGGTCTGAGTATGGTTTCTCATCATCCAAGGCATGTCGAGGCTTGGTCCCTAATGTAACAGTGTTGAGAGGTAGTGGGCCTCTAAGAGATGACTAAGGTCTTTAAGAGGGATTAATGCCTTTCTCCCAGGATGGGTTAATTAGTAAGAATGAGTACATAGAATGAGTTATAAATTAAGCCTGCCCTCTGTATTTCGACTCTTTAATTGCACTTCCACTTTCTACCAGTAGATTGAAGCAGATCAAGGTCATTGCCAAACGAGGCCTTTGGATCTTGACTTCCCAGTCTCCAGAACTTTGAGTCAGAATAAACCTCTTTTCTATATGTCTTATCCAGTCTCAGGTATTCTGCTATAACAACAGAGAATTGACTAAGATAACTTCACATTCACTTTATAAACATCTTTATACTAACTCTATATAGTAAGTATTATGGTTATATTCATTTTACAGATGAGAAATCTAAGGTATAGGAAAGTTAAAGAGCAATCCCCAACGAGGTTTTATGGCTACTGAGAATGTCAGAGAAGAGATTTAACTGGATCCTGAGCTCTTGACCCCCATGTGTGTTTGCATTGATATCTTTGGTATGGGAACCATTTTCTCCTATGAATCTGGCTATGTTCCACATGAGCACACCCCAACTCCAGCACTTTCCTTGGCCTCTCTGAACCTTCATCCCCAGTGTCATGTCTGTCTCATGACCAGGATGAGCTGAAATTCCACCTGCTTATAACCAGATATCACTTTCATTCTTAAATTTGTCTCCTATCTTTAACATTTTTACTTTTTGAAATTTTAAAATGAGACTATACAATTAATAATAAAAGCTAGCATTTGTCCAGTGCCTGTCACTGTTTCTAAGCACTCTATGTGAATGAACTCACTTAATTTTTCTAACAACCCCATTAAGTAGATGTTGTTATTTATTCCGTTTTGCAGAGGAGGAAAGAGATTGGAGCTGGTAAATCAGGGAGGCAAAGTTCAGACTCAGGCATCTGGGCTTTAGTCATACTCTAAATACTGAACCCTCAGTATCTGTCAGCCATTATATCAATAAATTCTCATTTATTGTATAACCAATGTTCAAAATCCTGGTAACAGGCACTGATTCTTCTCTCTCATCATCACCAAACCCTTTTCTTATATTTCCCCAATATCTTCTTGCTTTTACCATGTTTCTTTGCTTTTACTCTCTTTCACCATTAAATAATAGACCCACATCATCCTTTAGAGGATTACATCAGTGGCCTTCTTAGTCATACCACCTCTAATTTCTCCCTCCTTCATCCATCCTAAAAATTGCTACCACCTCAATTTTGCCAGAACACTGCTTTATATACATCCTATGCTTTCTCAAAAATACTAAGTATTTTGCTTCCCAAATAAAGTTTGGATTGTTAGGTTTAGATCTCCATTATCTGCAGAAAGGGCTAGCGAACTATGGCCCACAGGCCAAACCCAGCCCACTGCCTGTTTTTGTTTGCCCCACAAGATTAAAAATGATTCTTAAATTGTTCCAATGGTTTAAAAAAGTAAAAAAAACAAAAAGAATATTATTCTTTAATAATGTAAAAATGATATAGAATTCAAATTTCAGTGTCCCTAAATAAAGTTTAGTGCTACATATCACTAACAATTTTCACTCACTCTTTGCGGACGCAATTGAGCCACGATGGCCCAGTTGAATATTACAAGAGACCATGTGACCCATGAAGCCTAGATTACTTCTAGCCCTTAACAGAAAGAGTTTGCTGACCTCTGAGTTGTAATTTTTTTTTTTCCTGAAAAAACTGGTGTTCTTACATTTCTTGAAGACATATCAGGTATTTTCCTTCCTTAGGACTTTTGTTCCTCTTGTCCTTTGGCTGAAGTTGGGGATTGGCAAATATTTTCTGTGAAGATTCAGGTAGCAAATCCAACTGTGACCCTTATGCTCTGCTAATTGGAATGTAAGTTGGCCCCCAAACCATGGACACTCCCTAGTAATATCTACTGGAGATGAGCATAAATATATCTTACATGACAGAGATTATACCTCTTGGTATATGCACAACAGAAATTCTTAACATATGTGCACCAAAAGATAGGTGCACTAAAATTCACTGTAGCATTGTTCATAATAAACCCCAATTGGAAAATATCTAAAAGGCCAAGAACAGTAAAACTGTAAATATCCTATGGTTTAATTAAAGAATACCATAAATAACAGTAAAAAAGAGAAAATCACTTTTTTTGCACAGTTGTGAGTAAGAGCCTTACACGAGGGGACATTCGTAACCTCTGATCACACCAACGGTCAGGCCACTCATCTAGTCCTTATCACATGATGCCTCGTGCTGTTATGCCTCAATTTATACAAATGATTTTTATCTTTCAATGAAGTCCTCATGAGAACCACGCCTAAGAGCCCCTGTGTCCCCACTGATTCCTTAGCACAATGCTCTGTACACTGTAGAAATTTAACAAGTGTGCTGTGAGGGTAGGAGATGCTGACAGTGAGGATGTAAATATGAAAAGGAGGACAGAAAGGTAAAAAGGACATATCCATTTCTTGGATCTGATATGGAGCTTAAAGCAAGATGATGACAAACAGTTGGACAGAGAATCCCCTTTGATTAAACTGGTATTTTTCCATTGTCTGTTGTCCTTGGTGCAGTTTATGCATCTAAAGATGGACTGGAAAGTTCAGGGGAGTGACCAAAGCGGGATGTCCCCAACTCTGCAACTAAGATGCACTTCTCTGTTTGCTCCCTTGTGCAGGATTATGGCATGGCCCTTTTCTACCCTTAAAAAATGCTTTCACCATTTACAGAAAACAAGCTCAGAGAATTTAAGCAGTTCATCCAAAATCCCATGGCTATGGGCAGAGCACGCCTAGCGTCCAGGTCCCTTACCAGCAGTTCCTGAGCCTGTCTGCCTACGCTCACCATGTGTTCCAGATGGACCGCACATGCTGGAGTGTGAACATGCCAGGCTTGGGAAATTTGAAATGTGTGTTTGATCAGTGAACTCGAGGGCTTGGTCCTTGGTGAAAATCCATTCTTCCCTTGAACTTGTCTACCCAGACATATTTGTGTTCCGATGACAATTTGTAATTACATGGAGTTTTTCAACCTCAAAGTCTTCAAAGTTGTTCTAGATGAGAAATATGCCAGGGCCTTCTGTTTGGCTTTCTGGGTCATTCTGCAGGCCCACGTATTATGGGGGTGGCTAGCTGTTGGACACCCACTGCTGGAGGGCGGGTAGAAAATCCAAATGGAGGAAGAAAAATTCGAAGTCAAAATCTTCATACTGTTCACATTTGGATTGATTACCACAGACCTTTCAAATCATTACATTTCAAGCAGCAAAATCCCACAGAGTTTGATTACAGATTGCAGTTAATTTTCTCTTCACCTTTTCTTAAAGTCAGCAATATTACAGTGACATGAAAACCGAGAAGGGATTGTTTGGTATTTTCTCCAAGTTGACTGAATCTCACAGCATTGCTAATTATGCTAACCCTTTCTTTCTTACCAACATTGCACTTTTTGGCTTTTTAAGATCTGAAATCTACTAAGGATATTTACAAGGAGGGGAGGAAGCATGAGACACTGTGGCAGGTGCTCTGGATGCCTCCCGCAGGTCTTTTTAACCCACCACCGGGTTGGCCTGCAGGCCAGGTGGACAGTTCCTGATGCTGTCAGTTTCCCAATTCAAGCACCTGGATCCTCTGCTTTCTTCAGTTTGAGGGGCTTCCTATAGCCCTATGGCAGCTGCTCAGACTCACAGAGCACAGCAGTAGTTTTATAGGTTTAATTTTTCCATCAGAAATCCTCGGCAAACTCAGGGAGTTTGTGAGTGACCACCCCTGGGTTCCCCAATCCTGGTGGGGTAATTTGGGGGCTATGTTCCAAATGGTTCTTTAGGGTCCCAGTGGGATTGAGCCCCAGCTTGTTTACATGACTCACTGGTGGCTTTTCCCCACTTCCTTCTCATTTCCCTGTCAGGAATGTTTCCTGGACTTACCTGTGGAGAAAGCGCCCCTCACACAGTCCAGGTTTAAGTGTGCTTTCACATGGTTCCCACCCAAAGACACTTCCTAAGTCAATGTTTTCATACCATCTGCCATGAATTCCATTTAGCAGGGCCAACCATTTTTGAACAATAGAAAATATTAGGCCAGGACTTGGTGGCACACACCTATAATCCTTATGGCTCAGGAGGCTGAGGCAGGAAGATCATGAGTTCAAATCCAGCTTCAGCAATTTAGAGAGGCTTTAAGCAACTTAGTGAGACCCTATCTCAAGACAAAATATAAAAAGGGCCAGGGCATGTATGAAGAGATGTATTGGTGTGAATATACTTTATATACAACCAGAGATATGAAAAAATGTGCTCTATATGTATAATATAAATTGTAATACATTCCGCTGTCATATATATATATTTGCAAGGGTATATATATATATATATATATATATATATATATATATATATATACCCTTGCAAATAAAAACAAAACAAAACAAAAAAGGGCCATGGATGTGGCTCAGTGGTTAAGTGCCCCTTGGTTGAAATCCTGGTGCCAATAAATAAATAAATAAATAAACAAATTTTATATATAGAAGTATGCATCATAGTTAGTTTAAGTGCTGCATTGTGAACACTTTGATTTGGTTATAAATTTGAAGGTATACCGAAAGGTATATGTCTGAAATTTCTTTCTTTTTGAGGATTATGATCCAAAAAGTTTAAAGATCATAGTTCTAAATACTTTTGATATTCTATTAAATGTAATGAAGACTCAATATAATTTCTATGTGAAAAATTAGACCAGCAAGAAGAAGAAAATGACAGCATCTGAATTTGGAAATGTATTTCCCACAGGAAAAAGGAACAGGAAGAGCCTGGGACTGAAGGCAGGACTTGGAGCCAGCCTTGGCTTGTACCAGTATGGGCTTTGTTACCCAGTGTGTCCTGTGACCTGTGCCTCCTTCTCCATGTTGCTGAAATGAGACTGGGCCAGGCAATGTTTGGTACTCTCACAAGCTCTGATGCTCTGGGCAACCAGTGGTTCCTGAGGGTTGGCAGATGGGTGTAATTGCTTGGGTTGGTGTCTTTGGAGCCTACCCTCACAAATGGTTGAGACTGCAGGGAATATCCCCATTGCACAAAGAGGGCCAGAGGGCCAGAGCCTCCTGATGGAGTGCTCATTCTTGCTAGTAGCATGAGAGAGGCGGGGAAGCAGGAGTGCCTGTGGGTAGGAAGTGTGGGGCACAGGGCCAGTCTGTGGCTCCTGCAGGGGAGTGCGTGGCACACAGGGGAGGTCAAGGAGGGCAGCAGGTCCCCTGGAAGATAGTGCAGGAGCCTTGGGTTTGTTCTCGATCTTTCCAAAGCAGCTCTACATGCTGCTGAAAAACTCCTAGGAAGACACAGATGTGGGCACTTGGATGCTAAAGGGAGATTACAATGTGCTCTCAGGTTAGAGTTTTGGAGAAAACTTCCCAGCACTGCCCAGACCATCTACACTGCATACCTTGGACCTGGTGGTACTCCACCTTTCCACATGTCATTCCCTGGCCTGGGTGGCCCTGGGATCTTTCCCCTTCTCTTTATTTCATGCCTTTTCTTTTTTTTTTTTAAGAGAGAGTGAGAGAGGAGAGAGAGAGAGAGAGAGAGAGAGAGAGAGAGAGAGAGAGAGAGAGAGAGAATCTTTAAAATCCATTTTTTAGTTCTTGGAAGACACAACATCTTTGTTGGTATGTGGTGCTGAGGACCGAACCCGGGCCGCATGCATGCCAGGCGAGCGCGCCACCACTTGAGCCACATCCCCAGCCCCATGCCTTTTCTTTATGCAGCTGAAAATTCAAGCCTCCATGACATTTCAAAGTTTCTTTTACTTTCCATTCTCTGTATCATGATCAGGATCTTGTGTATGCTAAGCACATGTTCATCTACTGAGCTACCTCCCCAACCCTCACACCATTTTTATTTGCTCTCATTTTTATGTCTTTGATTATTTATTCACTTAATAGACAATCCCTCTTTTCTACTAGATAAAGAAAGGAAGAAAAAAAAGATATGCTTTCTTTTTAAAGAGAGAGTGAGAGAGGGAGAGAGAGAGAGGGAATTTTTAATATTTATTTTTTAGTTATCGGCGGACACAATATCTTTGTTTTGTATGTGGTACTGAGGATCCAACCCGGGCCGCATGCATGCCAGGCGAGTGCGCTACCGCTTGAGCCACATCCCCAGCCCCAAAAGATATGCTTTCAAATAAGAATAATACAAGGCAGGCGGACACAGGGGTGCACACCTGTAATCCAACCTCAGACTTGGGAGGCTGAGGTTGGAGTATTGTGAGTTCAAACCAGCCTCTGCAGCTTATAGAGGCCATAAGCAACTCAGAGAGAAGTCACCTCTAAACAAAATATAAAAAGAGCTGGGGATCTGGCTCAGTGGTTAAGTGCCCTTGGGTTCAATCCCCAGTATCAAAAATAAATAAATAAATAAAATTTAAAAAACAAAGCAAAAAAAAAGTGCCAATTGACAGCATCTAAGTAATCCTGTGAGAAATTTAAAAAAGTAATAATAGGATAATAACAGTAGTTAATAAATATTGAGCGACTACTACACAGTTACTCTTATAAGAGCTTCACATGCATTGACATTTAATTAAAAGAAGTATGAGCCGGGTGTGATGGCACACGCCTGTAATCCCAGTCACATGGGAGGCTGAGGCAGGAGGCTCTTAAATTCAAAGCCAGCCTCAGTAACTTAGTGAGGCCCTAAGCAACTTAGTGAGACCCTGTCTCAAAAAATTAAAATAAAAAAGGCTGGGGATATTGCTCAGTGGTAAAGCACCCCTGGTTTCAATCTCCAGTACCCTCCAAACAAAACAAAATAAAAAACTGGTAGTTGCTCTTTGTATCTTATTTTGTAGATGAGGAGACTAGGGCACAGATGCCAAGTGGCATTGTTGAGATGTGAATAGAGGGAATCTGATTTCAGAGTCTGTGCCTTTAACTGGCATACAATGAATTCTCTCATGCCTATGGGACTAAGAAGATCAGGGGAAACTTTGGGGAACATGAGGCATTGAAAGAAATAGGTAGGAGCTGGAGGTTTGGAAATGGGGGCAAGGAATTTCATCTAGAGAGTAGAGACATTTTCTGTATGCCAACACCTGTGACCTGGGATGAGGTCATCTGTTCCTTTTGCATGTCTTCCTATGACTGTTAGACTCAATCTCCATTGAGTTTCCTAGATTTTCCTTTTCTTGCTTGCTTTTTCCCCCCACTTTCCCCTTGCAAGATGCTCAGCAGCAAGAGGCAAAAACTTGGGAAGTTTTGACCAAAAGGCAGGAAAGAACAATATACTTTGGAAAAGCAGGACTTCTTCTTTTGGACCTGCTTCCAGTGGACATCCTCACAGAGATCCTATCTTCATGTGTCTGCTGAAACACAAAGGTAAACGCCATGAAACAATAGCAAAGGAGGGGTTTTTAAAACATCGAAGATGCTTGAAAGCAGAGAATCTTGTAGGGCTTAAAAAAGACTTTTATCTTTTGGATTCGTTTCTCCAGGGAGTGCTAACTGCCCCCAGATTTAATATGGCCCTTGAGAAATCCCTTGCTGGGATGCAGCAACTGGTAAAACTATTTCCACTGTCTCTAAAACATCCCTGATGCAGCAAGAGGCCAACTCCTCAAAAGAAGATATGCAAATAGCAGTTTCATAGTGAAGAGCTGCAAAGAGCAAGCAGTAAGCACATTCTCCTGAAAAAAAATGTGCTAGAATCACAGGTGTATTTTACAAGCTTTGAGTTGATTCCTCGTAAGGGCAAAGTCTGACTGCTTCTCAAATATCAAAGTTGTGTTCCATGCAGTGTGGCCCTTAAAAAATTTATATTGTGTTTATCAGTGATTGCCGGTTCAGAGCCATGGTCACCCAATTGCCTAATTACTCTTGTGTGGCTTCTTTTGCTCCCACCCTTCCGTTTGCTGCAGCCAGGAATTATAACCCTGATTTTTCCAGGCTGTTTCTTGAACATTTATGTGTTTCTCCTAACTGAAAATATTCCACAGTGCAGTGGCCCCCCTTCTGGGGCAGGAATATGAGCTATTTTGTAAGCTCGTTTCATTCTCCAGAGCATACAGAGGTGTAGGGGGGTGGGGGACCCTTTCCCCTGACCCTTCTCCTCTTTTGAATACACAGTCCCTTCTTCCGAATCTTCCTCTCACATCCAGAGTGATAAAGAATGAAAACCTAGCCCCGAGATGAGTTGTCCTCTTTTAAGGAGTCTCTTGAACTTTAAATATTAAGTATATTCATTCAATCCTCCATCTGGGTCCTGGACTCTGAGTTTACACCAATCCTGCGAGAGCAGAAGGGGATCTGTTAATCCATCAAGAGTAAACTTCTGAGTTCTCATGAGCCACTCCTTTGCAAAGTGCAGTGTGGCCTGGGCCCCCGGCACGGCCAGCTTTGCTGATCCATCAGCTGGGCAGCTAGTGGCCAAGTCTTGCAGTAAAGCCTTGGGGAGCCTGCCCCAGAGCAAGGTCTCCCTCTGAGAGAGGCCCAGGGGCGGCTTTCTGGGAATTCTGCACACATCTCCCCCTGCCTGGCTCCCTGCAGCTGTTGGGACACATTCATCCTCCCAGGCTCTGGGGGCCTTGTTTTATGCTTGGTTGACATTTATCTCTCTGACCCGCTCCCGTCACATAAGTTAAATGGAGTAAAACCAGGCACAGCCTCACCCTGGAACTGCCAACCAGCAACTTTGAGTCTGATGGTCAAATCACTGCCCCGCCCACAGAAGAAGGCTGTGGAAATCTCTGCTCTGTTCCAACACCCTGCTCATTTTTCTTCTTATGAGGATGAGCAGCAGTGAAAAATGAATTGTTCCTCATGAAAGTCACTTCACAGGACTATTCTGGAAAACTTTGGAGTAGGTTTGGCGCTGACCGTCTTGTCTGTTTTTGTCTTCCACCCACCTCATTTTTTAAATAATAATTTTTACTTTTGTTTTCCTCTTCATTTTTATTTTTAAATGAGCATTATGCAAACACTATGAAAGCACTAACAGAATTCTAAGTAAAAGGCAAGGAAAAAGAAAACAAAAAAAAACCCACAATCCTGCTGCCACTCTTAGCCAAACTATCTTCAGTTTTATCACCCTTGTTTATTCAGAGCCATGTGAACAGGTAATTTTACCACCAAAATGATAGCAGGCATCCATCTTTACATCTACTTAAAAAAATCTACATTTCATGTTAAGTCTTTTTTACAGGTCACCACCTAGAATTTACATTCATCTTCTATTCTCTACTTATCTGGTCTGTTGGATAAATATATTGTTTAAACTGTTTTCCTACATGTAATCAATGCAAGTGGCTTTCAGCTTCTTGCTGTTATATTAAGAACATCATTTTTCCCCCTCCCTTTTCAATTATCTCCCTGTGATAACTTTCTAAGAGCTTCCCCTCTACTTTTGCTTTGGTCACAGAGGTGAACGCTCTTTTCCTACACACAACAACTTCCATGCTCTGAGTGCTGAGGAATCTTAATGGAAAATTTCTCCCCAGATGTCTTGGGCCGTGGGAGAGAGAGATGAGTGGGGGAGGGGGCACAGACCTTTATAAGAAAGTGGAGAAAACTCACCACACAGTTAATTAGAAAGTGCCATGAAGCAAGTCCAAACTTTATGGCTTTCTTAGAATTGATGACGGTTCCTAACCAGGCCGGCTGCTCTCTCGCAGGTGTGCGTAGCCCCAAGACCATATGGTTTTGAGCTGCGCTGAGCCTCATTCTTTGTTCAGCCCACGATACTGTAACTGAATATCAGTTAATAACTTTTCATAATAACGTAGCTTGGATCAGCTTCTAGGTCCAGCCCTGTAGAAAGCTCTTGTCTCTTTCAGACTCTCGCTTCCTTGCTGGCACACCTGCTGGGGACACAGCCCATGGCCATCCCCAGGGCGATAGCAGCATCCTGGCACACAAAGGGCCAGCTGCAGTCTCAGCGTGTTTGGATCCAGGGCACACAGCTCATTCTCCAGCAGCCATTTGTCTCCCTTGGGATGTGCCAGGAGGGCTGGGATCCTGTGACTTAAAAAGAAAAAAAAGGGGGGGGGTGGGGAGTGGAGCTTTTGAATAAAAAAAAGAAAGAAAGAAAGAAAAAACCTATGGCATTTTGCAGCACACACAGTCCCTGAATTATGTGAATTGATTTGCAGGCATCTCTGAGAGGCCTGAGGGAGGTTGCTTAGGATCTTGAGACTGGCTGGGCAGCCCCATAACTGAAGGAATCCTTTACCTTGCCCATTGTTGTGAGTTTTCCTCCTCTTCTGCTCCTTTCCTCTCCATCATTCTCAAATGCTCTACCTTCTGTGTACGGGGGTCCTGCCATTTTTCCTGCTTGTCCCTTCCCAGGTTGCAGTGACCCAGGGGAGGGGTGAGAGGAGGTCCCTTGTAGCTGCTGTCCACCTTCAGCATCCTCCCACCAGGCTTGGGACTCAGCCAGACCCTGCTTGCAGTGTTGTACTGAATGGTCAGGAGTCTTAGGGAGCTGTGCATCCCTTCGATCTTACTGGGATTTGTGTGAACATCAGAACCACCAGGGAGATTTTTAAAACACTCATGGCTCTGGGTGTGGTGGCTTATGACTGTAATCCCAGTGGCTTGGGAGGCAGAGACAGGAGGATCAAGAGTTCAAAGCCAGCCTCAACAAAAGCAAGGCACTAAGCAACTCGGTGAGACCCTGTCTCTAAATAAAATACAAAATAGGGCTGGGGATGTGGCTTAGTGGATGAGTGCCCCTGGGTTCAATCCCTAGTACCCCCTCACTCCATGCACACCAAAACAAAACCACTCCTGGTTGGGCCACTGCAGACCCATTGAATACAATTTTTTTCAGCTGAGTGCCAGAAACGTCCTTGACTTGTTCAGGTCATTGTTACTGGCACCTTTCCATCTTAAGGAGCTAGTGCCTTGGTCCATGTGTAAGTATATTGTCACGTGCAGGTATAGGTGCAGTTTGGCCCTGGTGAGGAGGGAAGGGAGAGGGCTTTCCACAAGCCTAGGAGTGTGCTCTTCCCTGAGTTACCAGCAGAAAAACATCCTCTGAAAACTAGGCAGGCAGGAGGAGTGAAGTGCAAAACTTTTCAGCTTGTCGGCCACTGGGAAGGAAGAGAGGCTTCGCAAAGGTAAGAGAGAGTGTGGTAGATGTGTCCTTAAGTGCTGAGCAGGAAGCAGAGGGTCAGAAGCAGGCCCAGGACTTGGAAGTGTCCTGGGGTTTACCCTGACAGGAGGTCCTCGCCCTTGAAATGTTCCTCATACTCATCTGGACAAGGTGATGCTGTTGCCAAGACCTGGGGGGCAGCAAAAAAAGGGAAGGCAATATGGATTTCTTATTTTAACTCCCACCATATCCCATCACCCAGCACTGGCCAAGCTCAGTCAATACTTGTTGAACACTAAACACTAACACTTATTTATAATGATCTGGGAACAGTGCTACCCATTTTACTTTTTACAACTTACTTTATCTGCAGCATAACCCTAGAGTACGGATAGCAACCATTATATCCCCAGATGAGGTCTGAAGCTGAGGTGGCTCACCTAGCATTTATGAATGTCCTCAGAGCCCAGCCCAGTGTATGACACCCTCCCTATGGGAAAATGTCTTCTTTCCAAATGTGAAACTTAGGAGAGCCTAGTTAAATGGGCTGAAGCTAATTGGGGCTGTCAGTATTTCTCAAGTCTATCCTCTTGGATGATATTACTAAGAAATAAAGCTAAAAGGAAGTTGATTAAATACTGTGCTTTTTCTTAGAACTTTTGTCCTCTGCTCACATCTTTCCCTTCTCTTGAGAGATTTTGGGGCAGCTAAGCAGTTAGACTGATTCTGGCTGAAGTCTGAGTATGGAGGGACAGAGGTCTTATGGAGGCTGCTCCTCTTTGGGCCCAGAAAGTGTGCTATTTACTGAGTGATCTGGCCAACTCTGGACAGAGCTTCTTCGACCCCTCAGGGGGAATCCAAATCCTCCTGGAGGCACTGGGTCCAGCCAGCACATTGCCTTGGGGACCTAATAGTAGGGACTTAGAGGATACCAGTATTTGCCTTGACTTTATGGACTTAAGAAAAGTTCACAGGCAAATGCCAGCATGAGATTGTCCACTTTGTGACCTCCCACTCTAGGTGAAGCTCACGCATCTCACTCAGTCTCTTCTGGGCCAGAGGGAGGAAGGCAGCCTGGAGAAACTGCTCATAAAGTGGGGCTTATGCAAGCTGCCCTGTGGGACGCATTACCAGGGAGGGATGCTCAGCCTTCAGAAAGATTTACAGCAGGAAGTGAGGGGGAGCGGATCTATAAGTGTGAGGGCAGCATGGGGAGTAGCCATGCAGAAAGGTGCTGAGCCATGCCACAGTCAGAAGGGGCAGCCCTCCCCCCCCCCGTCCCCCAGCAACACCAGCAGAGGCAACAATGGCCTCCTGGCAACATAGCTTCCTTTTTAGACTCACCTCAAAACCCTTCTTCATCTATTTACCAAATCTATTTACCAAATCTTCACCTATTTACCAGATCCTAAGTTATTCACTAACCTGAGAATATTGGAAGAGTCATGGGTTTGTACTGCAGACAAACAGAATCTTAAAATGAGGTGTGTGCACATGTGCTTCCGTATTCGCATGTGTGTCTGGGGGTTAAGGGTGGCGTCTCCAGTGGTGTGTGGTATGTGTGAAGCATGGTGTGGTATAGGAGATGGAGACAATACGATGATGTGATGGTGTGCACAGGTGGCTTTGGGTAAGTGTGTGCATTGGGTGTGGCGTGGTGTGTTTGTGGCTCAGAGGTGGTATGATGATGGGGATGGTGCAGAGGTAATAGTGATGGTGATGAGTGCATGTTTGTATGTTTGTGTGGTGGGTACCGCAAGCACCTTGGAGGGAAGGCTTCTTGCTTCCACCTCATTAAGTGAAACTATCCACCATGGTGAACAGCAAACACTCCTAGATAAGCTTCTGGTGCACATTCTCTGCCACAGATGAAGTTAAGCAGGCACTCTAAGTTGGGGTGGGGAATTGCTAAATGGCATGGGTTCTTGAGAGTTCTATGTAAGAGAATGATGAGTGTGCTCATCTTGCCTCCCTGAGTTATGTGCCAACAGGGACAGATATGTCGCCCAAGGGAGTTGGGAGAGGAGACATTCCCAGGGCTGGATACCTCCACCTGCTGTTTCAGATTCATCTCACCAGCCTGTGACATTGCCTGGTCTCCTCCATTGATGTAATTGGCACCAGATTGAGGGTGATGCTTTCTTGTTCCACTAGGGTAAGAGTCATCTGTGAATTGCCTGATGCAAGGTGGGGCTGTGGAAGGGCAAAGACCAGGAAATGCCAATGGTGCTCTTTTCTGTAACAGTGCCAGATCATCCTCTGTCCAATCCTCAGTCAAGACCCCAAAACCTTGTACCTTCCCATGGGTTCCCATTGTTTCAGGGTTTTTTTTTTTAAAGAGAGAGAGAGAGAGAGAGAGAGAGAGAGAGAGAGAGAGAGAGAGAGAGAGAATTTTTTAATATTTATTTTTTAGTTCTCGGCGGACACAACATCGTTGTTGGTATGTGGTGCTAAGGATCGAACCCGGGCCGCACGCATGCCAGGCGAGCGCGCTACCGCTTGAGCCACATCCCCAGCCCATGTTTCAGGTTTTTAACTTCCCTCTTACCCACTGGTTTTTTAACTTCCCTCTTACCCACTCGATTTTTTCAGAATCGAGTTTACTTTGACATATTGTTCATAATAAGAAAAGATTTTTACTTCAGATTATTTATTTTGTGACCAGCCACCTTATCAAGTTACCTTATTTGTTCTAATTATTTATCAGGATTTGACTATTTTATATTTTGTGATTTTTGTATTACAAGAAATTCTGATAATCTAATTTATTTCCATTTAGACAATAATTTTTTACACTACAGTGCTTGTGGGTTTCCATACCCATTAAATTTAAAGATTAATTTGAATTTTTCTAATTAACCAGAGTATGCCTATGTGTCAATTTTTTTCCTCAAATAATTTATATATAGTTGATCAGGCCTCTTGAGTCTTTCTTCAGGGACATTATTATTGTTCTCTCCTGGGAAAAGTGTTTTATTGGATTTGATCTCTATGTGCTTATTGGTTGACTCATTGCACAATTTTCTTCATCCTCTCCTGGTTAATAATGTACAAAAATCTTCTCTGATATTGTTTATTTATTAATTTAGTATATAGCTTATTTTATCACCTCTATTATCTACACCAAATTTTTAATTTGCTACTTTTTAAGATCTGAAAATAACCTCAAATAACTTCCCATTGTGCCTTCTCAGATCTCTGAAACCATAGTTCTCAGATTTTTATTGTTCTCCCTCTTTCTTGGAGGTGGGCTTGTATTTGCTCTGAATCTTTAAAATTGTTTTGAATGATTTTATCTTTTTGTATATCCAAAAATATTTCATCCCTCCCTCCCTTCCTTCTTAACCACAGAGAAAATACTATCCAATTTTAGGTGCTGAGAGAGACTTTATCAGAGTTTATATGGGTAATTGTCCAAATATTTTAGTTCCAGACTAAAAGAGAACATTGGAAGTTTGCATTTTCTCTAGTCTAATTTAATTAAACCGAGGTTCTCATTGTCTGCCAAGGATAGGAAGAAAATTAGATCAGAGACGGCCCCAGGGCGGAGAAGTTACTCTTATGCACATGTGTTGTCCCAACCTGAAGTTAACTGGTGCTATTTTCTAACTGAGGAAGATGCCCTCTTCAAAGGTGGCTGAAACAATGCTCCATTTTGCTGTCTCCTCCTGCCCACATCAAGTAACCTTGTGGCAAGATCCCCAAGGGGACCTGCACTGTGTGAGATTTTTCCCAGGCCCATTTGCCCCTCAGCTCATCCACACTTCTAGCCCTTGTACCACTGACCTTGAGATTGTATTTTGACTTTGTTAGTGACCACAGTCACTTCCTCCTATTGTGTTTTTCTGTCACATATTTGATGTATTTTCAAAATGGTGACATGCCATTCTCTTGCCTGACTTCGAAGCCTTTCCTATCACAAAAGGAATATATTTCCCTTACCATTGAAAATGGTCTAGCTTTTATGAATAAAAGGCATGGCCTCTGATGCCAGAATATGAAAGGTATCATGGCTTTATCCTAGTTCTTCCTGTCTGTCTCTCCCCTGACCGTTCTCCTGTTAGTATGCATGCACCTAGGGAGTCCCAGGCCCACTTGCAGGATGTTTGCTATGCTGAAGCTCCCATGGTGGAGAGACATTGTAAGGAGACCTCATGGAGTTAGAGAGAGATGCCCCCAGGGACCCCATGTGTTTTCCCAGTTTGAGCCACTAGTTATGTGAGTGAAGGAGCCTCCAGATCATTCTATATCCCAGGCTTTGAGCTTCTCCATGGAGCAGACAAAAACTGATTCTGCCAAACTTTGCCCACATGAGATCCATGAGCAAAATAAATGTTGTTCTAAGTCCCTAAATCCAGGGGTGCTTCGTTAGCCAGCAGTAGATAAGTGGAACATGAATGTTAACTTGCAGGCAGGGACCTCTTCAATCCCATTATGATTTTTATGTATTGCAAACACTTTTCAGAATGCATAGCCTTTCATGTTAACCTTCCCTACTCCATATAGATAAAGACATTTTCCTGTCTCTTTCTTTCTTGGTGGTGCTAGGGATTGAACCCATAGCCTGGGGTATGCTAGGCAAGTGCTCTACCACTGAGCTACATTCCTGCCTCTCATTTTCTTACTTTTATGCTTCCTTGTTCATTTCAATAGGATTGTGGATGAAGAGAAGATTAAGATGTGGCTTCAAATTGTTATCTTGAACAGAATCTTGTGATTGAGTTTCCATTTAAGATATTGAGTTATTTCATTCTGATGCCATATTTTATTCACATCTCAGTGTCAATAAGTTTATCAGATCAGGTCAGCTGTTGTCATTTAGTAAGTCTCAGCTCTGTTGGACTTTCCTTCTTGCCCTGCCTATGTGTATATATGACATTAATTTATAAATGAAGGGGATTTCTAGGTGATCATCTGCTCCACCAGAAATTCAAACTACTTATAAATTTTGTTACCAGAGATAGCAGAGCATTGCCTAAGGCAAGGTAAAAATAATAATGCCCTTCTAATTTCATGGGAATCAACAGTTTTAAAATTACCAGGATCTATAAAAAGAATAGCACAACCCAAAAAGTTAAAATTCCTTAAAATATTAAAGCATTGTGAAATGGGGACTACATCAACGATCATCTTCCATCTGGGTTGACGGATGATTTAAAGTGTTTAAAATATTCCTGAACATGCTGCATGTTGGTAGGTGATTTTCATTGCCATCTTGTCTTGGTTGGTTTTCAGAAGTTGTGCCTGAAACATTCTTTTCTGCATTCTGATGAGCACATCTTTCCTGAGTGTTCTACCTTTTGATGAGAACATTCAAACATAATGTAGAGCAGTTAAATCTTAGGGGAAGTAAGCTCTCTTTAGTTCAGAGGAGGGATGGTTGCAGAAGAGAACCACCTGGCAGGATGGGAAAGGACACAGTCTTTGAGGTTGGATTTGGGAATGAGTCTTGGCACTGCCACTTATTGGTGTGTGATCTTGGGTAAGTTATCTTCTTAGAGTGTTAACTCTCTTTAACTGAATCTTACATGTGTTGGTTTCCTAGGCCTGTCAGAACAAAGTGCCATAAACTGAGTGGCTTAAACAATAGAAAGTAATTTTCTCACAGTTCTGGAGGCTGGAAATCAATATGGAGGTGTTGGCTGCATTGGTTTCTTCTGAAGGCTCTCTCTTTGGCTAATAGATGACCATCTTTTCCAGGTGTCTTCACATGGTCTCCCTTCTGTGTACCAATGTCCTAATCTCCTTTTCTTACAAAGACTCAGGTCAAGCAGGGCATGGTAGCACACACCTGTAATCCCAATCTCTTGGGAGCCTGAGGGAGGAGGATTTCAGGTTCCAAGCCAGCCTCAGGAACTAAGAAAGCCTATAAACAATCTAGTGAGACCTTTTCACAAAATAAAAACTAAAAAGGGGACTGGTGATGTGGCTCAGTGGTTAAGCGCCATAAGTTCAATCCCTGGTACAAACAAACAAAAAGCAAAGACACAGGTCATAACAGATTAGGACCCACCCCAATGACCTGATTTTAATTTAAACACTTCTTCAAAGACCCTTCTCCAAATATAGTCACATTTTTAGGTACAGGGGGATCAAGGTTTCTTTAAGGATTTCTGGGCAGGTAGGGGCATAGATCATACTATGAAAGACTCTTCTCTGACAGGAGTGTATTGAGATATTGAAAAGTATCTGAAAAGTTACACAATTAGGGTGCTCTCGGTTCCAGATCCCTTTGTCCTTGGTGGTATAAGAAAACATATTTATTTTATCACCAAACTAATGTTCCTTCTTTTCCTTTCCAAGAAATTATTTGTGAGAAGTCATGGGAGGATTATCTACTCTCTATTTCTCCTTTACAAAGACCCTACTTCATTAGTCTCAAATGGAATTCCAACAATTTTATTCCTTTATTCTGGAATATGGTTATGATGACTAGAATTGTAACAGCCACCCTCAGACAAGGAGATGACCTTGAGGTTGGAAACCCCACATTCAGTGGAGGAGAGGAAATATAAAGACATCCAGGAAGTGAGTGACGGTGTCTGAATGGCTCTCAGCCTTGGACCTCATTCATGTCTAGGACTTCATGTTACATAAGAGAGAGAGAGAAAAATACCCTGTACATTATTTATGCCATTGTGACGTGAGCCAAAAGTAATTCCTAATGAGAAATTTGAGTTCAGTTGCCAAATCTAAGGTACATGTTAATAAACTAGTTTAATGTGTTTAAAAATAAATCAACTTCTGTCCTTTAAATCTTACCAGTCTCTTCATGGTTGACTGCAGTGAGAGCTCCACTGCCACTGCGTGGGCACACGTGCATAAATCTGTGTTCTGGAAAGTGTGTGTGTGTGTGTATGTGTGTGTGTGTACAGAATTAGAGTGAGCATGCCAGCAGTTGCTATGAGATATATCACAGCACTAGGCAGGGAGCATGCACAGCCTGAGGATTTGGAGATTATCTGAAGTGAAATGGGCAGCCATGGTTTGACATGCATTTTAAAAATCCTGATGTTGCTTAAAGAAAGGACCATTGGCCCGGCATAATGTCGCATGCCTGTAATCCCCAGGCTGTAATACCAGCAATTTGGGAGACTGAGGCAGGAGGGTCACAAGTTCAAGAGCAGCCTCAGCAACTAAGCGAGGCCCTAAGTAATTCAGCAAGGCCCTGTCTCAAAATTTTAAAAATAAACATTAATTAAAAGGGCTGAGTATATGGCTCAGTGGTAAAGCACCCCCCCAACAGTCCCCTGGTTCAATCCCCAGTACCAAAAAAGAAAGAAAGAAAGAAAGGATTGTAGAAGTAAGGAGGACAAGCATAGAAGTAGAATTAGAGAAATCATGAGATCATTTTAGGAGACTTTGTGACTAAGGTAAGGCAGGAGAAATGGTAACAGAGACCAATGTGGTGGCAGTGCAGAGGGAAGAAAGAGGTCAAAGGTAAGATATATTTTGGTAGCAGTACCCATAGATTTGCTGAGTGTTTGGATGTACAGGTTGAAAAATGAAGGAATCAAGGAATATATGCAATTATCTTATTTTAGTAACTGAGGAGAAGGCTGGTTCTCTTAAGATGGATAGGTATTTGGGATATTTTGTCGGGGAGGGAGATGGGGTCAAGAGGTCTCCTTTGATTGGGTATCATTTAAGATACCTAAGATGTACCCATGTGTCTGTGGAGCAATAGTTGGCTACATGGGGCTGGACTTCAGGGAGAGGTTCAAGCCAGACATATACACATCAGTCATGGATGTTAGATGACATCAGAAACCACAGGATTGGATGAGAGCCTAATAAAGAGCGGCCACTGAAGAAAGAGGACAAACAGGGATGGGGTGTCCTGGAAGCCAAGGAAAGAAACCCAGAGGGTGACCAAACAAGAATAATAAATACTGTTGAGAGTTTCAGGAAGGACAGTAGAGTGTTCATTGGACTTAGAAAGAAGGAGGCCATCTCTGACATCAGCAAGAAAGGGCACTCTGTGAGTGCATGGGAGGTTAGGAGGCCAAGAAAACATATGGCGCTAACTCTTGAATTTCCCTGTTAAGGGAGGCAGAGAAGTAGAGTGGCAGGCAGAGGGAGAAGTGAAGTAAAAAAGGATTTAAATACTGGGGAAATCCTGAGTATATTTGTATCTAGAAGAGAGAGAGTGGAGTGGGGGGAGAAGATAGATATTGATGGTATATGAGAGAATAACTGAATGAAATCCCAGGGAATTGAGCCAATGTGAGAACCAAAGTATTATATCGACTCTGGTGGGTGGCCAGTGGGATGGGGGGGAATAATAATTTTAAAAAAATAATTTTTTAAAATCATTTTTTTGCAGTGCTAGGAATAAAATTCAGGGCCTCACGCATACTAAGTGCATGTTCTACCACTGAAGTCCACCCCCCAGGTCTGGTCTTAAAAAAAAAAAAATCTATTGCAGATAATGCTGCAAAGTTCAACTCATTTATATCAATACTTTTTGTTTGTTTGTTTGTTTGGCAGTACTGGGGATTAAACCCAGGGCCTTCTGCATATTAGGTAAGTATTCATTCTACCACTGAGCTAGCTGAATCGTCAACTCTTTTTATTTTTTATTTTGATAGGGTCTCACTAAGTTGTCCAGGCTGGCCTTGAATTTGCCATCCTCCTGCCTCAGCCTCCTGAGAAGTAGTTAGGATTACAGGTGTTTGCCACCATGCCTGGAAGTACCAACACATTGTTATATTCCTAATAAGATCTTAGGGAAAAATTGCCAGAGTCAAGATTATGAAAAATTTTAAGGCTCTTGACACATTTGTGAAGCTCTATTCAGAAATGTCATATCAATTTCTATAATCTCATTTTTACATTACATTGTTTTGAATATACAAAAATATTTTTTAGTCACCATAATTTTTCTTTTGTAAATAGTCTGCAATTGTTCTCTTGAATACTTTTAGAACCATAGCTTTGGTGATTTTTAACATATGTGTGTATAAGTTTTTATAGATTAATAATTGCTCCCTTTGCCATACTTGTAACATAACTATTTCCTACTTTGCTTTTTATTTACACTTTTCATGATGTTTTACATTTTTTATGGTTTTCCATTGTGATTTCCTCTGTTCAGTTCATTCTTAGAAAGTAATTTTTCCCCCAAGAAACAATGCTTGAAAGAGAACTTTTAAAGTCTGGGAAGCTCTGGATTGCCCTGCACCTCTGTACTGTGATTATATGGCTCAGCAATGCAGCAGTTCACCTAACTCCCTTGCATTTCCAGTCCCAGGAAATGAAACATACCCAGAGAAAATCCATCATATTTCATGTCTTTTAAGCAACAAAGAACAAAACTCAAATAATCCACATCATCATTATTTGATCAAGTCCTCAGTGGCAGAGCTCTTGCTTAGCTTATGTGAAGCACTGGGTTCGATCCTCAGCACCACATAAAAATAAATAAATAAAATAAAGGCATGTTGTCCATCTACAATTACAAAAAAAAAATTAAAAAATAATCTACATCAGAACAATTGGCCATAGAAACTTTCACAAATGCAATTTTTGCAATATCAGAACTTAAGCCAAGTAACAACCAACCCACATCATAAAGCCCAAAATACTGCATCAAGTTACCAATTTTCCATGTAAACTTGCCTTTCAGTTTTTTATTTGATGAAATATTCCTTTGTTTCATCAAGAGAAACTGCTAGTCTGTGATCACTAGACCCTTTCCTCTCTCCATCCCTTCTTTTCAGAATGCCACACAGGAAATTATGATGGATCTATAGTTGTGATAGGAAAATGAGGTGTCCCTGGTCTCTGTCTGTAATATATTTGGAGGAATAGAACATGAAAGTGAGGCACGGGCACTCATTTCACCCTATGATAGGGCAGTGAGGCTAATCCAGAGGAGGAATCATTAACTTGATGACCAGAGAATACCAGGTCACTCATGGAATGGATAACAGTAAAAGCTACTTACAAGAATTTCTTTGAAGATCTTTATCACTTATTATTTCTTCCTTCTCTCCTACTTGACCCTTCCTTGTCTTTTCTATCTGGCATCACTCTTAAACTTGGGCAAGATGGTACCTGATTTGGATCCATGCTTCAGAGGACCTACCCTTATTTTCCTTGTTCTCCCTTGGATTGAAGAATCTATAGGTCAAGGAATTTTGACCACTTAGATTTAGCTCCCTTTCAAGATCATGCTTTGAGAAATTGGGACCCCAGAATTCCCTGTTTTAAAGACTCTGAGCCTATTTCTAGAGCATGTATGAGTGTCTTCCCTGGGTCTAACCTCTGATGCTCTGTGTGAATGTTACTCAAGTGAGGCTCTTTGAAAGGGATGTGGATAAAGCTGGGACTCAGAGCTGAGGTATACATGCATATGAATGCTGTCCCTCCCAGTGTGGGAACTGATGAGAAGAAAAAGGAAGCAGGTTGTAGGCCATAGACTGAACAGGTGACCACTCCATTTATGATACTGTAGTCTAGAACTCTGAGGATTCCAAGATTTCTGAATTTTACCCACCATGTGGGAGGAAGTTGTACAACTTAATCATTGTTCCTTGATAGTCAATTGTAAATGTTTAGACATAGAGCATATGGGGTATATGGTATATGGGTCTCCACTTGTCCTTTTGTCCTTGGCCCTACCTATGTTGGGGTTTACCCATCCAGTCTGTTCCTCCATCTATTTTCTGCTTCTCATTTCTTTTCAGCTCGTCTTCTTTTCTCCTCTGAGCTGGGAACTGATTCTGATTTGGAGCTGGTGGTGATGTTGTTTTCCTTTGCTCCCTGCCCTTCCTGGATCATTCCCCCACCTTTCCAATTTGAGAATCTTGTACAGAACGACGGCTATTTCTGGAGGACAAACAGAAACCACTATAAGGACTGAAAAATATTTAATTAAAAATGAGCAAATGGAAACATGCTGTGTACCACTCAGGCTCAGGTGTGTTTCTCTTGTATATTTCTTCTATCCAATCACCTACCTCCACATGGCTTTCCTTTCTGAGTTGGTTAAAGATGGCAAATGGGGACAGGCACACTTGTTTAGTTACATTTTGGTTTTCATTAGATCTCTCTCCAAAATGACTTTCTTCATCCCCAATACTAGGGTTTCGTCAGGCCAGTATGCCTAAAAATTTTAAAACAGAATGAATTTTAAAAACACTCGCTGGGCCCAACCCTCATAGGTTCTGAGTCAGTAGGTAAGGATGGGTGAAGATTAGTATTTGTAAGCATTGCCCAGGTCATGCTGCTGCTACTATTCCAGGGCATACCCTGAGAACACTGCTAGAGGTCATCAGGGTGTGTAGAATTTCCCTTGTGTGAATCCCTGTTGCTAACATGAAGTCACTTTGAACTTGTGGTCCCTGAGCAGATGCTGATTGTGCTTAGAACATTGCCCAGAGGCAAGAAAAGTGACTTGGGACTCCAGTTCTTAGTCCCATGGACCGGCAGGCTGCTTATTTCGGAATGTCAGGGGAGTTTCTCCCACAGAGGCAACTTGAGCTTCAACTTGGCAGAATATAAAACAGCTTTGGCCATGCCCTTCCCTGCAAGCTCCTCTTTAATTGTAGAAATCTGGGTGGCCTTCACATAGTTGTTTGTATAGCAAGAGAAAGGAGATAAGTTTGGTAACCTTGGAAGACCAATCTCTTTTTCCAAGCCTCCAGAGAAGCAGTGCCCAGAGGAGCAAACGCTGTGTGTGGGAAACCAGAGAGGGGCTCTGGAGGGTGGACTGGGAGGCCAAAGAGCAGATGGCTTTTCTAAAGGATAAATGTCTCCTGATCTGCCTAAAATCACTTCCTGCTGTGTGAGGGTTCATTAGCTGGAATTCCCTAAATGACAACATTCTAAATCTCCTTAGTGAGACTCCAGGCCATGATTCTTCCAACCAGGCGTTAATCACACAGAAAAACAATCTTGGTTCCGATGACTGGATTATGGCAGCCATTCTGAAAAAAAAAAATGGCTCTTAAATGGAACCTTTTCGGGATTTGCATCTGATAGGGACACAGAATTCTCTGTCAACAACCAACCACATGGGCTTTAGGGCACTGACTCAAGCAGCCACCAGCCGGGTGCCCAGCATCTCGTCTTTACTCACCTTATTTTCTCTTGTGCAAATTCATAGGCCAATCACTGCCCTCATTTTCCAACCTCACCTTTCCCAAATGACTTTGGTTGTGGGTTGCTCTTAATCTACTCTGGATTTGTCATGCAATGAGAGCCTCCACTGCAATGAGACAGTTTCAATTTCATAATAATAATAATCAGTGCTACTGGTAGAGCATGAACTCTGTGTCAGGACCTGTGCCAAGCATTCTTCATGCATGATCCCATATAATCCTCACAACAGTCCTAGGAAATGGAGTTTATTGTCCCCAATCTACAGATGAGGGAACTGAGGCTCAGGAGTTAAATAACTTTCCCAAGATCACACATGTCCATGTCCACACAGTCCATGCAGAGGCTCTTCTATTTTGTACTTGATAAATGTTTATTAATTTAAGTCCATAAATATATCTACATATGCACAAAGATGAATTTTACAGGCAGGTTCAAACCTCCTGGATTATTTAGAAACAGAAAACTCACTTAACCAAGCACTCCATTTCCTAGAAAAGTCAGTTAAGGGAATTGTTCAAGTGTAGTCAATACTCGATCGATACACAGTTACTACCATAATAGGAGATAGCCTTAGTAGAAATGGAAACTCTGAGTAATCAACAGAGCTATGTTTGTGATCAGACTTTTCTTCCAGTGAATAGCATTTTTGTATAAAAATTATGGCAGCCTACCTGAGGCTTATAGCAGTTGGGAGCAAACTGCTTCTTTTTCTAGAAGCATCTTTGGTGTCCATATTTCTTTAGCCAGTACCTCAAGACATACTAGGTGGCATGACTTACTTCTGAGCTTGCTCTGAACACGGTCTTGGTTTCACACTGGGAGTGTGTGTGTATGTGTGTGCACAGGAGGTGGGTGTGAATTATGAGACTGGGTGGCCTACCTCTGAGACATGGTCCCTTCCTGCTACAGCCAGAAAGGAGAAAAGACTTCATTCCTTGCAATGTTCTAAAACCTCAAATGTCTACTTTTATCCTGTAATAGCTTTGATGGGGGGGAGGGCATTTCATAATTCTGTGAGTTTACTCTCTTCTTCCTTTCTTAAAATTCAGTGAGATGATCTAGAAGAAACGTGTTTTAATATGATATGTATTAAAGGAACTACCCTGATTTTAGATTCAGAATATCTAGATTTGAAACCCCAGCTATGTTGCCTATAAACTGAGGAGGACAATAGGCTGAGCTTCCATGAGAACCCCTATCCCAGTTTTAATATTTACATATTATATATATTTAAATATTCAGCCTTTAAATTTTTAAAAAATTTTAAAAATACCTGATTGAATTCTAAAGGAATCAGAGGACGTTTCAAGGACCAGAGCTACAAATGGAGTCACATTGGTGAGAGAGCACACAGGTTGGATGGGCTTAGTGGACACCCACAGGAGATGTATGGCTTGAAGGAAAAGGTTTCCTGCTGATGTGAAAGTACAACTCATCTACTTTCATGAATCAGAGGCAGCCAGAACCTGGTTCTTAGGGAAAACAAAACAAAACAAAAAACCTGAGAACCAAAAAGGTTCTCATGAATGGGGAGAAAAAAATGTCCACCCCATCCCTAGAATGGCACGGACTTGGGCTCTCTGCCCTGGATCCCAGGTGGAAACAGAGTTAACTGGGAGTTAAATCCCAGTTATGTGGAGTGTGATGGGGCCGGGACTGAATTCTTGTGTGATACGTAATGTGGAAAAAATCATTGTGTGGGAACCCAGAGACCAACCTAAAACCCCATTGTCTTGGAGTGGCAAACACTCTAGGTTCCACACGGAGGCATTCATAGATACCTCTAAATAATCTCCTAATTAGCTTTACTCTGCACTGGGATAGCATTTCCGGCAGTCTTGCATCTATAGCCTCAAAATGTATACACTTTTCGGGGGAGACCCACAAGATCTACTTATGAAGTGCGGCATCTGCTTGCTTTTTTCTAGCTCTGAGGGGTCTGATCACTACTCCCTGCTGCCTGCCCAAGAAAATAGTCACAACCAGCTAGTTATCTCCTTTTTTTTTTTTTTCTGGTAAGAACTCTTTTCTGAATCTCTTTGTTAGAAGTTTTAACACCTATGTTAGATATTCAATCCTGGTTTCCCAGAATAGATTTGGCCACAGAGACACATATTGTAGTCATTTGAGACACTGTGTCACTTCTGTCATAGCTCTATACCCAACAGCAACTATTCCAGATTCCCTGGCTCTGCCTTTGACCACAATGCCCCCCTACCCACCTCCATGTGGAAGTGTGCATCCCTCTCCCACAGCTCCATGCCTCTTTATCTGTCCTCTGTATGTCTTGTCACTTTCTTGTTGAATGCTTCCATTTATGTACCTGAGTCATCTTTCTTCCTAACAACCAGCCCCATCATGCTAAATTCAAGGCATCTTTCATCAAACCTCATGCTTTATAAGATTTAGTGTCCAAATTATATAGTTATAAAAGCCATACAAATTTTGTGATTTCCATTTTGAAATCACTGTCCTTCTTATTGTTTGGTGCTTAGGTCCCTTCTGGGACATTGTTTATTCAAGTGTGTCTCTGTTTCTTATTCAAGGAAGATTTTATGATCAATAACCTGCGATGGGTGATTTAAATGCCATTCACATCTATCATTTATTAAAGCAGAGGAAAATGCTGTTTGTGTGCACACATCCACCCATAAAGGTGTGATGAGCATGTTGGGGTCAATTTGTATCAGTCTTCTTTTGGAATAGAGCGGAATAGAGCAATAGCTGGGCTGCAGAAATTTTTCTTTTCTTTCTTTTTTAAAAATACTTTTAGTTGTAAATGGACACAATACCTTTATTTTATCTATTTACTTTTAGTAGTGCTGGGGATCAAACCCAATGCCTCACACATGCTAGGCAAGTACTCTATCACTGAGCCACAAGCCCAATCTATCTTTTCCTTCTTTCTTTCTTCCTTCCTTCTTTTTTATTCCTTCCTTCCATTTTTCTTTCTTTGGCCTGGGCATTGAAGCCAGGAGCACTTAACACTTAACCATTGAACAACATCCTCAGCCCTTTTCATTTTTTAATTTTTATTTCTATTTTGAGACAGGGTCTCACTATATTGCTTAGACCATCACCAAGTAATTGAGGCTGGCCTTGAACTTGTGATCCTCCTGCCTCAGCCTCCCGAGTTGCTGAGATTACAAGGCATGTGCCACCAATAGGCATGTGCCAGTGTGCCCCACTAGAGACTCTTTTAGTTCTTGCTCCAATACTACTAAAACAACCAAAGACCTACCTAAGGTGTTTGAGAAAAAACAACCCACGTTTCAAAGGCAGTGGTGGTACTCCACCTTCTTGTTTAGGGCAGGACAGGATTTTGTTATTCTCTTTAGTGTTACTCACTGTTTACTTCTCATGAGTTTCTGTGTCTGTCTCTTTTCCATTTCTCACCAGCAATCAACATACCTTCTACCAGTTAGACACTCCTTAAGATAATAGTGATTGCAGCCTCTGGGAGACTGGGGCAGGGAGAGGGGGAGTTCAAAACAAAACAAAATGCCAGGGTGGCTGGAGGATGTTTTAGCCAGAGAACTTTTGTTTTCTGGAAAAGGAAATCCTTTCAAATAAGCTTAAGTGAATAGGGCATTTATTATAAGAATGTAAAGGGATCCCACAGAAACACAGCTCTAAGACAGACAGCAAGTTCTCCTGGGAACTGGAAAATCACTGGAAGAGTCCATTCTTTGACCTTTTCCCCATGTATTCCCTTCACTCACTCCATCTGTCTTCACCTGCAGACCTTCTTTTTGACTCACTTCCTGGCAGGTGATTACCATAGTCCCCCGCAAATAGCTGTCTTGTTTCCTGCCCTTGTGACCTTCCATTGTCCCTCCCAGAACTAACCAGCCCAGTCTCTGGGCCTCAATTCCAAGTCCCTGGAAGAGTAAGACTGATTGACTCTGCTTGGATCAAGTGTCTACCCTGGTGTAATACTGCACCCAAGATTAAGGATGGCATCTGTATAAATGCCACATTTTTTTATCCATTCATCTATTGAAGGGCATCTAGGCTGATTCCACAGTCTTGCTATCGTGAATTGAGCTGCTATGAACATGGATGTAGCAGTGTCCCTGTAGCATGCTCTTATTAGGTCTTTAGGGAATAGACCGAGAAGGGGAATAGCTGGGTCAAATGGTGGTTCCATTCCCAGCTTTCCAAGAAATCTCCATACTGCTTTCCAAATTGGCCGCACCAATTTGCAGTGCCACCAGCAATGAACAAGAGTGCCCTTTTCCCCGCATCCTCTCCAGCACTTATTGTTGTTTGACTTCCTAATGGCTGCCAATATACACTATGGAGTATTACTCTGCATTAAAAAATGACAAAATCATAGAATTTGGAGGGAAATGGATGGCATTAGAGCAGATTATGCTAAGTGAAGCTAGTCAATCTTTAAAAAACAAATACCAAATGACTCCTTTGATATAAGGGGATTAAACAAGGACAGGGTAGGGACGAAGAGCTTGAGAAGAAGATTTACATTAAACAGGGATGAGAGGTGGGAGGGAAAGGGAGTGAGAAGGGAAATCGCATGGAAATGGAAGGCGGTCCTCAGGGTTATACAAAATGACATATAAGAGGAAAGGAGGGGTAAGACAAGATAATACAAATGGAAGAAATGATTTACAGTAGAAGGGGTAGAGAGAGAAAAGGGGAGGGGAGGGGAGGGGAGGGGAGGAGGGATAGCAGAGAATAGGACAGACAGCAGAATACATCAGACACTAGAAAGGCAATATGTCAATCAATGGAAGGGTAACTGATGTGATACAGCAATCTGTATATGGTGTAAAAGTGGGAGTTCATAACCCACTTGAATCAAACAGTGTAATATGATGTATTAAGAACTATGTAATGTTTTGAATGACCAATAATAAAATTTAAAAAAAGCAGAATCTAATGTAATAAAAAAGAAGCATGAAAAAAAAAAAAAGGATGGCATCTGGAAAGACGAAGAGAGAAGGAGGAGAACTTTCTACATGTGCATATGTTGGAAAAATCTCTTTAGACAGATGTGGATAGCAAGAGATTTTTGAATATAAAAATGCAAAGTCAGTGTTTACTCTGGACCAACTTAAAAAATATCAAAAGCATGTCTCCAGTTCCAATCCAATATGGATACTCTTTCCATGACCCAATAGACCCAGGAGTACACTTCTTAGATAACTTTCTATATTGAGTGTTGAAATACTGGGAATAGACTGAGAAGGACAAAGTTTTTGGAGCAACCCTATCAATAGCCTCTTCTCAAATTTTTACCACATCAAGGAAGGGCCTTTGCCTTCAAAGAAAGAAGATTACTTTTGTGCATAATTCACAGATTCCCTTACTTGGAAATGATTTAAATTACAGTTTCTTATTCAATTTATGTTTGAGAAAACAGTTTGCATTTCTGAGAACACTCACTTCCCAAAGCATATTTCTTGAGGTTTAACGACTATTTTCTTAGTTTATCAGGGTTTGGTGACTCAAGAATGAAATTGGAATTTTTTTTTTTTTTACTTCTTCTATGTAAGAAAGGGAGTGGGATGTTGTTTGTGCTCTTTATAACTACTTTTCTGGACTGTAGCCTCTTACAGAATCACATAGGGCGACACTGTCTTGTCCTATGATATCTTCCCAATTCCCCTGAATCACAGCATGTATCATACTAATGGATTCACTCAGAGACAAAAAAGAAAAAAAAGCTTTGAGGAAATAATGTGAGTCAAACTAGCAATGATGACAACCATGGCAACCATCTCAGTGGCTGCTTATCAGAACTCCCTAACATTTTATATTTAATTTATTATTTAATACTCATATAAAATTATGATGTGGCATTATATCCATTACATAGAGAAAACTTAGATGACTTGAGTATTTTTATTTCTTTTGTCTGCACAAGACCTAGGTTGTGTCTATATAATACCCAACACCTAATGAATCTAATGTCAGTTTGGGGGTCCCACATATCTAAAACTAGTTTTTATTTGCATTAGGGTTTCTTTGTTATATAACCTGGTGGTTATTTTTATCACTATTTACAAATTATAATTTTCCTATGTCTGAACAAAGTAAAATGGAGACTTTCACTTCAGGGCTTATTTTGGGTTACATACCCTACTAACCAATTCAAAATAATGCATATGTTTATTTCATTCAACTACAGCCATCATCAATACCCCATGAAATCAGCAAAAGGAAAAAGGAATCTGTGGCTTGCTGTACACAAAAGTCAATGTGTGAGTCCTAAGAAGTTATATAAAAACAATAATAGTGAGGCCATTTTTTTTTCTCCTACACAATGTAAAATAGGCAGATCTTTTAAGGCCAACATTTGAAAGTATTGAAGTCATTCTTTTGTGGATTTAAATAATAAGGAAACAAAATTTCTCACTACCAATAAAAATATTATTTATGATTGCCCACTCATAAATGCTGCATTATTGCTCACTTTGTTCTAGTAAATAATTTTTAGACTTTTTTTTGGAGTTGTAGATGGACAACATGTATTTATTTTATTTGTTTATATTTTTGCTAAGGATCAAACCCAGTGCCTCACAAGTGAGAGGCAAGTACTCTGCCACTGAACTACAGCCCCAGCCCTCTAGAAAATATTTGCATTTCATTAATATTTATAGTGACATTATTCATGTTTGGGAGAAGAGACTTCAATTGGGAATATTATCACTTTTATTGAGGTTAGTTTTAAATTTGCAAAGTATACTGTCCACATCAGATATCTCCAAAGTGTCTGAATCTGTGTAGAACTATTAGACAAAAATAGTGAGTTGGGAACCTGAGAGTTTTGAGTTTTTATTGCTGTCACCAACGACTTGCAATAGAACCTAGATCTTGCCTTTTCGTGTCTATAACTTTGAAAAAAGTCTGATATTCGTTTCCTAAAAAATGAACTTGATCTTCTTCTTCCCTCTGAGAACAACTTTATGGTCACCTCATTGTTCAAGGACCATTTCTTTTCTTTATTCATCAGTAGAAGGCAATGTTATGGTACAGAGAGCACAGGGCATTTGGGGCTGGGCAGAACCAGCTTTAAATCTATGGGCTGTCGTTTACTAGTTTGTGATCTTTGTAAAAACATTTAAGCTCTTTGAGTTTTAATTTCCTCATCTACAAAATTTTGGGGGGATAATGATTGTCTTCCAGAAAAGTGATGAGAATTAGAATAAAATCAGCATAACAGGCATTTAGGAAAGTTTGGCTCTCTTATGATATTATGAAGAATGTTATAATTAACAGTTTCTGATGGTTTGAAGAAAAATTCCTCTGACTTCATGGAGGTTTTTCAAGAATCATTTCAAGAAAGATAACGGCTTTCTTGGTCTATGCGTGAATGGAGTGACTTAAGATTTTTTTCCCTGCATTTTTTTCTGTTCACTCTTTTATTCATTTATCCACTAAATATATACTATTATTTTCATTAAATCATAGGAATATTTGAGGAAAAACTGTGACAGGGAGATGGGTTGAGGTGGGATCTCTCTTGATGCTGTAATAATATTAGGGAGTTTAGTTTTAGATACAAAAATAAATGCAAAGCTTAAATATCTAGGGAGATACTGGGATTGGGGAGGAGAACATTAGTTTATGTCCCTCATTTTAAAGAATGAGTCTTGTTAATTTTGATCAGTCATAATGTCCTTGGACTTCCTGGTTGATGTGCGATTTTTAATACTGGGAATTTAACTTTAAAAAATGGTTAGAACAAGGAGTCAGGAAGGAGATTCTCTTATTTTCACTGTAGTTGTTGCCAAAGTTTATCATCATGGTAGTAACTTCATAAAATTCCTAAGTCGTCATTAGAATACATACAATTCCCTCCAGGTATAGCTTCACATCATTTTATTTATTAATTGATTTTACGAATGCTATTGAGTCATTTTGAAGATGACCCTATTGAAATTAGTCGAATCCTCTTTGGGGAGAATGACTGACATGGCCAAGGGGAAATAAAAGGTGACATTGCATAGGTATCACTGGTCCTTTGATGCACATCTGTAGTTGTTCTTCCTAAGTGTTGGCAATGGTTCAACTCCTAGATCAAACTTTTAGGTTTTTTTTTTTTTTTTTTGGTACTATACTAGAGATTGAACTCAGGGGCACTGGACCACTGAGCCACTTCCCAGCCCTATTTTGTATTTTATTTAGAGACAGGGTCTCACTGTGTTGCTAAGCACCTCATCATTGCTGAGGTGGCTTTGAACTCACAATCCTCCATCTCAGCTTTCCAAGCCACTGGGATTACAGGCGTGTGCCACCATGCTGGCTAGAAGTTTGGTATTCTTTGCCATTCCATTAAACTAGGCCATTGATGGTCATGGTTTCAGGTCGAGAAGAGCCAGCAGAAAGCATTTGGGACTAAACAGAACTGACTTTAAATCTAGAGCCTGTCATTTACTAGTTTGTGATCTTGTCAAAACATTTGACCTCTTTGAATTTCAATTTCCTCACCTACAAAAATGGAAATAACAATGATCTGCCTGTGATTGAGCCTATAAAGATGTTCTGTCCTCTCTCTTGAGTTTTGAAGAAACACCTTCAAGGCATCTATTTAAAAGGACAGATAAGTTCTTCCATAATTGAGAACACTTTTCTGGCTAGTCAAGACTCAAGGCCCAGTCTAGCTGAAATGTGAGACCAAATGAGGCTCTCTGTGGGAACTAGTTCTGTCATCCCTCTTGGCTTTTACAGTCATTAGCAGCGGGCTAAATGATTTGGAACATTCTACCAGTGACTCAGATAGCTTTCATTGCTTTGTTTACTTTTCATCTTCAAATTCTTCAGATTTGCCTAATTTAAAAGCTTTCTTTTTAATAAGTGTGGACAACTTAACGTTGGGTTTAAGCAAACTAGAAAAGGTTTCTTTCATTTGAACACGATCTATCTGATCCTTTGTCAGTGTTCTTGACAGTCATCTGTAAATTTTTCTGTACATTATTCTCTCTGTCTCTCTGACACGCATGCGCACTCGTACGTACATACATACACACACACACACACACACACACACACACACACACGGAGCTGGAGGTTGATCATTCCAAAAGTAGACATAGATTATACTAAAAATACCAGGAAGCCTGGGAGAAGGGTTTAACATTTAAAATTCTGATATCTGACTTCCATTGGGAAGTCTCAAACCATCAGGGTGGGACAAATGGGTGATGGTGGTAATACGGTCAAGGTGGAACAGTTCAGACTTAAACTCTGGCCATTTGTTTACTTATCTCCTATGACTATTTTCTTACTACAAAGGCAGAGTTGAGATGGAAGCATTATATCCCACAAAATCTGTAGTATTTACTACCAGATCTGTAACAGAAAAGGTTTGTTCCACTCTGATCTGAAGGATTTCCATTTTTCAAGCTCTAAAACTCTGTAATTGCTCTTCATATTCAATGGCCTGATTCAATGGGAAGGCAATGAATAAAAAAATTCTCGTAGTCCCTTCTAGTTCCAAAGGGTTTGTTCTAAGATTTGGACCATTCCCAATACCGTGTCTCCTAGTGTCTCATAAACTGGATAACTTTTTATTTTCACTTTGAAGGCCAAGATACATGTACTGGATGATAAGAGGAACTTGAGAGCAAAGACTCAGATCCTTCAGGAAGAGAAACTGAGATGGAAGGTGATGGGAAGGTGAGAACTTGGAGGAGTTTGGTGAAACAAGAAAGGGCTGCTCAGCACACACTGGGCTGGGTCGCCAAACCCCCTCCTTCAGAATTCTTCTGAGGTAGAGTCTGAATGCCATACGTAGTGAAATCGGTTGTGTAATGGGGCAGTTACCACTCAGCAATGTTAATGGAATGAGGTTGGACCAGCTGGTTGGCAGAGGGGGTTTTCCCTTTGGGAAATGTGTCTGTGATTTATAATGTGCATCGACTACAAAGAAGTTCTGAGCAGTAGGAGGAGGGGACAAAGAGAGACCGAGAAAAAGGGAGGAAAAGACAGTGGGCTGTTAGGACACCAAGGAGCAGCAAGCCAGGAGCATTACCAGTGCTTTGTATTAGGCACTGTGAGGTGCAGAGGAGAATGGGATAGAATCTTTCCCCACCCTGGAAGCTCAGTTTTGAACAAGAGGCTTACAGAGGGAGCATGGCTTCCTGAAGAATAAGAAAAAAAAATACCCTAAGGAAGGACAGAGCAAGAGGGATGTAATTGGTTTTTTAAAAATCATAGAGAAAAATGCTTAGATTATCCAAATCTTACATTTATATCAAATTCTAGCAAGACCCAGAAATGCTAATGATAAAAAAGTTTCTGCTGAAAACAGGCCCTTGTGTCTATGCGCGTCATCCTGGTATATAGGATCTCTCATGATCTATTTATATCTTATCTTTCCAGCTTCATCACTCATCTCTGTACCTTTCCTGGTTCATTCTCAGCCACACTGAATTGTTTCCATTTCTTTTAATACACCTGCCACTTTAGCTCTTGCCTCTGGCCTTTGTCATGCTGATCCTCAAGTAGAATTCCCTCCAGGTTAAGTCTGCCCCATATATTCCTATTTTTACTCCTTTGAAAAGAAAATGCCTTTTGATACAGCAATTCCTTATCTAGGAGTTTATCCAATGAGAATAATAAGAAATGAGCACTGAAATGCATGGAAAGGAATAGTATTCCCAGTATTCCTTCTATTAGGAAAATCTGGAATGAACAGTAGGGGTTAATGGGAAGACTCCTGTTCCTTCTCCTTCAGCCCTCACTGAGTCTCTGCCTGGTCTCCTCCAGGAAGCCTCCTCTGACCCACAAGGCTAGGTCAGTTTCAGACATATTCCCTACTGGAAGCAAACCCTTGACAAGGATTTGAGTGCTTATAATTTTATTTTGGAGGCAATCCTCAATAAAACAAACAAAACCAAAATGTCAATGGAGTAAGCAAGTAAGACAAGAAAAGGAAGAAAACACGGGAGAATTTCAGAAGTCCAATCCACGGTTGGCCAACCCCATAGCTTTGAGCTCAAGGTGAGGCAGAATATGATGGCAGAAGGGCATGATGGAGGAAAACTGCTTAGCTCATGGCTGCCGGGGTGGGGTGGGGTGGGGAAGAGACACCGCTGAGAAGATGAACCCTTTCAGGGCACATCCCCAGTGCCCCTCTTTATCCAGCGATGCCCCACCTGCCTACAGTTACCACCTGGATAGTTCATTCAAACTAGAATGGACCAGTCAGGTTACAGTTCTGATAATCTAATCATTTCACATCTGAACATTCCTGCATGGACACAGAAGCTTTTGAAGGACTCCTCATATCTAAACCATAACACTGGATGACAATGAATGTGGACACTGTGGGGAATGTGGGAGTCAGGGTGGAACTTGGCATGGCAGAGTTATCCTGTGTGAGGGGTGAGGGAGCTGGGGTGTAGGCACCATGTGCATTAGTCAGTGGTTCAGGGGGAGGAAGTGAATTCCTTGGCACTGCTACCCTGTGGCATGGACATGTAGAGGGGACTTGGGGGGCTCAGAGTTGGTGCTTCATCAAGGAAGTGTTGCTGACAGCAATTGTAAGTAGGGTTGTTGTGATCTGAAGTGGTAAGGGCCAGAAGTTCTGAGAGGGGCATGAATAATTCCATTTCTCACATTTCCTGTTAGATTTGAAAGGCACTGGCACGGGGGGTGGGGGGGGGAGGGGGTTTGAGGACAGTGAAGTGCTGGAGGCTGGCTGTGCATCCTTTTCTCAGAGAGTCTTACTTTGGAGTCTTTGTATACTGTTTCCCAATGGGCTAGTTCCTCCCCCACCCCCCGCCCCTTTCATGGTGGCCTCAAAGGCTTAGACTCTTTCCTGGAGGACCAGAGATTGAAAGGTAAAAAGAGAACCAGAAAGAAGCTGTATTGCTTTTTGACAGCCTTAGCTTCCTTATCATAGTGTCAGCCATGCCCAGATTCAAGGGCAGAAAGTGTAAACCCCACTTCTCCATGGCAGAGGGAAGAGATTAAAGACATGTTGCCAGAACATGTGGGATGGGAGATATTGCTGTGGCTATCTCTAGAAAATATGGCCTGCCACCTGCTATCTGAGTGACATTAAGGAGATACATGTTAAAGCTTTTCTTCAAAGTAATCACAATCAACATCTCTAGATACCCCTGAGTATTACTGGGACTCTTAAGGTTCAGAATCTTTGTACAATTCTAGCAGATATCACATTTCTTTGCCAAAGCTATTTAGCTTAGTTAGAGCTCAGTCTTGTGCCTGAGCTTCGGGTATATGTCAGCTGACATTTCATCTATGAGATACACTATATAATAAGCACTTTGGAGAATAGTGTGGCAAATGTCACCAATGGTAGAAACCATAAAGAAAAAGACCAATAAGTTTGACTACAGATAATTTTAAAACTTCAGCAATCTATAAGATTAGCTTGGAAATTAAAGGAAAATTAAAACAAAGAAACTTTTACAACATAATAAAAGACAAATAATTGGTATTCTTAATATATGAAGAAATTTCATAGCTAAATTAGAAAGGATAAAATGCCCATTAGGAAAAGCACAGGAATAATAAATAGCTAATCCCCAAGGAAGAAACAAATAATCAAAATAAATGAAAAATATTTTCTCTAATCATTTCTTTACTAAAAGTAATAGCACTTTATACTTGCTTATCAAATAACACAGTGAGTCACCATTTTAATACCCAGTTTAAATGAAATAATTTGCCTATCAAATTGATGAAGATGAAAAAGAATTATAATACCACATTGGCAGGAGTGTGGGGAAATGGACTCTCTCACACGGTGCTGGAGGGGATGAAACAGCACAATTTTTCTGGAGGACAGTTTTATAACAAGCACATAATCTCTTTGAAGAGATATGCCCTTTGTTCCAGCAGTAAGACAGGAGCAGAAAAAATGTGTGGAAGGAATGTTGTTGTTTACAGTAGAAAAATTTGGAATTAACAGTAGTGGTTAACAATGGAACACTGCACTTCGTTATTTTAAAACTGATTACATATATATGTGTGTATATTCACAAATTGAAATACGTTCATAATATATTTTTAAGTGAAAGGGTACACAAAGCCATTTCAAATTGGCAAATCTAGTGTGTGTGTGTGTGTGTGTGTGTATGTGTGTGTGTGTGTGTGTGTGTGTGTGTGTGTGTATTTGGAAGAATAGCTCCATATGTGTGTATACATCCAGGAGGGAAACCCATGAAATGCTATACATCTAAGTATTATTGGAGATTATTTATAAATGTATGATTATGATTGATCTGTTTAGAGTCCTTTAATCAGTATATCCTAAGGCTTTTTCTTAAATGAATGTATTCCTACCATATAAAAAGTTATAAATGTAAAAAAAAAGTTATAAATGTAAATGTGACATTCAACCTTTTAAAAAACGTATGTGACATTACATAAAAATACCTTGATATACTCTAGTTATAAAAATTCAAATAATATGGTGAAGGTATAACTATTAATATATAACATATTTTAGATATGTGTACATAGTATAAATAGTAATGCATAATCTATAATAAAATACTCTATTGTCATTAAATTATTTTATAAAGGGAAAAATATTAGGCCAGCTTCTGTTCCTCATCTTTCATCAACAGAGCCCAGATATGGTTAATTCCCACACCAAGAGATGCAGTGGTTGAACACTTTAATAAGCACCTGTCGTCTCAGTGTAATGACCAAGTATAAGTCAGGAAACCACATGTGTAACAGAGGAGGCAGGGTGTGGCCATTAGGAACTGCCCCTTCCCAGGAGAAGTACCTAAAGCTGGGCTGACCATACTTTGACCCAGAAGCCCAGCGTTCCACCTAGGGAGGTGCAGTTTTGATGGAGTGGAAGGAAGATAATGTAAGGCATGCAGAGCTGGGATGTAGGGACTGTCTCTGAAATTTAAGGCTGACTGTGGTTCTGAATGCCAGTCCAAAAGGCATTACTGAAATGGAAATTGTAGAAGTGAAAAAAAATCTGTTCTCCTAAGGCTGATGGGTAAGAGATTCAAGTCAAATTGCATGCTGGATTAGACCTGAGGTGTTTTTATAAAGCTCTGACAAAATTGGTGCTTTTTTCATCAGTAAGTAACGCTTAAAGAAGGCTTTTCTTCTTTCTCATCTATCTCCCTGCCTTTGCATATTTAAAGCTCAAAAGGGAAAAAAACAGAAAAAAAAGATCCTGCCAGATGAATTTCCCCGGAGTGTTTCACTGTAGCTGTGAAAAGCATTTTAGTTTGGCTGATAAGAATCTGTTTGTGTCAGTAATCTCTTTTGAAGAAATTTGGAATTTTTCTGCCTACCAATTGCAAAGTGACAACTTGCATCACTGAAGATGCATGTTTGGTAATCAGAATCCTGCCCCTGTTTCTACACCTTCCGTGCACACCCAGGACATAGCTTCTCCACACTTTATTCTCCTTGCACATGAAATTAATATAGAATAAATACTCTTCTGATAGTATTGGGGAGAAAAGAAAAAAATTTCAGATGTTTTCATTTCTTTATATGTCACCAAGAGACAATGGGGCAGTTTCACAGAATAAACATGAACAGGGATTTACAAGAGTTTTGGGGAAACACTAACCTAGTCGGTGAGAAGAGCTATAGAATCAGAGCATTTAATTGTGGGTCTATTTTTGTTGATACCATTAACTACTTTAATTTACTGCTTTAGCTGATATTTTCTAGTGCTACATGTCAAAATGTAATAGTTATTTTCAAGAATCAGTTAACTCTTTGAATATTTTAAGGTAGATACATGCAAGTGGTAACATGGCCAAATAAGAACATGGGCCCTCCCAGCCTTGCTCACTAGCTCTGTATGTACCTGAATCTGCCATATTTGTAAATTCTGGGCTGGCTGGCTGCTTTGCCATTAGAAAGTAATATGGTGTGAAGATAAAAAGCATGGGTTTTGGAGCTGTGGCTTGAGTTTGGGTGCCAGCTTTGGTGCTTACTAGCTTTTTCCTTTCACCAAGTTCTCTAACCTACCAGGGACTATTTTCTGATTTATAAAGTAGGGTGAAGACAATTACACTTATCTCACAACTGTGCAAGGATGAAATAAAATCAAGCACACAAGGTTGTCGGTAGAGTGCCAGGTAGGAAGCAAACAGTTACAAGTGCTCCATGTTGGAGCCTCTTTCCTACACCAGAGGACAGGGGCACCAACCTCCTGCGGTTTGCAAAGTCACTTCCACTCATCCTTGCTGTTTCATCTTTCTGCTGTTCTGTCATGGCCCAGTCAGTAAACCTCCCCTCTTGAGCTTTTCCCTGCTATTTTGTCACATATCTATTCCTTCCCAGAGGACAGAAGATTGTGTGTTATTTTTGTGAACAGAAATGTTAAAGAGGATGCCTTAGACTCTGGAAGAATATGGCACAGCAGTTATAGAATCAATTTTACAGAAGTATCATACGACAGGGTTCCAAACAGAGATGGAAAGTAAGATCCAGAGAGGGAGAGAAACCTTCTCAAGAACACAGAACCTTTTTTTGCTGAAGCTTGAACAGGCGCCCTCTGTCTGGCAGTGGGATCCCATTCTACCTCTTGGGCTCCACCCTTAGCTCTTTATCTTCCTGACCTCCTCTGAGGAGTTCCACTGAGTTCTTCTCTGCTTTGTGGTTGATTAGAGAAATTAGGCTCCATCAGCGGCCTGGGTCCATCCCAGGACCCTGACAAAATTGTTTGATGCCTGCAGGCTATGAATGGTGCAAGAAGCTAGATGCACTGTATGTTCATGGTCTAAGTTCCACAGCCACGTAGACTGTGGGACACCATAAGCCCTTGGCAAATGTTTGGCTTGGCCTGCAGCTTGATGCCATGTTGGTGCCACGTTATGTTTGCCAGTGTCATGAATAAAGAAGGATTCAAGACAGCTTCTGGGGTTGCCAATATCGGCTTAAGCTTTTCATCCTGTGTTGAGTGAGCCCGGGTCTCACAGCTCGCTTTTGAATTAAAATAGCCAAGTGATTAAATATTCATGCTTTGCTTATTTCAGTATATTTAATTTATTATGTATCACTTTCCTTGGGTTTTATATAAATGTGCCTGAGGATTTTTTTTCCAGTTTAAATTCTGGCAGAATGTTCCCTTTTCCTTGGCAGAGTGTTGATTAGCAAAAGAAAGTCTGTTTAGCAAAGAAGATGATTTATTTTTTTACAGATTGCTCTTGCATTTTAATAAAATGATATTATCATTGTTATCACCATCATTAATTAGTCTTCCGTGATCATTAAAGCAGTGCATTACAAGAGGTGCCATTAAACATCTGCTCCATTTCTTTCCCAAGACTGGAAACCACGGGCCTCAGTTTTTCTGCACATTTAGGATGGCAAAAGTAAAGTGGAGTTTGTTACCTTCTTTTTAATCCATTTCTTCCATTGATGAAGAGTGTCATGTCTTTCTCTCCCTGTGTCTTTACTGAGTTCATCCTCACCACACTCTTTCTTGTGATGGTCTTGGTTGGGAAACCAGAGGTCTGTTCTGCAGAGCTGTTGGCCACCCCTCTTTCCACAACTTCCTGCCTGGCTCATGCTGTACATCCTGACTGAAGGGCTGAGGCTCAGACAGATGTGCAGGAGGGTCCCCCACCCCCCCAACACATCTAAGACAAAGGGATAGATGATGATTGATTAGAACTCAAGGGCTTCTAACTGCAGCTCTTGGGGACCTATTTTTTTCTCTTTAAAACAGTCACAAGGCCCTGCTGTACCCAATTTCCAAATATATGAATAACAATCCCTTGATTATCAAGTGCTAATTAAAAATGACAGGCTGTGTCCCCACCCCCACCCCCTACACATCATAAACTTGCACTCCCTCTTGCCACCATCCACATGGCATCTGCTAGAACCTAAAAATGAGTTTCAGTATTAGCCCAAGAAAATCACACAACAAAGTTGGAAATTTAAATTAGCTGCCAAGGAAGAAATCATATGCCATTCCTCTGCTCAAAAACATTATATAAGCAACAACAGAGAAAGAAAAAAGAAAAAAGAAGGAAGAAGGCAGAAAGACAGGGAGAAAGGGATGAAAAGAAGGATAAGACAGACAGGAAGGAATGAATGATGGGGGGTGGGGAGAACACACTAGGTAGACACTTAAAAATGGGCAGAACTATATGAAGGAAATTTTGAGTTACTGTGGGACATAAAATAATGATTTTAATAATATACACCTACTTTTTAAATGGGAACAAATAATATTTTTAAAAGGTAATTTCTTTTCAAATTAATTTATGAACATAACATATGTATTCCTAAATGAAAATTTTAAGAGAACTTTAAAGAGTTATTCTAAATCTTCTGTTATCTGGAAGTCTAATTAAGAATGGTAAATGTACTTTGGAAAAAAATAACAAAGGAATGTTTGTATTGCCAGAGAGGAAATTGGAAGACATTCACATGACATTTACTGACATAAGAATAGACTGAGAATAAACTTAGAAGCCAACGGATTATATATATATATATATATATATATATATATATATATATATATATATATCTTATATGTGATACAGATGACATTTCACACAAGTAAGAAAAAAAGATTCATTGTTTTTTATTTGGTAGGGCTGCAATAACAAATTACCACAAACTTGATGGTTTAGAGGAGCAGAGAGTTATTCTTTCATAGATCTGGAGACTGGAAGTCCAAAATCAGTTTCACTAATCTGAAATCAGTGCCAGCAGGACTGAACTCTCTCTGGAGACATAGATGCAACTCTGTCCCTTGCTTGTCCCAGGCTTGTGGTGGCATCTGTCCGATCTCTGCCACCATCCTCTCATGGCCTTCTCTTCTGTGTGTGTCAAACCGCCCTCTGCATATTTCGTGTGTGAAGACACTGATTGGGCTTATAGACCATACAGATAATTCAGGATAATCTTCTCGAATCAAGATCTTAAACTTAATCACAATTGTCAAGATTCAAAAAAAATTTTTTTTAATGCATGTGATAATACTTACAGGTTCTAGTGATTAGAACCTGATATCTTTGAGTGGCCATTATTCATCCTACTACAGTGATGAACTAGATACTTGTCGCACCCAAACATCAAATACATTTATAATACACTAAATATTTAAATAGGAGATATGAAAGCAAATTGGCATCTGATCTCAGAGATACCCTTTTCTCAAAGAAGAGATTGATGGTTTTGCCCTCATAGAAATTCAAAACCTGTTTGGTCTTCAATTACTGTAAACAAAATTATTAAAAAAATCAGCAGGTTTGAAAAAGTATTTGTAAGATGCAAAAGTTTAATGTTGTATGAGTAGTTTTTATAAATAAGAAAAATAAAAATATCTTACTAGAAAAATGGTCCTAGAACAGGGACAGGCATTTCATTAAAAAGGAAAATGAAAAAGGCTAATGGATATTTTAAAATTACCCTTGTAGTAATTAAATGTAAGTTAAGTGTTGATAATATATTAGTTTTGGCCAACAAATTGGCAAAAATTATAGAAATGCAATACCTAATAATGGCAAGGAAATAAGGAAATTGACACTTTTATACCCTAAGTGGCATTTAATGGTATAGCTTGCCTCAAGAACAATTTTGAAATATAAATTAAAGACTTTAAACTTTGTACTCTCTTTGAATTAGAAATTGCAATTTTAAATTATGGCAACAAGCAAGCAATTATGCAAACAGAATCAGACATACATGTTCTTTATAGCTTCATTAAAATGTGGAAAAATTACAAATGGTCTAATATCCTCAGTAGAGGATTAGTTAAATAAATTTTGATATAGCTATAGGGTAGGATATTATGTAGATTTTATAAATTCTATCTAATGAGATAGAAAGTTTTCAAAGTATGTGGTTACATTAAAAAAAACCAATAATAAGATCATCTGCACATCTGGGCCTGTGAGTGTGTGTATATGTGTGTGTGGTTGTGTGTGTGTATCTGAAATGACAAGTCAAAACGTTAATGTTGCTTCTCTTTGGAGGTAAGATTGTGGGTGATTCCTTTCCTATTATTTTTTTTTAAATTTCATAATGAGTGTATATTACTTTTGAAATTTGTAAAAAAAAAAGAAAAAGAAATGCATGTATCTTACAAATTATTTCCAGAATAAATTCAAATTTTCTAAAAATGGCAAATTCAGGGCCTTTAATATCTATTCCAAATGCCTTTCTATTTTCACCTTCCTTGACTGCCCATCACCTGCTTGGTGTTGCTATAGCAACTCTGAATTTCTTTGCTTTCTTCAAATTGGTCCCACAGTTTTTAAGTGTATGTCTTTATTCATGTTGTTCCTTTTGGCTCAAATCCCCAGGGAACCTCTAACACTCACTGAAAACCTAGACTTCTAAGTCAGGCAGAGAGTTGCCAGGATGTCTCCTGACAGGGTAAGTCACTTCCTCCTCTTTGCCATCAGTTTGGCACACTTCAACACACTGCAGTTGAATTTCTGTTCTATTTACATGTCATGGCTCAATTTCTCTCATTTATTGTGAGCTCAGAGAAGGTGAGACTGAATCCTATAGGTAACTCAGTACCAGCCCTGGTTATGAGGTGAAGGTGGGGGATGAGACTGTTTCACATAAGCCTGAAGAGAAAAAGCCACCCCAAGCCCTCTGCAGGGAAGGAAGATAAAAGAGGAGCTGCTCAAAGATGAGAATCAAGTGTGATCTTTTGTGATTGGTCAAATGTGAATTTTTTAAAGTGGACATAATGATTGCAGCTCATTGATTTCTTTTTTTTTTAATTTTTTTTTTATTGTTGGTCATTCAAAACATTACATAGTTCTTAATACATCATATTTCACAGTTTGATTCAAGTGGGTTATGAACTCCCGATTTTACCCCGTATACAGATTGCTGTATCACATCAGTTACCCTTCCATTGATTGACATATTGCCTTTCTAGTGTCTGGTGTATTCTGCTGTCTGTCCTATTCTCTACTATCCCCCCTCCCCTCCCCTCCCCTCCCCTCCCCTTTTCTCTCTCTACCCCTTCTACTGTAAATCATTTCTTCCATTTGTATTATCTTGTCTTACCCCTCCTTTCCTCTTATATGTCATTTTGTATAACCCTGAGGATCGCCTTCCATTACCATGCGATTTCCCTTCTCATTTCTATTGGTTGAAATTACATCAACACATTTCGAATTTGGTTTGATTTGCCGGCTGATTTTAGGATTTTTCAGCGTGAGGAAAGCTGTTTTGTTGTTGTTACTCTTGAGCTGATAATTGGTGTGCTAAGTGGTGCAATTTTGCTTAGCAGATGGTATTTGAGTTTCAAAATACTCTCACCTTTTTACAAAATCAGATTCCTGAGTTGTGCTGATTGCTATGAGTCTTTGAAGATAATTAGAACAGTTGAGAAGTGTTTTAGGGAAAGGTATGCCCCGAAATCATATCTTCCCTAAAATGCTAAAAACTGGTAAAAAACATAAGATGTGTCATGGGGATGAACAAGCCCTGGTTTGATCAGGTCATCTCTCACAGTCATAACCATCTTGGTTTTAATTTTTTTAAAATAATCTTTTAAATTTTTTTAGTTGTTGATGGACCTTTATTTTATTCATTTATTTATATGCAGTGCTGAGAATCGAACCCAGTGCCTCACAAATGCAAGGCAAGTGCTCTACCACTGAGCCACAACCCCAGCCTGATTTGTTTGTTTTTTAATAAGAAAAAGAAAGTAGCTTTTATAGCATTTAGTTGTTACCAATTGCTGTATCTGAGACAGCTGATGGGGGGAAGGAAAAAGGAGAGGGCTGTTACCTTCAAGGAGAGGGTGGAGTTGGTGGCAAGGTTAACCCTTCACCATGGAGCAAAGCCGATGTCCCCTTTACTTCTAGAATGTTGCCAGACTAAATCTCAGCAAGGAATTGTCATAAGAAAACCATAGTTAAGTTAGAACAAAGAAAACAAACTCCCAGCACCCAAACCTCATTGCCTCAGGAGCAAAGCCAAGGTGCTGGATGGCTGTGCAATTTTGGCTTCTAGATGTTGGTGTTGGACTTGGCATGGAGGAATTTGTGTGTGTTAGAATGGTTTTTAGATTTGTGTATGTAGGAATGTGGTAGTTGGAGAATGGTTTTTACATATTCCCAAAGAAAGCTTAAATTGCCGGCTCTCACAAAAGGGACAGGGTTGAGTCCAAAATCTGTGTGTGTCTAGATGCAGGGATATGTAGAGGGGAGTCCATTGGACAGCCAAGCTGTCCCTAAGGTTGATGTTGGCTTAAAAACTAAGCAGCTGGTCCTTGAACAGGTCACTGACTGTGACGAACTGACCTTGAAGAGCTCAGTTTACTTCTCCATAGCATAAGGGACATGGACAAAATCGCTGTTCTCAAACTTTATTTACCACAGGAATCCCCTTTTTCCCAAAGAAAATCTTACACTGAATCCTGCCTTATCTATTAAATAGATACTAAAAATGGAGCTCCTCTGGCTAAAATAGAGAAGGGGACTCACTCTGTCTGCTGGTTCCCCCTGGATCCCTCTCTGTTTGGATTCCCCAAGGCACCCCAGACCTCTGGGAACATAGTATGCAACCAGAGTCTTGTTTGTGCCCCTTTCTCTTCAAGGTCACTTATTTTGACCTTGATAGCTCATGTCAGCTCAATTAATCCAATATCTACCTCAATTGTTTACTAAAATTTTTTCAAAATGAACACAAATCACACAAAATATTTGTGTCCTTCTCATACAAACAAAACCCTACCAAAACGTATTAAACATCAGAAACATAACTTTTCTCCTGCCTCCTCTGCCTTCGCGCCCTCGCACACAAGGGGAGCTGCTTCCAAAGTCCTTATCTTTCTCCCTCCACCTGTCTAGCTGGTGGAGGTGTCATCCTCTTTCTCTTCTTCCTGCCTCCCCTCCTAGAAGATCTGCCCTGGTCTTGTTCAGTCTCTCTATTATGTCTAATGGGAACCTACCAGCTTCTCATTATCTCCCAGTATTTTGTTGTTGTTGTTCATTTTGCCCATTATAACCCATCAACTCTGGAACAGTCCAAGGAAGAATGGTAGAGTCTAGTATACATGACTTTCTTCCTTTTAGAGTGTGTGTTGAGGAGGACTTGGGAGAAGATTGCAAATTTCTTTACTAATTCATATATCCCATTCCTAGAACTCCCTCCCTGCCTCCTGCTTTTATCCATCATTAAAAATGGACTCTGTATGACTGGCACCCCTGGGGGCAGAGGCACTGTAAAAGGTTCAAGGTTCACATTTGGGGAGGTATTTTCCATGCTTGTTTCCTCTTCATTGTATGTGTGTGTGTGTGTGTGTGTGTGTGTGTGTGTGTGTGTGTGTGTGAGAGAGAGAGAGAGAGAGAGAGAGAGAGAGAGAGAGAGAGAGAGAGAGAGAGAGATTCAGTCTTTCCTTTTCCTTCTCCCAGGACCAATCCCCCATGTCCTAACATTTCTGTGCCATGGCAAATGGTCATGAACTGAAAGTTACCCCCCTCTACCCGCAGTTATCTTGAGGCTAATGAGGAAATTTAAGGATTCCCTTGGACCTTCCCAATTTGGTTGCCCAACAGGTCTTTCTGGGGGCCCTCCTGGCAGTGCCTGGTGTCTGAGGTGAGGCAGGTACTAGCCAAGGTCCTAGGAGTATTATCTGGGAGTTCTGGGGCTCTGAGGCCAGAAGTACAGCATTTCCTGCCACTGTATTTGCACTTACCTGTGTCCCTTGGGACTGAGGCTGTTTCTCAGGCACAATCAACACAGGCTCAAGTTCTTTTTGGCTCTACATGAAAGAGCAATACGATCTCTGTCCGCGTTTCAGAATGACTCTGTGTTTTCCTAATCAGTGGGCCTGGATTTCTTGTCTTTGATATGTATAGCTCCATTTTCTTATGTGTTACTTACTCCTCTGGAGCCATGGTCCTTGTAGCGGACAACCCCTCCCCTACTGCGTGTGCGCGCGCACACACACACACCACACACTCCTTAGGACTAGCTCTTGACAATGCCAACATTTTATAGATTGTGCCCTCTATTCAATGCTCGCCAACAAATCTGTCCCTTTGGCAGCTGCAAACCAACCATAGATAGATCCCTTCCTTTTTCCTCCACTGGGTCATTGGTAAAGAAGGGTGAGAGGGAAGATTCTAATGTGTGGCAATTGAGTGTGTGTGTGTGTGTGTGAGAGAGAGAGAGGGGGGGGCATGCAAATCTCCCAGGCATTACCCCACTGAATCTGTGTTGACACAACTCACTGTGGCTCATGGAGCCAGCAGGGCTGGAGAACCAGTTTTACCTCATTGTAGAACTGTGCACCTGCTACAAATTGCTTTCATCCAATGTACTTTCTCTCTTTCTTCTGGTACTCATGTCCTTGGGCTGAAACCCAGGCTCTGCTTTGGCCAAAAGGCATGGAGGGAGCAATGATTAGAGTCAGATTATCTTGTCCAAGTCTGACACTTCTGAGAGGGACAGAGGAAGTTTAGTGCTTGAGTGCTTAATGGTATGAACCTGGAGGTGAGTCCTGCTTATGAGCCATTTGACTTTGGGCAAATTACTTAATATCTTTGTGTTTCAGTGGATCTTCCATTGTTGAGTTGGGATGCTAATACTAGTCCCTCTGATGGGGTTGTTGTGAGGACTGAATTAGTACATGTCTCGCTAACAGTAAACTTCATAAAAAGCACTTGTCATTTCTTTTTCGTATACACAATGGCAATAGCCTTCTATTCTCACCAGAATTACTTCCTTGAAGCCATCAGCCCTCTAAGTTGTTGCAAATAGTTTCTTACCTGATCTCCTCGCTTCTGACCTTGATGCCCTGTTGAAGCCAGTGCATGTCACTTGCCTGTTAAGATAAAAGTCAATATGTGGAAAGGCCCTACTCAAGCTGGCCCTGCAGGCTGTCTCCAACTCCTGATCTTCCTCTCTTCCTCACTCTGCCCAGCCCTACCAGCCTCCACATTCTTCTCCCAGGAGGATACCTGTGCCTAGAATTCCAGGTCTTTTTCTCTTCAACACCACTCAGCAATTTTAACCATAGTGGACTCACTGGGTCCTAAAACTTGGAGAATAAGTTTTTGATAATTCCCAAAAATTCAGAGTTCCAACCTCTGCCCCTCCTGCCCACATGCAATTCTCTGAATTACCAGGACGTTTTCATTCTAGGAATCCCTCCTTTTCATAATTGGCTTATACTCTGCTGGGCTGATCCTTTCACGTCATATGTGTCCATGTCTGTCACTTCCAAGGGGTGATGGAAGCTGGAGATGAGCTTTCTGTTTAATTTGTATATTCCCAGTACTGTGCACATCACTAAGTCCTGATGGCTTAACTTGGGAAGTGTAAAAACAGGACCCTGGGTCCTGGGATGGGCTTCTCAGCTACAACTACATGTAGGAATTAATTACTTTATGCACTGAATGTGGGATGAGCACCCAACAAGTACAAGTCCCTGATGTGGGCACAACAGGAAACATGATACAATTTCCACTCTCCACAATTCTTCTAGACAGACTTAAGCATTGGAAGCACCTGAAGGAATTTAGAAATATAGCTACAGGTATATGTTAAATATAATTACACATTAGCTATAGCTCTACATTATATATAGATATATATGCATAGTTAAACATACATATATATGTACACACACACACACACACACACACACAGACATACACACTCACACTCACGGCCATCTGGGCTTCCACACCCCAGACCTATGAACCAGAATCCTTACAAGTGGGCTCCTGATAGGCAATTCTTTTCAGAGCTCCTCCATTGGAGGTGGGTTTTGTGAGGCTTTGGTCCTATTTGAGGTGATTAGAGCTGGACAGCCTACACTAGAACAGGACTCAACACAAGAGGGTGTCCAGTGACCCCTAGAGGAGCAGGACTGATATGTGAGAGATGAGGGCAATTGGGCATTTATTTATTTATTTATTTATTTTTAAGTGGGAGAGAAAGCTTTTAAGGACATGGAGACATGGGAGTCCTCTTAACCTAGAGAGACTGGGCTGAGGCCATGGTAGTCACAGGGGGAGAAACTGATGTGTGCTAGAGGATCCTGGGAAGGGAATAGTCCAATCCTCTGAAAGCCCACATCCCACATGAAAAGGAGACACACATCCTGTGTACAGGCTTCCTGCTCCTGGCATCAAGTTGACCAATTTTTTATTAGAAAAACTAAAACTAAATCTAGTGCTTTACTCACCCTGCTGGGGACCCTTGGAAAGAAGGGTCTCTTTCCAGATTTTGATATAATGTGATTTTTGGGGGGAAAAAACAGAAGGGGCCAGGACAATTCAATGGAGAAAGAGTTGTCTTTTTAAAAAATGATGCTGAGGAGCTTTGGCTGTGGCTCAGTGGTAAGGCACTTACCTAGCACATGTGAGGCACTGGGTTTGATCCTCAGCACCTCATAAAAATAAATAAATAAATAAATAAAGTATTGTGTTCATCTGCAACTTTTTTAAAAAATAAAAAAATGATGCTGAGACTACTGAATAAATAAATACATGCCAAAGAAAGATGGTTCTGGTGGTATATGCCTATAGTCCTAGTAACTCCTGAGGCTGAGGCAGGAGGATTACAAATGTCAGGCCAGTCTTGGTAACTTAAGAAATTATTGTCTCAAAATAAAAGATAAAAAGAGGATGTGGCTCAGTGGTAAAGCACCCCTGAATTTGAACCTCAGTACCTAAAACAACAACAACAAAAAGTATGTTGGCCCCTTTTCTAATACATGCATCATACACCCAAATATAAGAACTCTTACAAGAAAATGTAGAAGTAAACCTTCTTGACCTTGAGTTAGGCAAAGCCCTCTTAGATATAATACCCAAAGAACAGGTGACAAAATGAAAAGTAGATAAATGGACTTCATCAAAACTAAAAGTTTTTTTTTTTTTTTTTTTTTGTTTCAAGGGGTAGTACTATCTAATTCACAATGGGGGGAGAATAGAGATGCTTTGGAATTGGCAGAGGGGAATGAAAGGAGGGGAGGGAGAATGGAATCAGGAAGGAAAGTAGAATGAATCAGACATTATTACCCTATGTGCATATATAAATACATGACTGGTGTGTTTCAACATCATGTCCAACCAGAAGAATGAGAAGTTATACTCCATTTATGTATGATGTGTCAAAATGCATTTTACTGTCATATATTCATAACAAAATTTTAAAAATTTAAAATAGATGTAGTATCAAGAAAATTAAAGGAAATTCACAGAACTGGAGAAATATATGCAAATCACACATCTGATTTTAAAAATTATGTCTAAAATATATAGAAGCTCTTACAATTCAATAATAAAAAACACAATGTAAAAATGATAAAGGGACTTGAATAGACATTTCTAAAAGGGTGATAAACAAGTGTCCAATATCCACATGAAAAGCTGTCACCACTTTGCTCATAGATATTGGGCCTACATGTATAATTTTTAAGTTTTAGAAATAGACACATAACTTAAAAATCCCTTGAAAGCTCTGAATGTGTGTACATTTAGTTATCTTCAATTGTTAAAAGTGCCTGTGCTTCATGAATTAACATTCCATCTTTACTATGACTTTTAGTTCTTGCCTGATTTAGAAACCTTCTCTTTAACTTTCTGTAGTGGCCCCTCAGAAACTTTTTCAATTCAAAATGACTCACAGGTGAGATTTTTATGGATTCATTCCAGGGTACTGGTAGTAGATCTTAATCTCTTATAGTACATGGGAGCAGAAGTCCAGTTATGGGATAAGAAAAACAAATATCCCTCAAAATGTTGTTGTACTTTAAAAAGGAATAGTGAATTCTCCCAGGAGAGGAGGAGTGAGACGACTAACTCACCCAAGGCATTGGCAAGTCAGGCTCCCAATAGCAGGGGCTCCACACTCTCACACTCAGGGCCAGGAGACCTGGTTCCTGGTGTTCAGCTGATCAGAGGCACTTGCTTCCTCCTCTGTGGACTTTGTAATCTGAATAAGGAAGAGGGAGGGATTGGCTTCAGGACCAGCCTTTGAATCCACTGCTTGAATTAGGACCAGGACACACCTGATCTATTCAGTGGCTAGCAGCTTCTTTTAAATAACAAACAAGCTCAGCATTTACACTGTGTATATAAATTTCCATCACAATAGCTGCCCTGCTTTTATGGAACTAGGAACAATTTGATCGCTGAGATAAAGGGAGAACCCTTTGAAAGAGGACACCCCCTGAAATAACATCTCTGTCAAAGGGGCACGTTTCCTCCACACAAGATCTCTTTGGGTGAGTGTCACATGGCAGAGAAACATGAGAGTGACTCCAAATGGTCATTTCTGTACATGTGGATAACAAATTTTAAAGAGACAACTGAAGAGCTCTTGGGCAGCCAGGACTTGCCAGCCAGCTGGGCAACGTGCCATGGGCTTGGCTGTGAGAGAGGAGGGGAGACAGAGTGATCCTGTAGTGGTGTGGGGGAGGCCCGCTGAGCAAATGCGTCCTTCTCTTTGTGGGGAAAACACAGGCTTGCAGGGAGGCCGAGTGGGCATGAGTGTTAGGGAAACTAGATAATTTCTAAATTGGGAAGAAAAGCAATTTCAACATATTTCCTGGAGCAATGAGTCCTGAGTTTAAATCAGGAGATAGGGGGTAGGGGTGGAATTCAGCTTACCCTCCTCCTCCTCCTCTCCCCTGAGAGGGGAGGGGGAAGGCAGAAATCTGAATTCTGATTATGCAACTGGGGGGAACTACCCTTAGAGAAACATTAATTTGTAGGGAGACCTTGAAACACAGCCCTTGCCACAATCTGACAGGGATAATAATCAGGAGTTCTTTGCTCCATGGCTTGTACTTTTTGTGGGTGAATATGTGGCAGGATAATAAAATGTCAGTATTTCAGGTTAATTGAAGGACAATCCAAATGAGAGAGGACCTTGAAAAAATAAAATGAGTGAAGAGACCACAATATTTTTAGCCATTTTAACCTGAGTTTTAGTTAGCTTAGGCTACAATAACAAAGGAAGGAATGGCTTAACAACAGACATACATGTTCTCACAGTTCTGAAGGCTGGAAATCCACGATGAAGGAACCAGCATGGTTGGGTTCTGGTGAGGGTCTTCTTGATGATTTGAAGATGGCAGCCTTCTGGCTGGATCCTTAGCAGTGTAACATGAACTCTGGGTTCTCAATTTTTACTTGTAAGGACACTAATCTCACAATGGGCTCTCCATCCTCATGATCTCATCTCCACCCAATCACACCCCACCCCATCCCACCCCACACAAAGGCCTCCATACCACCACATTTGGGGTTAGGACTTCAACATAGGAACTTTGGAGGGACACAAGCATCATCCCATAACCACCTGGAGCTTTTCACCCACCCTCCAAAGTTGAGCAGTACTAAGCCTGCTCAGGGGAAATCACCACATTCATGAGCCTGAGTTCTCACTTGAGAATATGGGAAATGGACGTCCAGGATAAGCGGGAAGAGTTCTCTCCTTCACCTTGGGAATTCTGCCATCTTTTCATCTTTTGCTTCTGATGCTTTCCTTTTGGGTATGTTTCTAATTTAGTCCATTTCAGCTGCTATGACAGAATAGCAGAGACAGGATGTCCTATAACTGACAGAAATTTATTTTTTCACAATTCTGGAACAGAGATGGCAAAGATCAAGGTACTGGCAGATGGTGTCTGGTGAAGGTCTGCTTCCTCATAAGTGATGGCTTCTGCTGAGTCCTTACTTAAGGCCTTTTCCTCAGACTTGTTTTATAAAGACATTAATCCTGCTCATAAAGGCGCCACCCTTATGATCTAATCACCCTTCCACCTCCTAATACCACCATGTTAGGGCTTAGGATTGCAGCATGTGAATTTGGGGGAGCATAAACCTAGAGCTAACACAGTTTCTCATAGACCAGGGGCATGGGGCGGGGGGGAGGCTGAGATGGTGCAGGCAAAGCATGTGGGCAAGATCAGAAAGGATAGCAACCCCCATGAAATTAGAAGGCAACAAGGTTTGGGTAAGGAGAACATAGAGAGCAGAGGTGGGGATGGAAGCAGGAAAAATCCTTACAGGAGACAGGTTCACCAAGAAAAGAAAAACAGTTTGTGGCTTAATTCTTTCTGGAAGATTCTTTTTAGAAAGCTCAAGGCAGAGTTCACATAAAAAGGGACAAGTTTGCCTGGCATGTTCCTGTGTTCTAACCCTGTGAGCTTTGTGTCAGGTTCCAGAAACCAGAACGCTGCCCCAGAAACAGTGGCTCAGGATTTGCTGCCTCTGGGTCTCTGAAGAGACCAGTACAAAGTCCACTTCCATCTAGCCAGGTCTCCCATCCAGCCAGAGCTCCTTGCCTCCTGTCCCAAAATACGTTAAAAGAAGGTTTTGCCTTTAGATTCTGAAATTTCTCCTTCCTTTAGCACATTGAGTGGTTGGGATGATAATAAAGCTGACTGAGCTGGGCTTCACTGCACCCAGCCTGAGGGCCCTCTGTGACCTTTGCTAACTCCTGCATTTATTCCTCTGCCCCCACCCCCTGCACTTGCCTTCTAGGCATGGTGATTTCCTCACTGGGCTGTGAGCTTCTCCAAGGCAGGAAGCAGATCTTATCCATCTTTGGACCCCAACACACAGCATAATGCTTGGAACCTAGTAAGGCTAACAAAAACTGTGGCTTTTAAAAACAATTTACACTTAAGAAAAAATGTTATTTTTAATAATAAATGCCATATTTTGTTAATTTTTACATGCAACAAAACATGTGATTGGAAAAATATTGGACTGATATACAAATATCAACATCAAAATTTTGAAACAAAATAATGTAACTTTAAGCCATGGTAAGGCAGAAAATATCATGACTATTATGACTTAAATCAGTATGACATTCTATTCATAATCTATTGATTTGATCCTAAAAATAGATTTTAAAAAATATTCCATCACAGTACAAAGTGTCATGCAATGTAAATGAGCTAATTATGAGGTAGTTATTGGAAAATAATAATTTATAGTGAGTAGAGACAGTCTGGGCCTGGGAATTCTGAATTGAAGGATGACATTTTTCTTGTCTTTCTCTCTCTCTCTTTTTTTTTTTTTTTGCAGGGGGTGGGGGTACTGGGGATTGAACTCAGGGGCACTGGACCACTGACTACATCCCCAACCCTATTTTGTATTTTATTTAGAGACAGGGTATCACTGAGTTGCTTAGTGTCTGCTTTTCCTGACTGGCTTTGAACTTGCGATCTTCTTGCCTCAGCCTCCCAAGCCATTGGGATTACAGGCGTGCACCACCGGATCCGGATCTCATCTCTCATTTTATCTCTTCTACATCCAAAATCTTAAAGTTGAGTCTATCTGTGATGCTGTGATGGGAGAAATAGGCATTCCCTTCACCTGTTTTGTCCCCTACAACAGCATCATAATAGGTCTTGTCAGCCCAGTTCCTTAGAGTGCACAGCCAAGGCCCAAAAAACAGCCATGAGGATTCAGAAAATCTACAGTTTTCTGGTTGTGTCTGTGGCAGGACCAGGTGCTGGCTGAAAAGCCTGGACTTTGGATCAGAGGACACCTTGGATAGTTTTTAGAGTCAGTGCCTGGGTCTCTTTGCCCTTTACAAGTACCAGATATCAATCAGCTCTCATCCCAACAGCCAGTTCCTATCTCTCTACCAAAGGATTTCCTCCAAATTTCTGGAATCAATGTGCTGACAGAACAATATCTGGGAGTTTACATACCCCTGGGGCAGTCCTTAACCAAGAGCCGAGCGCAGCAGGGGTAAAATACCCCCACTCTCTTGCTTCCATTAGAATAACTTTAAGACTATCATTGTCTTCAGAGTTTCTTTTTCAGATCACTCTTGGCATTGCACCTTTACTCCCCCGACTTCTATCATAGTCCCACTACCCCATTCGTTTTTCCACTCTTCCTAGGAATCTCTCTGGATGAAGCACTTTCACATGAAAAACCTTGTCTCACTGTGTCTGAGGATTCCAACCTATAACAGACACCCTTCTTACTGTGTGACTCCAGACAAGTTATCAGTTCTATTTGAACCTGCTTCTTTTTCTGTAAAAATGACATACAAATATCAACATTATAGAACTATTGTAGGAATTAGAGGTCATGTATATAAAATATCTGGAGCAGTCAGTTGTTGTGATGTAAGTTGTTATGGGTATTTCCCCCTTGTTATTGGTATTTCTTAAGGGGGCAGGCTCACACAGGCCTACCAGGGGCAATATTCTCCATGCTCAGCATGGTGGTGTGGAAATGCAGACAGTAGGAGCTGGGATGAAAAAGCAAGCCTAGTTATGTGTTGCCCTAGAATTGAGCCTACAAACCCTCCAACTTAAATGGGTCTAAGTAATTTGGTTGTGAGCTTTTTAAACTCTGGGCAAAAAATTCAGATATAAAAATATGATTTGAGGGGTGGGTGTCAAGAGAGGATTCCGGATTTGATTTTAATTACTCTTCGAATTGTCTTCTGATGGAGAAAATCTTGGGTGGGTTTTTACAGGGTTTACTCTAATAAGAGAGACCCTGCCTCACTCAGGTCTTTCACTGTACTTTGGAGCCTGCAGATTGGTGACAGGCTGTCGGGGATGGGGTTCCCATGGGGAGGAGGTAAAGGTTGAGTCAGTTGAGAATCAAATGGCCTCAAATTCAGGAAACTTATCAGAATTTCTCATCTTATGTGTAATATCTGATAGTGAAATTCTAGTGATTCGTTTCCTCTTCCTGAAGCCAAAGAGTCGCAGGGACCTAATACTGTAGGATCCGCTCTCATGCTCCAGTCCCTAGGCATTTCCATGTTCTCTGCCTCCTGCATTTCACTCACTTCATCCTTCCGCAATACAGAGTGTCTGAATATAATTCTCTCAGGTCAGCTTTCCTAAGCCTCTCTTCTCTGGAGTTTCAACATCTGCTTTGGGTTGCTACCTCCACTCCTGAAAAATTGCCTTTTGCTGTTAATTGTAAATGCAGTTGGTATAAATAACCACTGAAAATGAGTCAGAGCTGTCCTGATGAAATCATCTACATAGGGCCGACTAGATGGTGCTCAGGAAAGAGACAGGGCAGGTCATAGGGGAGGTTATATGTGGGGAGGGGAGGGCAGCAGCCCTGAGTATAGAGAGCTATACTCAAGAATGGTTCTGGTTTGATTCTGGTGCAGAGCCTATAGGACACACTGGATGTTTTGTGCCTTAAACTCAAAGGCTAAGAAAACCAGGCTTTGCTGGCCCTGGAGTAAGCAAAGAGAACAAGACACAGAGGAACACACTGACTGCCTCTACGGGGACTGTCACAGGAACAAGGATCTGGGTGAAATCCGATGGCCTCCTTTCTGGAAGAAAGCTCCATGTTTTAATAGTTAATGTGCCCTAGAAAGTCTGCAGGCCATTAGGAGTTAGGGTGGGTGGGCACAGTGAACATTTCTCATTGGAATTCTCTGAGGGGGGCTGTAGTGTCTGTCGTGTGAGGCCCTCCAAATGCCCCTCACCCAAGGTTGGTTTCTAAAAGAAGGTCATGCCAGATAATCCCTTGCGTTGGTCAGCTTTTCATCACTGTGACTAAAATACTTGCCAACAACAACTTAGAGGAAGAAAGATTTATTCTGGCTCACGATCTCAGAGGATTTGGTCCACAGTTAACCAGCTCTGTTGCTCTAGGCCTAAGGTGAAGCCGATCATAATGGCAGAGGAAACCTGCTCAGCTCTGGCTGCACCACACACACGGCACCTGTTCAGTTACTGCTTGCTCAAAACACTATTCAGCTTTTCTCTCCTCAGGAAGCAGAGAGAATGAGGGGAGGAAGCATCCTGAAGAAAAAGCAAACCTTTCTAGGACACATCCTCAGTGACCTACTTCTTCCCACTAGGTTCCCCATAGTTCATTCATCCATCAGTGGATTAATCCATTGATGGATTAATTAATCTAGTCAGTGCCCTCGTGATCTAATCACCTCCCCAAAAAGCCCACCTCTGAGGGCATAAGACTTTGGGCAACATTCCAGATGCAAGCCATAATATCCATCATAGAGAAGGGAAAATACAGAGGAGCATGGGGGTAAGTCAAGGGCAAGTCATGCTGTAGGGATATACCTCAGTGGTAGAGTGCTTGCCTAGCATGTATGAGGTCCTATGTTCAATCTTCAGTAGCGCGAGTGCACACACACACACACACACACACACACATGCACAAAGGGTTAATTTCTACAAAGAGATTGGTGGCACAGCATAGCTGTTTTCCAAGGACAAGGAAGTGACCGCACAGAGTCCTTTGCTCAGGGTAGCTGTTCCTCCATTCCCCAGCTTTCAACACTAGGCTACAAATCTGTAGCACCACTCCCTCTGTTCACACTTTTTATAAGGATTAAGTGTTTCGTCTCAGGTCATGCCTGCTAAAGTGATTCCAAGATACATACCACCTTGCCAGGACCAAACCAGGGCAAAGAGGGATCAATGAAAGCAAAATCAAAAACAGAAGACGTTTTCTATTTCCTCTTAGGACATTAATAAAGGCAGTCCTGTTGCCATAATAACTGATGCCAATTAGTCAAGGAAGCAAGTCTTACATCACTAAAACTGATGCAGTGTGGAAGCCACTCTGAACCCTTCTACCACTGTGTGTGCACCACACACACTGCACCTGTTCAGTCACTGTTTGCCCCAAACATTATTCAGCCTTTCCTTTGTTCCTGCTAATCACTGCTAATCCTATGTATTGCACATGTATTGTCACGACCCTCCATGATTTACTTCTGGGGCATCTATTTGTTACTACTAAATCATGTTTTTCATGGAAACACAGCACGTGGGTAGAATGGGATTGTTTTCTGTTTCCTAGACTTTCTGTTCCACCCTGACAATGCTGGGTCAGCTCAGAGAATTCTTTTTCTCATTCACAAAAGATACCTGTTCAGTTAACAGAATGAGCAAATCCTTCTTATCTGAGCATTAAAATAGACACCCCTCAGACTGAGGGGCTGGTTACTGCCAAAAAACAGGGATATGGAAAGAGGCCACATTGTTTATTTTCTGCCCAAGTCCACAGCCAGTAGGAAGCTGGCTAGTGCAGTTCTATGAGGAATAGTGTACAGTGTCGACTCCATTAGTTAATGTGGCATGGAGCAGTGCATGGGTGGAGTCTCTTTCTTTGGGGTCCACTGGGGAATGCCTGTGCTCTCCCCAACACCACTGCAATGTGGTTCTCAGAGCGAGAGGTGGATTTCTCTGCTCCAGTCTCAGCTGCTCCAGTACTGGTTCTAAAGCTACTGGTGGAAGGCCAAGGATATTTTATGGATTCCTTGGGATGCTGTTTAGGGGATGCTGAGGGCCATTGCCAAGTAGGAATGACGATTCGAAATCCTTGCCAGTGTACCCCATGTTAAATGAATTTGCCTTGAAATTTCGCTGTGACCTTGCATGTGTGTTTGAGAAAGATGACCCTGCTCAAGGTGATCGAGGGTGGATCCGGGTTTAGAGCTGATCAGGTTTGAGGAAGTATCCCGCTCCTTAGGGCATTCCCGGTTTAAGACAATAGGGGTTTTAGGGAAGTTGGAGGTTGAAGATTATTGCTGCTGGGATTAGGGTGTTCCTGCTGCTTGTTCCCGTTGAGTTCTTGTGAGATTCAAATAGGATTTGGAAAAAAGCCTCATGGAGTAGGTGATTGGGGGTGGCGATATATTGGAGATTGGAGCAGAATGTGTTTGTAGAGGCCGGTGTGAGTTCGGAAATAAAGATTGCTGTTTGAATCTACAAGGTGTGTGGTGGCTCATGATTCTGTGCCCAGCCAAAACTGCTGCAGAGGAAATATTTGGAGATGAGCTGGTGTGAATTCTGAGGTGTCAGTATGAGCTCAGTTCCTCACGATAGTTTCACAAACAGCCAACTCCCTGAGTCTCATCATGCAGACTCTGCTGGTGATGCTTCATCTCAACCTCTCTGTTGGATCAACTGACTGTGAAGCATTTTTCCAAATCCATTCTGCTAGCTGTTGAGCTTCCCAGAGGGATGGCTTTAAGGAGTTATCCAAGGACCTCTGTGGCCTTTCCTTGGCCAGTTTGTGACAATCCCATGCTGGGCTATGGAAACCTGGCCGGAACAGATACAAAGACAGTTGTTTGTTCCCCCACCCCCCAGGTCAGGGAGTACATGTGGCCATAGCTATTGGAACACTGAGTTCCTTGTGAATTCAGCTCTGGAAGTGATGTCAACAAGAGGCACCCCTATAGCATCTTCAGCAAAAGCGTACTAATGTCTTTCTACAGTATGACTTTATTAAGTGGTAAAATTGGTGGGAAACAGGTACAGTGTGTGCCACAGTTCTAAATTGACTTCTAGGAATAACATTATAAAATGTGCTTTCATGAACTCATCAAATAGAAATTATTTTCATCTCAGAACAATTTCATATTTGAGAGAGATATCACTAAATAAAGGTTCAGATAAACTACACATCTAGTGTCTGGTGTATGTTGAAACTTCCTTTGCAATTGGATTGCATTGATTCCTAGTGCCATATGCCCCTTTGCTCCACTGCCCCTGACATCAGCAATCAACCTGAAGACCCTTTCCTTTTCTTAGAGCCTCTGATTACTTATGACTTTGTTCTCCTCTGGTGCATCTTTCTTAGGGCTCTTGCGATCTCAGGACTTCTGCTCATTGCTTTTTCTGCATGCCTTTACCTATCTACAGTATACTGTCAACTCCCAAGCATCCACTTTCTCTTTCTCCCCTAATGTGCATATCTATCTTTCTCTGTCTCTTGAGTCTAGAGAAAGCATCTTATTGAACCGTTAGTCATAATCATCTTTCTCAGCCAGCTCTAGTTTGCAGAGTGTCAGCCATTTTGACTAGTACTTGCTCCTGACTTAATCACTATTGGTCAAAATATGAAGCTCCTTTGGAGATGATTTTTGGCTGAAATAACCCCTTGGAAGAGTGTTGGGGCATGCCAGGCTTTTTGAGGTTAGGTCTGGTTGATTTGCTAATTCCGTCCTCAACAGGCTGACTTGAAACCTTATTAACACACTTTTAGCACAATACACATTTCACTGGAAATCAATGTAACCAAACGCTACCCTTAGCAAGGATTGTTACATGAGACAGTATCTAAGACTGGGATAGTGTACCAGGGCTTCAACAAATTAATAAAGCAGAGAATATGAACCATGAGAAACTAAAGAAGGGTAGGTAGTTAGATCTCATTTGTGACCCAAGTGTTTGGGTTTTCTGTAACTGTCTAACAAATCATCCCCAAAGTCAGTGCCATAAAGTAGTGACCATTTAATGATTCAGATGCTGGGGGACAGGTGGATAGGACAGGGTGGGCATGACTTGCCTCTGCTCAGCAATGTCCAGGCCTCATCTGGGACTGAAATAGAAGAGTTGGGGACACAATCACCTGCAGACTTCACTGGAATGACTGGTGCCTGGGCTGATGTGATTGAAAGGCAGGCTCCTGTGCCTCTGTTGATTAGAGTACCTACATATGACCTCTTTGCAGGGCTTGGAAAGAGTATGTATTTCAATGAGCAAGAGCAGAGTCATATGACTTTCTATGACCTAACCTTGGGAGTCACATAACTTATTCATTGATCAAAGTAGGCACAAACTCCCCCAGATTTATGGAGAGGGAAATAGAGATTCTACTTCTCGATGAGTGAAAAGCCAAGGAATTTGTAGTCTTATCTGAAAAAAGGCCATACCAAGGATAAATTATTTCTTTCCCTTAAGGACAACTTTCCTTTGGCATGCTTGGGAAAGGGGTGACAGGCTATCCCAATTTGGCTCCCAAATCATCTCTATTACAGTCAGTTGTTCTTCCATAAAGTATGCCCTTCCTCACTGCCCTGAATGCCACCACTTCCTTTGATGATAATGGTGGCCTCCATTAATGGACCTTGGTTTCCAAGTGACATTCCTGCTACCCTCACAGTATCACCATGGAGAAGGCAGGTAAGAGAGTGTAGGCTCCATTTCTCACTTTCCTTGACAAAAGCATGATCCACTATGGGGAGAGTGATGACTTGGATCATGATCTCTGACTGCCTCATAGCTTTGTTTGCACTGGGGGTTTCCTGTGCAAAGGTGCAGATTAAGATTGCCCACTCAGAAAAATGAGAAATTATATCCCATCTGATTCAGTTGTGTGATATGTCAAGGTCATTGTATTGTCATATGTAACTAATTAAAACAAATTAAAAAAAAAAAGATTGCCCAGTTACTATGGTGATGCCCCACCTGCAGTGGCTCTCTTCAAGGGCATGGAGCTATACCAGTCTGGACCTTGAGCTCAGACCACCAGATCCCAGGGATAGAGAATTGTGAGCATAACAAGATAACCCTAATGTTCTAGTGCTGCATCCTTCAGATTGCCTGCTTTGCAGAAACTTTCCCACAAATAAAATTTTGATGATAAAACCTATATAATAAATGTGCTGAGATAGCTCTGGGCCATTGTTTCTCTATCAGAGGACAGTGTCCCACCTGGTTTCAGCTAGAAATGTGTGTTTGTCTTTTCTCACTCCCCCATTGCCCCTTGCTAGCTTCTGAATTAACAGCCATGGAAGCAGATCAGAGCAATCCACATTTGTGTGGATTCATCAGATTCTGTGAAGTATGAAGGGAACCAAAAGGAATAACCCTATGTTAAGAAAGGCATTTAAGACCACATTATGGCATGATTCTGCCCGGGTTTATGAGTGGAAGGTCTTCAAGGAGCTATCAGGTAATTAAACCCTTGTGTCTTTTATCTCTGTCCTCTCTCTTACAGAACTTCCTTTTTGTAATGAAAGGGTAAAGTTTCTAAGCTGGAAAGCTTGAATGTAAAAGATTAGGTATTATTAAGTTCTTCTGTTACACCCAGATTCCTGAGATAGTTAAGACAACACCCTACTGGCCATTTAGCCTAGGGCCCTGTGCAGTTCCGTCACAGGGCCTGGACCAATCAGTTTGAATGTGTAACCCGCTTACAAATGACCAATCACCCCTGCCCGATCTGTTCCCACCAATGAATGTGCCAATCACGTCTCAAGAGTTGTTGTTCAATTTCCCCGCGCCTCATGATGATTTGTTCTGATGTATGCAAAGCCCACCGCCCTCTCCAAAAAGTGTACTTAAGCTCTGCTCGACCTTTGCTCTGGGCTCTGAGCTGCGCTCCCTTCTTGAGTGGGCACAGAGTCCCAGCGCGCTGGAATGGATCCCCAATAAATCCCCTTTTGCCAATTGCATGGAGTAAGTCTCTTGTGTGGTCTCTCCCTCCGACGTTCCGCCGGACCCCCCTTACAGTAATATGCATGCTAATCTTTATTCACTTTGGGGCAACTTCCAGTCCTACTCATGAAGTTGTCCTTGTCCTCAAGATTGATCTCTTTTTCTCATAGTGTATTTCCTTCAGTGTGAGTTACTCAGTGCATAGTAATACCCAGAAGACAAGCAAGATAGATGGTGGATTTGGGCACTCCAATTTACTTAGACCTTCCTTCACTCTTTTTATTTTCTTAATGCTGGGGATTGAACCCAGTCCTCGCACATGTTAGATAAGTGCTCTACCATTGAACTATACACCCAGCCCTTTTAAATTTTATTTTGAGACTGGATTTCATTAAGTTGCTCAGGCTACGCTCAAACTTGCAATCTTCATGCCTCAGCCTCCCAAGTAGCTGAGATTACAGGTATATACCACCATGCTGGCTCTTTAAGTCTTTCCAGAGGCAAAATTGATGGTTGTTTTAGCTAGCTTTTTCATTGCTGTGACAAAAATACTCAATAAGAACAACTTAGTGGAGAAAAAGTTTGTTTGTGGCTCATGGTTTCAGAGGTCTCAGATCACAGACAGCCAACTCTATTGCTCTGGGCACAAGGTAAGGCAGCACATCATGGGGGAAGGTTTTTTTTTTTTGTGTGTGTGTGATTGGCTGACTTTGCTTAGCATGATATTCTCTAACTCTGGCCAATGCCATAATTTTATTACCTGCAAATGCTATAATTATTCTCTTTTATTGCTGAGTAATATTCCATTGTGTATATTATATACCACAGTTTCTTTGTCCATTCGTCTATGTTGGATTAGGCCCTGACTTTCTTAACAAGACTCCTAAAACACAAGAAATAAAATCAAGAATTAATAAATGAGATGGATTCAAACTAAAAAGCTTCTTCTCAGCAAAAGAAGCAATCAATGAAGTGAAGAGACAGCCTACATTTTGGGAACAAATTTTTGGCACATGTATGTCAGATAAAGCACATCTCCAGGATATATAAAGAACTAAAAAACCTTAACACCAAAAAACCAAACAACTCATTTAATAAATGGGCTGAGGAGCTGAACAGACACTTCTCAGAAGAAGATATAATACAATCAATCAGCAAATATACGAAAAAAAAATGTTCAACATCTCTAGTAATTAAAGAAATGCAAATAAAACTAACATTTCATCTCATTCCAGTCAGAATGGCAGTTATTAAGAATACTAGCAACAATAAGTGTTGTCAAGAATGTGGGGGGAAAGGCACACTCATGCTGGTGGGACTGCAAATTGGTGCAGCCAATATGGAAAGCACTATTGAGATTCCTTGGAAAGCTGGGAATGGAACCACCATTTAACCCAGCTATCCCACTCCTTGGTTTATACCCTAAGGACTTAAAAACAGCATACTACAGGGACATCAGCTACTGTTTATAGCAGTACAATTTACAATAGCCAAACTGTGGAGCCAACCTAGATGCCCTTCAATAGATGAATGGATAATGTAACTGATATATATATACACCCAGTTTTATAGTTAAATTAGCTTTCATCTTCAGTAAGTGGGTTAGATTTCACATGAGTTAGAAATGTGAAAATTGTTACATTTATAGATATTTGGGTTATAGTAACACTCAATCATTTTTATGATAGGGACAAAAGTGCAGGGTTAGGAGTCCCTGCTTACCATTCTAAATGGTAGTCTCTGTAGGACTGGACTCTTTTCTCTGTGATATGTAAAGTCAAACATCCCAAAAGAAGTGTGAACAAATATTCTTCAGTACAACTCTTCTGAAGTCTGAAGCATACTGCTCTTCTGCTTGGTTTCCAGGTTCTAGAAGAGTCTATTCCCCTTTGGAGATGGTTCTTCTGTTCTCTTTTTGCCTGGCTGACTCCTGGTAATTTCCCAGGACTCTGAGGTGTCTTAAATACTCAGGCTAGCTTTCTCTGACTTGCCCCTGCACCTTTCCTTAGGCTCAGTCTTGTTTGTAGCAATCCTCATATCACCCTGTACCTTCCCACACTGATCATCTTTGTAATGGTTTAACTGGAGGACAGGGATCATGACTCCCTATGGAGGCTCACCACTGAGTTCCCAGTACCTACACCAATGCTTGGTAGAAGTTTAAATGATTTAACTTAAATGGCTGAGTTGATATTTGAATGAATACATGTATAGATAGGAACGTGTAAGAGATGATTATAAGAAATGTCAGGGTATAAATCACTTCTTATTGAAAACATGTCTATTTGATTTGCTGCATGTGAGCATCATGACAAATATAACTTAGTTTCTTTTTTAAACATATATAGTTTATAACTTCTTTTAACTTGCAACTAAGATGTCAAGTTTTCATGTTTAGGCTTTATAGCTTTTAATGTTCTATATAATAATGCAGAAATAGTAATAAGTTTCCCAGTTGGGCTTTATAAGTCCAGATTTCTACTTACAGTTCTATCTATGAAGGCACAGATGTCTGCCACCGGTGGGAGATGTCAGCCATCCTGAGTAGGCTCTACTCTTACCCACCAGAGCAGATTTAACCTCTCTTCTTCCTGGGTCACTGGCGTTTATGTTCATGGTTCTTTGTAGTAAACGTTTCCTTGACACTTCTCTCCCGACCCAGCATTTATTTCTAAGACCTTTTTCTAATACACATCTCTTTTCTAGAGAATAGAAAAGCTAAATACTTGCATCCTCAGTCTCCTTCAAAACTAGGCTTTACCAGGAGGCGAACTTGGGGCTAATGAGATACAAGCACAAGGCCATCTGTGAAGTTGTTAGCATTCTTGATAAAAGGGACAGGTTTTGCTAATGTCAACATCTTCTATCTTCCATGCCTTAAATATGAACATGATGGTTGGAGATGTAGCAACCATCAGGCGACCATGGAGCAATGAGCTGATGCTCTTAGGATGGTGGAGCAGACAGAAGAGCCTGGCTTCTTGATGACATGCCAATCTTAGACTGTCTCTTTATCTGATTTTCTTCTCATCTTTAAGTCTGCAGTAGAAGGCTTGTCATTAAGCGCAGCTTAAAGTGCGCTTAACTGATACATCTAGGTAGACTATTTTTAGCTGGCTTCTTAATCTAGACCTAAATCTATGTTTAATCTAAATTTACTCAATTTAATATGAATCTCCCCTTGATCTAAATACAAGTAGGGGCCCATATTTGAGAAGGGGCAATAGCCTTTCTTTTGTCCATACCTTACTATATTGATGGGACCACAAGTAGCAACTTATAATGATGCTCACCCTGAAACTATAAATTGATGGAGGATTTAGCTCTTCTCTCTTACTCTATGGCAAATATCCCAAAAGAAGTGTGAACACATATTCTTCAGTACAACATAAAAACCTTATGTTCTATTTCTCAGATTTTAGTACATAAAGAACTTTCAAGAAAATTAGAACTATTCCTTTTCCCAACATCTAGTAGGTCTAAGACCTAGTCACCACTCTCAATTTAATGTCAAAACTACTTTGGAATTATCTAATTAATAACATACTATGTCAGCACACAATGTTTAACCTTCAGACTTCTCTGCTGTAATTCTTTATCTATAGTAAACGAGATGGGTAGAACAATAGGGCTTTTGGCTTACTGTTCAACTTTAAATAAAAAAATTTAGACTATGATTATTAAATGATGAATGAAAATGCAGAAATTCTTCCAAATTCACTTTATACAAAGCCCCCCAAATGGTTCGCTCTTTTCATCTCTAAGAATTAGGGGAGCCTAAAGCTTTGACTGAAACCACAAAGTGAGTCCTCCCACCTGTGTCTCTCCTCCTTTCTCTTTGCCTTTTCCCTTGGAGCCCAAAGTTAATAGGTTGCATCCCCCGCGGAGTCGACACTGCCAAGATGCCCTGACTCTCAGTGTGTCTCACCAGGTCCTGGCTTTGGTTTCATGTGATCTGAAGCACTCTCACATGAAGCCAGGAAGATCTGCAGCGCAGCACTGTGGAAAATGTGAAACATCAGTGTATTTTTCAAAGCTGGGTTGTAACTGAAATTTGGCTTGTTTGCTGTCTGGCTGATAAGGATGGGTGAGGGATAAAGCCTTGGCTTTGCTGTGTTCCTGGTAGAATCTAAGCATTGATCTTAAAAGGAACATTTCAGGTAGGAGAGGCGAGTCTTTTGTTTTCTAACTACTGGTAATAGCTAACTTTGGAGCTCCCTGGACATTTACATGGGCCAGAAGCTAGAGATGCAGAAGGGAGATGTGCAGAGGGACTAGCTCTCAGTTAAGGCCTTAGGAAAAATACTGATTGGGTCCTATCTCACTGAGAAATGTGTGTCTGTGGTGGCCACCTCCCAGAGAGAGAAAGGGGTACTCCAGCTGAAAATGGCTTCATCTGTCTTGAGCAGACCTACTGTTTTTAGGCACTCACAGATGGTTTTTTTTTTTTTTTTTGTCGAAAAAATTATTGCTTTTGACCTTTCAAGATGGGTAGGATTGTGCAGGGCGTTTTCATTAGTTTGTGGCATGTCTGCTTTGCCTCTGCAGAGGCAAGATGTCATATCTGTCATGTCTGCTCAGGGTTTTATAGTCTCTTATTGATTACTCTTTACAGACCCCATGAGGGAACTGAGTAAGAAGCATGAACTAGCAAGCTCATGCTTATGTAGCTCACCTGAATGCATTGGGATTTCTTTTACTCTGATGTTCATTTCTTTGCATAGTTGGGTCTGCTCTATTTTTCCCAAATATCTTTTGGTTGCTCATTCATATTTAATAATAGTATAGAAATCACCAATTTTGACCAGGATCCTTAAAAAGAAGTCCAATTTAACATAAAAACCTAGCATGTCTTCAAAGACTTCTTATGTACAATGTTCACTGATAGCTTCAGTTTTAATTTGTTTCAATTAAAGAATGCCGGTCATGACCACTTAATTTATGACCCACAAAGGAGCTGCAATTTATACAAAATATTTTGGGATAGCATAGCTTATTTCAAAAGACAAATGGTAGCAATGGCATAATTGTAAATTCATTGATGTTAAAAATTATTTAAGTTCTCAGCAAACTAGGAATAGAGGAGAATTTCCTCAACTTGATGGAGAATTTTCTCAACTTGATGAAGAATACAAATGTATATGTACTCTACAGCTTACATTAAACTTAATAATGAATAACTCATTCTCACCAAGATTAGGAACGAGAATGCCCTTTTCACCACTGCTTTTCCTCATTGTACTGGAAATCCTAGCCAAATCAGTAATGCAAGAAAAGGAAATAAAGGGCAAACAGATTGGGAAGGAAGAAACAAAACTGTCTTATTTTTGCAGATGTCATGATTGCCTATAAAATAAGAAAAAACTGCCAAAACAAATACTGCTTGAATTAATAAGTGATTATACAAGATTTCATGAAACAAGGTTAATATATAAAAGGAATTGTTTTTCTATATGCCAACAATAAACAGGTGGAATTTGCAATTAAAACATATTGCATTATAAAGTAATGTAATGTATGTTTATATGTAATGTGATGGATATTTTAATGTATAACATATTATATTATAATGTACAGACTTTAATATTAAATAAAATTAGATACTTAAGTTTAAACCTAACAAAATATGTGTAGTATTTTTATGAGGAAAACTACAAACTCTGGAGAGATATTCCTTATTTATAGGTAGTAAGATTAGAAATAGTCAAAATGTCAATTCTTCCCAACTTAGATTATAGATCAAATGCAATATAAAATAAAAATGTCAAAAAATTATTTTGTGGATATTGACAAATTGGTTCTAAAGTTTATATGGAGAAATAAAAGGCCAAGAACAGCCAACTCAATATTGAAGGAGAAGGATGAAACTGAAGGACGGACACTGCCCAGCTTCCTTGTACTTATTACAAAGATACAGTGAGGACAGTGTGGTATTAGTGAAATAATAGAAAGATCAATGAAACAGAATAGAGGACCTAGAAATAGACCTTCATGAATTTGGTTAACTCATGTTTGACAAAAGATCAAAGGCAGTAAAATGGAGCACAGATAGTCTTTTCAAGAAGTCATTGGAATACGTGGATTTCCAAGTGAAAAAAAAAGAAAAAAAAAGTATAGACATAGGTCTTATACCTGTCATAAAAAATAACTCAAAATGGATCATGGACCCAAGTATGAAATACAAAATTGTATAACTCTTAGAACATAGAGAAAACCTAGATGATCTTACTTATGATGAGGACCTTTTACATATAATATCAAAGGTACAAATCATAAAATAAGAACTGATAAACTGGACTGCATTAATGTTAAAAAATATCTTCTCTGTAAAAGACAATATCAAAAGAATAAATAGACAACATACAACTGGGAGAAAGTATTTCAAGAAAGCACAACTGATAAAGGACTATTATCCAAAATATGCAAAGAACTCTTTAAATTCAACAGTAAGAAAATGAAAAACTTATTTAAAAATGGACAAAAGACCTAAACAGACATCTCACCAAAAAATATATACATTTGGAAAGTAAACATAAGAAAAGATGTTTGACACCACACGTTGAGAATGTATTAGAGAGTTGCAAGTGGAAGAACAATGGGATATCACTACATACCAGCTATAATGCTCCAAATTCAAAATACTGACAAAACCAAATAATGGTGAAAGTATGGATCAATGGGAACTCTCATTAAATGCTAAATGGTACAGTTACTGAGAAGATATTTTGGTGACTTCTTACAAAACCAAATATATCCTTACCATATGATTCAGCCATAACACTTCTTGGTATTTACTCAAGTGTGTTGAAAACTTATGTTCATACAAAACCTATACAGAGACGTTTATAGCAGTTCCATTAATAATTGCCCAAACTGGAAGCAATCAATCAAGATGTTCATTAGGAAGTGAATAAATAGATAATGTATGGCACATCAAGACAATTCAATATTTTTTTCAGTACTAAAAAGAAATGAACTATTAAACCATGCAAAAAACATGGAGGAAACTTAAATGCATGTTACCAACTGAAAAAAAAAGCCAATCTGAAAACCTACTACTGTATAATTCCAACTATGTGACATTGTAAAAAATACATAACTATTGAGACAATAAAATGATCAGTGGTTCTCAGAGGTTAGGGGCAGGGAGGGATGAATAATCAGAGCACTGGAATTTTTAGGACAGTAAAACTTCTCTGTATATCTACAATGATAGGTATATGTTATTTTACATTTGCCAAAACCCACAGAATATAAAACACCAAAAACGGACCCTATTATAAACCACTGACTTTCGGTAATTATGTGTTGAGGTAGGGCCCTTGGCTGTAATGAATGTATCACTTCAGTGGGGAAGGGGTATTGATAGTGGGAAAGGTTCTGGACATGAGAGCGAAGGGTATATGGGAATCTCTGTGCCTTCTTCTCATTTTTTTCTGTGAACATAAAACTGTTCTAAAAATAAAATTGGTTAATTAGAAAGAATGATGCATGTTCTCTCTGGTAAGCAGATTTCTAAGATGGCTCCCAGTGATTCTTGCCTCCTGGTTTCATAGCCCTGTATAGCCCTTTCCTTGAGTATAGTCTGGGCCCACTGACTTGCTTCTAATTAATAGAAAACAGTAAAGGTGATGAGATGTCATTTTTTTGTGTGTTTGTGAATGGTTTACAAAAGTCTGACTATCACCTTGCTTTCATTTACATTTTCTTTCTGGCTCGTTTTACCTTTTTTTAATGAATTAAGCTGGAGAGGCCCATGTGGCAAGGAACTGAGGGCTGCCTCTGAGAAACTGCAGATCCTTCCTCAGTTGAGTCTTCTAATGAGACCAACAATTTAATCTCATCCCACTAACACCTGCAGTGCAAGCTCCTATGAGACCTAGTGCCAGAGAATTCAGCTAAGCCTGGATCCCTGGCCTGCAGAAACTGTGAATGAATGGATGTTTTAAGTAAGTAAGTTTGAGGGATAATTTATTACATAGTGATAAATAACCAATACACTATCTTTTAGTGATGCACAAGATTGGAAGTTTGCATTTTTGACCTTGGGGCAGTATCCACTTGGTCTAATTGTATGCAATGAAAAAGACTTTGGGATGTCTATCTTTTTTTGGATGCATAGCACTATTTTAATCATTGACAGAAAAGAAAGGGGAAAAAAAACTTTTTGAAAATTTTTTCTGGAAGTTAGTGAATAAGGAATACTTCAGAATAAAAAAGGTCAAAGACTTTAGAGTTATCTGTAATTTTAGTGTTAAGTACTATTTCACAGTAAGAGCATTCCAATTGAGAAAATTTGGAGAAAGGACAATCAATGTTAAATTTCTTGATTGACAAAAACGGGGCTTCCTGAACCAAGTAGGATTTAGAAATTCATGGAGAACACACAACTGTATGGAGTTACACCTGACATATTTATTTCTAAATGCTGGAATTCTATGTGGTACAATCTTTTGTTGTCTTCTCTTTGCCACCTCCAGTGATCTCAGCCAGGCTCATGACTCTACGTATCATCCAAATGCAGATAAAACCTAGAAACATGTCTCAAGTCTGGACTTTTTCCTTGAATTCCAGTTTTTTTCTTTCCAACTGCCTACTCAGCACCTCCATTTGGATGTCTACGAGGCATTTCAAACTGAACACATCAATCTTCAAATCTTCACCTTCCTCCCACTCTCCTATCTTAAAAAAAAAAATAGCAATTCCATCTTTTGGTACTGAAGCCAAAAAAATCTTGGAATTGCTCTTGACTCACTTCTTTCTTTCACAATTTATATCTAATCCCACTAGCAAGTCCCACTAGTTCCTCCTTTAAAATAATCCAGGATCTGACTACTTCTCAGACCTCTGGTCCAAGTTTTCAGCATCCTTCCTAATTCACCTCTTTGTTTCTGCCTTTTCCCTGTCACGGTCCACTCTTCGCACAGCATCCAGAGGGATCTTATTAAAGTATAAAGTCAGAACCTATCACCCCTGCTTACATCACTACCATGGCCCTTTCTGGCTCAGAGTAAAAGCCCCAATCCTTACAAAGGCCCAGGACAGGCTGCTTAAACTGCTGACCTTCTTCTCTGCCCTGGACTCCTGGAACTCTCCCTACTTACTTGTTCCAGGTATGATACTCTCATCCTTGCATAGAACTGAAGCAGGGACCCTTCTGTCATGGATTCTCATGACTGCTAAGAATGTTTTCTTCCTCAGACAACCACATGCATCATTCATTCATTTCTCTCAGGTCTTTGTTCAGATCTTAGTGGGACTTTCTTGACCATCTGCTCTTAGAAATCTCTATTCCTTTTCCCACTTTATTTATAACAACATCACTTTCCCTCTCCCTCTGCCATACCACCCATTTTACACCAAAATACCACACACACCATACATATATTGTCTGTGATCCAATACTGCAATGGGTGCTCCATCAAGGCAGGTATTTATGTCTGTAACCTCAGTGCCTAGATTAGCACTTGGTTCAGATTAGGCATTGCTAATTCATTGTTGAGTAAATAGATGAAGCTCTTTTCTTTCTAGCTTTTCTATGTTTTCCCATTTCCATTACAGTTATTTGTATTTTAATTCTCTGAGCACCAGTATAGGGAATAGTTATGCATTTTGTTTTTGATTGCAAGTCACAATTGAGTGAAGTCTGATTTTCTTGAGGTATGACTTTATTTCTTTCAACTCTGACTTATAAAGCTGGTGGCAATTTAAACAATTGCAGAAAGTTTTGGGGGGTCTTGACAGGCTGAAAGAATTAGAAGAATATTGAATTCAATCATGGCTTAGTTCTTGATTGATAAGAGTAATATTTCTACATGCAGGAGGCACGAATATGCATGTTACAAGTGAGTTAGGGAAAAATAAGAAATACTGAACTCTTTCAAAGGAGGTTTCAGGATCTTTCTGTGGACCTGGCTCATGTGTAGACTTTGCAAACCATTCAGTGCCCTGTCATTAGCATGGGGCGCCTTTCTTAAAATATATGCACCCAGGTATAAATAATACCAGAGTTGATTATCAAAAGACCTGCCCAAATAATGGAAAGGAATGCTACAGGGAGAAGCCAGAAGCCAGGAACACTACCAGCTTACATTCTTTTCTGACGGCATCATACTTTAGGGGAGGAACAAAGGCCAGCTTGCTGCTTTAGAGATGGGGTGGCAATCAGAACTTTGAATTTCTTGGCATTTGCTAGTTTGAAGCTTAACCTTCTGAATAGTTGAGTGTAATTACATGTGGTTTCTTAAAAGAGTCTCGAACAAAGCGAATCATTTAAGGAATGCCCTAAAAGACATATTATTTAGAAGAACTATGCTTTGGTCCCAGGAGACCTGAATATACCTTTAAAGACACTTGCTCATAAATTAATGGAATTTACAATAGCACAAAAGAATCATCTTGTGAAATCAAATTTCTCCTGACTCATGATATCCAATATACCCCCAAATCTCCTTACCGATAATTCTCTTAAATGCATAGTTTGAAAGCAAACATCGGCTTTGAAAACAAGACAATGTGCAGCTGGACCTTGTTCATGGAATGTATGAGCAAGGGAGGGTTTAAGCTGGAGAGGAGAGTGGCACTGGGGTGGTGAGTGTAGTTTTGGAAAGATGTTTTAATGAAAGGAGATTCATAACTGTACAGTGTTTCATCTAGGCTGTCACTTGGAAAGCAGACAATCTTGGTATTTAGAAATACATGCATTTGCTTTTCTGACCTCAGTTTTCATTTTCAGTAATGTTAATATCTAATATATATTGAACCCTTCCTATTTGCCAGGCAGAGTGCTCTACATGTAACACTTTGCCAATTCTTACAAAAACTCTATGAGATAAATACTATCATTGTTCCTATTTTACACAAGAAAAATGAAGATAGTAATCTTAGTGATTTGCTGAGCTTTGATTGTAAAATTGTGGAGCCGAGTCCATCTGCTGGTCTTATTACTGAAGTCTCTGCTCTTGACACCCAGCTGTTTGAGTCCCAAGAAGCCCCCTTCAGTACACCAACCTCCCTGATCAACCATGATAATCACATTGAGCTACCAATGGCATGTCTACACCCTCCTTTCTCCCTGAAGGATCCTGATGAAACCGATCTCACAAGGTTCCACTGTCTGGAAATAGTCGGTGGATTACCTCCAAGTGCATTTGTTGGCCTATTGCTTTAAACCTGATGACACAGAATGAAGTTGTGCTTCAAATGGCCAGCAGATGGCTTTAGTAAGTGGGAGTGGAGCCAACACTTGTCAGAGGCCTACATGGTTTTGGAAGAGGGTTTCCAAGGATGAGATGAGATCCTTAAGGACTTATTCTAATACTTTATGTTCTCAAAGCATAGTCCACATATCTCTTTTCACTTCTTCAGAGGCTATTTCCTTTTCTACTATGTTTGGGTACAAAAGGGTTCTTGGATGATCCTAAGGTTTAGGACAGTAATGGGGGGGGTCATATGGGTGAGGGCTGGCTGCTTTCTTACTGGCTAGGGCTCTATTTATGACCCATACTCACTCACAGTGGAGAGATCACGCTCACAAATCTATGTGTGTGTATGTGGTAGGAGACAGTAGTGTTAACGCATACTATACCTGCCAAACCTTCAGTCATTTTAAAGGGACAATAAATTCATAAGTGTGGGTTTGCACAAAAATCTTCAGTGAATTATCGAGTATCTGCTATGTGCCAGACACTGTGAGAGGTGATGGGGATAAGATGCATAAGATCTTAAGCAGAAACAGACATGGTTCCTGGCTTCCTGGGATCCCAGTATACGGAGAGGCATAAACAGCAAATCCACAACTATGGTTAGTGCTAGGAAAAAGAGTGCCTTGTACTATGAGGACATAAATAAGGGAATTGAGTCTAGTCAGAGAAGTCAGGAGAGGTTTCTGAGGACTTGAAGCTTGACCTGTGATATGAAGGAGGAGAAGAGATGAACTAAGGGACAGGGGATCTTTCCAGGCCATGCTCCAGTGCATATCAAGGCCACATGGCTAAAGGCATGAATCTCTCTGCAGAGAAGCAGAAGTAGAGGAAGACAGGAGTTTTCTGCCTCTGGGAATGCTGTCTTGGACCACGCCCTCTCTAGAGCTGTGATTTACACTTTCTCTCCCCTCTCAAATTGTGGACACTCTGAGTAATTCAGGAGGTTGAGGCAGGAGGATGCAGGTTCAAAAAGCCATTCTCAGCTACTTAGTGAGGCCCTAAGTAACTAAGCAGACCCTGTCTCAAAATAAAAAAATAAAAAGGTCTGGGGATACAGCTCAGTGCCCCTGGGTTTAATCCCTGGTACTAAATAAATAAATAGATAGATGCAGTTTGACCCCTTCAGATTTAGCTACTGGAAACTTTAAACCTGCATCTGCCCTCTCAGAGTGTCTCTTTATGCCAGCTCTCAGAAATGCCTCAAGAAAGTCTTCCTTAAAAATTTAAATGTGGTAACTTTGTGGGGAACCTGCAGACCCCTGAGGCAATGGTGAGCCCCATCAGCTTGAGCTTATTCTAGACTTTGGCCCAGTATTAATAGGACAGAGGCCACTTATGCCTTCAGGAAAATCAGGGGGCTCTGGCGGAGGCCTGGGGTGAAGGTCAAACTCTTTCCTTCCCTCTCTCCTTCCCCACAGGGTGACTTGGACACGAACAATTTTCTGCAGTGACCATCTGAGGAAGACTGCCTGGGTATGGCAGGTGGAGAAGCATTTCTTACTTCAAGAAGTTTTCAACCCAGATAAGGTAGAAGAAACTAACCCCAGATGCAAAATGCAATCAGGTGAGGAAATATAGTTCCTCCCTCCAGCCCTCCTCAGGTAAACGCAGGCTGCCCTCCCATGCCATGGCCACCCTTTCTCCTCATTCACATGACTGGAGCAGCATTAAAGTCCTGGCTGAAAAAGGCAGTGGGATTAGGCATGTCCTCAGGAATCCTTCTTTGAGCACTTAACAGTCAATCTGGTTTTATTTCCCAATAACAGGGCTTAACTACAATTCAGAAGTAAAGGCTGCAACCCGCAGACTTCCGCTGAGGGCTCCTTTCACATCTGAGCATCAGTGGCTGCTGTGCCCACACAGATCCCACATCAGAAGGAGGAGGGCACCTCCGAGGCAAGACATGGACCCTCCACAGGTGAGGGAACCAGCCCCCACAGATCATCATCCTGCTCATTCTCTAGCTGGTATGACCACCCTTCAAATGGAGCCAGCCTCAAAGCACAAGCCCTGCTGGGAATGGCAGCCTCCAGAAGGGGGATGGGAAAGAGCAGAGACACTCTCCACCCCTCAATGTGCAGGACAGAAAAACAAAACCACTTGCAACTGATGTCATAGTGGACCATATGTGAAACCATCAGTGTGAAGGGTGGAATAATGCTCTTCTATTTAGTCTCAAGGAAAGAAAGAAGATAATCCTTACTGTACGCTTGTGGTTTGTGACCCATGACCTCCTGTAGCTGAGCATGGGGATGCCAGGCCCTGGTAGGAGGTCTATGGCATTGCCAGATGTGGCAATATCTCTAATCCAAGGCTTCCAGAGAGGACTGCCTCAGCCCAGATTCCAGGCTACAGATTCAAGCTCTTTATCATTCACTTCCATTTTCCTCCTTTTGGACAGAGACCCCTGGACCTCTCTTTTTTTGCTTTGCAAGCTCTACACTCCCCCCTTTCACCCAGGTCCCTGTCTGTGCAGGCAGTCTCTGTAGACTTCATGGGTCCACTGGTCCTTTGCATGACTTTGACTCAGGGGTGCTCCACTGGCAGCTGCAGGCCCCCAGTCTCCTTCATCTGGGCTGTGTCCATCCAGCAGTGAGGACAATGAGGATCTACCTCATTGTTTTTCACCCCAGGCTGTGCATTAGAGTTTCCCAGGAACCTTTAAAGCTACCATCTCTGAGCCCCAGCCTGGCTCTTTTAGATGAGACTATCTGGAGGCACAACTGGGAAAGGTATTTTTTTTTTAATGCTCTGCAGGTGATTCTCATGTACAGCCAGTGCTGAGAGCAAATGCTTTACTCTAAATCCAGTAGGACATATGGTTGGATCTTCTTATTCATCTATTCTCTGGCTTGAGATGATAAAATAAAGAAATAAATTTAGCAGTGTGAATCCGTGCCAGAAGAGACAGAAAAGTGGGAGGGGAAAAAGAGTTATGTTCCTACAGGCTTCACCTGCCCTTGACCAAACTGACTGAACACGGTGATTGCTGCCTCTGTAGGCTTTTCTTTTTATCCTGGAAATAACCAACGTTTGCAGGATACCCTCCAGCATCATGCATTCACTTTTACCTGAAAATCCTTTGAAAATTTATCTTCTTAAGGGAAGAAAAAAAAAGCAGCACACTTGCCTCACCTCTGACCCCCCTGATCCCGGTGGGGGGGAAGCAGGTACTTGTCAATTCAAGCAGGAGGCAGGAGCTGCAGTCTGAATGGGGACCTCAGCTCCTCCCACCCCAGATGTGCCTGACCTTTCACTAGCAAGAAATTTGGGTTTAGTAGGTCAGCCTAATGGAGTGGCAGGCCCCAGGCCCTGGAAAACATTCTTGCCCTGACTTTAATAAAGGTGTCTGCATAGTGTCTCAAGTATAGCTAATTGGCGTTGCAACAAGGCCTTATTTTAAATAATATAAGATTCACAGTGAGAAACCAATTCCATTTAGATAATGGAAAGAATCAAATTGATTGAAACTCAGATCAAAGCTCATTGAACATGCATCAACTCTTAGGCAACCACAGATACACCAGAGAAATGTTGCTTTTTTGCTGTTTCTTCTTGTCCCTCACTCTTCCCCCTCCTCCTTTTCTCTTTGCTGAGACAATTGTCCCCCTGGAAAGAAGATCATATTGCACTTCAGACGGAGAAATTAGATTCTGGTTAGGCTTCAGAAGTTCCTCCAAATCTCTTGCATGAACCCAATTTATTTGGCCACCTTTTGCCAGGATGAGCTTACCTAAATAATCTCAGCAAACTTCATCTTGAATTCTGTAATCTGCTCATTGTGTGGAGAATACACTTCAGATAAAGCCCAGTGGTTTCATCCTCTAGCTATGCTGGTCACAGGGCACAGCAATTATGGGCAAATGGCAGTTTCCAAGTTTACCACTGTTGATTAAATTGCACATGGTCTAAAATAACAGCAAGGCACTGACTCTGTCCCTTGGTTGAGGACCCACATGAGGAGGACATGGGCTGTCAGGGGAAAGGCATTCTGCCTGATGGTCCCTGACATTGGGTATGTTCATTAGTGGAAATGTTGGAAGAAGCTGCAGTTCCATTGGACTGGGGCCAGTGTATCCACTTCCCACGAGTGTCATAAATCAAAACTTTCCTGGAAAGGTCTAGACTTTTAGAATTTAAGAATGGGCCATATATTAATTTGCTGGGGCTTCTATTATAATTTGCCACAGAATGAAAGGCTTAAGCTATCGATACCTATCATATCACAGTTCTTGAAGTTCAAGGTTATTGGTTGGCAGTGTTGTTTCTTCCAAGGGCTGTGAGGGAAAGACTCCCTTCTTGGCTTGTAGATGAACATCTTTTTCTTGTGTCTCTTCACAACATTTTCCTCTAAATGTATAATCTTGGTGTTCAAATATCCCTTTTTTATAAAGGTCATTATTCACATTGGGTCAGGGTTCACCCTCATAACCTCATTTTAACTTGATTACCTTCAAAGGCCCTGTCTGCAAACACAGTCACATTCAGGCCCTGAGGTTATGACTCAATATATCTTTTTGAAGGAACCTGATTCAACCCATAGCAGACCACAACCATGATGGAATCTAATAATAAAAAATATTTTGTATTGAGGATTTATTTATAGTCTAAATTTGGCATTCCCTTTAGTGCCTTATGATAATTTATTTAATCCTCATAACCCTATGAAGTCAGTTCTATTTTTATCTAAATGTTACAACTGAGGAAATTGCCTCTGTGGCAAAGTTAAGTAACTTCACCAAGGCCACACTGCTGAAAGTAGAGCCTCATTCTGTAAGAGCAGAGCTAGGACTCAAAAATGAGCCATCTGATTCTATGTTAACAGCGGTTCTACACAGGCTCTACTTTATGGGGTTCAATTTAGAGCATATTTCATGTTTGTGGCAGCCATGAGAACACACCTCACAGACTTTCCACTGTGGGACACTTAAATGAACAAGGGCCCAATGGCTGAGCTTGGAAACCCATTGCCATGTTTTCACTGAAGACACTCTTTCCGCTGGCTGCCCCCAGCCAATGCCACGGTCATGAGGGGATAGCAAGGCAGCCTGTTTCTGGGAGATGTAGGACTTCTGTGAAGTGTCATTTTTTTGGCTTGAGGACTCACTGACAGCCTTCCACACCTTATTTCCACTGCAGGGCAGTCCAGGATGCTTTGCAAGCTTTCCTTCCCTCCCTTTCCTCTCTCCTGCACTCTGGGGCAGGCCTGAGACATGGTCTCCTAACATATCATTGCATGTTTAATGGTGTCTGCATGTCTAAATCATGGAGGCTCTGGACAAAACAATGTTCTATTTCATGAAGTAGTTTCAGAATATATGCGGGTTTAACTGTGCTTTACTTTGATCTAGTTCATTTTTAAAAATCATAGCACTAAAAAATTGCACTTCTTACTAGGTATGGTGAGTGATTCTATGAGATGTATTTTTTCCTCAGCATTCAGAAAATTCATGTAGTTTTGCCATTTTAAATGCTGCTTCTTTCTGTCCTGGCTCAGACAAGCAGAGGTCCCAGAGCCTTGAATGTCGCAAGTCATCAATAACTGATGACTGAAAACCCCACAGAAGGAATTGAGGATCCTTTTCTCTCCTGATGCTCTGTAAAATTAAGCTGGCTAGAGAATGGAGGCTGGTACTTCGAGGGGATGAGAGGGAAGGAGAAAGCATATCAGACAGACGTTGTGGCCTTAGTTATAAGAACTTTACACAGACAGGCATGTGACCCTTCATGCAAGCTGAAGACTATCACATGAAGTAGATTACCGAGAGACAGAACAGGTCTCATGGGATTCACAAGGTGACCTGTTGTGTCTTACAGACAGGAACACTGGTCTCAGAGGCACTTTTTAACCTGATTACATTATTAAAACAAATAACTAATTGTCCCTTTCCTCTTTTTTTTTTTTTTTGCAATTGAAACATTTACTTTGCTAGTACTCCTAAAGCTAGGCCACGGGCTTTGATAGTTAGTTAGCTGTCTAGTGGGTATTTAGGTTTTCCAGGTCTTAGGCTCCTCCTTTGGTAGTTAAATAGAACCACATTACAAAATGGGACAGTTGGAATGAATGATCTCTGAGGTCCCTCTCTTCATTATGATTCTCTGAAGTGTCCATCTTGGCATGAACACTAATCAAGTAAATTTGATATGTGACTTCTTTACAAGCTCAGTGGTTATCACCTTGACGGTTGGCTATGCCAATCTAGGTGCTGACCATAAACATTGATATTTTTTTTTATTCTAGGAGGAACAACTTGCCTCGTGGTATATCCAAATCTCCATAAATGACATGTTCTATTATCACAGTGACCTGCTGCATATTCCTCCACGTTAAAAATTAATGCCACAGTGGCTTGTTCAGTCCATGAGACCATCTCAGGATTGTTTAAAGCAGGACATGAAACTGATGGAAACTGGCTCCCTGACCAGCAAGAACATATGTGGGGCAGCTTTGATGTGAATGATAGGGTAGTGTTTGCTGATAGGGCCTGCTAATAATCCAGTGAGGTGATGTCATTCTTGGCAGGATCCAGAAAGAGAAACAGAGGCCAAGAGCTCCCCTTGGCTGACACAGCCCCTTCAGAGTTCCTTGACTTTGCTGTTGCTGAGCAGATGAGATTGGAAAGTTCTGTGAGCCCAGCTGAGTTGTCTTACCTCCTGGGGATGAAAGTTTTTGTCCAAAACCTTGGGTCACTAGCTGGTTTTCATAAATCCCTTAGAAAGCTTTATACTACCTTTGAAAATGCTTTGAAAATAACCCCTTGAATAGCAGTTCCTAATAGAGCTAGGAGATAATTAATTCCTGGGATATAGTCCTCTGTTTTAAAACTGCTTTGTCCCATAGGGAAGAGACCCAGACTCCTTAACCCTTGAGTGTCTCCTAATTTTGGATGGTCAAAGAAAGTGCAGGAATTGGAATCAGGGAGAAAAGGAAACTTCAGGGTACTCTTGAGTCTAGAATTACAAAAAGCAAGCTCTGTGCTCTTTAATAGAGTACATCCTGTCTTTCTCTCCCTCCCTCCCTCCCTCCCTCCCTCTTTCTTTCTTTCTTTCTTTCTTTCTTTCTTTCTTTCTTTCTTTCTTTCTTTCTTTCCTTTCTTTCTTTTCTTTCTTTCTTTCTTTCTTTCTTTCTTTCTTTCTTTCTTTCTTTCTTAATTTCTTTCTTTCTTTTCTTTCTTTCTTTCTTCTCCTAGGTTTTGCTTAAGCCAGGGACCAGGAATCCTCATGTTTCCAGGAAGAGAGATTGATTTGGGTGTCTACCCACACCCACATTCTGATCCTGTGTGCAGCCATAGCCAGTCCTCCTCTCTCTGGCCTCCTCTTTAGGCAATCTGTGATCCTTGAGAGTACATGCTGTCCCTGATAAGGGGAACCCTATCTGTGCTTATTAGGAAAGCCTGAGAAAATTCACCGCCTTAAAGAAAAGCATCTATCATAAAAATACAGGACCTAGTCTTGATAGAACCGTGACAACCAGGGTCTTCCATCAGGATAGTCAAGGGTCAGATTTCTCCAAGGGGTGGTCATTTCCAAGTTAGTAAAAAAAGATTTGACCAAATTTCCTAAGAATATGGACTTTTTTACACTTTTTTTTTAAAGAATCATTGAGAATAAGTATGTTTTCCATGGCTGGTGATATTGTTAGTGATTATTCAGAAAAATATTCTTCAGAATAATGAAATAATATATTTCATTATTTATAGAATAGATATCATCTATAGAGCAGGCTTAGAAAAAGAGCTAATGTTGGTAAAGCAGATGATATTTTCCAGTTGGCTTTTATGATAATCAGGGCTTGGTTACCATGGAAAAAATCCATCAGTATCCTGAGTTGAAAACATTTGGGAAGAAGGCTGATATTTCCAGTTCCACCTCAAGAAGTGTTCGTCCATTCCACAGGTACTTATCAAAGGACTACTATATGCCACACAAAGCTCTGTGAGCAAGGGACACAGCAGTGAGCAAAACAGAATGAATCTCTCACAGAGAACATTCTGAGAGAGGGAGACAAGTATTAAAAAAAATATGTCCAATGGTGATAAATTCTTTTGAAAAAAACAAAGCAGGGAGGGGGGATAGGAAGAGCCAAGGCAGAAGTGGGAATGGACAGGGAAGGCTTTGTTGAGAAGGTGGCATTCAGTAGAGGACATGAAGGAAAGGAAGAGAGGCCTTGAGGATACTTGTGGTGATAATCCAGGCAGAAGTACAAAGGCCCTGTGGCAAGAATCTTCATGTTTGAAAAACAGTATATAGGCCAGTGAGGCTGTACTGTGGTAAGCAAGGAAAAGAGTTTTGGGGAAGAGGTCAGAGGCAACAGGATACCAGGTTGCACTGGCCTAATATTGCTAGCACCTTCTGCTTCTGGGCTTTTTCTCTGCTGCTGACCCTTCTCTTGACACACACATCCATAACCGGCTCTTGTAGAGGCTCAGCTTCTCTAAACTATTGTTAACTTCTGTGGCCACCACCATTGCTGAAGTCGCTTTTTGGCCCAGAGAGCACTTACTGCCTCTTGGAGTTCTGGTTCTGCTGTGATGGTTAATGTTACGTGTCTGACTGGGCTAAGGAATGCTGATTACTGGTGAAACATTTCTCTGGGTGTCAAGAAGGTGTTTCTGGAAGAAATTAACATTTGAATAAGTAGGCGGAGTAAAGAAGTTCTACCTTCACCAGTGAGTGTTCACATCAAACAACAAGGCAGAGGAAGGGAAGATTCTCTCTCTTTTTGGGCTGGATCTTCCATCTTTCCTGCCCTCGGACAGGTTCCAGGATCCTGGGCCTTTGGACTCTGGGACCTTAACTAGTAGCTTTCCTGCTTCTCTAGATTGTAGACAGTATATCACGGGACGTCTCAGCTTCTATAATAAAGAACAGGAGCCAGTTCCTATAGTAAATTCCCTCATGTATCTATATCTGTATCCCTATCTGTCTGCTGTCTATCTATCCATCCAATCTCCTATTATCTAATCTCCTTCTACTTTCCTGGAGAACCCTAGTACAACTGCCATGTTGAGCTGCACTATTTCTGTGTATATCTTCACTTCTCATCAAGATTCTCATAGTAGCTGGGTGTGGTGGTGCATGCCTATTAATCCAGCGGCTGGGGAGGCTGAAGCGGGAGAATCGCAAGTTCAAAGCCACCCTCAGTAAAAGCGAGGTGCTAAGCAAATCATTGAGACCCTGTCTCTAAATAAAACACAAAATAGGGCTGGGGCTGAAGCTCAGTGGTTGAGTGTCCCTGGGTTTATTCCCAGTACCAAAAAAAATAAATAAATAAATAAAATAAAATAAAAAGATTCTCACAATAAAACCATGCATGTATGGCCTTTTAACTTATTTCCTCTAACAGTTGACAAAATGTTGGTGCTCAGCAAACAGTAGGAAAATGCTTGTAATCTAGAAACCCCAGCACTACATTCTAAGCTTCAAGAACTTTATTAGCTCTTTTTACTTTTGCCTGAGTCTGAGAGAATGTTGTTAGAAAGAGTCTAATCTTGTCTACTAATAAATATTCTTCTTTTAAGTAGAATGATTTAACACAAGAAATATTTCAGCTCCTAATTTATATTATAGAGCTTTAAAGTTTGCTACATTTGCCCCACTTTATTTAGTTTACAATTGAAATACAGTGTATGTTTTTTCAAATAACTTTGAATTTGCTCCTTGCTTCAAATAAAAAAAAAATAGATTTTTTAACCTTACAGGTACTTTTCAAACTATAAAGATATATTCTAAATTTCTTAGATGACAGTTTTTGGTTAAGAGAAAGAGTGAGCAGCTGTTCTGAAGGGGTGCCAGGCTTGGATTCCTTGGTGAGCTTACAGGAGTGGGATCTCACCCTGTTCCCCTACATTTCTCCATTGTCTAGAGACACAGGAGTGACCCAATACATGCTATTATCTTGCCCAACTCACAGATAAGAATATAATTTTTAAAGTGTGGGAATTTGCAGATTACACAGATAATTAGTGGCAGATCCAGCACTAAAATGTTGGTTTGAATCAGTGCTCACAGGATTGTCGTTAGCTATCAGTATTTTGGAATGCATAAGCAAGACAGGCTCTTCCTTTTGTGTTTTGTGATTTTGTCTCATAATGCCAAGATGGCAAAGGGGCAGGGTCTTGAGTTCCTGTCTGGTGGAGGCAGAAAAATGTAGGAATACTGAGCAGAGAGCAAGAGAAAGGATTTTGACTCAGACCTGGTACTTGGAGAACACAATAATGACAGCTATAGAGCCTAGTCTGAAAGTGGGAGGCTGATACGGGCACTTTTTTCCCCCCACTATGGTCAAAATAGATGCCATGTACCTTCCCCAGGGTTTTGTAGTTTATAAGTATTTGGGTGAATCCTGGTAGATGGTAGGATAACATCTGCACACAAATTAGGCATTTTAGTAGAAGCAGAAGTGATTTTTTTACTATCCAGTCAGGAGTCAGGAAGGAAAAGGGGTTTATTCTAGAAACTCTTATTCTTAGGGTGGTCCCGGACTGGGCAAGAAGTTCTGCAAACTGGTTGTGAACTGACAGTAGGCAGGCTGAGGAGGAGGAAAATTGTGTCTGGGTTGGGCTCTCTCCTCTCCCAGGAGTGGAGAATAGGAAGAGCAGGAGGTTTCTGTCAGGGGCATGGGTTCTGCCTGCCATGTCCAGCTCCCACCCTTTTAGACCAGTGCCTCACCTTAGGCCTTTTGGAGAGACAAGAGGGAGACCAGGAGCTGAGTCCTAGCCTAACTGATGCTCCTCCCATGGTCTCAGCAAGCTGCCTGCCTCTCTTGCCTTCCATTTGATAAAAGGAAATTGCTGAACTCGTGATATCTAAGTCCTTTTGTCAAACCCTCTATGAGTCTATGATGTCCTTCCCTAGGGTCTCTGAAAATTGTCTGCTGAAGAGAAAGGAATAGATAAAGATGGGTAATTTTGGAGAAGCTGAGGTAGGAGGCCAAAGAATGTGTCTTTGTGTAACTTTGGCATTTGTTCATTATAGCATGTTTTCTCTCATAATTTATTTTTTTTAAATTTATTAATTATAGATGGACACAATGCCTTTATTTTACTTGTTTATTTCTTACGTGATACTGAGAATCAAACCCAATGCCTCACACATGCTAGGCAAGCACTCGACCACTGAGCCACAACCTCTGCCCTTCTCTGATAATTTCTTTGGCATCTCTTTCTTTAGATCTAGTATCATTGGGGAAAGAAATATAGGGAAGAGATCAGAAAACTGGGAAATGGAGTCCTCTTTGTTGTTTTGTCCCAAATTAAAACCTGCCACCAGGTGACATTTGGCTGTACTTGCATATCTGACTCAGATCTCCAACATGCAAACCCTGACAAGTTAAAGTTTTCCAATCTGTCATCCCCATTTTAAGGGTGAATGATCTACATTCTCAGACAGTTGAAATTGTTTTGACCAAGCTTATAAATAGTGTCCACAGCTTTACTCAGAAACCACAACCAAACGAAAGCAACTCAGAAGGCAAACATACTAGTGGAAAAAGTCATGGTACCTTCCTTGAATAGACTTTCTGAGACCTCTTTAGCTTATAAATAGTGACTAATTTAACTCCATAAAAAATAATTGGCTCTGGGTCAGATCATTTGTGTCTGCTTTTGGGAAGATGAATTGCATAATAGACCCAGCCAAATATTGTAGCCTAAATATTGGCCCTTTTAGAGCTGTTGAGCTGAGTTTTTCAGAACACAATTCATAACATTCCTTCCCCTCCTGCTTCTCTCCTTACATACAATGTGCCTAGTTTTCTGTTTCTTTTTTTTTTTTAAATATATTTATTTATTTATTTTTTGGTGGACACAACATGTTTGTTTGTATGTGGTGCTGAGGATCGAACCCGGGCCGCACGCATGCCAGGCGAGCGCGCTACCGCTTGAGCCACACCCCCAGCCCCATTAGTTTTCTGTTTCTTAAGCTCCAGGCGGGAGCCCCCAGAGCATCCTCATCCTCGTTGACATAAGCAATTTTCTGATTTATGGGAATCAAGAAAGATTATTGTAGTTTATCTGAACAAGGGTCCTCTCTGTGAAAACCTCACAAAGACCACAAGCATGGACATTTGTTGTCACCACCAGGGCTCCCTGGCCTTTGAGAAGAGCCATTCGAGTTGCAGGCAGCAGACCAGACACACCTTGAACTCTGTGAGCTTGCTTTTGCTAGGAAACTTTTATGGATTAGGGAGCCTTTCTAGGTAATGTGTAAAGGTTCACTATAAGCATTTGCTTAGTCTGTGTATGGTAAATGTTTACAAGCCTCTCTGAGTGAGCACTGGGGACCTGAGCAAAGAAAGTTTGTGAGACCAGGCACAGAATGATGGTTAGCAGCCATGGTTGCCGCCAACTCTACAACTTTCAGGGTCCATCTGGAGTTGTCTGGCTCTCAAAGTAGTTTTTATAACAGACACCAGAGCTAGACCCAGTCTGAACCCCCAGTGTGACCATGACTGGAGCCATGGCAAATAAAGACCCGGACAGAGACCTAACAAGTGTGTCGAGCAAAGATGTGTTTCCTTGGATGATATGTTTAGTTCTCATTGGTGACTTCTGCTTAATGGACAGAGATGGGGAGAAGGCAATTTCCTCCTCCAGTCTTTGTTGTCTTGCCATTTCCCTGCTGAGCCTGGAGAGTAGAGGAAAGGGAAGAAAGTCATATGGAGTAGGGGTTAAGAGCGCTCATTGGGAGCTTGGCAAGAAACGCACTTTTATTCCACATCCACCATGACTTAATGAGCCTTTGTGGTTATCGGCAGTGAACAAGAAGATACAGCCTAGAGCCAAGTTGAACAGGAGACCCCCATTATTTTTCTTCCTCATCTAACAGAACTTTGGCATTTTCAGGAGGCAGCCTGAGTGAGCGAGCTGAGGGTCCCAGGACAGGTGACAAGGCAGACAGGAGAAGGTGCTCAGAAAAGAAGGACTTTAGAACCACTAGGTTAAGCTTAAAAATGAGAGGGTCTACAGGATTTCTCTTGTTATACGTTTGATGCTTTTCTCTTTCTCCAAGTTTCTTCTGCATTGCCATTTTCTTCACTCACTCCCACCCCACCTCAGAATTTCTGCATACATCTTTTTGCAATACCTTATTTAGTGATGTCTGGGCTGGGGTTGGATAGAAAGGAAGAGAAGCAGTGTCCAGAGTTGGCAAAAGTGGCACCAAATGAGGGCAGCAGCTACAGGTAAGAACATGGTAAGAGAAGCTGATGCTGAGCTGTCGTCAGCAGCCCACAGTAGAGTATGTCCTGAGAACCACTACTAGTCCAGCTCCTGAGGTTGCTCTGCAGCCTTTTGAAACTCCAACATTTCCTACTCCGTGTCTGTATTTTCTAAGACAAAGCACAAAATGAATCAAGAGAAAAAGCTTTGCAGCCAAAATAATAACCTCTCTTAGAGAGAGCTTGCCCCTGCCACCCTACTTATAAAGATCTGGACTTATAATATGGGGACGCAGAAAAGTCCTGTACCAGGGACACTCCTTATTGTACTGGATGAATACATTGGGTATTGTAGAGACTCACTTGCAAAACTGACAATAGGCTGCTTGGTTGAAACAGGTAGACTCCACACCAATTCTTTGATCTACTGGATTTGAATTGGTTTGGTTCATGGGAACCTGGCTACAGTGCAGACTCCAAACTTTGGGTATTATCCTCCTGACTGTCATAACAGCAGCCTCCCTGGTGTACTATATCCTCTCTAAAAGCCTTAAATGTTTGCATACAGTCATATGTTTAATGTCAAGTGGCCTCTCAGGCTGGAAAAACATCAATTAAAAAAAAAAAAACTCAAAGAAAAGTGTGATCATGAGGACACTGTAAACTCTGAATATTGTGTTAAGCCCAGAAGCCCAGAATGACAATAGAGTATATTGCTGATGCCCTAAGTCTTGTTCACAGTCTCACCCAGGTAAGAGCACTGGGCCCCAACAAGACAGGTTAAATATGGTCACTTGTGCTAGATTTCCTCATTGACAAATTGAAACTAAACTGTTTACCTCATCTTTTGAGAAATTAGGATTAGAGAGATAGGATTAGAGAGATAAGTTTGTTCCCCAACAGGCCAATTTCAATTGGCATGATAATGAAATTCCCCCTGCCTGAACCTTATGCAAAAGTCACCTGAAACAACCTAATGCTAACTGATGAGTTATTTTCCTATCGCACTGTCTCTACCTTACAAGGAAAGTAACTTTGAAATGATCAATTTACTTTTGGCATTTTTGTTTCTGCTCTCTTTAGCATTTTTTCTGTCTATAAAACCAACTTCCGCGACTCAGCTCCCTGGAGCCGTTTTTCTATCTCGTGGATTTTAGAATTGAAAATAACACCAACTAAGATCTGAGAGGAAGGAAGGAAGGAAGAAAAGTAAAGGGAAAAGGAAGGAAGGAAGAGACCTGGGACCCCAGAACCTGACTCTCAGATGCTGTTCACAGTGGTCTCTGAGAGGTAAGGTGATTGGAAACTGCCAGGGTAATGGACCTTCTGCACCTTGGTCTCTGATCTGCAGCAGCAGAGATTAGCAGCAGTGAGGGAGGCTGGGTGGTAGAACTTTCTTTCCTTTAGCTGTCACTGCAAGGCCCAGACCTGCATCTAGAACTCATGGTAATTGCCCAGACAGGAGGGCTGTGTACAGTCACCTAGAGGGAAAGTCAAGGTCAGCAGGAACAACAGAGTTTGGTCTAGTCCTAATGATTATTTCATGGGACCCACTTCTAAGGAGCTCCAGGTTACTTGCTTCAGTTAAAATGGACAATGAGCCCAGAAGCTGTTTGCTCATTTAAAACATAGACAAACACTGGCAAAGATCTTTGCCTCTTCAGTCCTCATTGTTTCTACAGATCACAAAAGTATCATTTTCTAGAGAAAAGAGGCAGCTTCTGCACAGTGCTTAGTTTACCCGATCAATAACCAAATTGGCAATTTCCTAAACTTACTTAAAATTTGCTTTCTCTTTTCTGACTTTTCTTTAGGGATGGAGTTACCATAGAGCCACTGGAGACCCTCACTCCTTTTAAAAGGCTCCAGGAAATATCCACACATTTTCATGTTTAATAATGATGTGACAGAAACTTAAAAGGGTCAGGTCACCTAGGAAAGCTCAAGAACCCATGAGAGACAGCATGAGCAATGCTCTGGGCTCCAATCACCCTGCTGATGCATGGAAATGTGTTTGCATAAAATATGATCCTAAGTGGGTCATCAGCTGGGGTGTGGCAATCTTTGTTGTAGGCAACACTTTTCTTTTTTTTTTCGGGTCAAGTTAGTAGTTATGATACCAATTCCCTCCCCAAAGTGAAATAATCTTAACTTCTTTCACACTTATTATCTCATCTGCAAACTCTGTAGTCTTTGTATTCAAAATAGCCCCAGTTATTGCAATCCTTAGGAGGACTTACAAAAACCTTCCTGCTTTCATCCTGCCTTTGTCCCTCCAGCTGATTATCCGATAGGAGCCAGAATAAACTTTGAAAATCTAAATCAGACCACATCACTCTTTTGTTCAGTAGCCTCCCACAGAATAAAATCCAAAGTCCTTAGCAGGAACCATGAAGCCCAGATAATTCTCTGGCCTCATCTCCTCCCACTCTCCTCTCATCTTCCTTTTTCTTTCTATTTTTTTTTTTTAATGGTGTGGGATTGGACCCAGGGCCCCATGTATGCAGAGCATGCGTGTACCCCTGGGTCACATCTCCAGACCTGCTCTTTCACTCTGCGCTATCCTCATTGGTTTCCTTGCTAGTCCTTGAACAAAAACATTTAGTACCCCCTGGGTCTTTGCACCTTTCCTGATCTCACTGGAATGCTCTCTCCTGAAGCTTGCTCCCTCATCCCCTTGTAGTATCTGAAGAAATGTCATCTTGTCACCAAGGTCTTTGACACCCCCAATTACTCCCCACCCATCCCCTCTGCTTTAGTTTTCTTTATATTATTCATCACCCCCTGACACATTGCATAGGATCTTGTTCGTTTGATTATTGTCAGCCTTTCTTTGTGCGCAGGGACTTTCTTTTGTTCATTAGAGTATCCCCAGTGTCTAAAGCAACTCCTGGCACATAGCTGGAGCTCACTAAATATTTATGGAGTGGATAAATGAATTCCTGAGTCCAAATGCTCTGTATCATCAGCTGGCAACCACAGCCAGAAAGGCTGCAGGTGATGACGGGGATGTTAATAAGAAGAAAATGATTGAGATGGTTGAGAGTTTTTGGAGAATAAGAAAATGTGGGAGAAACGTTATTTAAAAATTAAGAAAAAATAAAACAAGCAGAAAGTGATCCTGGAGAGAACTCCCCTCTTGGCTGATCCGAAGCCAGGCCAGATTTGTTCTCTTCGGTTGCTGAAATCTGGTTCTTGTCACAAACCAACCTAGACATCTATTTTGATACACATATTATATGTCTCTTGGCATGCAGGAAACTCATATCATTTACCAGATTTATTGAAATTATGGAGAGGGGTGTGAAATGCCTCCTGCCATATGGGAAAGGAGGTGAAAAGGCTGACATTTGGCTTTTCGCCAATTTCACAAAAGTTTAGAGTTTCAGACTCTTTTCTCCTCCTGGGTGGGGAGGCTCTCCCTTATCAAACTCCTATTCTCCAAGTGGCCATAAAGACATGTCTGTGCATCTGGTGGTATTTTAATATTCAAAGAATCATATTCGGAGGTGTATAAAAATCAACATGTTGGCCCAGCTGTTACAAGAAGAATTGAAAGGGATTTCTTTGCCTTGTTAATTATCTGTCCCATATTTCACTTTATTTAGCTTTGGTAGGCTAGGAATAGGCTTGGTGAAAACTGATCCATTTGATAAACAAACCACCAACCCACCATGCACCAACCACAAACCCAGCCTGGGCAGGATTGTTATGGAAGTCTCTAGCATTACCACTCACCTGGCGTGTGATCTCTCAATAGCTTAGGTAATCTCTTTAAGAATCACCACCCACTCTGCTACCCTGCTGTTCCTGTTACCATCATCTCTTGCCTGAACCATGGCAGGAGCCTCCTAATAGGTCTCCTGGTTCTACTTCCTCAACTCTAAGTAGAATCAGAATAGTACCTTCAGCATGGGGATTGTGTGGATTCCATGAGATAGTCTATTAACATGTGTTAGCATGGTGGTAGCAGAGAAATTCTCTGTAAAATCACACTGGAGATTATCATCAGCTTTTATTATGATTATAGCTCATGGTCCAGTAGGTCTCTTTTATTGGGAGTTGAAAGAATTTTTTTCCCTTTGGATGTACTTCTTTTCTAGATTCAATTTTTTATTTAAGTGAGTCATTTTGGCTGGGGAACTAGTCATTTCAAACTTCATATTATGCACGGTTTTAGATGGGGCTTGTACCTAATGCCTGTCTGGTAGTGATTTGTGGAAATACAGTCTAATGTCATGCAATTGTCCTGTAACACACAAATATGCCTTTTAGTATTGCTGAATCTAAAACATCTTTATTTCCCAATTATTTTTCAAATTTGGTCATGATGTCAGATTAATAGAAATAAGCAACTCCTCTTTCACCTTCAGCTCTCAAACACCTATTCATGAAGTAGACTGGTCCTAGCCCTCAGACCCTCAGAGGCTTTACATTAAAATAGAAATGACAGCCAATAAATGTGTGTGTGTGCGAGATTAATTCTATGAAGGGAAAGAATTTAGTCAACCAACTTTATCATTCAAGAGGACTCAGCACACTTCATTTATGTTAACCTGTCATAATGCTAACCTGCTCTTCCTGTTACCCTCATGTCTTACCTGAACTACTGCAGAGGCCTCCTGACAGGCCTCCTGGTCTCTACTTCCTCAACTGTAAGTGGGGTCAGTTGAGGAAGTACTTAGTACCTTCAGCGTGGCACTATTGAACCATTTTCCAAAAGCTCACCACTTGAATTTCCATAATACCAGGTAAAGTTTTAGGTCATTTTTTGGGAGATGAGCACCTTAAATATTCACTCTGATTTCCTATTTATGAAAAAGCTCACAGGACAAGAGCTGTTGAAAACTCAACCACAATTCCCAGCCTTCCAAATGAAGTAGGAAATGAATACATCTGTTCTCTCCTAAAACAATAAAAAAATAAATTTATTGAGCCCCTGTGATGTGCAAAGCCTCCATGGTTTTGCTCCACATGGGGAGCATCCATGAAAATAAGGCTTGTGTTCCTGAGTGACACCCCATTAGTGACAGGTTTTCCAAATAGGAACTGCACACATGGTTTTTATTCCTTTGCTTATCGATCCTCTCGTGGTATTTACATTTATTTACTCTCTGGCAGATACTCCCAGCTTTCTTCTGTTTGTAGTGCTAACTGTGTACAGAAGGGAAATGTCCTTGTTGGCATATAACAAAGTTCTGTAATTTTTCCAGAAAAGAATTTTGTTAATGTTCGAATAAATGTTACAGGTAATTAGGACCATATACTCTTCACTAAACGAAATTGACTGGAGTTTGCAGAAGGTGATTGTTGATGAAGAATCAAGTAGTTTTGCCTCTGTTATACAAACCATATCAATGAGTAATAAGGTTTTCCATGTATGGGTTGCTGAATTACTCTAAGATTTTAGGTTCAAATATTCTTCTTAACTACTTTTTTTTTAATAAAATGATTTTAGCAGTGTATTTTATATTTCTTGCCATCGTAACTCTAGAGACTGAACCTATTTCAACCTTCTTGGTGACTCAGTGTCATTGCCGTGAGCATGAATAATTTTACCGTGCTACAAATAAGCAGTGAGCTCAGGGCTTGTTGAGTTATGAGCTGCACTGGGAAAATTCCTCCATAAATGGTCTCAGGATCTTAGATTTATTGAGCCTTTACAATTTTTCTAACTCTTCCTCAAATATCAGGCTTTGTTTGTATTTAAAAACCTTCCCCCACTCTTAGCCTTTTGTTCAGGGACCTGTTTTGGACCCTTCACTCTATGCAGGGCTTGTTTCTATGTGCAGAGGACACAGTTCAATCAGAATGGCAGTAGGAGGTTCAATCCACAAGGGACACACTTGTGAGGGAGGGAGGCAAACAATAAGATGGTCACAATTAACATGATAACTTTCATTTGTTTTGGGGTGGAGAGTGGTAATCATACCTAGCAGCCTTCTGGATAAAGGAACATTGAAAGCTCATGGTTCATTTCTATTTATTTCTGTGTAATTCCTGAGCAGTGGGATTCTTGGCTTCAAGACACTCTGGGAATGTAGAGCTTCGATATTCCCATATGATACTGAATTATAATATAGAAAACAACTCAGTGTCTCTATAACCAAGTAGGCCTTTGCCTGAAACTTGAGGACAGCATGACATGTGCAAATCCAAGTGATTTCATATTCACATCTCTGATCTTGCATTTGCCTTTGTCTTCAGATTTGTGTGTCTAACTGCCAATCAACCTCTCTGCATGGATGTCTCAGGGAGTCTGAAAAGCAACTTTAAAAAAAAATACAATACATATATTTTATTAAATCTGTTTTTTTAAGTTTTATTAATTTTATTTTTTAAAATACACAACAGTACAGTGCATTAGATTCTTATTACACATATAGAGTACATTTTTTTCATATCTTTGTTATATAGAGTATGTTCATTCAATTCATGCCTTTATACATGTACTTTTTTTTGCATCACAATTCTTATTATACATGTATACCACAATTTTTCATATCTGTTTATATATAAAGACTTAAATATAAGTTTTCATACATGTACTTTGGATAATGATGTTCATCACATTTCACTGCCCTTGCTAATCTACCCTGCCCCCTCCTTTTCCCTCCCATCCCTCTGTTCTATCTAGAATTCATCTATTCCTCCCATGCTCCCTCTCCCTACCCCACTATGAGTCAGCCTTCTTATATCAGAGAAAACATTTGGCATTTATTTTTGGGGGATTGGCTAACTTCGCTTAGCATTATCTTCTCCAGTGCCACTCATTTACCTGCAAATGCCATGATTTTGTTCTTTTTTATTGCTGAGTAAAATTCCATTGCTGAGTAAAATTCCATTGTGTATATATGTCACATTTTTTTTTATCCATTCATCTACTGAAGGACATCTAGGTTGGCTCCACAGTTTAGCTATTATGAATTGTGCTGCTATAAACATTGATATGGCTGTGTTCCTGTAGTGTGCTGTTTTTAAGTCCTTTGGGTATAGTCGGAGGAGAGGGTTATCTGGGTCAAACGGTGGTCCCATTCCCAGATTTCCCAGGAATCTCCATACTGCTTTCCATATTCGCTGCACCAATTTGCAGTCCCACCAGTAATGTATGAGTGTACCTTTTTCCCCACACCCTCTTCAACACTTATTGTTGTTTGTCTTCATAATAGCTGCCATTCTGACTGGAGTAAGATGATATCTTAGAGTAGTTTTGATTTGCATTTCTCTGATTGCTAGAGATGCTGAGCATTTTTTCACATATTTATTGATTGATTGTATATCCTCTTCTGAGAAGTGTCTGTTCAGGTCCTTAGTCCATTTGTTGATTGAGTTATTTTTTTTGCTTAGTTTTTTGAGTTCTTTATATATCCTAGAGATTAGTGCTCTATATGATGTGTGAGGGGTAAAAATTTGCTCCCAGGATGTAGGCTCTCTGTTCACCTCACAGATTGTTTCTTTTGCTAAGAAGAAAGTTTTTAGTTTGATTCCAGCCCATTTATTGATTCTTGGTTTTAATTCTTGCACTATAGGAGTCTTGGGGCCTAATCCCACATGAGGAAGATTAGGGCCTACCTTTTCTTCTATTAGATGCAGAGTCTCTGTTTAATTCCTAGGTCCTTGATCCATTTTGGGTTAAGTTTTGTGCATGGTGAGAGATATGGGTTTAATTTCATTTTGTTGCATATGGATTTCCAGTTTTCCTAGCACCATTTGTTGAAGATGCCATCTTTTCTCCAGTGCATGTTTTTGGCACCTTTGTCTAATATAAGATTATTGTAATTTTGTGGGTTAGTCTCTGTGTCCTCTATTTTGTACTATTGGTCTATCAGTCTGTTTTGGTGCCAATACCATACTGTTTTTGTTACTATTGCTCTGTAGTATAATTTAAGGTCTGGTATAGTGATGCCACCTGCTTCACTCTTCCTGCTAAGGATTGTGAAAAGCAGTTTTGACTCTATTCCTCACCATTGCTTTCACCTTCCCAATCTTGGTACTATACTCTTCCCTAAATCAAAAAATTGTTCTCAAGTTTTTTGTTTTTCTCAGCCTCTGCTCTCCCAGGCCTATCCCACATAATCTAATCCTATGAATTTTTCTTTCTTTCTAAAAAGCATATCCTAAGTCTGAATCAGGTCATGATTCTCCTATGCTTGTTTTGCTCTTAGAGAAAAGATTCCAACCTCCAACAGTAGACTCAAGACCTGATTTGATTTTCTTCTGTTTATATTTTTATTTCTTCACTCTATGTGGTACCCCTCTCCTGCTGTATTCCGATTACCACCTTCTCTCTCCACCCTCTTGTGTCAATATTTCTGGTCAAATGACTGACCCTCATTGAGGTACCATTGAGGTCTTGGCTCTAGTATCATTTCCTGCCCTTCTGGAGGCCTCTGTACCTGCCCCACTTACACTTTACTGAGCATAGGAATCACTCCAGATCCTGACCCAACCGATATGGTGGGGCCTGAAACTCCCAGTGAACACCTATATTGCTATTATTCAGATCACTATGAATCCTAGTAGGCAGCCAATAAATATTTGTTGTTCTAATATGTTTTTGCTGTTTTCAGTCCTCAAGTGTGAAAGAGCAAAGTTTACAGCTTTGGGTTAGAACAAGCCAGTTGGAATTGAAATGTATTTCTGATTCAAGTATTAAGGCTTAAGGAAACACCTTCCTTTATCAAAGTGCCCCAAAATGCTAATATTATACTTGGAAAGGTCAAGGACTAAATTAGTTACTATTTTCAAATGGAGTTTTGCTTGTTGTCTAAGTTCTCCTGGTTTAGAGTTTATATCATGTCTTGAAGCAAAACTTTTCATATATAGAATTGGATAAGATTGAAAGCAACAATGGTTTCTCAGCCAACTCTTTATTTACTGTAGACACCTTCCCCATAAATACAATAAGCAGCAAACTCTCAGAACAGGGGTCTACGCCAGTGAAAGGTCAGACAGTGCAAACCTGGGATTGTTCTCCAGCTTTCTGCTTTGTAAATTGACATTTATTTATTTATTTATTTATTGTTGGTCATTCAAAACATTACATAGTTCTTTTTTTTTAAACCATAATCTTTTTTTTTTTTTTTTTTTTTAAATATTTATTGTTTAGTTTTCGGCGGACACAACATCTTTGTGTGTATGTGGTGCTGAGGATCGAACCCGGGCCGCACGCATGCCAGGTGAGCGCGCTACCGCTTGAGCCACATCCCCAGCCCCATTACATAGTTCTTAATACATCATATTTCACAGTTTGATTCAAGTGGGTTATGAACTCCCAATTTTACCCCGTATACAGATTGCTGTATCACATCAGTTACCCTTCCATTGATTGACATATTGCCTTTCTAGTGTCTGATGTATTCTGCTGTCTGTCCTATTCTCTACTATCCCCCCTCCCCTCCCCTCCCCTCCCCTCCCCTTTTCTCTCTCTACCCCTTCTACTGTAAATCATTTCTTCCATTTGTATTATCTTGTCTTACCCCTCCTTTCCTCTTATATGTCATTTTGTATAACCCTGAGGATCGCCTTCCATTACCATGCGATTTCCCTTCTCACTTCCTTTCCCTCCCACCTCTCAACCCTGTTAATGTAAATCTTCGTCTCAAGCTCTTCGTCCCTACCCTGTCCTTGTTTCCTCCCCTTATATCAAAGGAGTCATTTGGTATTTGTTTTTTAAAGATTGACTAGCTTCACTTAGCATAATCTGCTCTAATGCCATCCATTTCCCTCCAAATTCTATGATTTTGTCATTTTTTAATGCAGAGTAATACTCCATTGTGTATAAATGCCACATTTTTTTTATCCATTCATCTATTGAAGGGCATCTAGGCTGATTCCACAATCTTGCTATCGTGAATTGTGCTGCTATGAACATTGATGTAGCAGTGTCCCTGTAGCATGCTCTTATTAGGTCTTTGGGGAATAGACCAAGAAGGGGAATAGCTGGGTCAAATGGTGGTTCCATTCCCAGCTTTCCAAGAAATCTCCATACTGCTTTCCAAATTGGCTGCACCAATTTGCAGTCCCACCAGCAATGAACAAGAGTGCCCTTTTCCCGCATCCTCTCCAGCACTTATTGTTGTTTGACTTCCTAATGGCTGCCAATCTTACTGGAGTGAGATGGTATCTTAGGGTGGTTTTGATTTGCATTTCTCTGACTGCTAGCGATGGTGAGCATTTTTTCATCTTTTTGATAACAGCCATTCTTACTAGAGGGAAAGAATGACTCACTGTGGTTTGGATTTGCATTTCCCTTATGGTCAGTGGCCTTGAATACCTTTCACATACCTGTTGGCCATTTTTATGACTTTGACTAAGTAACTATTTGGGTCCTTTGGTCAGATTTTAATGAAGTTATTCTTTTCTTTTTATTTTACTGCTATTGATAAGTGTGAAATCGTGTTTTGACATTAACCTCTAATGAGATATATGGTTCACAAATGTTTTCTCCCTATCTGTAGGTTTTCATTTCAGTTTGTTGATTGTTCCCTTTGTTGTTCAGAAGGTTTTTAGTTCTTTAAAAGCATCTATGTGCATGTGTTTTTGATTAACTTATACTTACCTAATCAAAATGCCATTTTGTGAGACTGTTTTGATGTAAAAACTATTCCTGATCCCCATTTATAATTCTGTCTCTTTCAACCTGAAGACTGCCTTGTGTTGTGCAGAGACATGTACGCAGTTATAAAGTCAAAACCTACACCTTCAAGTAGTTTTATATCTTGGCAAGATGAACTTTACCGATTGAGTTTTAAAGAGCTGTTCCATAATCCACACCCACCTGCTCATTCTTTTAGGGGTCTCTTTCTTGGTGTCACCTGCCTGGGTCATATGTATTAATCTTTTATGACTTAAAAAGAACAACACCAAATATCTCTATTCAGCACCTCCTTTCCTTTGGCAATTACCTCTCTCTTCCCTCTTTCATTTTATCTGCAACCCCCCAAGCTCTGACCTCTGCTCTTGGCTTCCTGGGCTCTTGCCCTTCTCTGCTGCTCTATTTTATCCACCTCTCATCAAACAGCATTCCTTCCAGCTGAAACTCCCACTTGTAAACTGCCTTTAGCCTAGGGGAAAGGTTTTCCTTCTGCTTTGCTTTACTGCCCAAGGCTTGCAGGTATTTAGCAGGTTATTTGTTCTTCCTTTTTCCTTCCTCCATTTTATCCATGGGTGGTTCAGATATAGAAAGCTACAGGGCCTCCGTCTTTCTGACTTCACACATCTGCAGCAATTAACATCCTTGCAGAAAGGACTGTGTGTTACTAGAAACAGAGATGGGCCTGCATGTGTCCACTGGGCCCCAGTGCAGAAGGCCATCTAGGATTATTCAAAAACCAGTGGATTTGGCATCACATTTGTTAAAGTTATTCATAGCTCTTCCTCTTCCTTTAGATTTATTAATGAGCAGAAAAAAATTTTTAAAGAACCTGTAATAAGTATGTTTTGGGTGACTTTGAAATATAAGGACATTTCAGCAAATCTAACTTTTAGAAGACATGGATATATGTAGTTTATATATTCCAAGTTATAGGTGATGATTTTAATTTATACCTGATTACAAATTTGTCTTTTGGATTCTCATCTCTTATCACATCAGTTTCTCAGCCTCCATATTCAAATTACGATTTTACCAAAGTGCTTAGCACACCCCACTGCAGCCTGCTTCCTGGGCTCAGATCCTTGTGGGAGGTCCCAAACATTATTAACATATACACAATGTGCATCCTGCTCTCTGAGGATATTCCTTTGACAAGAGATCCACCTGAGAGCCTAGGAGTTAGGAACATAAAGTAGTGAGGTTTGGAAGCCTTAGGAAATTTCCAAAATAAACACTTTACAAAAGAAGACACATTAATTAGAAAAATAAGGGCCCAAATAGGTCAAAGACTAGAAATTAGAAGGGAGAGGAGATTTGCACATTAGAGATCTGGGTTCAGAGAACTGATCCACTGAACACTAAATTGAACTGTTTGCCTCATAGCAATCAAAGGAAATGAGCAAATGTGTAAAGCTTTATAGTTTCCAGGGTTTGATAAAGGAATCTTGTACGATCTTTGGTAGGGACTTATTTTCTCCTGGCAATAAATTCTTAGAGGTTTTTATTGGATTGAATTTTATCTAAATGACAATACAGACTGAAAAGTGGCTCACAAAAGATGTAGAAATGATTTTCTTATAACCATCTTTTATGCTGACCTGTAGTAAACACTGAGGGTAAGCTGTTTATTAAATCATAACTCAGCAAAGATATATCTTTGGGGAGTTTAGCTAATGTGGTCCAGACCATAGCTTTCTGGTGATTTATCCTGACATACAGACAGAGCTCAGGGGGCTGAGAGGAATGAGTGGTTAGCATGACTCAGAGATCCTCACTGTCAAGAATTCATTGTTTTTGTTGATTCTTAGACAGGGACCAGAGAATGGTCCAAGAAGTTGAAAGCAAAATGAGCTTTGTGCTCTGGTTATAGATACTGATGTTGAAATTTGATCATGAAATGCCATGGTTTGAAAGGATCATCCACTCTGAAGTCTCAGTGTTTCCAGTGTGTTAGGAGTAAGAGGCGGAGCCTCGAAGAAGTGATTAGGTCATGAGGCTCCTCCCATGGGAGTGGAATTAGAACCCCTTCAGAAGGGGATTGACAAAGGAGGTTTTTTTCTCTCTTGCCCTTCTGCCCTCTACTCTGTGAGGACACAGCAAGAAAGCTCTTGCCAGTTGTCAGCACCCTGATTTGGACTTCCTAGCCTCCAGAACCATGAGAAAGAAATTTATGTTCTTTATAAATCACCCAGTCTGTGGTATTTGTGTTATAGCAGAACAAATGGATTAAGGGACACTAGATAAGCATTTATTTATCTAGGAGATGGGACTACCATTCCTGGATCCCGGGCTAGAAATTCCACATACTTATATAATTAGGACTAGAATTAACTTTCTCACAGAAGTTCGAACTTCTCCACAAAGTTGGGGCAACTTTGCTCTGGAAGTGTTGAAAGGCAGGTATTAACTGTGGGCTGTTGTAATCATAAAACTACCCTATGGCACACTCAGAGGGAGAAGTTGGAGTTATTCTTCCTGTGATTGGCCACACAGTGTGCCCTCGTTGATTGACATGTCTTTTGGATGGAGCCCTCTTCATCAACAGAAATGGGAGTATCCTGGAGAAATCCCCTCTACCTGGTCTAATAGAGAGACTCCATGACAAGAAATTAAGCCAAGTTCCTTCCTTCCTTTAAATTCACGGTTCAGAGGAAAGCGTTAGCATCTAAGTGGAGCTGTCAAGCTATTATTCTAACTCATGAAGATTCTAATCCCTGAGTGACACTGGCTGCTATTAGCCTGATACCGCTCCCATGCTGAGCACGGATGCAGTGAGTGAGCTTGTCACAGCCCATCAGCAGGCCCCACCCTGGAAACCAGTCTCTGACAATGACAGTAATCCCCAAGCCTCATTGGGAGGTGGCCCCATAACCTCAGGGCTCCAGTGTAGGATCTTGAATCTGGTTTCTTCTCTATCCAGCCCAGACCACGTACCAAATAAGTCACCAGTGCCTAGCATACAGAAGTGAATGTGCTTATGGTGTAAATAAATATGTGAATGAATGCTACTGAGCTTAAAGCCAGCAGAAATGCTGGGGTTGGAGCCAGTCCCCATACAGAGAGGAGGCAGGACCTGACATGTAACTACTAAAGACTGGGAACACATGATGGTTCCTGACAGCTGAGACCCTTGAGTTCTTCTTGACACAAAGAGAGAAGATGAGAGGGCCACACCAGCTGATAGTACTGTGCTCGGGGCTGAGGGGGAAGCCCTCCAGTGTGCAGGACTGGAAAAGCCAATGGCACTCTCCTCTTCCTCCTTCTCTTCTCCTAGAATGTTTTCCTTATCCTCTATTGAGCATTTCCCCCTTCCAATCTCATCTACAGTTCAATTGAACAAAATATGGCAAGCAGGAGAATCTCCTGGGCCAGTGGTTCTCAGAGTAAAAACATAACCACCTCAGAGATTTAGGGACCCCAGATATTTTTCTACAAGATCCCTGGGTGATGGGGTTGAGAGTTGCCATGCTGGTCAGACAGGAAACCTCCAGCACCCCTCATTTTTCTATGTGGACAGCTAAGGTGTATGTAAGCTCTCCTTTTGCTCTTTGACAAGTCTGGAGGGTTATTTTGTCACTTACTCTACTCACTTTCAAGTATCTCAGATGATTTCTTATCCAGAAGTACTGAGGTCTTACTTAATAGCTATTAAAGATATTTCTGAAGGTAGAACTTCAAAAGAACACTACGATTTTACAAAGATGTTTTTATGTAATGTTTTTACATGACTGTAAATAAATACTTCAAACTAGTTATTATTCCTTTCTCAAGTGTGAACAGCTGCAAATAATGAACAACAAAAAATCTAAAAAATAAAAAAAATGAAGGCTTATGAATAACCAACAAGATTACTGTGACATCACCACAGATATATCTCGGATCCTGCTAACCCTGCTGACCTGGACTGTGGATCACCCCATCATCCTGTGCACGACATTGACTCATCCCTCAAATATTTCATTGGTATGGCTCTCTTTTTAAATGGTTGATTCTTTGAAAAAGAAAATCTTTTAGCATCATTCTGTGGTTTGCATGCTTTTAGGTATCAGACTTCTAGATGTTAAATCATTTTTCAAGGCAAATGAAGGAAACATCTCCTGAGCAGGGAGAGAGGGGTAATTGAGACACTGATCAAGCTACTTTCAGATTGTGTGTGTGTGTGCACGTGTGTGTGTGTTTATTCCCACTCTGTCTTCATTTTCCCCAAAGTCAACAGTTCTTAGTCTCTCAGACCATTAAAAACCTCTCATACGGCTATGGGCTATGTCATCCTTGAGGATTGACCCTAAAAGTGTTAAAAAGAAGACCAGCAGTAGCCTTTCTCAATTAACATTTCCAAACATTGTAGCGGAATTCTAAAAATGCATCCAAAGCAAAAAAAAAAAAAAAAAATGTGCATTAGAAACAGGAACTCCTCCATCCAGGATATTTTGAATGGGTTCATCCAAAAGATATTAGATGGAGAAAACATTCATCTCCTTTTATAGCTGCAGGACTTGACTGCGCTCCTTGATGTGGTATTTTTAGACGGGTGGTTTTAGTTCAGAAAAAGAGCACAGCTCCCTCAAGTATACTCTGGAAAAGCTTGTAATCCTTAGCTGGTCCCTGGGCTCTGCCTGGCTCACAGTCCTGCCTCCCTCTTTGCTCCCCACCTACAGGATGATCAGTGCAATGACAAGGCGGGCTGAATTAGGGAGCATCCACAGCTGGAGCGCCTCTGGGTGAGTGAACCTTCCTCTTTGACAGGATCCTATTAATTGTAATGCTGCCTTTCTCTCCTTTATCTGAGTATGGCAGAGACTGGCTGGCTGGCCACCCAAACTATTTCTTTTTTTCTGAATACCCAGCTAGATTTGCTGAATTCATATACCCATGTAATCGACTCCAGACCAGTGGATTTGGGGCAGAAGCTATATGAGATCCCTCCAGGCCTGGCCCATTAAACATTTGCTACATAGTAGAATCCTCTGTGATTTTCCCACTTGTCAGTGACCTTGACAGTCATATTTGATGATGTCCGAGTCATAAGTTGAAAAGAGCCTGGGTGCTGATCACCCCTTGAGGAGAGTTGCTGATCAATCAAGAATACCTGATTTGAAATTTATATAAACAAGAGATGAACTCTTACTGGATTAGTGACTATGACTTGAGTGGGTTTATCTATTACAGCAGCAATACATTGATTTTTTTTTAAATTTTTTTATGACCAGCTTGGTCTTTCCATGTCCCTTTCAGGCCTTGCAATGCTCTGAAAAGTTATCCCCACAGGTTTGGAGCCTTTTTTTGAACCCAGCTCACTGACCTGAGCCTTGACGATTGTGATGCTAAAAACACATCTGACTTTTAGGAATCTCTTGCCCTTGTATTCTATCATCATTGGACTGGGATGTTCTGGAGGATACATAGCTATTGGCCCTCTTTTCAGACTTCCTGCAACCTCACTTTTTACAAACCTGACCTCCCTCCTTCTGTCCCCTTACTCCCTTGGTATATTTAATTTCAGGATCTAACCTTTTTCCAGTCTGTTTCATTTGACCATTGACAGGCCAGACTTTAGGCCAGTGGTTCTCAAAGTGTGGTCGCTGGACCAACACACCAGCTGATATTCCACTCTAGACCTACTGAGTCAGAAACTCCAGGAGTGGGTTCACAAGTCTGTTTTAATAAGCCATGTGGGTGATCTTGAGGCATGCTCAAATTTGAGAACTATTGCTCTAGAATCTAACTTTCTGCAACATGGCCCTCAGTTTGCTTCACCAGGACCAGTGTCACAAAGGGTAGCACTGTAGTTTCTTCCAGCAGGAGACAGATCTAGAATTTCCCGAGATAATCCTGACTTTTTCATTTGATGGAGATTTTCAGATATTTCTTGGAAATGAAACTTAGAGTCCCTCACATTAATGTAAAGCATTTTGATTAAGTACATGACCATAAATTGAAGTGCTTTCCCAATATGAAATAAACAAGGATCTTCAAATCCTTTTATTGTATTGTGTGTCTTAGTACAACCATGAAAATTAGATCACTGCTAGGAAGCCAAGAGCATGATCCATATTCTCTGGAGCAATGCACTGGGCTTAAGTCTCCATGTGTTGCTGATGAAGTCACCTTCCATCTCTAAAGGGGATTTGATGCTAAATAATGATGTTTAATGTTGCAAAACTTACCCTGAAAACAAATTTCTTTTTTTAAAAAAATATTTTGCTAAACTTTAGTCCCTGGGAATAATAATTCAGTGATGACAGTCTTAGTCCCTTCAAAAAGTCACCATAGAGAAAAAAGTAGCAGGCCACTTTCAGACTGGTTTTCTTGGGAAAGTGACAACCTGTTAGAGAGGACACATTACAACTATTGTCCTTCTCCTCTCACAGCCTTCCACACTGCAGATATTTATTTTAAGTGTTTCAAAATGTTGAAGGGCCCCTGGAGAAAATCATAGTTGAAAGCTAGTTAATCTTTGGATAGCAGGCTAAAAAGAAACTAAAATTAAATATGTAAAAAAAAAAAACATCTGTGCCAGCACACAGAAAACTATTCCACTTCTCACACTAATGACATGGGGTATTGTTGAGAGGTTTGGGTTTGGGTTTTAAATGTTTGATTATAATTTCTAAAGCTTTCCAAAATTCAACAAGGCCCAAGGCATATGTTTCTGTATCTCTTAGCAGGTTAGAGCAGGGATTCAAGGTGTAGGTAGTGAGGCCTTGTGGGGGGTTACAGCCCCAAACAAGCACCCACCACCTCAAGTCCAAGACTGGGTCTGTGCCAAATCTATATTGTCAAGGAGACATTCACCACGCAGGGATTTATGTTTGGCATTTGTTTCCCAGCTCCAACTGGATAACATGAGAAGTAAGTGTTTAGACCTGAGGGCTGTGTTTCTGCACACGTTGCAGCAATGATGCAGATTCCTATGAAAAGAAATCAAATAAACAAAAAAAGGCAAAAGAAAGGAAAAGATGAAGATGTTCAACTTATTTCAGACCTGCTCAGAAAATCTCAAGCAACCCCTTTATATTTCTTTTCAGACAGAAGCATGGGACGAGGTCTTATTTACGTGGTTAGCTTCCAATCCAGATGTGTTTACTTTCAAGAAAATTTCAGATTCCTTGAAGCAAAAGGTTGAGATTGCTGTCACCACCAGCAGCATCACGAATCTGTGTGAGATGTTTATGCTCTCTTCTAGTTCAGTTAATCCCTCGGAAAGTGTGACCAAATGCTTTTTTTTTTTTTTTTTTTTTTTTTACTATGTTTCCAGAATGCTTACATCTTCAGAAGGAAGAAACTCTATACCCAAACCTTCATCCTTATTTGAAGGCCAGCTCAGTATCTGTCTCTGAGGTTTCTGATAAGTTCCCATCACCATAAAATTCGCTTTTAAACATTGTTTTCGTGCAGCTCTGTGTTATATAACAGACAATTGAATTAGTCAGGGTTACATTTCTAATTACTTGAAACTTTATATAATACTCCTAGGGATGGACATTAGAGAAATATTCACCATGAAATGAACCACAATATTAAAAAAAATACATCTGTAGGACATATTAATATCATGGGAAAGCCAAAGGTCATCCATGATGTGGTATAAGAAACAGTGGTGAGTACGGAAAACTTTTTAAAAGGAATAATTTCTTTCACACACACACACACACACACACACACACACACACACACATCCTGGATTTTTTCATTCTCTTCCTCATGAGACTAGACTTTAAACTTTTGCGTTGCTCCCTTTTTGGTTCAAAGTTCAATCAGAATGAGCCTCTTTCCAACCAATGGTATTTAAAGGACTCATCCTATGAGCTGAGCTTGATAATGAGACTAGGACAGAGGATTCTGATTTTGGCAAAAAATAATCATGAGCCCTTAATTTAGAGATACAGGGCTGCTGTATTCCAGAGTGAAAGTCAATAGTTTGCAGAACATGGTAGAGGGAAACAGAATCTTCCATAGAAATCAACTCATAAAGATAGTCTTCAAAGTCTGCAGTTGGACAAATTGTAAAACCAAAAATAAAATTTAATAATGAAAACAATGAAGTATCACCACAGAACATTAGAGACTATAGACTAGCCCCACGTGGAGATGGCCCCCTTAACCCCACAGATTACATGCTGTCTCTGCACCTCAGTAAGAAAAGAATCAGGAATGACAGAAAGCTTGGAATATACCTATAAATTAATTGTATGCAATAAATATCTGTATATTTTAATGGCTCTTAATACAGAGTATTTGTCTATTCACTCTCATCAATCCTTTTTGTCGTTTTTAGAGTCTTAAGTGAAAAAAAAAAGGAAGGAGTGAGGAACTATCAGTCTTATTTGAGTTGATATGTTCGATATGTTGAATATTTAATTTACAATTAGAATAATGGAAATAAAATGTCTTGAGTGAAATCAATAAGAAATAAAGGAGGGGAAATCTATAGGAATAAATATAAGAAGATACCAAAGTTAAAGGGCCACTTGACCACAAAATGAAGATATGCATGATGAATGGACAAAACCAGGTGAATGGCCCCATTACAGACACCTACCTGGGTGGGCCAGCAACTCCACGAGTACATACATTAGTTTTCTTGCTTCTCAGCTGAAAATGCCACAGACAGGTTGTCATTTAGTTTTCTGCTTTCTGGGGGCCGCTTCCCCATTTCCATCTCTGCTGCATTTGCAAGGCTGGAGGATCCTTCTTCCCTAGTTACCTGGGTAGCCAGCCCCTCCCACCCTTGCATACTACTGTCCTGACTTAAATCACAGGCACCCTCTGCTTTCTTAGGAGAATGACCAGGTTGCAGTGAATGGCTCCTTCTATCTTGAGGCTATGGCCTCCCTCTTACAGAACCCCAGTAAAACAGCTCCATAAAGAGCAAAAAAATGAGCCACTCGGCAAGCATTGCTCATGGGTACTAACAGGGCTTTGCTCACTAAGTTCACATGGCTCAGTCCTGGGGTTGGTGAACAGAAGCTGAACAGCAAAAAGAGAAATGTCATAGTGGATGGGAAAGAGGAAAGGCATTCTGGAGTATGCACAGAGCCACAGGGGAGATCAGAAGTTCATTCATTCATTCAACAAATATCGATTAATCTTATACTCTGTGTCAGGTGCTATGCTAGTCAGTGGGGATACATATGGAAAGAAACCAGATTAAACAAAATAGTGCAGGTGAAAAGGATCTTCAGTAAAGGAATGGGAAGGCCTAGGGATGGAGAATGGCATTGTTTAGTCCAGAGGCAGCACTTCCTCAATCTATCAAGGATTGATTGACCACACAGAGATGCAGGGTGATAGTCCAGGTGAGAATCCTCTGGGTAGGACCAAGTACATGATATAGAATTAATTATAGTTGGAAACCCCAAATAACAACAACTTAAAACATGAAGAATCTCTCTACCTACATCTTGATTTTGATTTTGATCTCAATTTCTAAAGTCCAGTGTTAGAATAAAGCTTTATGGTCATCACTAATCCAGAATCCGTCTGTTTTTACATCCTACTTTCCAAAGTGTGACTTTGACCCTAAAAAGTCACCTCGAGGAGAAGAACCAGCCATTCATCCACAGTGTAGATAACAGGAAGAAGAAATTCAAACCATGACCTAAGGATCCCTTCCCAGTTAAGTCAGTTTCTTTTAAGCAAACTTTCTGTAGGTCTAAGACACCATGAACCCTTCTATTTCATTAGGCAGAACTTAGACATAACTGCCATAGTTAGATGAAAGAGAGGGGCTGGGCACATTGCCACTATCAATCAAACAAACATTGTATTAGAAAGAGAGAGAAAACTGGGGGTAGCAGCCAGGTCTGTTTCTACTATAATAGGTTACACATAATTCCCAAAGCACTCTCACCAGCTCTACCTCTTTCTCTGCCTCTAAAACATTAATCTGAGAGGAATTATTATTCTAGGGCCAATCTTGAATCTACATTAGTCAGACTTTTTAAAATAATAAACACTTGAAAACTTTGTGAATTTATGTGCCATTGTCTGAATGCACCTCAAAAATCCACTGTAATATACCCAAGTGCTATGACTCTATGACCAGGAGCTCTATATAAGGTAGGACATTAAGACCAGAAATACCACATAAAATAGGGGTCTATGCCACTGGGGGGAGAGTATAGGCTGAGAAATTATAAAGGAAAAGTGATTAGGTGCATTTTGCAGACTAACATTTAGAATTGAAAAGAAATTATAAGTAAGAAATTATTTGTAGGTTTTTTCTAGGATTATATGGTTATGATGTCATAACAAAGAATCTTCACTTCATTGCTTATAATGATCCAGAGGTACGATTGGCCTCAGAACCACTTCCACTACAGAAGTTCACTAACCAAGGCGGTCTGTTACCTTAGCGGCCTCAGTGGCCCACACCTCCTGGAATTCATACTTTTAATTAGTCCCTTCACTTGAATCTGGACTGTCCTGACATCACTTTAAGCAGAAGTGGAACCATCTCAGTGGTCAGCCAAGCTTTATGAGTTCTAGAAATTTCTATGTTTCATGAATATCTTGAGCTGCTGTGTAAAGCACCTAGATGCTCCACTGGAGAAGTTGAGTGGAGAGGTCAAAGAGAAAGGTTTTAAGAGTACATAAAGAGAGAGGTCCCAGCATCCAGCATAATCCAGATCCAAATCCTCTGTGAGCTGAACACAGCCACACAATGCCTATAGGTAAGACCATATAGTATGATTATGAGCAAATCAAATGGTTGTATTTTTTTATAAACCACCCTATTTTAGGTGAATTGTTATCCAGCAATAAATAACAGAACCATTATCTCCTAATATATCTATCTATATCTATATCTAGCTAGCTAGCTACAGGCTTGCGATGGACCCTAGCCAACAAGGCCAGTCATTGCTGTGACTGCCCAGACAGCACCAGATGGCTTCTGCAACTGCAGCCAAGAGAGCCAGTGCCCTTGCAACCTCTCCACACTCCCTCCAGGACACTGCCTGACCCCGTCTCCCTGAAATACACTTTCTTCCAGATCCCTTTTCTTGACTCTTCCAGACCTAGTGAAAGCATTTCTGAGAGGAGCACACTGGACCATACACCATTCCCTCCTCATCTATGGAACATCCCTCAAGACAGCCTCTCTCTCTCTCTCTCTCTCTCTCTCTCTCTCTGTGTGTGTGTGTGTGTGTGTGTGTGTGTGTGTGTATGAAAGTAGACTTCTAACTGCACATGGGTCAAGTCCTGTCCTGGAACTGTGGCCAGAAAAATGAGTTTCTGGCATCTTCAATTGGAATCTGGAACAAATTTTCCCATGAAAGCAATCTTATAGATGATTTTAGGTTCTGTAGTACTATTAGAACTAGAGTTCAGCCACATTGCTAGTTAAATAGACATTTGGGGGCTGATCTGGGAACATAACTACCTTTTATAATGTTGCCCTAATGAGCAGCAAGATCCAAATCACTGACTGAAGAATGAACTTTTGGAAGTAATCTGATTAGGAGGCAGAAACTCTCATCTTCCATTGAATGCCAGTTATATAGTACACGCTGTGTGGTAGATAGGAGAAAAAAAGTTAAAAAAAAAGTTAAAACTGGGGCCTCTTTCCAAGAAGTTACAGCTTATTTGAGAAACAAACAACACAAGAAATGGCAAACAGGTGAGGCGTTTTATAAGCAAGGCTTATGTTATGTGGGACTGACAATTAAGTACTTTAGGTTGTCAAAAGCAAGTCCAGAAGTTGTCTTTGCCATTATTTATTTCCACTGGTTCCCAGACACCTGTTTTGAGATGTCTTGTGAACGCACTAGATATTCACAGTTGCCTGAGTGCAGTTAACTGTCGATGGGAAGTGGGCGAGCAGGGAGAGGAGGTGTCCTATGCACCTAGCTGTAGAAGAGAGGTGAGTATTGGGCTTAGGAGAGCAACCAGGTGGCTGCCCGGAGATCTCACAAAGGCTACCAAAGAGGTCTTGCCACTGTGTTTCCCGGACATGTGTCTGGCAACTAGTGCATCAGAATGGCAGGAGGCTTCTTATTAAAAATGCTGGTTCTTGGGCTCTTACTCCAGACATAAGGAACCAGTCTATCTTGGGGATGAGGCTTGGATATCTACACTACTGATTAACTCCCTAGCTGATTCTTATGCTGATTAAAGTTTGAAAATGGTTGTTACAAATACAGTCATTCTGGAGTTGGAGGAGTCCTGTTAAGATACCCAGGAGTATTTTCCACTGAAAAGATCCAGATTGCTGCCCTAGCCCCTTACATGTTCCACTTTTGTAACCCTTGCTACTGCCAGCCAAGTTTCTAGAAGAAAACAAATATGTTCAAAGAGCTGGGCGGGGGGGGGGGGGGCAGGCGGGGGGACTTTCACATACCCTCCCATCATTTTCTGGCTCTATTTCCATCCCAGCGCCAGCACCGTGCACACACCGAAAACATATCTAAGACATCTGGACTGAAATCCAGCATCTGTTGTAAGAAAAATGAGATTTTCAAACAGGGCCTCTTTGGAGTGGGATGGTGCCAAATGGGATGGGGCCTCCCAGGTAGACACCATCACATGAAAACTTATGAGCAAATTTCTCCAGGACTGAAAAATGTGCTCCGAGCAAGCTTCCAGAACTCATACAAGAATATGTCCCCCTCTTTGCCTGGGGCTCTTGCCACAAACTCCTGCTATCAGGGCCCACCTATTGCCCTCCAAGTCTTCCCATTGACATATATCCGAATGTAAGTACTGCCATATGATGGGCATCGTGCTGGTTTTATCATTCAGGGTGAAATGAATAATTTCTGGAATGTGGCACACAAGTCCATGTAGTGGGGTAAATTTGAGGTAATGGTAGTTGCTTCCTGCTTCCTAACTTTCACCCTACCTCTGCAACAATTTCCGCCAGGGGGTATTTTGTCTCGATTGCCTCTGGGAAGAGATGCTGATGCCCATGCAAGGAAGACAAAGGAATCAATCACTTGGCTTCTGCTTTTCAGAAGCCTGGGCTTAGGACATAAGAAAAAAAATGTGGATAACTAAGTAATTAGTTATAATAAGTTATTTTCCATTCTCTGCAGTTCCCTGCCCCATCTGTGCACTTGGGAAAGTTGCTCAGACTAAGGGACAGGACAGTCAGAGGAAGGAGGATGCCAGCAGGTTACCACAGGTTGCCCTTCTTCACTACTGGCCAAGTCCCACCTGTGTTTGAGAATCTCAGTGGAGGTGCCCTTGTCCCTGGTGAAGCCCAGGGAGAAACAGAAAATAAAGAAGGGCCTTGGGTCCCACTTTCTCCTGAGCCCCCCCCCCAATATAGTGGAAGAACAACAGATATTTCCAAGAGCTGGAAATGGATAAGAAGTGAACCATTTTGGTGGATGGCAGATGTTTGGATGGAACAACGCACAGCTTAGAGAAAGTCAGCCTGCCAAGTTGACAGGTGAGGCTCGGACTCATTTCTCCCCTCCTCCAGTGCCCGAAGACCATGTCATCACCTGAGTCTGAGACACAACCATGGGGAAAGAGACCGGGGGACTTGATTGGAAGGGACCTTAAATGGAGATGAAGTTTAGGAGGTTCAGAAAGTTTGAAGAAATTTTTCTTTCTTGCATGTCCCCCTTTCTGGCATTCTTATCACTAGTTTTAGAAAGTGTGTAAGTGACAGAAAGGTCATGCTAAAATATATAAGGCAAAGTTCTGAGGTTGGAAAACCCTTAGGGGCTCAGAGCCCTAATGTTTGGTTCTGAAAAGAGTCCCAAAGGTGGCCAAGACAGTCCCACTCAGACTCCTCAAAGTTTGATAGCTGGTGGTATGGATGCTTTGCTGAAAGACTTTGGGTAATTTAATGTTCCATACTTTCTCCCTATAGGAAAGGGACTAATAGAAACTTGCTAATGTGAATAACCCTAACCCTAACCCTAATCCTAACCCTAACCCCACATACAGGGTGTTTGCATTTGGTTTGGTTTTGTGTTGGTGGTGTTGAGGATTGAACCAGGGCCTCATACATGCTTGGCAAGCACTCTACCACAGAGCTATACCCCAAAGCCTTTTATTTAGTTTTAGAGACAGGATTTAGTAAATTGTGCAGGCTGGCCTCAAACTTGGGATCCCCTTGCCTCAGCCTCCCGAGTAGCTGGGCTAACAGGCATGCACCACCATGACCAACATAGAGGGTATTCTGATCACTGCCTGAGCACTGCATAAAAGGCCTTTAAACATAAAGAACATTATAAATATGCTGTCAAATGACTTACTAGATGCTGATGCAGTTTCTCCCTGGGCTTTAGGATTCCACAGCTATTCCCCAATCCAAGCCTAGGATTTCCTGTTGAAATTCAATGTTTTGATCAATATACTCATGCTGAGTCTAAGATCCAAATATATTTGTTATGAAAACTCATTTTGGCTGACACAGTGCTCTGAGAACCAGCCTGTGTTTATCAAAAGCATGGCTGGGTTTGTATCTTGAGGAGATGGTGATGATGTTGATTCTATCTATACTTGTTTTTTTATCCACTTTTCTATTTATATTTCTTCTTCTCACTGTCTGCCTCATTCTCTTATTTTTCTCTTCTCCTTATTTACGATGACTTCTTTCTTTTTTTCCATTTCGTCTTTTTCTTTTCATACTCACATTAATTGTTCTTTCTCTCTTTGTATCCTTCCCTTGACTTCACATTTTTTGTTTGATTCTATCTTTCCTTTTTTAAAATCAATTCTCAGTCTGAATAATAGCATTTATTGAGTACCTAATCTATGTAATCAATGCTATATTCTTTGTGGAGGGTTTTACTTATAGGATGGTACCATATTCTAGAGGAGAAAGTGAGTTACTTGTCCAAGCCACAGGTGGTAATCAGAGAGCCAAGATTCAGGTGAAAACATCTGTCTCCAGAGCCCAGGTCCCTACACTGAGTTTCCTGAAGTCACACCCCATTTTTCTTTTATGACATCTTTTCTCTGAGCTATCCCTGCCTACCTGGCCACTTCCCTCTTCACACAAACTCTATGTCCCAAATCAAGGATGGCTTCCATCAACCCTCTGCCACTGTAGAGGGTGTGGCTGAAAGGACTACCTATATGCCTACCTCCTCCTCTCCTGACTCTTATCCCACCTGTCTAGGGAATATGCTCAAAGGACATCTTTCAGGTCATTCTTTGAGCAAACAGCCTTCCTTTTTCCCCACAATATGGCAATGAGCTCACATTTTCTTATGATGGTCAGAATTTTCCCAAGTGATTGTGATCTTCTCTTTCTCTCTGTGTGTATTCAGATTCTATTTTTGCCAGAAAGCCTTATTTAAAAATGAAATTTTTAAAAATCACCACTCTGATACTTGCTAAAACAGTAACAACAAACACAAACAAACAAAAAACTTGAACATCCCCAGTGGGTCTTTGGTGCTGCCTGGCAGCTGTATCATCTGTCCCCTGTCCTCTCATTCTCCCACTCTCCTAGACAATAGTACCTCTGCCATCCTCACCCTCAGCATGACCGTGTTTCCTAAATGACTGAGCAAAGGGAAAAAATCAGAACAAAACCTCTTTGGTGGACTTCACTGTTACATCTAACCATTTGCCCATCTACCTGTGTCTTGCTCCTTCTTGCTTATTACTGTGGAGGAAGCACATGTGTGCACCTGGTTGATGGGCTCTTACCTGGGAATTTTATCCCCTTTTCCCCCTCCTATTCAGGGACATTGCCCCCTCCATGTCTCCCCTTCCCTCCTGAGTCCTGACTTTCCCCCTCTGCACTGGGTCAGATTCGACATCATGAAAATATCCTGTTTATAGCTCATTTCTGAAAGCAAGGAGGTAAGTCTTTTCTTAACTCTACTGCCCCCTCAAGCTTCTGTCCATTTCTTTCCTTACCTCTGGGCAAAGCTTCTGTACAGATTTATTCTTGTTGTCTTCAAATTCTCCCTTTACCACACCTCTTCACTCTTAAACTCTATTCCTCAGCCTTGTATCCATGCAGAACTCCACCAAATCTTCACCTACAGATGCCACCAATAGCCTCCATGGTGTGGACAAAATATTGCTCTAATGGATGGATCTCAGGAGTATGGCCAATAGTGGATGGCATTCTCTTCCTACTTGTAACACACTGGTGACTTGTTTACCAATATATCACACCCTCTGATTTTCCTTTTCCTTTCTGGCTGATCCTGATCAGATTCTTCCTTTCTCCTTAATTTCCCTAATTTCCAAACCAGTGGTTCTTGAACTTCTGTAAGCAAAAGAAATGCCTAAACAACTTGTTAAATAAGGTGCAGTTCCCTACTCAGGGGTTTTTTATTTAATAAGTACAGGTCAGCCCACTAATTTGCACAGCTCACAAGATCTTAGGTGATGCTCATGTTGTTGATTGTTGGGTCATATTTTGAATCTTACTATATAACTTTTTCTATCACTATGCACTTCAGTGACTATATGGTGCACTTCTGACAACTAGCAAATTTACAACTCTAGACAGAGCCTCTACCTTGTCTTCCAGGGTTGTATATGTAACTGTGTAACTGCCCTCCTGGCTTGGATGGCTAATGGACAACTCCTTTATGGTTTTCTCTCCATAGTCAGGGGCAGCTTCAACTTCTTATGACTCTGGGAGTCATCCAGGATTTCTCTGTTACACCCACATGTTTCACCGTCTTCAAATAATCTCTTTTTGTGGTTATTGTTGTTGGTACTAGGGAGTGAATCCAGGGGCACTCAACCACTGAGCCACATCCCCCAACATCCCCCTTTTGTATTTTTATCTAGAGACAGGATTTCACTGAGTTGCTTAGTGCCTTGCTAAGTTGTTGAGGCTGGCTTTGAACTCAATGATCCTCTTGCCCCAATCTCCCAGGCCTCTGAGATTACCTGCTTGTGCCACCACACCAGACCCTTCAAATAATCCTAATGCCTTCAAATACACCTGGAATCCAACCACTTCTCCCAATTTTCATTTCTGCACCCCAGTGGAGGTAGCATTATCTCTCTACTAGATTATTATAATTGTTTCCTAACTCGCCTCTCAGCTCCCACATTCTCTCCAGTTTCCTCCCCTCCACTCTTTATTGCTGGCAGTTGAACCCAGAGCTTCCTAAATTCTCTGAAAGTGCTCTACCACTAAAATATATCCTCAGCTTTTTTTGTTTGATTTTGAGACAGGGTACTGGGGATTTAACTCAGAGGTGCTTTACCATTGAGCTACATCCCCAGTACTTTTTAATTTTTTTTTAATCTTCAGATAGGGTCTCCTTAAGTTGCTGAAGGCCTCATTAAATTGCTGAGGTGACCTTGAGTTTACAATCCTACTGTCTCCTGGGTAGTTGGGATTACAGGGTGTGCCACCAATCCCGACTTTACAATCTCTACTTAATGGAGCAGTTGGAATGATCTGAGTGGCTCTTGCTTCAGGATAGCATCATGAGATGGTGCTTCTGAGAAATGGGAAGTGTTTTCTAATGCTGTCACTACTGGCAACATTCACATGTCCTGCTCTAAGCAAAGTTTTGTTGTGACTCTGTATATAGTGTTTTTTTAAAAAATAAATGTGTAAAATATGACCATTATATGGATAATGTATTAGGTACATAGAAGTAACAAGATTTAGTACAAAAAACCAGCCATGCATAACTTCTATATCATAGTGAATGACCTTAGAATACTCCCTTTCAGCTGAGTCTTTATATGAAACCCTTCACTGTTACAGAATTTGAACTTGGGCAGAATAGTTAAGAGCTTATACTTTAGAGACAGACTGAAGGGCTAAAGGTTTGCTTTGTTCTAATTGTGGAAAATGGACTTTAAGTTAGTTTCTCCATCTTGTTGTGAGCCTGTGCATTCATTCATATAACGGATGTACTTAACACATAGCACGCATCAGTCAAGTGTTCTTATGAAGGTTGGCTATTGCTCTGTTCAGAATACTGTAGAATGACTTGTGCATACCTTTGTGGCCCATGCTTTGCAGGCCAGATTTTTTTTTTGGCATCCCTTGGTCATAAAAGAAATTTGTAGTTGAACTTAACCATGAAAATGTTAACTCTTAAAAAAAAGGAGTTTACATGGACAATTACTTTTAAATGAATTACTAAGTGATGAAGCAATCAACATTTCCTTCTCTGATATCCTTTTCTATATAAAGTTGGACTTCTGTATCCATAGGCTCTACATCCCTGGATTCAATCAACCATGGATTGAAAGTATTCAAGAAAAAAATAACAAACATGTATGACTTCTGTGGAGGATGTCATTATTGCGTATATCATAGCATAACAGCAATTCATATAGCATTTACATTGTATTAGATATTTTAAGTAATCTAAAGATGATTTAAAGATGATTTAAGTAATCTAAAGTTGATTTATATAGGAGGATGTATGTAGGTTATATGCAAATATTATGCCATTTTATATAAAGGACTTGAGCATTCAGGATTTGGGTATCTACTGGGTGTCCTAGAACCAATCCCCAATGAATACTGAAAGACAATTCTGTTTTTAAAGAAAAATCTTAGTGTTTCTGTTTTTAGACAGTTTCTTTTATACCTGTCCTGATTTCTAGATATGGAAGACCATAATTCTCAGATAGTAGTCCCCTTATACATTAGACTTCCCGAAAAAGATATTAAAAAAAGTCAGTGCAAACACAGTTAGCAGTTACGAGAGTATCTATCTGTGTGCACAAAAAGGGAGAGATCAAGCTTTCAAAATGAGTGATGTTGCTCAGACAAAAGGATGTGCTTGGAAAGTGTTCACTTTCACAGGCTTAGGAAAACCTGGCTCCTTCAAAGCAGGCCTTCAATGTATGGGGGTTTTGACAGTGCATGGCTACCACCTCACCGGGACTCAGGGTGCTTCCAGCAAAAGTTTGATTGACACTTCCAGAGTGATTCTTACCCAATGGATCTCTTTTATTTATAAATTAGTAGTTCCAAGTCATTTCACCTAGTTATTCAGTAAAGCCTCAAACATGAACAAGGAGAGAAAAGGCTTTGCTTGTTCCCATGGTTACCAAGCCTTCATCCTAACACTGGGTTTTGAAGGTGAGCTGAGCTACAACTGAACTTATCTGCTGATTTTGGAACGTATATTTCTATCTCCATAAAATATATGTAGCTTCTTTGGTATCACCAACACACGTTAAAACAATTGCATGTCCTTCAGTTGACTCGTAGCTAGGTCATTGTGTCCCCACTGGGAGTAGGTCAACAGCTCTTGGGAAACCAAGGGTCACAAGCCTCATAGGACTAAGCACCTTTTCATCATTTCTCTCCAAGATACTATTTTTTCACACATATATAATCATTTCTGAAATATATAATCCTTGTGAATGTAATTCTACTTCATATTGAACATCTATTAATAATAATAATACTAATAGCTTATATTTATTGTCTCCTGGCTCTGACTCAGACATTGTACAAAAACCTTTACATATATTATTCCCTTTCAGGAATGGCTTTGTGGGCAAATGACCAAGGTTGTTGTGTATATTCCCATGGTCAGAGGAGTTCTGCAATTGGGTTTAGTTCTCTGCATTTGCTTTGAAATTTGTAATAATTTTATCTTTGAATTTGATATTTTAAGGGAATTCCAATGGTACAAAGAAGCACTATAGTCTCACAGTCAGCTCTAACATATTTCAGCCTCCCACCGTCTCTGTGCCCTGTCCAGCATTTGTGTCCTCACACAGCAACCTCTGAGGACCTCTGCCCTTGGCAAGAGACTTGGCACAAGAAAAGTTGGGATCAGATAACATGTGCCCCACATGGTATCCTTTTTTTTTTTATTGGTTGTTCACAACATTACAAAGCTCTTGACATATCATATTTCATACATTAGATTGAAGTGGGTTATGAACTCCCAATTTTTACCCCAAATGCAGATTGCAGAATCACGTCGGTTACACATCCACAATTTTACATAATGCCCTATTAGTAACTGTTGTATTCTGCTACCTTTCCTATCCCCTACTATCCCCCCTCCCCTTCCCTCACATCTTCTCTCTCTACCCCATCTACTGTAATTCATTTCTCTCCTTGTTTATTTTCCCATTCCCCTCACAACCTCTTATATGTAATTTTGTATAGCAATGAGGGTCTCCCTTCATTTACATGCAATTTCCCTTTTCTCTCCCTTTCCCTCCCATCTCATGTCTCTATTTAATGTTAATCTTTTCTTCCTGCTCTTCCTCCCTGCTCTGTAAATAGTTGCTCTCATTATATCAAAGAAGACATTTGGTATTTGTTTTTTAGGGATTGGCTAGCTTCACTAAGCATAATCTGATCTAGTGCCATCCATTTCCCTGCAAATTCCATGATTTTGTCATTTTTTAGTGCTGGGTAATACTCCATGGTGTATAAATGCCACATTTTTTTTTTATCCATTCATCTATTGAAGGGCATCTGGGTTGGTTCCAAAGTCTAGCTATTGTGAATTGTGCTGCTATGAACATCGATGTGGCAGTATCCCTGTAGTATGCTCTTTTAAGGTCTTCAGGGAATAGTCCGAGAAGAGCAATAGCTGGGTCAAATGGTGGTTCCATTCCCACTTTCCCAGGAATCTCCATACTGCTTTCCAAATTGGCCGCACCAATTTGCAGTCCCATCAGCAATGTACAAGTGTACCCTTTTCTCCACATCCTAGCCAGCACTTGTTGTTGTTTGACTTCATAGTGGCTGGTAAATTTTTAAAAAAATGTTTTTATTAGTTGTTGATGAACCTTTATTTTATTTTATTTATTTATATGTGGTGCTGAGAATCGAACCCAGTGACTGACATATTCTAGTCAAGCGCTCTACCACCGAGCCACAACCCCAGCCCTTAAATTTTCTGGGGAGAATTGTTTCTTCACCCCTGATCCAGGTATTGAGTTTGGAAGGGGTTGTAATCCCTTGGGGATCACCTTTTTGCCATGGGTTGGTGTCTTTTTCTGTTTTCTGTTGCTTAACAAAATACCCAAGTCTGGAAACTTTACAAAGAAAAAAGAAATTTATGCAGCTTATAGTTTGGGATACAGAAAGTCTAAACAGAATTGCCCCAGCTCTTTCAATGGCCCACCTTTGCTGTGTCACAACATGGCAGATGGCATCACACCAGGAGTACATGGGAGAGGGAGAGATCACAGGGTGACAGAGAAAGCCAGATCAATTCAGGGATCAGGCTCACTCTTTTTATAATAATCCACCCTCATGGGAACAAACTGGGGTCCCATAAAAACTACATTAACCCTTTCTGAGGGCAGCACCCTCAATGACCTAATGACCTCCCACTAGGCCCCACCCCTTAACAGTTCCAACATCTTTCAACATTGCCACATTGGGTACCAAGCTTCCAACACATGAGACTTTGAGGGGCTTGCTCAAGCCATACTCAAATCATAGCCGTTGACAGCAGTCTCATGAGAAGGACAGTCACCTGACCCAATTTCCCTGCCTCCAGCTAGGGCCTTATAGAGGAGGTCAACCTAGGAGACAATGGGCTGCATGCATGTTCCCAGTCACGAGGAGGGGCCTTCAGGTATCCATGAGAGTATGCAGTCATCCACTAGTATCCCAACTCAGAACCACAGAAGAAAGAAAAAAAAATGTACATTTTAGTACTTTTAATGGCATCCTCCACCTCCACTGTCCTGCTTTTTGAGAACAGACATTGCATTTTTATTTTTCATGGAACCCTGCAGATTGTATGGCCATTCCTCTGACTTTTAATTCCACAATCAGCCTGTTATAGTGAAGGGAGAAGCCACAGAGCTACAAGTGATGGAGTGGTATTCCAATCAGAATAGATTCACTAAGGACCTGTTGGTAACAACACTGCTGCATGCTCCCAAGTCACAGCCCATTGAGCCACACATGAGTCCCTGAGGTTTGTCTTTTGCACAGCTTAAAATGACTTCTCATTTATACACATCATAAAATTTATTAACGTTTTACCTTTAAATGGAGACTGATAGAAGTCAGCATTTGTGAGGTGGGAAAGGAAATAAGATTGCATGCAAGCCAAAGAAATAGATGGGAAAATAATCAAAAAGACACCATGATGTGTGGGAAGTAAGAGAAAAAGCTGCTTGGAACTTGTGGGTCTTTCCAATTGTACCCAAGTGCATTGCTAACTGTCAGCAACCCTGTCTGAGCAGATGGGCAGGTGCAAATTGTGATGGTGAGGGACATAATGACAGAACTGTGCCAGCCCTATTTTCCTCACAGGGTGTCCTGTTCATCTGTTAAATAGAGGAGCACTTTTATTAAGGGTTTTAGAGATTTTATAAGCTATTTAAGGCATTTAGATGTTATAGCTCTGAACAGATGGTAAAAGTGAATGATTGTGCCTGTCATTGGGTAAGTGAGGGGAGAGGTTGTGGACGATGAAGCAAGGGAGCAAGAATGAGCGGGTACAGCAAAGGATGATCTGCTTTTCATACCCATCCTGTGCCTCATTTATTTTCTATCTGTGTTGTAGTTTTTAACTCAATGAAATCTCTATGCAGCATCTAAAATTTGAGCTCTACAAGTGGAATTCATGAAGCTATTCAAATCTTCATTAGAGAGAACTACTGGAGAAGGCAGGGATCCTTTTTCTTCTGGGTACTTGGCTTTCTGTATATTTCACTGGAACAATGTAGGCTGGAGGAAGGTCATCCCACAGGAAGAGGTTATCATTGGTCTATGCTGTCTCACAGCAAGGAGGAGAGGTTGCTCCTTAGGAGATTTTGTGTCACTGAACAAACTAAGTCAATGAGTAGCACTGAGTTCTCCCAGGAAGGATAAATTCTGCATGCTTTAGATTTCTGTTTAATAAACATTGAGACTGCTAAGTATTTGGCAAACGATAGACACACTGGGGAAATAAAATAATAAGATAGTTGCTCTGATTCCAATAATGATAAAAGTATCAATTTATCAGAAGAGTACAGCAGTCACAAAGACAGATGTACCTAATAACAGAGACTGAAAATATATGAAAAAATGTTATAGTTTTAAACTGAAAATTCTACAATCATAGTAAGTGATTTCAACATACTTCTCTCAGCTTTTGTTAGATAGCTAGATTTAAAAAAAAATCAATCAAGATATGGATAATATGGGCTGGGGTTGTGGCTCAGCTGTAGAGTGCTTGCCTAGCATGCATGAGGCTCTAGGTTTGATCCTTGGCACCACATACAAATAAAATAAAGATTATTGTATCCATGTACAACTAAAAAATATATTTTTAAAAAAGGTATGGGTAATCTGAAACTACAGAAATGATGTTCTTTTTCAATCCCATATAGTACATTGTACAAATGCATAGTCTGGTCCATACAATAAGTTGTACTAAATTTTAAAAGGATTGAAATTATGTAGAGAATGATTCTGTCATTTTCTGGGCATGCCATAATTAAATATAAATCAGTGATAAGATTTCCAGGAAAATTTCAAATATTTGGAATTTAAGAAACATACTTCTAAGTAATCCAAAGGTCAAAGAATAAAATATCAAATAAATGTATAACAAAAATATTTTAAACTTAATTAATAATGAAAGTGTAACATTGCAAAATTTAGTTAAGCAGTGAAATTTAGTTAAGCAGTGCTTAGAGGGAAATTTATAACTGTCATTATTTAAATTAGGAAATAAGAAAGGTCTGAAGCCAACAATCCTAGGTTTCAGTTTCAAAAGATGGGACAAAAGTAAAATAAACTCAAAGTAGGTAGATGTAAGTGGACAAGCAAAACTAACACCGGTAAAAGCAGAAATCAACAAAATGGAAAAGAATAACAACATAAAAGAAATTAAAAAACTGAGAAAATCAACAGAACTGATTCTTGTCTAGCTCAAAGGATAAAAAAAAAGGAAACAAATGAAAGTTACCAATGTCAGAAAAGACAGAAAGATTATCACTATCAGATGCTAAAAGATACTCTATATATAAAAAAAAAAAGAGAGAGAAAAAAGAGACAACTTGATGCTGATAAATTCACCAACTTATATGAAAAGGAATCATAGCTTAAAAATAGAAGTTACCAAAATTGATACAAGATGAAACAAAAGATATGAATAACTTTATTTAAAATTGTTGTTATCAAAAACTTCCCATCAAGAAAATTCCAAGCCAGATGATAAAATGTATCAAAGATTGAAGAAATAGCATTGATCTTACTCAAACTCTTTTCAGAAAATAAAGAAGAAAAAGCAATTCCCAATTTCACATTATTAGATATGAATAATCTTAATTCCAAAACATAACAAAGACATTACAAAACAAGAGAAACATAACAGATCAACATTTCTTATGCTCAGAGATGAAAAAATCTTTAATAAAACATTAGCAAATCAAATTCAACTATGTATGAAGAGAATGATGCATACGGTCAAATATGATTAATCCCAGTGAGACAGTCAAGCTAGGTCTCAGGTTTATGGGATTAACAGACAGACCAGAGAATCAGGAATTAAAAAGTAAACCAGTCTTTGAGGCTATAAAATTGAGATAACATACTAGGAGGAGAGAAGTTGGGAAATCAATTCAGCCTTTAAAGACTATGCGCCAGTGGAAATACCAAATACAAAAAACAGAGAACAGGGCTAGGGATGTGGCTCAGTGGTTAAGCATCCCTGGATTCACTCCCTGGTATGAAAGAGAGAGAGAGAGAGAGAGAGAGAGAGAGAGAGAGAGAGAGAGAGAGAGAAAGAGAGAGAGAAAGAGAAAGAAGAAGAAGAAGAAGAAGGAGGAGGAGGAGGAGGAGGAGGAGGAGGAGGAGGAGGAGGAGGAGGAGGAGGAGGAGGAGGAAGGGAGGGAGGGAGGGGAAGGGGAAGGGGAAGGGGAAGGGGAAAGAGAGAAAGAAAACAGAAAATCAAACCTGTTGGGCAAGGAAATAATCTGCCATTTTCCAAAACCCAATTAGGAACATTTCCAGATGATAAGGAGGCAAATTCCAGGTTGAAATGGTCAAACATATTCATAGGAAGGTCACTAGAGTACCTAAAGATACCTTTATTTTATTAACACAGTAAAAGTCACACTCTGGGGTAGAGACTTAAAATGGTTAAGAGACACATATCACATGGAGAAGCATGATGAAGAATTCAGGTTATAATTAAAACCCCATAGCTACATGTGATCACATCAAGAAACTGGGTGTCTGCCTACCCCATAGATGACACACACTCCCAAGGGCTGCATCTCTCCTCTTGGCTTGAACAGATGTCCCCATAAAACTTTGCCTGAGAATTTGCCCTCACTTGATCCAGTTTTATTTCTATTGTTGCTGGGTCAGAAATTCCAGTCTCTGGTATCACCAGGAATGCAAGGTTAGTCCAACCTTAGCAAAGTAAGCAATGTAAATCCTTGTATTGATAAAATAAAAGGCTAAAATAATATAATCATTTTAATAGATACAGAAAAAATTTTGACAAAATTGAACATTTGTTTATATTTAAAATTCTTATCAAATTAGAAATGTTTGAAAACTTTTTTAATCTTATAAAGGAATCTACAAAAAGTCTTATCATACTTAAAAATCATATTGAAGGCTGGGGTTATAGCTCAGTTGGTAGAGTGCTTGCCTCACATGCACAAGGTCAAGGGTTCAATCCCAGCACCACCAAAAAAAATCATATTGAATTTAAGATCCAGATCAAGTCAAGAATGTCTTTTCACATGACTTCTATTCCACATTGTACTAGAGGTTTCACTCAATGCAAAGGCAATAAAAGGTATATCAATCAGAAAAGAACTAAAACTCTCCTTCCTTACAGATGATATAATTATCTACTTAGAATATACTAAAGTATATATAAAACAGCTACCAGAGCTGATAACAGAATTTAAAATGCAAGAATATATTGGATTTCTAGGCAATAACAGTGAAAGAATAAAATAATGAAATTTCAAGAGAATGAATTTTACATTGAAGATCTGAAAATTTTACAGTATGTAAATTATAAGTCATTGTGAAAAACACAAGAATAAGACAAATGAGAGGTCTTTACGTTTCTTACTCCCTGGTGATCAGAGTTCCAGGTGTTAGCACTACTGACACTTCCTCTCAAGGACAGCTGCCCTTCCTGCATCCCTGAGTGGGTAAGTTGCCTACTTGGGCAATGTGACCCACTTCTCTGCCTGGCTGTATTGGCAGCATACTCCTCATGCTCACCCTCCAGCTGCATTGGGAAAGCTGTGGAGTATTCAGGCAGGTCAGATCACGGAGAGATCAAAGTTCAGTTTGGAGTGTCCAGTCAGGTCAGTTCATGGAGAACTCTGCATGCTGTGTTTAGGAACTTGGCATTTCACCTTACATGTGGCGATTAGGTAACCACTAGGAGATGTTTCAGGAAGTCACAAATTTTCAGATAATCCAGGCAACTTCTTGCTTGACCCTTTAATCTACTCTTGGTCTATGACTCTCCCTTACCAGCAATGTTTGCATCCACTGCGATGCCCAAGTCACTGGACTGATTGCAGGTTTTCCATAGACAGGAGGGTTCCTATCCCTGAAAAACACAGCAATAAATGGGGGTACCTTAGTGTGTTTCCTGAATAATAATATAGGACTCTTGCCCTTGCCAACTTAGGATATAAACTTCAGGCTTGCATTCTTGTAGTGTCAAGAAGGAATTGAAGCTCTGAAAATCTGTTGTTCTAGCATCGAGAAGGTAAATGACTTTCAGATTTAGGTTAGTAAAACTTTGTTTCCACCATCATCCTGATAATTTACTTGTTCTAGAAAGGTTATACTAGATCCTATAGGACTTTGACTTGGAATCAGTATTGGCTTCAACCAATGCTCAAATAAACTTGAGATCCTCTAATAAATGTCCTCTTCACTTGGTACTCAGTATAGTTTTCCAAGTTACTGCCAAATCATTTGATTTCAGAATTATAACACTCAGGCTACACTAAAAATCAATAAGCAGAAAATGGAGATCATGTTAGAGATTCCATTCATTGAGTTAATTTCACCTATAGAGTAAGATAATATTTTAGGAACGATCTAGCACCCTCTTTGTGCTTAGAAGCAAACTATCATGCTCTAAAGGGGAAGGAAAATCGACTAATTTAAATTCTGTTTGCAGTGCCATTGGGAACCTTTTGTTGGTTTACATGGGCATTTTATCTTTCTGAAAAATATATATTATTTCAAATCATGGCAAGCTCCAATCTCTGCTAGGAAATATGAGATATATAATTAATAATTAATACATGCATGTGAGAGCCAAGATATTCAAAGGCAACAATAATTGTAAAACTGAGACAGCTGTCAATACTAAGTCATTATATAAATATAAACACAATTGAATTCATTTCTAATAGGAGACATTATCTCAAGTTTCTTTTGGACCACATAAGAGTTTTTTTTTTACATTTTTTAAGATTTTTGTAATTGTAGATGGAAAGAATTCCTTTATTTTATTTGTTTATTTTTATGTGGTTTTGAGGATCAAACCCAGTGCCTCACATGTTAGGCAAACACTTTGCCACTGAGCTACAGTTCCAGCCCCACCCCAAGAGTTTTTAAAGGTACAAATTTTAGTATTTTATGTAAATCCAATACTACTTAACAAAACGATATTTTAATATCAGGAAAATTGTGTTTATTTGTATGAATATAATAACTTTTTTATTTATGAATATAATAATATTTTTTAGGGGAAACTGTGATGCCACGATTGAAAAGAACTTGCCCTTGATTATGTGCTAGGCTTGGCTTCAGTTGGTATAATATTTCTATATTGGTAGAAGCAAAAACAAAAACATTGCTTCAACCCTTGCAATATTTTGATGTTTGAAGAAGAATGAAATTATGGCATTTGCCAATAAATGGATGGAACTGAAGACCATTATGCTAAGTGAAATAAGACAGACCCAGAAATTCAAAGGTCGAATGTTTTCTCTGATTTGTGAAAGTTCGAACAAAATAGGAAGGAAAAAAATTAAATAAAAGGAGAAGTTGAAGGGAAAACTTTCCTACATATGTATATGAATATACCACAGTGAATCTCACCTTTATGTTTATCCACAAGTCACCATTCTAAAAAATAAAACAAAAAAATACCTCAATAAACAGAAGATCAGCAGAGTTAAGAAAAGGGAATAGGGGGAGAGAAAAGGAAGTACAGGAGACTGAATTCTAGCATATTATATTCCATGCTCGTGTAATTATATCAGAATTAAATCCCAATATTATGTAAAACTAAAACAAACTAATAAAAAGTAAAAGCATTATTTGTTGGGCTAGGAATGTGGCTCGGTGATAGGGCACTTGCAAAGCATGCATGAGGACCTGGGTTTAGTTCTCAGCACTGCAAATACAACAACAACAACAAAAACATTGTTTGTTGAGTACCACAAGAAAATTTTCTTGATGTGTCTTTATAATAAATCTAGAAAAGCTGAAGACTTAGTTGGGCTAGCCAGAAGCTCTGAGTGCTGCCAGTCATCCTCCAGAGATACCCAGCAAACAGAAAGGGGGCAGGTGCTCTCAGGGAAAGGGGAAGCAGTGGATAAACTCTGAACACCGGCCAAACTCAGTACAAGCTGGCACCATGCTTGGGGCTTCATATGCATAATCTCACTGAAGTCTCACAACAGGTGCTGGGTATTCTTATTCTTATTTTTAAATAAGATTTGGAAAAATGAGTCTTGTGAACTCACATAGCTAAAAAGTGGCTCCACATCAGATTTGAACTCAGGTATCTCAGATTCCAAAGTCTGCCATTTCCAAGCCACTGTCTTATTCATCCTTTCATTCATCATACACTTGCTGTATACAACCGGTCCAACCAGGTCCAACAGGGCTGGAGGCTGAGTTAGCAGTAAGGAAAAGCTTTCTGCAAACCCAGGCTGGGAATGAGGAATTCAGGGTTGTAGCACTAATTGGAATATGTGGAATCCAGACCTTCAGTCCTGGCCTTTCTCCCATGAGCTCCTTGCTGGTTGTTCCTGGAGACACCTGACCTGTATGTCAGAGTCACCCAAAAGCCGAATCCTCGTGTTCCTGTTTCTGTAAATGTAACCATCACCCTCCTAGTCCACCAAAGCCCTGTTTGGACTGCTACTGCTCCAGTTTCAGGCATGAAACATGAGTCCCTGACTCCTCCTCTATTCTGCCCCCACCACTGTGTAAGTGGACAGTTGCAAAAGACCCAGGCAGCAGAGCTGACTTTGCACTCAAGTGTGTTATATCTCCTTCCCAGAACTTCCTCTGAATGGAAATTCTTTATCAGCCTTCAGCAGCATTTCCCTCTTAACTGTACTCAAAGCTTACAAAGGTGGGAGCTACAGGGTAGAGAACGTATGATACTAAAATCAAAACTTTCAACATGAGCCTCCAAGTTCATTGATAATTCTAGGCTTCAAATACGCAATAAAGCTTTTCTTGTCTTTCTGACTTATGTGCGAAGGCAGGCAGGGCCTTTCAGTGTCCCTGTTTCTGACTCCACCTGTGGCCTGAAAGAGCTTAAGGTGAGTCTCTCATGCTCAAAGCCTGCAAGACCTCTTCAAACTGTAGGTTGGATGGAAGACCCTTTTCCTACCATTTGATGCAGGGTCAGCCCAGATGAAAGACTCGTTGCCCTCATTCAGAGCTGGTATTTGTTTTTGACAACTTAATTGTATTTGCAGAGAAGTTGGGGCCCTTTTTCTTCCTGAGCTCTCATAGCAAAGTCTCCTATCTTGTTCTATCAAGAAGTCTTGTGGATTCAAAGCCTGGCCCCAGGGCCTTTGCATTCTCTTGACTGAAGTGGTGTCATTCTACAGCTTAGAGGCTGAGGACGGAGAATAGAATCTTGAGATCCACTTCCTCTTCCTTTGCCTTTCTGTAGTTAACACCTCACATCTCATCTTGTAGGAGTCAACTCCAATACTTTCTGGGGTGCAGGTTAAGATGAGTCATTTTTACTTACATGTAAATGATTTGGGGAGGCAGAATGTCACTAGTGGTTCTAAAAATATTTTCCGGAGACTTCTACTTCTGGACTTTGTAACTGAGAGTATATGGGACACTTTTCTTTTGACTCACTTTTTAGAAGCTCTGCTCACCTAAGGGTCTTTGGATTGAATTCTAGCTTCTTTACAAAATCAATTATGTCTCCTTAAAAACAACAATAATTTCTTCCATTGGCCGGAGGTCCTGAAAACCAAAGAACAGTTCTCTAATATATGAAGTACCTTCATAACCTCCTGGTTGGAATCCTTCCCTGGAAAGTCTGGTTTACTGACTACATATATTTATGGCAGTCAGGAAGGCAGCCAGCAGAAAGTTCCCAGTGATCATGGATAAACTGAATTCCAATTTTTTCCCCTTTTGCCCAAACTTGAACATATAAAAAACCAAACTAGTGTGGGGGAGGTGGCTGGAGAAAAGAAAAGAAAAGCAGCCTGCAGGTGGCAGGTTGGCGGGCTGCCCTGCTCCAAAGTCTAATACGGAGGGATTGACCGGGTGGTATTCCAAAATGGGACAATCGAAAGAATTTGCTTCTAAAGTTGCCGTCTGATTCTCTTTAGTTTTTGCAACAAGGCATGGTTGAGGCAGGGCTATAAGATAGATTTTGGTTTATTAATACTTATGCATTATGATTTCATTTTGGAATAAATGCTTGATACCAACCAGTCCCAAGGTACACTCTTATTGTCACATATTCTATAAAGCTTTTTTAAATATTAAATAAAAATTAATAAGATCCACTTTTGTCATGTGTCCTTGTCAATTTCCATTGGGTCAGAAAGGAATATGGTTCTCTTAGAAAGTATATTTACATGAATCAAATAAAATGACACTCATATCCAGGGATCACTGTCCCACTGCTTAAACCATCTGCCCATTAACAAGAAACTAGATGGAATTTATACGCATTTTCAGACGTGGAATGGAATCACCATTTGATATAGTTATTCCACTCCTTGGGATATACCGAAAGGCCTTAAAATCAGCCACATCAACGTTTATAGCAGCTCAATTCTCAATAGCTAAGCTATGGAACCAACCAACGTGCCCTTCAACAGATGAATGGATAAGGAAAATGTAATACACACACACACACACACACACACACACATACACACACAATGGAATACTACTGAGCCATAAAGAAGAATGAAATTATGGCACTTGCCTATAAGTGGATGGAACTGGAGACTACCATGCTAAGTGAAATAAGTTAATCCCCCCAAAAAACAAAGGCTGCATGTTCTCTCTGATATGCCATGCTAACACACAATAAGTGGGGGAAAGAAGAATAGAAATTCATTGGATCAGACAAAGGGAAATGAAGAGAAGGATGGAGAGAGAGGGGTGAGAATAGGAAAGACAATAGAATGAAAATGGATATAAATTTTCTATGTTCATATATGAGTATATAACCAGTGAAACTCCACATGATGTTCAATCTCAAGAATGGGATCCTAATTAGAATAAGTTATACTCCAAGTATGTATAATACATCAAAATACACTCTACTGTCATGTATACCTCAAAAGAACAATTTTTAAAAAAAAGTAAAAGAGAGAAATAGTTTTCAGTACCAAAATCTTCATATTACCTAGTGCAAACACTGAACTTTGTGAAATGACTCTTGGAGAAGACAATCTTGCACCCTTGATCAGAGCTTTTATTCTCCTGATGTAAACTTAATTCTATTCAACACTTTGAGCAATGGGAAGTGGGCAAGGCCAGAGAAGGTATGAAGGCATTATCTTCCAGAATGTCAGCTCCATCAGGGCAAATGCCTGGTATGTTTTGCTCACTGACAGAGCCCCTGAACTTAGAATAGATGCTAAGTAATACTTGCTGAGTTAATTAGACCAAAAGCCCCCACAGGCTTTTAGGGAGAACCTGATAAGGACTAGTGGAGAGAAGGAAAAGGGTGGGGGAGCTGTAGGAGGGAAACTCACAAAGCACACTGGTCTAAGAAGAGTTTAAGGAGCACCAAACAAGTCCACCTATTTTAAAAGTTCTTAATACCATTGTTGAATTAGAGCTTTGGTGATGGTGTTCATGATGATGATGGTGGTGGTGAATAGGATTTTGTTAGTCAGTCTTTCATTGCTGTGAACAAAATAGCTGAAAAGGAAAATTTAGAGGAGGAAAAGTTCATTTTGGGCTCCTGGTTTCAGAGGTTTAGCTCACAGTTGGCCAACTCCTTTGCTCTGGACCCAAGGTGAGACAGGACATCATGGTGGAACGGTGTGGTGGAGGACAGAAGAAGGTTAGAAGAGAGAGGAGCCAGGGACAAAAATAAAATGCCCAACAGCACACCCTCAGTGACCTATTTCCTCTAGCCATGCTCCATGGCCTACAGTTACCATCTAGTGATCCATTCAAATTATTAATCCACCAAATGGATTAATCCACTAATTAGGTTATAATTTTCATAATCTAATCATTTCACTTCTGAATATTCCTATAATGTTTACATGTGAGCTTTTGGGGGATACCTCATATCCAAATCATGTCAATGATGATGATGGCTATTTATCATGGTAACCCTAAGACATCAAACTAAATTGAAAACAATTTAGTATTAATTATCTTCTTTTAGAAGCACACAAAAATATAAAATATCTGAAAAATATTTTCCAAAAATAATGGTTTTATGTTTAGTTAATATTTTTTCTTTCTTTTCTTTTTTTTTTTTTTTTTGGTGGTAGTGCTGGGGATTGAACCCAGGGCCTCATCGATTGCTGGGCATATACTTATAACTGAGCTAAATTCCAAGCATCGCTCCCACCAATTTTCTAATTTAAATGATTTTAAATTTATAACTTTTACATTACAAATGTTGACTATAATTTACCCCAATGACAGGAGATAAAATTAATTGAAAAGTTATATTGCCAAGGGAGCAAAGTACTTGTCATGTTTTATCATTGATTCGGATATAGCTAGAAGGATTGCATCCTCTGACAGGCATACATCCTAGCATTTTATAGACGCAGCTTCACATAACATGACCAACCTCTAATAGAGGTGGACTGTACTGAGTCCTGCAAGGGACTGAGGATTTCTCTGAACTTTGCATGGATGGATCAAGTTTCTGAGTCTCTTCAATCAATGTGAGAAATCATGTGGTTTCAAGGCCAGGTACCCAGAAATGGGGGGAAATACCCAAAGTTAAGTCACAGAGTGGGCTAGTTTTGTGATGGCTTTGGGCTTTGCTTTCTTGGAGAAATGTTGAAACTGGAAATGAATTTTGAAAGAAAAATTTTAATGTTAGAAAAAAATGTTATGGATTATTTTGAATCTCTGGAAAAAGCAGCGCAAAGCATGAGATGCAGAAATTAAAGTCTAAGAAAAACCCAGGATCCTTCAGAGAACACAGAGGCACAAATATATGCGTATTTGTCTTCAACTTCTCAACAAGTCTCGGTTTACTAACAGTTTGGGGACATCTCATATGCCTCTTCAAAAGTCACAGGGCAAAGAGAATAGAAGGCAGAACTAAAAAAAAAATCAAACCCTAAATAGTAATTTGATATGAAGTTTCCATATATATTATTTACTTGTATTCTAAAAATATCCTTTGGAAAATCTTAGAAATCAAGCATTAGTTAATTGTCTGAAATGGAAATTCAAGGATGGGGGATGTAGAGGACTGGGGAGGAGAGGTCCAACCTCCCAGGGCTTCAGTGTTCCCAGAATAGAGAGGACAGAATGGAATCTACATGCCCAGGAAGCCTAAGGCCCTGGGATGCTGGGCAGTACCAGCAGACACTGGTAAAGGAGTGGGGTCAGCTAGCTGCAATGCAACTGTGGGCATGGAGCTCAACCTTGCTGGAGGATTCTGGGGAGCAGTATGAAGCATGATACTCAGAGTTAGCCCTCTCCAGGGGCAAGAGAACTATAATCTTCCTACACTGACTTCCTGGCTGGCAGCTGATCCCAGGCATTTCTGGCCTGTCATACACACAGCTCAAAGCAAAGACCTCAGGTAGAAACATGGAGGCCAACATGGTGGGTAGCAGGTGAGCACTGTAAGATGAAGAGCAGGAGGATGATGATGGAGCATTGACAGCATCTGCTGTACTTTCTCTCTTCACTGCTGGAAGCTGATGCCATTATCACATTGGGATGCTCTGGCTGGGTGCACAACACATGCAGTGCCACTGCTGGTCCTCCTAGATTTCTGTGCATGGGAAAAGAGATGCTTTCTCTCTACTGTGGTTGCTAAGTGTGGCCATTTCTGCCTAAACTGCCTTTTAAGTACCTTTCTTGGCCCTGTGGAAAAGCTTATCTCCAGGAAAAAAAAAATGAGGCCAAGAAACAGAGAAAAAGATAAAAAAAAATGAGAGAAAGAGAAATAGAGCAATCACTAAACTACATCCTCTTCATTTGAGTCATTAGGTCCAGCTTGGCCTGGGGCCAACTGCACATCTGGACATCCTAAATATGAACCAATGCATCCATCCCCTTTGTTTCCTTGCTTAGGCTCGTAGTTATTTGTAACCACAAGAGTTTGGCCTAATATCGGGACAGTTGTCCTTTGTTGTTTTCTTCCCCTATAATATACACCCACAGAGTGAATCTGGCTAGGTCACTGAATTATATACCTGATAGAAAACTGAGCTGGTTGTCTTTAGCCATGTCGTCTGGAGGTGGCCATTCATGCACTCTAGGTTGAAAATGTGGTAGGAGAGCACTGACCATGGAGCCCCAAGCCAGGGAAAGAATGCTGAATTGAGAGAATGTCGGGTTCAGTTCCATTTGAACATAACACTTGAAAGCTGAAAAAAAAAATATTTCCAGTTTCCTAATTATTGAGAGAGAACGTAGCAACTCTGTCAGTTAGGAGAAATTCAGGGTAGAGCAGATCCTTGAGTTGGGCAGGAAGGACAGGGAAAGGGAGGGTAGGGCTGGGAGGATGGCTTCAGGGGAGCAAAATTCTCAGGCTGTGGAGTAGAGCCAAGCAGGGGCAGAGCCAAGCAGGGGCAGAGCCAGGCATGTGCAGTAAGAATGGCTGAGAGGCAACCCAGGGCCACTACCCTAGAGGCTGGCTGGGCATATGGGGTGCATACACAGAGATAGGGCTTGGTTCATGATAGCTGTTGCTGAGCTTATTGGTGGAAGTCACCAGATTGCAAATTGTCACGGAGATTACTAACAGTATGACCAGTGTTACCAGGACCTGAGACCCAAGGCAGACAAAGTTCAATGCATGAAGCCCCAGGGTGCCCTAGAATATCAGAACCAGTTTTTTACCACCTCTCTAGTGACAACTGCTGAATATTCAGACATTTTGTGAGGTGACCATCAAACACAGCAAGTAGTAAAATTAAAACGTTAGTTGAGTTATACAAAAAGCAAAGATAATAACTACTCAAAATTCATCATTTTATTATTACTTTACCATATTTTACCTGTGTTCTTGGGGTTATTTAATTCTTTCATACTTATGTGATGGAAATTCCACACAATGGTCCTCTATCATTCATCCCTTCTCAACTCAGCTTTTAGGGTCGTCTTTGTTGGTGGCTTTAAATCTGCCAGAATGTATAGACATTGATATAAATGACAAAAATCAGGGCTTAACTTAGTGCTCTATTGGTTTAGACTTTAGAAAATAGTGAAAAAATGTTAACAATGCAAATTAAACCTAAAAGTGTATCATGTCTACAGCCATTACATTGTGAATGGTAAAATATTTCCAATGTCATAAAACCATAATCTGATTCAGCAGAGAGGTCACACACACCAGAGCAATGCTCCCATATATCTTTGTTCATCATAATCAACATAGATCAAGGGATCAGTCATCCTTCATGTAGTAACTATACTTATTTGTTAATTGCAAGTAAGTACAGGTTGGCTACAGATATGAGAATTCAGCAAAAAGCATTCTTATGCTAATGAATTGGCTATATGGAAGTTAGGAAGAGATTTTATTGTCTATTTGATTATGATTTTAGATTATGTATTACATATCTTTTCTACCAGTAAAATTTAGAATGAATTGATGAACATGTACACAGGCATACATTCCTTCCCAAGAGCCACTTCTTCATCATTTATCATCACACTACTGGGTTTAGGACACCATACCCTTCTCTATCTGATCCTCCTGAAGAACTAGCAAAATGCAAGGATTTTTTTTTTTGGAAAAGAAGCTCCAGTTATGCCTAGCAAGGAGTGAGGGACTTCTTTGTGGAATAAGAACTGTTAAAGTTTTTATGATGCCTACAGGTGAATCATGATAGGCAAGAGCCCCAGCAGATGAAGACCTAACTGCAGTGAAGGCTGGTCCCCATCCCACCTGCCTTACATTTATGTACATTTCCCATCCCCCAGATTTTTCTTTTGTGTTTTTAATTCAAGTCATATGTGTAACTTGAGAAACTATAAATTACAAAAGGTCTTTCAAACCATGTTAGTATGTAAATATAAAATATAACATTAAATTCCCATCATTAATACTGAAGAGTAAGTAAATATTTGATGAAAATTGCCTCAGGGGAATAGGCTTTTCGGCCTGGTTCTATGCCTGGAAGACTTATTCAATTATTATTTAATTACCCAGTTAAATGTCACGGCTTACAAAGCAGGGATTAGATTAATAATAGCATGAGGTTTGTTTTAAACCAGCCCAACATTAGATAGAGCAGATTTGGTTTTACCCTCTCACAGGGCACAGAATTCACATTATCCTTCTGCACCTGGTTTTGAATGAATTGATTCTATTTAAGCTTGCCCCTCTCTCTTTAAAAATCATCCCTTTGTATTTGTTGGGTTTTTTTTTTCTAGTCTTTCAGCTATCCTCCACTCCATCCCTTCTTCTCCCTTCTGCAAATCTTGATTCCATAGTAAATCAAATACCTTAACAAAGAACTGTGCCTGAAACACAGAGATACAAAATAGAGGTTGGGTCACAGAAAATCAACTAGTTTCAAAAGAAGGTGTGGCCCAGCACAGAGCAGTTGCTGAGCCAACACCTTCTGACTGCATGGTGTGCTGTTTAATTCATCCCTGTAAGGTTGCCATAGCAACCGCTCTATCGGGAGGATTTGTTGGCACCTAGATGGACTTTTATTTCCCTGACATTGGAAGAGGAGGGCAATGACAACGTCTAATGAGAAGATTGAGTGACAGTAAATGGCTCTCCTTTCAGCTTCTCTGTATTGGACCAACACTAGGGGTGTTTTCAAGCGTGGCCTTTTAGAAGGCAGAGGTGCTTGCTGGGAGGAGGGACCCAGGAGAGCTGGGGCCAAGGCTGGGAGACAGCTGAATCATGGTGGACCATGCAGGCCTTTTGTTCTCCACCATATGTGTGTTGTGGTTTTGGGAGTGGAGCCAAAGCGGAGGTTACCTGCATTGTGCTCCTGGAGCTGGGGTGCGGCTGCCAGTCCTGCCTCAGACACAGGGGCCTCACGTACAATGACAGGCAGATAAACTATTGGAACATTTGGCTTTATGAATATTGAGCAAAATTCTTCATATAAATTATGAAAATGGCTCTAAGTGAGCAGCCCTCCAATCCCATGCAAGCCTAGGGCCACTGATTTGTAATGCCAAGTATGATAATGGTTGTGTAAATGAGGAAGACTTTTAATAATAACTGGTGGGCTTCAAACACTGAGGCTCTGAAAGGGTAGTCCTTGAAGATTGCTGTTAAAGAACACCAATGCCTAAGACATCTAGCCAGGCTGCTGAAGTGAATCTATGCAAAAGACACACGGGTAGGGCTTTTAAGATGCCAAAAATAAAGATTGAATTATACAGCCTTGAAAAATCATAATTTACCAAATATCCCTTTCCAGAAGACAGTTTTGCAATTAATATCAAAATCCTGAAACCTTTGAATAATCTTTGATTTAAGTTTCATCTCTTAATAAGATGTTCTAAGGTAATAGTCATGATACTTGCAAAGTATTAACAATAGAAAAAATTCAGTTGTACTACTAGTAGTCATGTAGCCTTCAAAAGTCTTCTAAATATAGACCCCAGGGAGCCAGTTAAAATGAATTATGGTATATCCATGTAACAGAGAAACTTTGTAGGCATTAAAATGATGCTAACGTATGTTTGATGAGATGGAAACAATATTAATGATGTAGTACTGCTATAGCTTGGATCTTGAATCTCCCCCAAAGGAGCATGTGTTGAAAATTTGGTTCCCAGCCTGTGGTGCTAATTGGAAAGTAGTGGAACCCTTAGGAATGGGGACCTAGTAGAAGAAAGTTACGTTATTATGGACCATTAAAGGGGGGCATTAGGATATAGACCCTCCTCTCTCTTTGATTTCCAGTTGCCATAGGTGAGCAGCTTTGATCCATCATGTATTTCCCACCATGATATTCTGCCTTACCACAGGCCCCAAAATAAAGGGGTCATGGTCTGAAAACATGGGCCAAAATAAACATTTCCTCCTTTTATGTCGATTACCTCAGGAATTTTGTCACAGCAATGGACAGTTGACTAACCTAACTACTGATTTTATATGGCAGATTTTACATGGCTGATCCCATTTTTTAGAGCACATTAAGAAAATAAAAAAAAACCCTGCTGAGATACAATAAAATATCAGTGACTATAATCTCCAAGGAGGGACTTATAAATTATTTTATTTTATTTATTGTACTTACATTTTCAGGGGTTTCAACAATGAATATGTTTTGCTGTTGTATTAAAGTTTTGTAACAGTATTGTACAAAGGGAACAGACTTGTTTCACATTTCTATCTATTAATCACTTATGCAATGCATATTTAGGTTATTTCAGAAGAAGAAAATTCCTGGCCAGATGCTCCAGACTTCTGTATCCTGATAAATTCACATCTACTCTGGGAATTAATGAGACACAGATGCCAAGGTTTTTTTGAGTGCAGGGAAATATAAATCTTGATCCTGACATCAGTGGTTCAGGGATTCTTCTTGTTTTCTGGGAGAACCCAATTGCTAGAAGCATGAGTTACCCAAGGAAGTAGGGATAGGGAGAAATGGAGGTGGTTATACAAACACAACAGAAAGTGTTATAAACAAAGTAAGACTACAACATAAGAAGATTGGTATTATAACTGTCTTATAGAAAACAGCCTCTCCATTTTATAGTTCCACCCAATACTATAAAGAAATAGCCCACCAAACTTCTGCAGGGTCCCCACAGTGGGCAGGAAGGGGATGATGACGTCTCTTTTACTCTCTCTGCCCGTCCGTAGGAGTCATGAATATTACAGGGGATGCTAGTTCTTTTCTCTCCTTTCCCTCCCACCCCAGCATAGCAATATTTGTAATCAGTCAATCAATTGAAGTTCCTACTTGAGCTGGGACTCTTTCACCATTCTTGGCCAGACTGAATCTTCCCAAGTGTCATTACAAAGAACCATAATCTAATCTACCAGGCTTGCTCTGCACCCTGACAAAGAACCTAAAATACCTTTGCAAATCAGGTGTTATAGAATTCAAAGCAGCTAGAAATCAAAAGTCATGGAATAGGTTTATCCTAACTTCATCCCACTCCTGAATGAAGAAAATTTTATATGTATGTATATATGTATGTGTACATATGAAGTTTTTTCATGGTTGCTATAGTTTGCTACATGGGGTTATATTGACCTTGGCAGCATTTGCGTAAACTTATTACATTAATAGAGTTACATGAATTAGATTTGAGAAAAGATAATCTATCCTTGGAAGGCAAGTGTAATTACCTCCATGTAAACAATATTCCTCTGCAAACAATACCCTTTATTTTGGCAATGTGTCTTTCCTGCCATCTGCCTTGCAAAGCACTTGCCAAAGTCAAAATAATAATTGAGTTACAGAGGGAATTAGGTGTAATGGAGGGGAAGGAAACTGATTGCTTAATTTTTATTAACAGAAAGCTAGAAAATTGTGGTGCCCCGCTGTGAACCAAAATGAAACAAAGAGGAAAGATACAGAGAGATGACTCCAGGTGGCAGGAAGGTTCCTGCACAAACATTAACAATCCTACAGGGAGGCTGAGAAGAGGCCAGTGCTAGCTGAACAGAGGAAACTAGAAAGGAAGCCAGAGGGCAAAAGTGCCCAGGGATGAAGTAATAGGACCCTGAGAATAGGCCACAGACACCAGGAGACTAGAAGTTTCTGCAAGGAAGGGTAGTGAGCTCTTACTGCATTTACCTGTCTGAAAGTTGGAGATCACACCTTTGCCAGGTCCAAGTTGGAGTCTAGGGGGTGTGTGCAGGTGTAGGCAGAGTGAGTGACTTGTGATTCTTGTCCTTCCCTGAGGCCACTGTGCCTCTGAAAGGACTGGTGGTCTATAAAACACTACGTGGATTCATAGGGTCAATCAGAATCCAGCTGGACTCATTTGCATCATCAGAACTGTGTCCTGGGCTGTCAATTAGCATGAAGCTACCTGAGCTGGATTGTTGCCCCTTTTTGCCCTGAAAGGAGATCTCCTCTGACTGCCTGGGAAATCAGCTTCCTCCATTCCTCAGGATGATCGTTCAGTAACCTGCTTGTGAGTCCCTGGTACCTGTGCTAATCTGGATATCAGTTTCACATGTTGGGTCTGCGGGGTATGGGAAGGAAATGGACCTCTTGGGGGTCAGAGCAATCAGCTCAGATGATCCTGTCATAGTGTCAGTGTAGGTAAGGCATTCGGTTCACTTACCGCTACACTGCCTGAAACTTGCACAGAGTATGTGTCAGCCTTTGATTTCCTTGTGAGGGACACATGGACTAGAGTGTGATGAGGAGATTTGGAGGCACCACCTCCATCTCCTAAGATTCCAATCCCCTCAATGCCCTCCAGGTGAACATATAGATTTTGGGTATCAAGTTCATAGACTTTTCAACTGTAAACTATAATAAGTGAATTCTCACTGAAATTATGAGCACAGCATTTGCTGAAGAAAAAGCCAGGTATTACAATTTTACCTTCTCAGAGAAAACAATAAAGAAGCAAGCACAAAGCCACATTCTAAGAGAGATACTTTGCATATGATTACATTACAATTTGGGGGAGAATCAAGCTGATAAAAGCAGAATCCAGCAATACAGCAAGGTAGACAGTCTAATTACCTCAAAAATGAGAGAACAAAGTGAAGTGATGGATGAAGTTGCATCCTGATAAACCCATGATATGCTGAAAATATTCTAAGTAAAAAATGCATTTCATGTACCTCACCTACCAGTGCAAACATGGTAGCTTAGCAACGAAGCACACTCCCCGGGATGGAGGATGGCTTTGTTTCCCTTGTGGGAACCATGGCTCACTGCTGCTGCCCAGCATTGGAGGAGAATGTCAAGGGGCTTATCACTAGCCTGAAGAAGGAGCAGAATTCAAAATGTGGTTTCTTTGGAATGTGCATCATTTTCACACCATAGTAAAATTTTAAAAAATGGAAGTTGAACCATCCTAAGTCAGAAAGTCTATAATTTGAAGTATGTAGTTCTGTTTCAGATAGTGATATATATGGCTCAGACAGTTGTTAGGTTTTCTAGGGCCTCAGTTTATAGAGCTCTTCCTCTGTTCTCAACTTGCTATTATCACATTGACCCAGTTGATTTCAGCCTACTTTTCTTGAGCATGGTTGAGGATGTAATTGGATATTTTCAAAAGATGAATGACCTTTACAATATCCTTTGCATATATAGTTTTTACTCATAAGCTATGCCATAACTTAAAATATGCAGCTTAAAATGCTGGCCTTTCAAGGTGTTATTCATGCCAGCCTTCCCTGAAATGTTTTCTGCAGAGAGCAACACTGATTTGTGGTCATAAAGTTTTATCTCAAATGTAATCTACAGACCCCAAGGTCCTCCTCTTCTAACAGTGTTTTGAAATGTGATTGAACTGGGCCTCAATTATAACGTTCCTAATTATCTCAAAGACTTCTGATTGTAACCTGGTCTTCACTGTGAGACTAATACGGGGTTTTGGCCTCTAGAAAACACTGGGCTCCCATGAATTTTAGGGTAGCATCTCCACATGAGCTAGTCTCAAGTCTCCTACCTGTCCTATATTTCTTTTACCTAGGTTTGTTAATGCACACATAAGCTATCTGAAATAGCTGTTTCTGTTGGCTTCCTGGGACTCATGGACTTTACTTGCTAACACCAGGCATCCAGGAACGTGTCCCAGCTAAGTACAGCTGAATTCTGGACACCAGCAGTCATTCATGAGTACTAGTTACCCAGCCCTGAGGGAGAAGCTTTATCAAAGATTTTCTTTTTTAAAATAAGGCATATATCTGTACCTGATAGATTCCAAATAGAAGTTCCAATGTGCATCAACTGCAGAATTGGTAAGTAAATTCCTATTTACACTTAATGAAAAATTGACTGAAATGAGGATGAATGATAACTTTGTGTAATATTGTGGGTAGATCTCACCAACACAAAGCTGAGTGGGGAAATCAGATTTGGAAAACCATGTATGTATTTGTCTACTTATTTATATGCATACTGTACTTATAAAGTACAAATACAATCCAAACTGATCTATGGTTCTGGAGGTCAGATTAATGTTTACTTTGTGGAGAGGGAGCAAAAATAGCCCTCTAGGGTGCTAGTGTTTATTTTTCAGGCCAGGTAACTGATTAGTGTAAGTTTTTGTTTGTTTTTTAAAGAACCTTCAAGCCACATACTTATAATGCGTGATCCTGTGCATGTGCGTGTAAGTGTGTTGTGTGTGTATCTAAATATATAAAAATACTTCAATAAAATGTATGTAGTAAAAATATATGCACTTAGAGTACATGTACTTTTTGTGTGTATATGCATATTTAATACTTCCATAAAATAATATATAATGCTTACATAATGTATAATGTTTCAATAAACAGTTATTTGAAGCAAAATATTAAGATTTAAGGTCCAGCACTATATTTAAACCTGTGGATGGGAATTTTCCCCATTCTTGGTTATGCTGTAGTGCGAAATAATTCCTGTCTCTTCTGTTGCATAGCTGACTTGTATAATTCTGCTGTTGCTTTATGGAGTTAAGGAACATGACAATATTCAGGTTTTATTATCTGATAGCAGGGATAATTAAGTTACCTCATATTTGAGGCAAAATTTAAGGTCTTGACTTTTTTTTAGACAAAAAGCAAATATAGCTATTCATTTAGTCAAATGTGGTAGATGCTTGTTTATATATATGTGTGTGTATGTGTGTGCCCATTCTCAAAACATACTGTGTGATGATTTGGTCTTCCTAGAAAAGCTAGCACTGAAGAATCCATTAAATGAATTTTAAAGTAATTCAAAAGAAGCAAATAAGCAATTTTACACTGTATTTCAGAGAGTTATTTTAGTTGACTCCAGAGATACATAATGACCTGGATATGCAGAAGACTGTAATAGATAGCTATTTTGGTTTTATTCCTTCATGTGTCTGCTGCCTCAAATAAAGGACTGATAAGTAAAACTATAGTCTTGAATTTAAATCTTAATTTATGTTTAATTTAGGTCTTCAAAATAGATTTTTTATTGAGTCTACTTTAAACATAGTTAAGGTTTTCCAGTACTTTTCTGTGGGACAGTACCCAACATTTTAAACTTGTATCCCTTTTGAGTCTTTTTTTTTTTTTTGTACCAGGGATTGAACTTGGGGTACTCAACCATGGAGCCACATCCCCAGTCCTGTTTAGTACTTTATTTAGAGACAGGGTCTTACTGAGTTGTTAGTGCCTCAATATTGCAGAGACTGGTTTTGAACTCACAATTCTCCACTTCACCCTGCTCCCTTTTGAATCTTGCACACTATATTTGTTTTATAGGTTGAGTATTCACCATCTGAAATACAAAGTACCATATTTTTTTTTCTCCATATTTTCCCAATATTTACATATATAATGAAATACCTTGGGGTATGAAGCTCTCATATAAACACCAGATTTGTTTCATGTATACACAAACATAGAGCATGAAGATAATTTTTATATTTTTATCATGTCTGTGGTTTTTTAATTGCAACTCATTACATGAGGTCAGATGTTAAGATTTCTGTTTTTGGCTATGTCAGCCCTTTTCAAAAAGTTTCAGATTTGGAGCATTTTGTAGTTTTTAGGTTTTCAGATTAGGGCTGCTCAATCTGTAACTATTTTTTAAAAATAAAAGTACTTTTGTTCTTGTTTTGCATTACTAGTGATCACACCTAGTACCTTCATACGCTAGGCAAGAGATCTACTACTGAGCTATACTTCCAGCCCCTAAAGAGGTCTTTTAAAGATAAAACATCACTGCTAATGAATACAGCAAAATATTGTTAATAAAATGTGTGGAGTAGATTTACTTTGAGGTATGTTTTAAAGAATTGATGGTTTATTTTTAGAATAGGATAATAGAATTCTCATTTAGTTTGTAATTTTATTTCATAAATCCATTCTTACTTCTTAATTCTATACTGTTTCAGAAAAAAAAAAAAGATTTAAGGAAAAACATGAGATTGAAGAAGCGGAGGCTGGACAGATCTGGTCAGTTCTTCCGTAGGTGCTTGGCTCTGGATCTGCAGGATTTTTGGTAACTGGTGTGCACCTATTTTTGGATGACGGAGGAGCCCTTTCTACAGAAACACAGCAACTTCATTGCTGGCCCCTGTGTTCTGCAGCACTAGGCAGTGCTCACCACCCCTCAGATTTCCTCAAACAAGAGCTCGATGAGTATTGCCAAGGCGACTGTCCAAGTGCATGAACCAAGCAGGCTGCTCCAGCATGCCCTGGCTAAGGACACCAATTGTCTATAAAACCAGACTCTGCAGAAGTTGTTCTCCTCCTCCTGATTTTTTTTATTCTAACTAAAATTCCAGTTTTGATATTTATAAGCCATGTGGCCTGTGTATTTCTCCAGGCCCTTAGTGTATCATCTCTTGATACACTATAAGACACACTGAACCTGTAAAATGCTCAACCTACAAGATTTTGAACAAGAGTAACTATTAGAACTATAATTATCCCCACCCCTTTTCCCCATTAGTAACTAAAAATTTCAATATGAATAACCAAGTGTTTGGTCTCACAAGAAGTCTAGCTGCTGGGAGACTGGGAGACTGGAGCTCATACTCTTTATGCAGTGATCTGAGAGGGCAAAATGCCTTGCCTCTAAAAACTGTGCAGAATTACCCAAGGACTTCTTCCTTGGACTCAGAGTAAGGAAAACAGCCTTTAGGAACAATAGGTGCAGACTTGTGAATCACTTGTACGTATATTTTTTACTACATACATTTTATTGAAGTATTTCATATATTTAGATATGCACACAACACACTTATACACACATGCACTGGATCACACATTATAAGTATGTGGCTTGAGGGTTCTTTAAAAAACAAACAAACAAACAATCAAAAACTTACACTAATCAGTTACCTGGCCTGAAAAATAAACACTTACTAGCACCATAGAGGTCTATTTTTGCTCCCTATCCACAAAGTAAACATTAATCTGACCTCCAGAATCATAGATCAGTTTGAATTTTATTTGCACTTTATAAGTGCAGTACACATATAAGTAAGTAGACTAATACATACATGGTCTTCTAAGTCTGATTTTCCCTACTCAGCTTTGTGTTGGTGAGATCTACCCACAATATTAGTGGAGTTCTTGAGCTTCTTCCTTATGTGATATATTTGTTTGTGAGAAACGGCACATTAACTGGTGCAGCTCTGAGAGACAACCACAGGCATTGTCATGGTGTGTGTATCTATGCTGAGCAGGGCAGAATTGGGCCCAACATTTTCATAGAACAGTTGAGTGATTATACTACAGTTCAGTGCTACTGAAGCCAGCTGTACATTTGCCTGAGAGGAGAATGGAGTGAGGCCTGTGCAGAAAAGAGAATGCTGGGCCAGACAGCCATGCCATGAGCTCACTGTCTTTGGCAGCCCACACAGATGGGGATCCAAGAACAGCAGCTGCCAGGAAGCTCGGTAGGAAGCAGCACCACCCACAATACCAGGAAAAAGCCAAGGGGGTGAGGGTGGGCCAAGGAAGGGTCCTCAGCCTGGGGCATTTGGAACACCCACTGATTGCTGGTCTCATGCTTCTTTGGGGTCTGAAGAAGCCCAGAGCCACACTCAACAGCCACTTGCTGGGGGGCAGGGATGGGGGATAGGAGATGTGTCGGGGAAATTGCTTAATATTGTTTAATGGCAAAGAAGAAAGTTTTAAAGTAAAACCACTTCCAATTTAACAAGATATTAGAGTAGTATTTAGGAGTCATTTCCCTTCTCTCCAAGCACATGGAGTACTTGCCCTGGAAGGTGACTCAGGGGTGTCCCTGTTGGTGCTACATTATTGTTTATGTGGGAATGAGGGCTGGAAAGGTCATGTGACTGATGGCACCCAGCAACAGAGCCATGAACGCAGGGAAGGGACTAAAATGTGATGACTGGCCTGTTTGGGCTCTATTATCCCCCACTGCCTCTTTCTCACTTAGCAAATGAAACACCTACCATCAGAGCACCAGTTTGAGAGGTCAAATTCTTCTGTAGGACTAGGACTCCCCCATCTATGGGAGCCTCTAGCAGGAGAAGAGTGGAATCGCACACTCCCTCTGTCCCAGTTGGGACACGATATTTCACCTCTTGATGCCTCCTCTGGAAAGCAAACATGCCCTTCAACCATAGAGGAGTAACTGGAGGATTATTAAGCTAACATGGAGGGCGATACCACGGCTGCACGATGTGTGGCTTTGTCAGTGAGCTAAATCAACATCAGTGGGCGTTGCAACCAGGGAACTTGAACCCTGATGAGATAATTTCCCTCTCCGTGGAGAAGGCTCCCCAACCCAATGAAAAGCTATAGATCCCACTTGGAGACAACACAGGCCACAAAAATGCCAGAACACTTATAAAATGTATAATGGCTCTGTACACAGGCACTAAGAACATTTGTCTCCACCCCCACCCCACCCTGCTATTTTGGGCAACATTTCATATTTATTAAGCACTATTATGCATCAGGCACTGTCCTAAGGGATTTATATGTGTTTTCTCATCTAATCTTCCAAACAGCCCTATTAGCGAGGTAGTATTTTTATTGCCATGTACAAATAGTGAAATGATAGTTCAGGAAGAATAAGCAACATCCCCGAGTCACAAAGCTGTCTGACCTCCTGACCATGACACTCTGCTGCGTGCTGGTCTATTCCCTTCCAGTACCTAGCATGATGGAATCAAAACCCCATCAAAATATTCTCCTTATCATGGTTATGGTTATGGCTGCCAATCAGAAAGATCCAGGCCCCAACCCTAACAGTGGGGTTTGTAAATGGTCTTCAAGCAAAAGAGAAGACCAACTTAATAAATCAATAGCAGAACACAAGTACCCAAGTGCAGAGGGGGTAGCTCAGGAGTTCTGAAATTCATATCCTGTTTAAAACCAATATGCTTCAAGTGTATTTCATGGAATTAAAGTTTTAGAACATAAAATTCAATCACTCTTGCAGACAATTGAATGAAATGAAGGTAAACACAGCATATTCCCTGAATAAACATTCCCCACATGGCATAGTTCCTGTGGAAACAATAAAAATAATCCAATTTAGTTATGTGGCATTCACCTTCCCTTGCCTATAATTAGTGCTGCTCCAATGAGGGAAGCAGAGAAAGAAAACTGTATAAATCGCCAGCATAAAATTACATCTGGTCCCCAATGAGGACCAATTCTCCCTCTCATCTGTGATTTTCCAATTCTATCTCTTATTATGGGTGTTTAACCTCCTTTAATCAATTGACTAAGGTCTCTCACCACAAATCCTGTGATCCATTTCCATTTTTATTCCATGGTATAAGTGCATGAAATAGGGGCCCAAAAATATACTTGTAAGATTAAGGTGGCCTGTTTTTTTTTACTTTTATATGACAGCAGAATGCATTATAATTCTTATTACTTATATGGAGCACAACTTTTCATATCTCTGGTTGTATACATAGTAAATTCACATCAATTCATGTCTTCATACCTGTACTTTGGATAATAATGATCATCACATTCCACCATCATTAATAACCCCATGTGCTCTCCCTTCCCCTCCAACCCCTCTGCCATATCTAGAGTTCATCTATTCCTCCCATTCTCCCTCTTCTTATCCCACTATGAATCAGCCTCCTTATATAAAAAAAAAAAACATTGGCATTTGTTTTTTTGGAATTGGCTAACTTCACTTAGCATTATCTTCTCTAACTCCATCCCATTTACCTGCAAATGCCATGAATTTATTCTATTTTATTGTTGAGTAATATTCCATTGTGTATATATGCCACATTTTTAATCCATTCATCTATTGAAGGGCATCTAGGTTGGTTGCACAGTTTAGCTATTGTGAATTGTGCTGTTATAAACATTGGTGTGGCTGTGTCCCTGTAGTGAATTAAAATCAAGAATCAATAAATGGGATAGACTCAAACTAAAAAGTTTCTTCTCAGCAAAAGAAACAATCTGTTACGTAAATAAAGACCTATATCTTAGGAGCAAATCTTTACCCCTCACACATCAGATAGAGCACTAATCTCTAGGGTATATAAAGAACTCAAAAGGCTAAACACCAAAAAAAAAAAAAAAAAAAACAACAACCAAACAACCCAAATAACCCAATCAATAAATGGGCCAAGGACCTGAAGAGACACTATTCAGAAGATGATGTTCAATCAATCAACAATACATGAAAAAATGTTCATCATCACTATCAATTAGAGAAATGCAAATCAAAACCACTCCAGTCAGAATGGCAGCTATTATGAAGACAAACAACAATAAGTGTTGTGGCCTGTTTTTATTTGTCTGCTTGCTAATTCATAAAAAGTCTAGGAAGAATGGCTGATACCTAAAGCCGACATGGAGATTAGAAGGTTGCCTACCTCCTAGTGAGAGCTGTTCTCATAGGTAGGCAATTTCTGCAGGAACTACTAACAGCTGGTTAGCAAGTCCTACTGTCAGTGGTCAAGAATTCCTCCCCAGCCCATAAAAGAACTTGGGAAGAGTAAGAATTACTGGAAACCTAAAATTTGAGGGACAAAGGTGTTTGGCCAGGGTATGAATTCCTTTCCTTAATCCAGGTGAGGAGTGGTGTAGTCCCAAGAGAAGTTTCTCTAAGTACTTTGGGGTACCTACCAGAGTGGGAACTGGTATTACCTGTCCCAGGTTGAACATCTACTTAGCCCTTGGGCTGGATGCCCTGCATTTCTCCCATCATAAACTAGACAAAAAGACTTAGAGAGAGAGACAGTAATATGGGAGGAGGGTATAAGAATGGAGCTTCCTACCTCTCCCTGGCATAGAAGGCTCCTGAGGGGGGTCTTGAGGTCAAAAAAGAAAGGGAACTAGACTTGACCTCTGTTGTCAGTCTTCCAACTAGGCAGACTGTCTGCTGCCCAGGGGGTCCTAGGAGCAAAAGGTGGCTGAGAAGGCCACTGTGGGAGACTGAAGGAGGAGCTAGTGGTGCGGCTGGAACTAGGTCTTTCCACCTTCCATAGAATACAGGGTGCAGCTCCAAGACAGAGTCAGTTTCTGGACACTGCCCATTGAGACAATTAGGGAAAAACCAGTTCTGTGTTTATACAACCAGGTTGTACTGAAGTTCAGTCCTGAATCTAATCACCTAGAACTAGGATCAGGTTCCACAGACAAGATCCCCCAAGAAGACTTACCTAGCTTCAGAGTGCAGAGGCTCATGAGGTCCCCAGATCCATCATGCTTTTAACCAAATGGCCGCAAATACAGGGGTTTTCAAAACCTATTCAAATTTGATCATTCTCTAGAGTGGCTCATAGAACTCAACATTCAGGCCCAGGAGGGAGTGGAGTCAGGGCGTCTCACTGACCAGGTATATCAAGGCATTCACCAAACAGGAAGTTCCCCTGAGCCTTGGTGTCCAGAGTTTTTACTGGGATTTCATTTCATAGACACAATTGATTTAGTCATTAACTACATCATTTAACTGAAGGTGAGGAGTGTTGTAGCCCCAAGAGAAGTTATGTTCATAGCAGCACAACTCACAATAGCTAGACTGTGGAACCAACCCAGATGCCCTTCAATAGATGAATGGATAAAAAAATGTGGCATTTATACACCATGGAGTATTATGCAGCACTAAATATGACAAAATCATGGAATTTGCAGGGAAATGGATGGCACTAGATCAGATTATGGTAAGTGAAGCTAGCCAATCCCTAAAAAACAAATGCCAAATGTCTTCTTTGATATAATGAGAGCAACTAAGAACAGAGTAGGGAGGAAGAGCAGGAGGAAAAGATTAACATTAAACAGAGACATGAGGTGGGAGGGAAAGGGAGAAAAAAGGGAAATTGTATGGAAATGGAAGGAGACGCTCATTGTTATACAAAATTACATATAAGGGGTTGTGAGGGGAAGGGGAAAATAAACAAGGAGAGAAATGAATTACAGTAGATGCTGGTAGAGAGAGAAGATGGGAGGGGAGGGGGGATAGTAGAGGATAGGAAAGGTAGCAGAATACAACAGTTACTAATATGGCATTATGTAGAAATGTGGATGTGTAAATGATGTGATTCTGCAATCTGTATTTGGGGTAAAACTGGGAGTTCATAACCCACTTGAATCTAATGTATGAAATATGATATGTTAAGAGCTTTGTAATGTTTTGAACAACCAATAAAAAAATAAAAAAGAAAAAACACAAAATAAGCATAGAGGAAAATAAACAAAATCATAAGAGATATGCAGGAATGCTCAACATTTCTTTTTTCTAGGAAAGAAAAAAGAATAAGCAGAAGCTGTATTCAAAGAATTGAAATGATACTGGTGGAATATTTCTTGCATTTCTCTTTGCTTGATTATGCCATTTAAAATATAATGACAGCCAGATACGGTGGTTTACACCTGTAATCCCAGTGGTTTGGGAGGTTGAGGCAAGAAGATCACAAGTTCAAAGCCAGCATCAGTAAAAGTGAGGTGCTAAGCAACTCAGTGAGACCCTGTCTCTAAATAAAATACAAAATAGGGTTGGGGATGTGGCTCAGTGGTCAAGTGCTCCTGAGTTCAATCCCTGGGATTCCCCCCTCCACAAAAAAACATGAAAAAATGGAACTGCCACATTAAGATTTTTCAATATTCTATTAGAAAGTTAGAGGTATGTTCTTTTTGGGTGGGAGGCGTGGAGGGTACTGGTGATAGAATTCTCCTAATAAGTAAGATGTGTATTACATACATTTTTGAGCTTGTTTTACTCTTATAAATATGAACGTAAAGGCAGGATCCAGGGCATAAAAGTGATTTCTTAAAGAAAGTAAAAGTTTAAAGCAAAGTTGTTGTCAGATGAAAAACAATAAATATCAACTTTCAAAGGAAATAGTTTAGCAAAGAAAGAAATGTTATGCACAGTCAGAAGTAGAGGCAGAAGAATTGGAGAGCTGGGGCTATAGAATATTGTATTTCTTCGATTTATTCTGCAATGTATTAACTATAATTTCAGCATTTTAAGTTTTTTTCTGGAAAAATACCTCTGTAAATTGTGTTATTAATAGATATAGATGTACCCTCAAGGGAAAGCGTTCTATTTGGCAAGAAAGAATGGGATATGCTAGCACTAAATTGAGAATTGTGGAAATATAAACCCTCCCCAAGTCATTTGGTTATCCTACACACATTACCAAGCCTCAGTAGTATTGAGATGCTTCATTATCTTCCAGTGTTCTTAAAATCCATGTTAAAAAAAATCTCGGCTACATTAAAAATGTTTCAGGAAATGCAAATTAAAACTACTTTAAATCACTGGAGTGACTCTGCACTATGTACAGCCAGAGGCATGAGAAGTTGTGCTCCATTTGTGTACAATATGTGAAAATGCAATCTATTATAAAATAAAAAATGTTTCAGGGAAAACATTGGCTAAAAATAAACTACCATCACTGTTATGAGTTATGCTGTCATCATCATAATATCCTAAGGGTAAAGTTGGCAATTCAAATACAGATTGGTTGAAAATGGCAGGAACAAAACATGGATCAAGATTTCATGGACATCAATCTTTTTTTTTTAAATGCAAAACAATAAATGCAATGGTATTCTGGATTAGATCCTGATACAAGAAAAAATTTCAAAAACTAGTAAACTATTGAAATCCAAATGAAGTGTGCAGTTAAGTTAATGGTAATATACTAATGTTATTGTTTTAATTTTGACAAAAGCATCCTGGGAGAGGTAACATAAGAAGAAAATAAAAAATACATGCAAAATTGATTTTTATTACTTTTCTATAAATCTAAAAATTTTCACCAAATTAAAGGTATATTTTTAAAAGTTAAAATAATTGTGCCCTCAAAGAATAAATTCTCATTCTGTGATAAGCCTTTTGTGCATATATGTGCAGGTGATGTGTGTCTGTGTGTGTGTGTGTGTGTGCGTGCACGCCAGTGCATGTGTGTCAGATGGTCAACTGCGGATATACAAGCACAGCTAAAACACTTAAATCTTTTCCTCAGTTGATAACCCCAACACAAAGAATTTTTTCCATATTTTTATTGTCGAATTACAGTTTTACATAATAGTAAGATTTGTTGTTACATATTCATACATGCATACAATATAACAACATAATTTAACCCAATCACCCCCAACCCTTTCTTCCTCCTTCCCTCCTCCCATCCTCTGATCCCGGTCTTCTACTGACCTTCCTCTAATTTTCATGAGATCCCTAACTCTCACCTTTCTTTTCCTTTTTTTCTATCTTCTGTATGTGATAGAAAACCCAGGACCTTTGACTTTCTGAATTTGGTTTATTTTGTTTAAAATAATGTTCTCTAATTCTATCCATTTTCCCATAGGTGACATAATTTTATTTTTCTTTGTGGCTAAATAAAAGTTCATTGTAGATATATTCCACATTTTTTGATCCATTGTTTGATTTTTTTGATCCATTTTTTGATTCATTGTTTTGTAAAGTTTCACGATTCTTAATTCGGTGTTCTATTTTTCTTGTATGTAAGTATTTAATGCAAGTGTTCATTGGAGAATTGCTTTCGAGTGCTAAAGTATCATGTTTTCCACACTCCAAACTCCTAACCAGCTCTGTAAAGACAACTTGTTCCTTATTTATGATACTATATATTCGAGTCTCTGAAAATATTAACAATATTGCTTACTTTCTGCAGAGTTTCTGAACTCCATTCAGAACATATAAATGTCAAATTTAAGCAATGAATTTTGATTAATTTTGAAATTGTACCTAAGACACTATTTTTTTTTCTGTATAGATGCACATGGAAAATACTTCAAAATGCTGTTTTATTAAAAACTGTTACTATGGAATCTGAAAGTTCTTTAGGTACATTTTAGTAAAATGTCTAAACTGTTAAAATACTTTTTCAGATTGTCAAAATAAATAATATTTAAAAATTATTTCATTACAGTGATTTACAACTCAATATTACAGTACTCTAAATATTTTTCACACTTAACTAAACACTTGGCATTTAAAAAAATGATTTCATGGGCAGAGGAGATTCCCTACCTTCCCTTGGCAGTTGAGAGCCCTCATCTTTCCCTGATAAAATCAATAAAGTTCTAAGGTATGACACATGACATGAGCATTCAAGTCCTTAACATGACTTTCAAGATAGGACATCTTTTATTTCCATATAAAACCCAGCACATTTTGTTCATATATTTTATTGATGCTTTATATTTGTACATAAAGGTGTGATTTGTTGCTATATATTTGAAAATACACACACTGTACCAATATAATTTGGCCAATATCATTACCCAGTATTTCCTCTTTTTCTTGCCTTCTCCCATCCTCTGGTCAGAAGATATCCCTTTGATTGTTGTGAGATTTCCCTCAACCTCTCTTTCCCTTTTTTCTTCTCTAGCTTCCACATATTAGAGAAAACATAAAATCTTTGACTTTCTGAATTTGACTTTTTTTGCTTAGCATAATGTTCTCAAGTTCCATCCATTTACCTGCAAATGACATAATTTCATTCTTCTATATGACCAAATAAATCCCCTTTGGGTATGTATACCACATTTTCTTTATCAATTCATCCATTGATGAACACACAGGCTGGTTCCATAGTTTTACTAATGTGAATTGAACTGCTATAAACATGCTATCGATGTGTCACTATGGTATGATGACTATATTACTTTGGGATAAATACTAAGGAGTGGCATAGCAGGGTCATAGTTGTTGTACAAATAACAATCCTACCAAAAATGTAAAATCAGATTCTTTTTCCCCACATCCTTGCCAGCATTTATTATTATTTGTATCTTGTTCTAATTAGTTATAAACGATAGCAGAATGCATTTTAAATCATTGTACATAAATGGAGCACAACTTCTCCTTTCCCTGGCTGTATACAATGCAGAATCACACTGTTCATATAATGATACATGTACATAGGGGTAATAATGTCCATCTTATTCCATCATCTTCCCATCCCCACACTCTCTCTCCCCTCTGCCAATTCAAAGTTACTCCATTCATCCCTAGCCCCTCATCCCACATTTTGGATCAGCATCCGCATATCAGAGAAAACATTTGGCCTTTGTTTTTTTTGGATTGGCTTATTTAACTTAGCATGATATTCTTCAACTCCATCCATTTACCTACAAATTCCATAATTTTACTCTTCTTGATAGAGATCTAATATCCAGGATACATAAAGAATTTAAAAACTTAACACCAAATAAAACAAAAAACAGAAAATTCCTACCCAATCAATAAATGGGTTAAGGAACTGAACAGACCCTTCACAGAAAGATATACAATCAATCACCAAATTCATGAAAATATATTCAATATCTCTAGCAATTAGAGAAATGCAAATCAAAACTGCTATAAGGTTTCATCTCACTTCTTTCAGAATGGTAATTATCAGGAATACAAGCAAAAATAAGTGTTAGCTAGGATGTAGGAGAAAAGGTACACTCATACATTGCTGGTGGGACTGCAAATTGGTGCAACCACTTTGGAAAGCAGTATGGAGATTTCCCAGCAACTTGGAATGGAACCACTATTTGATCAAGTTATCTTACTTCATGGTTTACACCCAAAGGATTCAAAATCAGCATACTCCAGTGACACGGCCACATCATTGCTTATAGCATTTCAATTCACAAGAGATACATTATGGAACCAACTTAGATGTCCTTCAACAGATGAATGGATAAAGAAAATGTGGTATGTATACACAATTAAATATTGCTTGTATTCTTGATGACTGCCATTCTAACTAGATAAGATAAAGTCTCAATGTAATTAGGGTCAGTTGCTAGTGATATTCAACATTTTTTTTTCATGTACTTGGGTCATTTGTATTTCTTCTTTTAAGAAGTGTTTCTTTTTTTTTTCCGTTTATTTGCTAGTGGATTTTTCCTTATCTGACCATAAGCATGTGGGCCATGGGTACCCTATATTTCACCCAAGGGCTGGAGACACAGCACACAGAGCAGGTGTGCATAGGCAGTGTGGAGGGAACAAAGTCATTTTTGAAGGCCTCCATGAGTGCAGTTGTTCACAAAGCAGCAGTAACTGGGATTACAGAAAACAGTCCTTCAACACTAAAGTAAATTAGTAGAAACACACATTTTAAATCTGATGAAATCTGACATTCTGCCAATAAGAAAAAAAAATATGTCTCCCTGAATTTTCCATTGCTAAACTTAACAATATAGTTAATTTTAACAATATAGTTAGACTTGCCAAAGAAGGAAAGTCTTAATTCTTTCATATATGTTTGTTTGCTTGTGTTAAACACAAACACTGTGAATACTAACACATACAAAGGACATACAAAGAATAAGTAGCTCCAAACATCAAAGGAAGCTGTTTAGCTTTGAGGTACTGTAATCTTTAGATGGATAGATTTTTTCAGAAGGATTAAAAAACCAATAATATTAGATACACAAACATGTATTATAAATAGCATTTTTAAATTTTTTCTTGGTTTTTAGAATTATTTGACTTAGAATAATATAGTAGCCCTTTTATAAGATATGATATTAGAATAATTTAAAACTTTTAGCATTAAATATGTTAATCAGAAACCAAGAACTATCCACTTTCTTTTTAGCAGCAAATAACATAATCAAATTCTTAAAATTAAAACTTACCTTGTAAATAACTTAATTCTATTGTAATCTGACATATTCTTAGGAATACAGTAAGTTTCAACCTGTGGCTTCACTTACCATAGAATATTTAATTATATGTTGCACTTAGAATATTTCTATGAGAATTAGGAAGAGAATATTTAAGAATTGTTTATTATGAGTATTTCATATTTAAAGGTAATAATTAAGTAAATGGAGGTTCAGAGCTTATATTTATAGAAGATATTAAAAGGAGAAGAGGGGTGGGAACCCAGACCAGTAGCCCAGAGAGTCAACAATTCTAGGAGATTCAACATGGCGGCAGGCGCGGAGAGATCAAGTCTCTGACCTCTTCAGCTGCGCATGCATAGGGAGTTGTAAATCATCTAAATACTGTTTTCTCAGGATCACTAGGCAATGCTGAGCTGACTTGGATCTGGGGCAAACACTCTGGGGCTCTCAGAACACACACCAAGCCCGGATATCATGCATTTTACCTGATCATAATGGAATGAAACTGGAAATCAATGATAAAAGAAGGAAGGAAAAATCCTACATCACATGGAAAATGAACAATATGTTACTGAATGATCAATGGGTTACAGAAGACATAAAGGAGGAAATCAAAAAATTCTTAGAGACAAATGAAAATACAGACACAACATATCAGAATCTATGGGACACAATGAAAGCAGTTTTAAGAGGGAAAATCATCACCTGAACGTCATTCCTCAAAAATAGAGAAAAACAACAAATAAATGTGCTCACACTTTATCTCAAAGCCCTAGAAAAGGAAGAGCAAAACAACAGCAAATGTAGCAGAAGGCAAGAAAAAATTAAAATCAGAGAGAAAATCAATGAAATTGAAACAAAATAAACTATTTTAAAAATTGACAAAACTAAAAGTTGGTTCTTTGAAAAAATAAATAAGATCAACAGACCTTTAGCCATGCTAACGAAGAGAAGAAGAGAGAGAACTCAAATTACTAACATACAGGATGAAAAAGGCAACATCACAACAGATACTACAGAAATACAGAAGATAATTAGAAATTATTTTGAAAACCTATATTCCAATAAGATAGAAGATAGTGAAGACATTGATAAATTTCTTAAGTCATATGATTTGCCCAGACTGAATCAGGAGGATGCACACAATTTGAACAGACCAATATCAATGGATGAAATAGAAGAAGCAATCAAAGACTACCAACCAAGAGAAGCCCAGGACTGGATGGGTAAACAGTGGAGTTTTACAAAACCTTTAAAAAAGAATTAATACCAATATTTTTTCAAGTTATTTCAGGAAAGAGAAAAAGAGGGAGCTCTTCCAAATTCATTCTATGAGGCCAACATCACCCTGATTCCAAAACCAGATAAAGACACCTCAAAGAAAGAAAACTACAGGGCTGGGGATGTGGGTTAGCGGTAGCGCACTCACCTGGCATGCATGCGGCCCAGGTTCAATCCTTAGCATCACATACAAACAAAGATGTTGTGTCGGCCGATAACAAAAAAATAAAATATTAAAAAAATTCTCTCTCTCTCTCCCTCTCTCTTTAAAAAAAATGAAAGAAAACTACAGACCAATATCTCTAATGAACCTAGATGCAAAAATCCTCAATAAAATTCTGGTGAATTGGATACAAAAACACATCAAAAAAATTGTGCACCATGATCAAGTAGGATTCATCCCTGGGATACAAGGATGGTTCAATATATGGAAATCAATAAATGTTATTCACCACATCAATAGACTTAAAGATAAGAACCATATAATCATCTTGATAGACACAGAAAAAGCATTCAACAAGGTACAGAATCCCTTTATGTTCAAAACATTAGAAAAAATAGCCCTTCTTGGACTATTCCCTGAAGACCTTAAAAGAGCATGCTACAGAGATACTGCCACGTCGATGTTCATAGCAGCACAATTCACAATAGCTAGACTGTGGAACCAACCCAGATGCCCTTCAATAGATGAATGGATAAAAAAAAAATGTGGCATTCATACACCATGGAATATTACGCAGCACTTAAAAATGATAAAATCATGGAATTTACAGGGAAATGGATGGCACTAGAGCAGATTATGCTTAGTGAAGCTAGCCAATCCCTAAAAAACAAATACCAAATGTCTTCTTTGATATAATGAGAGCAACTAAGAACAGAGTAGGGAGGAAGAGCAGGAAGAAAAGATTAACATTAAACAGAGACATGAGGTAGGAGGGAAAGGGAGAAAAAAGGGAAATTGTATGGAAATGGAAGGAGACCCTCATTTTTATACAAAATTACATATAAGAGGATGTGAGGGGAATCGGAAAATAAGGAGAGAAATGAATTACAGTAAATGCTGTTAGATAGAGAAGATGGGAGGGGAAGGGAGGAGGATAGTAGAGGATAGGAATGGTAGCAGAATACAACAGTTATTAATATGGCATTATTTAAAATTTTGGATGTGTAACCAATGTGATTCTGCAATCTGTATTTGGGGTAAAAGTGGTAGTTCATAACCCACTTGAATCTAATGTATGAGATATGATATGTCAAGAGCTTTGTAATGTTTTGAACAAGCAATAAAAAATGTGTTTTGCAAAAAAATAAAAGGAGAAGAGAGATGCAATGGTATATTAGTACAAATAATTGGTCTAAAGAATAAATAACTATAATAAAGAGATCATATGGAAGAAGCTAATAGATGCAGATGAAACCTTGCCCTCTCATTCCCTATATCATTGGTGGTATTAGATAAAATGCCATATTATAATATAATGCCACTTATACAGATGAAAAACACACATCTTAGCACCTAGTCTTAAAACATAGTAATTATTACAATTTATCTAGAATTTATTTTGTCTCAATTCTCAATCTTTATAGTACATTCAGTCTAAATTTCAAAATTTTTCTTCCCAATATTTTTTTAAATCAATATACAGTCATTTGTTACATAACATTTCAGGTAACCAAAGACTACATGTATGATGGTGGTCTCATATGAATATAATTCAGCTGAATAATTGCTGAGAGCCATAGCCAAGTAGGAATTACGCATGGCAATTTCCTTGTCAGCCTACCCAATGTTGCTAGAGGGAGGACTATCCATTGTGGAAATTGGCTTGCCTTGGACCCAGGTCATTTGCAGTGACATTGCATGAATGTTTGAGAAAAGTGACTCTGCTCAAGGACCAGGGAGGATCCGGGTTTAGGGCGGTTCCAGGTTTAGGGTGTGGATCATGCTGGGAATAGGGCGGTTCCAGGTTTAAGGTGGATCCTGCTGGGCATAGGGCATATCCTGCTGCCTCAGGCGCCCGCTCCTTGAGTTCCTGTTGAGTTCTGGAGGGATTCAGAGAGTATTTTGTGATGCAGAGCCCAGTGGAGGTTTGTATTGTCCCCAGAAAGTGCGTGTAGAGTGCCAGTGAGAGTTTGAATCTACAAGGCTTTTGTGGTGGCTCGGTTATTGGTACCCAGCCAGACTGAGGCAAATAATTTGGCCCAGTAACATTGCAGTCATCAAAATGTCATAGCACAATCCATTATACATGTTTGTGTGATGGTGGTGTAAAAAAATCCTGCTGTGCCTCTAGGTGTATAAAAGAATAGCACATCATTTTAGGTATGGTACATAATAGTTGATAACAGTAGTGAATGAATACTTTGCTAGTTAAGGCTTTTAATATAATATTCTTTTATTAATTTTTTTTTTGAGAATAAAATGAGACTTTATTTTCTGTTTGGATTTTAATTCACCACAGCCATATTTATTTAGAAGCAGATTGAGGAGCAACAACAAGCAAAACTGTAGCTATGCAGTTTATATAATAGCATATTAAATTGGCAAGCTGATTCAGGCTTTGCTAAGAGAGCTCACTGTAAAAAGCATATAAAAATTTTAACTTTCTGTGTAAATCAGGGGTCATAAATTAAGTGAACATAATTTCAAGAAAAGTGTTTATTTATGTCTAAGTGATTATACATGAAATATTTTTTCATTTTTAGCAACTTTAGTAGAAATATAATAAAAACATAATTGGGAATGTGTAACTTGAATGGAAAATAGGTTTTCCTCTTAGTGTTTGATAGTATTTATCCTGATTGTCATTGTAATTTATATGATTGTGATTTACAGTTTTTTCCCCACAATTATTAAGTGGATAAAATCTGGTCTATCTTTTTAAATTTTACATAATGTCTTCTTAAATGCATTTTTGCGTGGATATGTGTGTGGTGCTGGGGATTGAACCCAGGTCTTTATGCATGCGAGGGAAGCATTTTACCAACTGAGCTATATCTACAGCCCCTTAAGTGCAATTTTAACCAAGTATTTTAGAAAATCAATATAAGAAATTAAAATCTGTGATTTCTTGTTGCTATAAAATTTAATACACTACTAAATCCAATATAACTGGCTGACCAGGACACAAATGGTCACCTAATAAAGCATAACTCTTGTAATATGGAGTTGAGTTTTCAAGAACTTTGGATATTTGATATTCATACAAAACAAGGAAATTCACACACTTCAGAGATTGAGCCCCCAAACTGGAAATAGTGGCAGGAAAATAGGAGTGTTGTTATTAAAGAAAAAGCTTTCACATTTAAACAATATTGAGAATAGACTTCTGAATTTATGCATGAGTCAAAGATCATAGCCATATACATATAACTACCAGGAAGGAAATAGAAACAGATATTAAAAAAATGACCACTTCTTTCTTTAATGAATGTTAAACAACTATGGCATGTGTCCAACAGTCTTAAAAAATCTAAGCATTATACTAATAGAAAATCCATGAAAATGAGAGGCAAAATAATGATTATAAAAGATGTTATTTTGGGGGGGTACTATGGATTGAAACACTACTGAGTCACATTCCCAGCTGTTTTTTTAATTTTTAATTTTGAAACAGGGTCTCAATAAGCCTTGCTAAGTTGCTGAGACTGGCTTTAAGCATGCAAAACTCCTGCCTCACCCTCCCAAACTGCTAGGATTTTAAGCATGCACTCAGGTAAAAGATTCTTAATATGAGAAATCATATTTAAAATGAATATCATTGACAGTTTATATCATTTAATCTGCACTTTAGAGAAACAAAGAACTTCTAGATATGTGCTAGCCTATACTATTTAGAAGCCAAGACATGTAAACTAACATAGTTTGGAATATTTTAATCTTGAAAAATAATGATAATATTTTAAATTAATAATCATGTGATATAAAAAATTTCTCACACTTTCTATTATAGAAAAAAGGATAAAGATATAAATAATTTTAATTTTTATAGGAAAAACTAGGTTGGGTTTTAATAATTGTGTTTTCTTTCTTTTTTTTTTTTTTTTTTTTTTTTTACCATTCCTCTCCCTACCCTTTGTGTATAGGTTCTGAAGATCAAACATAGAGCCTTACACATCCTAGGTGAAATCCCAATTTTTGTCATTCTTTTTACATTCTTTTAGTTTAATTCTTCTAAACACACACACACACACACACACACACACACACACACACTAAAAGTTTACTGTGAATATTTTTGCTGTGTTACATAGCAGAAGCCTCATGATTACTGCCTCTTTATTGAATCAAAAGGCCATGTCAAGTTATGAACCTATACCATCTAAGTTTCTGTAAGTATACTCTATGATATTTAAACAATAATGAAAACACATAATGGTGTATTTCTGAGAATGTCTCCCCATATTTAATTCATAAGTGTACTATAAATACTAATCCAATCTTAATTCACAGCATGATGTTCATACATTATTTGTATCTTTTATGATATGTAGGAGTGCTTCATAATTTACAAAGTTCCTCCTGATACTTATTTATCATGTTATAGTCATTTCTGCTCAATACTTCATCGCTAATTCATAAATGCTTTTTGTGGAAGCTGCTTTCCACCCTAAAATTTCAGAAGCATTTTGTATGTAACTACTTCCCAAGGTATTTTTACAGTTTAACTTCTTAAAAATAATCATGTTTAGTAAATATATGATTTACAAGTGAATAAAGGAGTTAAATGTATCTAAGGGAAACTTTTGAAAGGATATCAGAAGAAATTATTGTTCCCATACATCACTGTGACCAGAGTTAATAACAATATTTGTATACTTGAAAATTGCTAATAGAGAGGTTTTGGAGTGTTTTCTACACAAAAAAGGAGACGTGAGGTAATACATATATTAATTAGCTTGCATTAGCCATATTGTAAATCATAAACATATAAAATTATATTTGTCAAATAAAACTGAAAATAAAAGAACAAAAGAAAAAGACTACTCTATTAGACATTTTCATTTTCAGTCCTGTCCCTCTCTTCCTCCATTACTCCACACTTACTGTCCTCTTTAATCCTTGGCTAATAAGCTACTGCCTTACTTCATCTTCATTGAATAGATAGGTAATTTAATTGTTTTGTATTGTGCTTAATTTCCCACAGGAACACAAGTTTCTTTTTTCAAAACTCAGGACCTATATATATGTGTATGCATGCAATATTCATTAGAAAGTTGAGTGATATCTACTTTTTTTGCTCTGAATTTCTCTAATAAAAACTTTTAATGCAAATGGAAACAAAGAGGAAAAAAAGGCTTCAACATAATCTATATGTTTTCTGAAAGGTACTGACAATGTGAAATTCCCAAATAAAATTTGACATGAAATTTAAATTTATATATTAAATGTATCTCTCTGATCATTGGTCGAATAATGTCTGATTTAGTTGAGTTCACTTCTTAGGAAATTCTTTAGGAATTGTGTGGGATGGTATTTTTCCAATGTTTTCCATGCATGACCTCTGATAACTGGTGCAATGAATCTAAACCCTGGGTTTCTAGTGTAATAAACTGAAGTGAATCTTTCCTTTGTGCCAGTTTCCTGATTGATTTTAAGAAAGTATTTATTTATACTCTATAATAAATTTAATTTCTATAAATAAAAATTGTTTCCCCAAAATTAATCAGTCAGATAGTATCTCCAAAGTATTTATCACACTTGTAATTTCCATAATCCTTGGGCTGTCACAGGCTGGCAAAGGATGTTTACTAAAGTAAAATAGAGCTCAAACTCCATTTTACAATTTAAAATATCAAATGCAAATTTTAATATTTAGCATAATTTGTAATAACACAATATTCTTCTTATATATGAACTTTGATAATGAATAAAAGATGCTAATGTGATACATGGATAACATGGCAAATTACCTTATTTGAAAGCTATATGATAAAATGATAAAAAAAAATATAATTAAATTCAGGTTATTCTTGACTTTGCAAAGGAAAAAAATGGGAATAGACTTTGCATATTTTGATGCCTTATAAACATTAATCCATTGTATAAATAAAAAGCATAAAAATGAACTATGGTAACTTGTGAAGTTTTGAAGCAAATATCACCACCAATGAGTAAATGTTGCATTATCATTTAATAAACATAGGCTTTCAAAGCAATTTTTTCATAATTTCTTGGGAAATTATTTTATATATATGTGAATTATTCATTAACAAAAAGCAATTCATCTACAGGAAATCTATGTGTATTAACTAATACTAAATATGCAAGGAATTCTTTGAAATTATGTAATTAAATATACTACATTATATTTATATTAATATTTATGCCATTGTTCTTCTTGGAGAAAATAGGAGCTTAGAGTATTTCTTTATGATCCAAAGTTCTGACCTCTGTGACACCATTCCTTTTTCATGAAAATTTGTACTTGCAAATTAGTAAACTTCTCAGTCTTTTTACTTCTTGGAGGAATTTGAGTATCTAATTTTAAAATAATTATATTGACTATGTCCTTTTTAATCTAATCTGGTGGTATTTTTGCAAATGTATAATTGTGTATATTCTGTTGTCTTGTGTAACTAATTGGAACTAATTTTAAAAAAAGAAATGAAATAAAATGACCAGAATCTTCTAGAGAGCTCCAGAGGGAGCTGAAGCAAGAGAATCCAAGAGTTTCTCATAAATCTTAAGAATTGTGAGAATTCTTGGTGAATTTTATTGAAATTTGCTTTTATAAATAAGCATTAACAAATATCTTTAAGATGCACAGCATCTACCTTGAGCTTCCATTTAGGGAAAATTATCATAGATATATTAAAACCTCTTTCGTTTGAATAAGAAATTCCCTGTATGTATATGTATGATTGCACCAATGGTGTGACTCTGCACCATGTATAACCAGAGAAATAAAAATTTGTACTCCATTTGTGTACAATAAGTAAAAATGCATTCTGCTGTCATGTGTAACTAACTAATTGGAAAAAAATTTTTTTTTAAAAAGAAACAAAATAAAATGATCAGAGACTTCTAGAGAATTCCAGAGGGAGCTGAAGCAAGAGAATCCAAGAATTTCTCACAAATCATCCTCAGCCTCAGAGTATGTAATCTCCAAATTTGAATGTGACATTTGTCTCCATAAAGCAGCTGAGCACTGTGAAAATTACTCCAAATGTGCTGAGCAAGACAGAGGGAGGAAAGGCCCAGATGCCTGCAGGGAACTCTGGGGACACAGAGGTAGTGGATTTTGCTACCAGTGAGGGATACGGGCTCTCTCTAGCTGCCTTCTCCTGGGTCCCATTGTGAGGGCCAGCTTTCTCAGGCAGCAGTTCTCTGCATTCCAATTGTAGACACCTGACAGAACCCCTTATGGGCTAAACCCTATCCCTCAGATCCACAGTGCACTGGAAAGCTCTCACAGACTCAGGGCAAGAAATTCTGTGCATTTCATGAAGTGCCCTAGACCCTCACAACTTCACCTCTATGTGTGTCCAGGAAGTTGTCTGAACATACCCTTTTATTTGTCCTATTTTTTAAAAAAACTTTCTTTTCTTTTTAATTTAAACAAGATAAAGTAGTTTGATTTTATCAAATTCCTGGAGTTTTGACTTATAGTAACAACAGTTTTAAAAAGCTATCACAATAAGGACAAAAGACAGTATTCCTTATGTAATTTGGTAGCTGTCAGGGGAGTGAGGAAGGGAATGAAAGGAAGTGATGGGGATAGTCACATGGAGGAGTGGCTGTGGGCACAATGCAGAGGGAGAGAGAGATACCATAGACTACCTTTCTTATTTTTAAATTAGCACAAGCAACCTGTGCTCCTTCATGCCTTCCATCTCCCTGTAGAGCCAGAAAATCACCCCTCCAACTTTCACCAGATGTTCTGTCTTGTGAGTATAAATTATCCTGTGAGAAGCCTCACCTTAAACTGGGGCCAGCCAACACCAAGATTTCCAGCTAACACTTATGCAGAGATATGTCAACATTCAGCAGCTAAGCACACAGGAGAGAGATGACATCAGAAGAAAAGAAATGCATGCAGGTGGGAAAGATCACAAGACACAAGTGCTCCCTTCAGAGGTTTAGCCGCACCTGGCACATTACCTTTAGAGGATGCCATGCTACCCTTCCATCCATTCTCTACCTCACACTTTCTCTAAGATGTTCCAGATGAATGCTCACACTTTCTCTAAGATCTGGAACATAACAAGGATTCCCACTTTCACCACATTTATTATCAACATAGTACTGGAAGCCCTAGCCAGAGCAATCAGACAAAAGAAAAAAAAATAAAGGGCATCCAGATTGGAAAGAAGCAAATCAATTTTTCACTGTTTGCAGTTGACACGATTTTATATAAAGAAAACTCCAAAGACTCCATACAAAACATAAACTATTAGAACCAATAAATTAATTAAACAAAAAAAAATCCTGAGTAAAGCAACGGCTGTCAAAAATCTTTAGTGTCTTTTGTGTTATTGCATTCCCTCTGAAGTATCACTACTGGTCTTTCTCAGGTATTAAGTGATTTTATATTAAACTCTCAATTTAATCTTAGATCAGGATTTCTGAGATTGGTCTGGATTTAATATTTAGCTGAAAGCAACTTTTTACCTTAGTATTACTTACTATCTGGAGAGGCTGAGAATTTCCAAAACCATAAGCCCAGGCTCACTTTGTTAAGAGTCTTTTCATTATGTTATTTCCCTTCTCTGGAATTTCAATGGAAGTATCAAAACAACAGTTGCTCCCTCTACATTTTACCTGGAAATTTTCATGGTCCTATTCCCAAGTTGATCTTGCATATTTTACTTCTTCCTATATTGTCATAGGCAGCAGTTGTTTTTGGCCACTATAGGAAAAATATCTTCTTCCTTATAGTTTCCAGGAAGATTGTGTTGTTATTTCTCTTTAACCTCTCACTCAGAGTCTGCTCAAAATCTTCCATGCTTCTACATTTCTATGATCATTAACATTTTGATAAAAGATTCTTCAAAATTCTTTCAAACAGGTTCTAACATATGTTTCCAAAAATATTGAAATTTTGGTTCCTTCTGTCCACAATAATGTTTCTCTTACCAAAATCTATATAGTCTTCTATTGCTACTAAAACATTATGTTAAAATTTAGTTAATATTTATTGTTTTTCATTTTTTTGTGGCAATAATCTGGAGAGAGTTTAGCTTAACTGAATACTTAAAGCATAAAATATTCCTTTATTTGTATTTAATTAATTGGCTAATTCTGTAGTCATCTGAGATCTTGACAGAGTTTGGAGGATCCTATAAAAACATGATTATTGTCAGAAGGCTTCCATTCCTATTCACTGCAGAAAGGCTCAAGTCCCTTACCACTAGGACTTCTCCATAATGGTTGCTTGAGTATCCTTACAGAATAGCATGTAGATTTTAACACAAGTGCTTAAAAGGAAGGAGGCCATATATAAGTCATTTACCATTACATCTACCATATCTATTTGTTACCAATTTAGGAGAACAAAAGGCTATGAACACTAGAAAACAATGAAAGAATTGAATGCCATCCTGGATATTGGCTACAATTCCTAAAAGTTAAATGGGTAACCAAAGAGGAAAAATAGCACAATCAATATTAAAATGAGATTGTTAGATTAAAAAAATAACATAACATAACCTGATGAAAGTGGTGGTATATGCTATTTCTGGGTTCACTTTTGTACTCCTAATGTATACATACAATTTATTATTGATTACAGATATGTGAATCATTATATACATTATGAATTTTAGATGGGAATAATCCACATATCTCTACAAACCAACCTACATCCTCTACATGTTTTTCACATTTTATATGGAAGCTACTCTGAATTTAAAAGATGAAGAGGTTGGTTTGTTTATTTTTGCAAAAAGTATGGAATAATTACTTTGGTTTATTTGAAGGTGAAGGAACTATTAAAGCAACTCAAATCCTAATTGGATTCATACTATTTGTGAGTAATATTATTTAAATAAATGATTGTGATTTATATTGCAAAAGGAGATATAAGCTATGTTTCTTTACATTAGTAGTATTTATTACAATATAAAAATATATATGAGAAATGTCACAATGAACTTGAAATAGCCCTACAAAAATCAAAGAAGATTATACTCATTTTGTTGTCCACATCTTGAAAAATATGGAAAGGATAGACTTATGTTCAAAGGAATAAAAGTTACCATGGCAAAATGATATTTTTATTTCAACATTTTCAGCAGTACTACTTATAATAACTAAAATGGACTCAACCAAGATGTCTATCTACAGATGTATGAAGAAATAAAATGTGATGTATTCATGTACATGTATGTAACATAATGGAATAGTATTTATATGTAAAATGGAATGAAACCTGGTGATTTGCAGCAACATGAGTGAGCTTGGAGAATGTTATATTAAATAGAATAATATAGGCACAAAAAGAAAAATACTTCATGGTTCTGCACATATGAAAAAGTTTAATAAAATAAATTTTTTGAAGTAGAATGTTCAATAATGGTTACCAGAGGCCAGAAGGTGAAGATTAAGAAACATTGGTTAACAGGTAAAAAAAAATAAAATTAGATAATGAGATGAAGTTTGAGTGCTGTATAACAGAGTGGGGCAACTACAGTAAATAATTTATTGTGTATTTTAAATATCTAGAGGAGAAAATTTGGAATGTTCCCAACATAAAGATATAAAAAATATTTGAGGTGATGGATGCTAATTACCCTGATCGATGACTTCCTATTGCATAATATATCAAAATATCACAGTCCAAGAAGGTAAAGAGAGCCTACCAGAAGGGAGAAAATCCTTACCACCTGTAGCTCTGATGAAGCTTAATCTCCAGTACATATAAAGAACTAAAACTACTTAACACCACAAAGCAAATAATCCAATAAATAATTAGTCAAAGGAACTGAATAGACACTTCACAGAAGAATAAATGCGATTGGTCAACCATTTATGAAAAATTTTTCATCATCTCTAGTAATGAGAGAAATGAAAATTAACACTACAGTGAGATTTTGTTTCACTTCAGTCAGAATGTAACCATCATGAATATAAGTAACAATAAATATTGGAGAGGATGTGGGGGAAAAGGTATACTTATACATTGCTGATGGGACTGTAGCTTGGTGCAACCACTGTGGAAACCACTATGGAGATTCCTTAGAAAACTTGGAATAGAACCACCATTTTACCCAGTTATCCCACTCCTCAGCACATATACAAATGACTTAAAATTAGTATACTACAGTGATGAAGCCACATCAATGTTTACAGCAGCTCAATTCCCAATAGCTAAGCCATAAAGCAGAATGAAAATATGGCATTTTCTGGTAAATGGATGGAACTGGAGACTATCATGCTAACTGAAATAACCAATCCCCCCAAATCAAAGGCCAAATGTTCTCTCTGATATGTGGATGCTAACACTCAATAAGAAGAGGGAAGAGTAGGAGTTCATTGGACAAGAAGAAGAGGAGTGAAGGGAAGGGAGGGGTTATGGGAATAAAAAATACAGTAGAATATATAGGACATAACTTTCTTATATTCATATATGAATACACAATCAGTGTAACCCCACATCATATACAAACACAAGAAGTTATACTCCATGTATGTATAACATGTCAAAATACATTCTACTATCATGTATATCTGAAACAAATAAAATTAAAATAAAGTTTTAAAATATCACACTCTAGATCATGTATATGTACAATCATTGTGTATCAATTAAAAATGTTTTTTTTTAATGAAAGAATTATCAAGGTTCTTTCTGTGTACAATTATTTTTCTTAATCTCTTCCAGGGACTCATTTTGAGAAAAGAAAAGTTTGGGCTAATAAAACATCAATAGCTTAGACCATTCTGTTTATCAAGAATAAAATCAGACACACACACACACACACACACACACTCACACAATTAAGTAATTCTAGAGAAGAAATATAAATTTCTCATTTTTAAAAAAGTCACAAAAGAAATCCTCTTTTCAGAATAAAAAAAATATGTGATTTATCTTTAGCAAAGATATTTTAATTTCCTCATGGCACTGGCTAATTTTTAAACTCATTTGCCTAATTTCAATTGAAAATTCAAATTGAAGATTGAATAACAAAACAGATGTTTACAAATATTTTTATGGCTAGTCATTAAATAAAAATGTTTGTGATTGACTATGTTTTCTCTCTTTGAATATTTTGAATATAATAGGTTCAGATATAATGATAGTAAGAAATTTTTTGACCTTTAGTAGAACCTATTGCCAAGTAAGAAAGAATTATATTTACCCAAACATTATCTGCCACTTCTGTCAATATGGAAAAATTTCAAAAAAAGTCTTACCCTGTACATTTTGCCATATTCAAGAGATTACAATCAATCAACTAATTTATAACTACTTTTAAAATCTTTTGAAACTAGAAAATCAAAATTAATTACAAGAAAATGTGGATTATTTGGAGATATACAACAGTGTCTTTTAACTTATTAAGTTAATGGGTTATATTTCCTCTTAGTATGTGGTCATTTCAATTATAATAACCATTTCCTCACTTTTATTAGATATTCTTACAAAAGGCAAAATGATCTGTCATTCTCAAAAGTTGAATTTTATTTGGGAGAGAAATATTATTAAAAATTAGATAAAGTAAATAAATAGACAAGTGTTTCAATATGAAGAAATCTTTGAGACAGAAAATTAAAATGGAAAATTCATGAGGAAAACTAATAAAGCTATAAAAACACATTCTTTAGAAACAGGAGCTATATTTGGTTTAGTTCTAGTTGAATGGTAATGTGCCATTATTGAATTATTTAATAAGGATCATTTTCTTGACCCTTCCAAAACTTAAAATTTCTAATTGTTTCAGTCATCAAAGAATATTGCCCAAGGAAGAATAACTGAGTCATTCCACTATTTTTGTTGTTATTAACTTTTAATTTTGAATTAATTATAAAAGGAATGCAGAACAAAAATCTGCAGGGTGTTTCATGGCATCTTTGCAAGGTTGCCAATTTAGGAACAACTTGCATAACTATAGTGCAACTTGAGAAGCAGAAAATTAATGTGGCAAACCACCTTAGAGATTTTTCAGACTTTATTAGTTTCATTTGTGTGTGTATACATGCAGTTCTGTGTAATCCTGTCAGATGTGATTTCACTTAATCATTATCTTAATCATGACATAGAAACACTACCACAAGGAATTCTTATGCTACTCCTTTAGAGTGACACAGTCTCTACGCTTCATTCCCACTCTCTAGCAAATAGTAATCAATATAATTTTATTATTTAAAGAAAATTATATAAATGGATAATTTGTGTGGTAATTCTTTGGAATTACTTTACTCATTCATCATATTTTCTAAAATTCCATTTAAGTTACTGCATGTCAATTATTCATTCATTTTATTGCATAATTTTTGTGATATGGGAATATCATGCTTTGAATAACTATTCTCCTTTCAATGAATATTTAGGTTGTGCTTAATTTTTGAAGTATTATAAATAGAACTGCTATGACCATATATGTTTAGCTTTTTGTGTCAACATGAGTATACATTTCTCTGTGATAAATGCCCAAGAAAATGAAATTTCTGGTTCATATTATACAAGCAGGCTTCTTTTCCAGAAAGTACAAACTACTTATGGTGTTACTATATTATTTTACATTTCCACCAGTAATTTAGGAGTAATCCAATTTAGCTGATTCCCCTAAAAGAATAGTCAGAGTTGATATCTTTCCTTCATTCTTTGTCTCAAGGGGAAGGAAATCATTCATTCTTTAATAATTATGTTTAATTTAGATTTTTATCATAGATATTCTTTACCAATTTGAAATAATTCTCTTCCTAATTCACTGAGAGTTTTTACTATAAATGAGTGTTGAGTTTTCTGAAGTGCTCTCTCTCTGTCATGTAGATAATCATGTCATATTTTTTTATTTGTAAGCTAGTTGATACAATGGATAACATTTATTAGTTTTCAAATATTTAACAAATTGAGCCTGCCCATAATAACATTCAAATGAATGTAGTGTCTAGTTCTTTTTGCTTATTGCTAAATATATTGGTCTGCTACTTCATTATTGCTATTTACTATCTTTGCTTGGTTTGAGTCGAAGCTTAATATTGATATGTAAAATGAGTTTGGAAGCAATTTCTCTTCCATTTTCTAGAAAAGACTGTGTAAAATTGGAGTTAATTATTTGATATAATTTTCCAGTGAAATCATCTGAACATAGGGATTTTGGGTGCATTTTAAAATTATGAAATGAATTCCCTTAATTGTTATAAGAATATTAATATGTTCTACTTTAACTTTGTTAAGATCTAGTAGTTTGGAATTTTAAAGAAATTGGTCTATATTCTCCATGATGTGAAATTAATAAATGTGTAGGTGTGATACTGTCTTCCCAGTTGTAGTTGATTTGATTTTTGTTTTTATTTCCATCAGTCTTTCCACAGTTTTATTGAATTTACCAAATGTTTAATAATCACATTTTTTTCAATTTTTGATATATTTTAATTTTAATTTTCAATTTAATTGATTTCTGCTCCTATATTTAGTATTTTCTCACATATTATTTTTGACTTGCTGAGATCTTACTCTTCTAATTTCTTGGAATTGGAATATAGATTATTGATTTGACATTTCTCATTTTTAGTGTAAACTTTTATTGCTATTTCCCTCTTGGGTCTACCCTCACAATATACCAATATTTTACATTATTTTAACATTTATTTAGTTCTGTAGTATTTTGTTTCTGTGATACTTTCTCTTTAACTTATAGATTATTTAGAAGTGAGATGTTATTTAATTTCATGTATTTTGTGATTTTTCTTATTATTTTTCTCTTATTCATCTTTAGTTTTATTTCAATATAGTCAGGTAGTAAACACTGTATGATTTCAGTTCTAAATTTGTTGAGGCATGCTTTATATTCCAGGATATTTGTCTATCCTTATGAACATTCTATAAGCAGTTGAAAATGTGCAGGTCAATTATAATCTGCCGGCTGATTGTGCTTTCATATCTATATATTATCATGTTGATTTTTCTCCCTAATACTTCTATTAGCTCCTGGAAGAGAGTGTTAAAGTTCTCAATTATAATTATAATTGTGGCTTTGTCTGTTTCTACTTTCAGCACTATCAGATTTCTTTATGTATATTAAGTCTCTGATTTTTTGTGCATACACCTTTAGAATTGCTATATCTTCAGGTCAATTCATCCTTTTAACAATATGCAATGTCTTACTTTGTCTCTAGCAGTTTTCTCTTTTCTAAAATCTACCAAATATCTAGCCACTTTTGCTTTTTTCTTTGTTAATTAGGGCTTGGTATATCTTTTTCTATCATTTTACTTTTAAAATACTTTTGTGTTATTTTGAAGTGAGTCTTTTATTGACAACATAAAATTGGCTCATATTTTTGCACTCTGTTGATATCTTTTGATATATTTAAACAACGAGCATTAACATAATTACTAAAATATTAGTATTCACCCCTCTTCCCAGGGAGGGAAAGGGAGGGGGCATGGGGTTAGAAATGATGGTGGAATGTGATGGACATCATTATCCAAAGTACATTATGAAGACAGGAAATGGTGTGAATATACTTTGTTTATAACCAGAGATAAAAAATTGTGCTCTATATGTTTAATATGAATTATAATGTATTCTGCTGTCATATATAAAAATAATGAAAAATAAGTATTTGGGGCTGGTATTGTGGCTCAGTGGTGGTATGCTTGCCTACCATATATGAGGCACTGGGTTTCATCTTCATCACCACATAAAAATAAATAAATAAAATAAAGGTATTGTGTCTATCTACAACTAACAAAATATTTTAAAAACAATATTAGTATTCAATTATTCCATTTATTTTTTTCTGTTGTTTCTATTTCTTCTGTTTCCCTTTTCTTGCCAGCCTATGTGTTACTTGAAAAAATTTAGAAAAACAGAAACTTTAGAATAACATTTTTTTTCTGTCATAGTTTTTAATATGTTGCTTTGTATAATTTTTCTTAGTGCTTGCTACATATATCATTATATAATTTTGTGATATATCACAGTTTATAGTATGAACATTTTACTACTTTGAGGGAAGCATAGAAACCAGATTTCCACACAATTCCATTTACACTCCCTAATTTTCAAGTATTTTATTTATTACCTCTAAATATGATGAGTATCATATCAGATGTTAGCAAGATATAAAATTAACACCCCAAATCAAAGGCATTTCTGTATATCCATGACAAATCCTCTGAGAAGGAAATGAGAAAAACTACTCCATTTACAATAACCTCAAAAAAAAATTTAAGATACTTGGGTATCAACTTAATGAAAGAGGTGAAAGATCTATACAATGAAAAATACAGAACCCTAAAGAAAGAAATCAAAGAAGACCTTAGAAGATGGAAAGATCTACCTTGCTCTTGGATAGGCAGAATTAATATTATCAAAATAACTAGACTACCAAAAGCATTGTGCAGACTTAATTCCAATCATAATCCCTCCCAATGGCATTCCTCATAGAAATAGAAAAAGCAATCATGAAATTCATCTGGAAAAAATAAGAGAACCAGAATAGCTAAAGTAATGCTTATCAGGAAGTGCCAAGCAGATGGCCTCATTGTACCAGACCTTAAACTATACTACAGAGCAATAGTAACGAAAGCAGCATGGTATTGCCACCAAAATAGACTGGTAGACTAATGATACAGAATAGAGGACACAGAGACTAACCCACAAAACTATAATTATCTTATATTAGACAAAAGTGCCAAAAACATGCATTGGAGAAAAGATAGCATCTTCAACAAATGGTGCTAGGAAAACTGGAAATCTATAAGTAACAAAATAAAATCAAACTTCTCTCTCTCACCATGCACAAAACTCATCTCAAAGTGGATCAAGGACCTAGGAATTAAACCAGAGACTCTGTATTTAATAGAAGAAGAAGAAAAAAAAGTAGGTTCTAATCTTTATCATGTAAGATTAGGCCCCAACTTCATTTATAAGACTCCTATAGTGCAAGAATTAATCATCTAATAATTTTATATATCACGAGAATATCTCATACACACATATCATATTTAACACTAGCTTTATCCCTTATGTTATTTTTTTTCTTTCTGAATTTCCAAACCCTAATCTGGTATCATTTATATTTGGATAAATTACTTTAGATACTCTTTAAAAATAGGACTTCTGGCAACAAATTCATTTGTCCATTTGTCAAGAATATCTTTCTTCTATCTTCATCCCTGAAAGATATTTTCCTTGGGTATAGATTTCAAGTTGAGGTTCTTTTTTCTCAGTACTTAAGAACCATCGTGCTACTTATTTCTAATTTCTATGGTTACATATGTGAAATCTGCTGTCATTTAAAATTGGTGTTCTTTGTTCAGTATTGCATCCTTTCTAACTAGTCTTTTTCATTTTCTTGCCTCTAATTTTCAGAGGTTTGATTATCATGTGAATTGGCAGAGAATTCTTTCAGTTCATCCTGTTTGTGGTTGGTTTAGATTCTTAGAGCTGTAGGTTGAAGCCTTTTGAAATATTGGAGTACCAGAGGATAAATACTGCTGAGAGCCATTGCCAAGTAGGAATGACGCATGGAAATTTCCTTGCTAGCGTACCCCATGTTGCTTAGAGGAAGGACTCGTGGAAATGGACTTGCCTTGGACATTTTGCAGTGACATTGCATGTATGTTTGAGAAAGGTGACTCTGCTCAAGGACCAGGGTGGATCCAGGTTTAAGGAGGATCCTACTGGATTAGGGGGGATCCGGGTTTAGGGCGGATTAGGTTTTAGGGAGTATCCTGTTCCTTGGGTTTAGGGCAATTCCAGGTTTGAGGTGTACCCTGCTGGGAATAGGGTGTATCCTGCGAATTAGAGCCTGGTGGAGTACGTGATTTTTGCCCAGAACATGAATTTCCCCAGAACGTGTTTGTAGAGGGCTGGTGTGAGTTCGGGAATAAAGAATTGCTGTTTGAATCTACAAAGCTGTGAGTGACTCATGATTGTGTGCCCAGCCAGACTGCGGCAAGATACAGGACTTAAAATTCTCCCAATATTTATAAGTTCTGTATTTATCCTCTGGTACTCCAACTGTTCAAATGTTAAATGTTAGTTTTTGTTCCATAGGTACCTTAGGAATCTGCTCATTTTTATTCAGTGTATTTTCTCTCTATTTTCAGGTTGAATAACTTCTATTCCTTTATCTTTAAGTCCATGGATTCCTTTCTTTCTCAGCTCCAATAATTGAGCTCTCCAGTGATGTTTTTATTTTGGTTATCATATCTTTAGGTTTTTTTTTTTTTTGGTGTTTTTGACATAAGGCAAATGTTTTATTACTGATTCACTTCTTCACTTCTCATATTAAAAAAAAAAAAAAAAAAAAAAAAAAACTCCTTCAGTCCACTCTAATAGTCCAATGATGGCTAAGTTAGGTATTGTGAATTCTAAATGATAAAGGCCAAAAATACTTTCTAATAATAAATAATTAGTGATTATACATAGAAAAATATCCCAAGTAATTGTACTCAAAGCACTCCACTTCCTTTTATGAAAGTTAGCCACATTTAAAGAAAGGACATAGTCAGCAATATTGAATTCAGTAACGAAATAAGATAACTACTCCCATTATCCCTCAGGTTCCTGATGAACTCTGTCAGAAGATTCATCTTAGTCTTGAAGACAAATTGAAATTCCCAAATAGGTCTTGTCACTCTTTTCTTCTGTCATTGCCTGGTCATACCTTTATTTTTATAAGTAGGTTTTCTACATATTGTTTTTTTTTTTTTGCTAAGATTTCCTATTTGTTCTTTGATTCAAGAGTTTTTTTATGGTTACTGCTTAATCACTTTTAGATAATCCCTGTACCTGGTGTTTTCATTCAACTTGAATTTTTGAAAGATGATGAAGTTTTGTTTGCTGTCATCAAGAAAATGCAAAGAAATTGATTATAAATCCATGTGGTTACCTAGAAGAAGTTAGTCTAAAAAAGCTACCTACTTTTATTCTTCCCGGTTATTTGACATTCTATAAATAGCAGTTTAAGAATAAACAGGTAACTGTCAAGGTTTTCATTTTGTGGGGGAGGAACAAATAGGTAAGACTAAGGAGATATTTCAGGGTGGTGGATTTTTGTATGTGCTTTAATGATAGACACAAAAAATGCATTTATCAAATGTGTAAAACTTTATAGAACAAAGATTCAATCTTAATGTATGCAAATTTTAAATATTATTTTGAATGTTGGAGAATTACAGGATGAAATGCAGAATGTGACAAAAGACTCTGACTTTAGTAAAAAAATATGAAAGTATATCACTGAAGTAGGTGGAGAAAAAACATTCTTATCTAAGTATGTACAAAATCTATGACCAAGTGAAATCTATGAGGTTAGATAAAACAAACCGTATATAAACATAGTACTTTGGTTGATAAAATTATTTCTGTGAAGTAGAGGTTAATCATTCTGTAACTACAATAGACTTTTTTTTTATAAAACTGAGCAATTAATATATTAATGGGAAAAGGAAGAAATAGATTTATTGGAGTGGCTTATATCAAACAAATGGGATGATGGCTTGATGTATCCATGAAATAATGAATTAATCTGTAGACATTAGTATAAACTTATGATTAGTTTAATTTAGATACAGATCACTACATGTACAAATATTTACAGATATGTGTAGGTAGATATATTAATATGGACATACATATTTCCTCATTGGGTCAGTGGTCTAGAAGAAATACATTTCAATAGCAATAGATCCACCTAGGAGTCATATCTTCATTTCTAATACCATTCTACAATAAAAAAAAAACTAGGTCTCCATGGACATGAGGGAGATTCAAGGCTGTAGCATACAAGATGAACATGGATCATTTTATAGTGTCAGAGCAAGAAAGTGCTCACACACACACAGAGACACACACAATGATAGGGAGAAGTCAAAGGAATATGGGAGCTAAAAGTCCAGTTTGACAAAGTTTAAGCAAATTAAGTACAAAATAAATTTAAAAAGCATTATATTATTACGCAGGGTAAAAGACAAACATACATAAACTCATGTTTAATATAAGTAAATTATTGAATGAATAAATAAGGAGGAGACAAATCTCCAAGGCAGAGCAATTCCAAATACTTTATATAGACACTCCACCTCAAATCATGAAGGACAGCTTCTTAGATTTTAAGTGTGGGCTATGCATAGTAATTTTCTTCCAAAGAACACAAATGCATTTGGTACAGTGGCACACACCTGAAATCCGAGCAATTTAGATGACTACAGCAGGAGAATCACAAATTCAAGGCCAGCCTCAGCAACTTAATGAGGCCCTAAGCAACTTAGCAAGACTCTGACTCAAAATAAAATAATCTTTAAACAGGGCTGGGGATATAATTTAGTGGTTTAGATCCCCAGAGTTCAATCCCCAGTGTGTGTGTGTGTGTGTATGTGTGTGTGTGTGTGTGTGTGTGTGTATATATATATATATATATATATATATATATAATATCAAAAATATATATATAATATCAAATATATATATATGTATATAATATATATAATATATAAATATATATATAATATATATATAATATATATATATATATATAAATAAAATATATATATATAATATCAAATGCAGTGTAAGAAAAGACAAGAACTGCCACAGCCACATAATCAAGGTTATCATTAACATTATCAACAGTTATGGTGACAGTGTATGCCATTGATAGGATGTGATTAAAATCCTCACAAAATCCCTTAATCCTGGTGAAACATGAGACCAGTTCCAGTTAAGAGGAATTCTACAAAATATCCAACTGGAGACACATACCCCCGGTTGGGGGAGGGGCAGAGCCGTCATGCGCCTGCAAGATAGGTGGACCTTCGACCTACCGGCAGAACAGCCCCAGCGGCGTTTGGAGGGGCAGAGCTGCCCCCTCCCACTCCTGCAAGGTAGGCAGACTGGAGACCCACCAGCAGAACAGGCCCAGAAACCCGTGGAGGGGCAGAGCCGCTCCCCGCGCCTGCAAGGTAGGCAGACCTGCAACCACTGACAGAACAGGCCCAGGGGCCCGCAGAGGGGCAGAGCCACCCCACGAGCCTGCAAGGTAGGTGGACCTTGGACCCACTGGCAGAACAGGCCCAGCAGCCGGCCAGCGTGGTAGACACATCGCCCCGGTTAGGAGAGGGGCAGAGCCGCCTAAGATACCATCTCACTCCAGTAAGATTGGCAGCCATTATGAAGTCAAACAACAAGTGCTGGTGAGGATGTGGAGAAAAGGGTACACTTGTACATTGCTGGTGGGACTGCAAATTGGTGCAACCAATTTGGAAAGCAGTATGGAGATTTCTTGGAAAGCTGGGAATGGAACCACCATTTGACCCAGCTATTCCCCTTCTTGGTCTATTTCATAAAGACCTAAAAAGAGCATGCTACAGGGACACTGCTACATGGATGTTCATAGCAGCACAATTCACAATAACAAGACTGGAACCAACCTAGATGTCCTTCAATAGACGAATGGATAAAAAAAGAGTGGCATTTATACACAATGGAGTATTACTCTGAATTAAAAAATGACAAAATCATAGAATTTGCAGGGAAATGGATGGCATTAGAACAGATTCTGCTAAGTGAAGCTAGCCAATCCCTAAAAAAACAAATGCCAAATGTTTTCTTTGATATAAGGAGAGTAATTAAGAACAGAGTTGGAAGAGCATGAGAAGAAGATTAACATTAAACAGGGGTGAGAGGTGGGAGGGAAAAGGAAAGAGAAGGGGAAATTGCATGGAAATGGAAGGAGACCCTCATGGTTATACAAAATTACATACAAGAGGAAGTGAGGGGAAAGGGGGGGAAACAAGGGGGAGAAATGAATTACAGTAGATGGGGTAGAGAGAGAAGATGGGAGGGGAGGGGATGGGGGATAGTAGAGGATAGGAAAGGCAGCAGAATACAACAGACACTAGTATAGCAATATGTAAAACAGTGGATGTGTAACAGATGTGATGCTGCAATCTGTATACGGGGTAAAAATGGGAGTTCATAACTCACTTGAAACAAAGTGTGAAATATGATATGTCAAGAACTATGTAATGTTTTGAACAACCAACAATAAAAATTAAAGGGAAAAAAAAAGAAAAAAAATCCAACTGGCACTCTTCAAAACTGTCAAACTGGCTGGAGTGGTGGCTCACTCCTATTATCCCAGCAGTTGAATAAACTGAGGCAGAAGGATCGCAAGTTCAAAGCCAGCCCCAGCAATTTAGTGCGGCACTAAGCAACTTAGTGAAACCCTATCTCAAAAAGAATAAAAAGGGCTAAGCCCCTTGGGTTTAATCTCTGATTCAAAAAAAAGCAAATAAATATTAAGAAATAAATATTGTAAAACCATATTCAAAACAGTATAATCATTAAAAAGGAAACTCTTAGAAGCTGTCATGACCAAGAGAGAAGTCTAAGGAGACATGCCATTCGCATGTTTCCAATATTGCTTCCAAGTAATATTCTAATTGGAATCAGAAAATGGGTATTAGGTCAGAAGTAGGAAATATGAATAAAGTGTGGAATTAATTCAATAATAATATATCAATGTTGGTTCATTAGTTGTGACAAATATATTGAACTTAATATAAGATATTAACTTTAGAGAAAATTAGATGTATCAGGTGTAGATTTTGTGAGAGCTGTTGCATTAGTTTTACAGTTTTTCTGTAAATCTTAAACTCTTATAAAAAATAAAGACCATTAAAACATACAACATTACTTACACATTAAACATACATTAAAACATACACATCATTCTTATGCTGTGTCCCACTTTAAAAAAAAGAAATGGTTTTCTGATAATTCAGAGATTCAATTCTATTCCCATCAAAATTCATAATATCAGGGGCTGGGGATGTGGCTCAAGCGGTAGCGGGCTCGCCTGGCATGCGTGCAGCCCGGGTTTGATCCTCAGCACCACATACAAAGATGTTGTGTCCGCCAAAAACTAAAAAATAAATATTAAAAAAAATTCTCTCTCTCTCTCTCTCTCTCTCTCTCTCTCTCTCTCTCTCTCTCTCTCTCTCCCCACTCTCTCTTTAAAAAAAATTCATAATATCATATTTTAAATATCTGAACTTTCTCCATTTATTAAATTATGTACATAAAAATCAATAACCAATGTTATCCTGCAATCTCTGCACGTGGTAAAAATGGGAGTTCATAACCCACTTGAATCAAATGTATGAAATATGATATGTCAAGAGCATTGTAATGTTTTGAGCAACCAATAAAAAAAATTACTTTACCGTAATCATTTCCTTTAAAATTTTTAATGTAATATTGAGGTTTGGTTTTTGTTCTTTCTATTTTAATCTGCAGATCTGAACAGCATTTTGAAGTAAAGCTTTTCCATTACTACTTTGTGTCAATGTCTCATATGAGAAAATAATTCTACCATCCATGGCAACTGTTTGAAAGTGAATGTCAGGCATTTTCCCTACCTATTTTTTAAAAATATTTTTTTAGTTGTCAATGGACCTTTATTTTATTTATTGATATATGGTGCTGAGAATCAAACCCAGAGCCTCACACCTGCCAGGCAAGCGCTCTGCCACTAAGCCATAACCCCAGCCCTTCCCCACCCATTGAAAGGTGACCACTGAATGGAAAGGGATATTTTTTCTCATTTTATGTTTCACTCAAGTTCCATGTCTTTGAGAGAAAACTGATTTGATCATGTAGCTGAATAAGGAGAAGGTGGAATTTATAAGACTCTCAGGGAAGCAATTGAAATATAAAGATAGTATACTAGTACTTTATAGCAAAACTCATAGGAGATTAAATTCTCTAAATAAATCATAAATGCTTTCTTAAACATGAGGGCTTAGTAGTTTTTAAATAATCACTTTTTGAGTTGGAAGGGAATGTCATTTATATAATTGAAGCCACAAAATTATGTTGATGATAGTAATATCTAAAATACCGATGTTTTAAAGATTTCATTAAAAATTATATGAAAATACTTAGTGGACTGTACATAATATTGTAATAAGTGCTGATTAAGAGTTTTTCTCTTAAGAATTTGCCACTAAGACCTAAATCTGAGAAGAGACAACAATATAATCTTTGGAGAATCCTCAGCTCACTCAAAGGTAAAAAACAATCACTTAACAGATTTCAATAGAAGAAAGGAATGCATAAGTGTGTTTTATATTTTAGTTATATTATTTCACTAAGTATATTAAGACCCAGATTAAAAAAATTAATAGGGATAGTTGAGGTCTGGGAATCTTGTTAAGGGACTTTTTCTTTTTATCTCATGTGGAGGAATGAATATTATTGCTTTTCCAAGGGATGAGTTGAGGGTTCCAAAATGTCACCCATAAAGACTCACAGTTTATGTTCAAAGAGGAGAATACAACTTTATGCTACAATTAGAATTTCAACACACTATTGAACCTGTAAGCCAGAGTTTCTTAACCTATATACTATTAATACCTAGACTATAGACTTCTTATGGTAAGAAGCTCTCCAGTGCACAGATTAATAAGTAAACTCTTAATCATAGTTGGTAATGTTCAGCATCATCTCTCGCATCTACCTACTAGATACCAGTGAAACTACTTTAGTAGTCACAACAACCAAAGAAGTACATAGATATTGCCAAATATCTCCTAGGAAGCAAAATGACACAGACTGAGAAATATTGGTTTTATTCAATTGTTTTCCCAATAAAATAGATTACAAAGTTTGGGAAAAATCTGGAGGACACAAGTGACCACAGGTTCAAGGTGTTTGCATTTGGTTCATTAGAGTAGCCTGCAGCAGATAGATTAAAAAGAATGTGATGTGAAGTGTGGCCTGGTTCGTGAATTGAGAACATCAACCTTTGTTTCACAAAGCCTCATAACAGAAAAATAAGCAATTACTATGGCTTAATGTAAAGCACAGATGTAAAGAATTTATCCTAGAAGATGGAACTGCCTACCTATCAAAGGTGTTCAGCAATGGAAGTTGCTGGTCTGAAGCTAAACAATTCTCCAAGCAAATTGCAAACACCAGATGAATATAACATGACAATGATTGACAAATTATATAAGATCCCTGGCTCTTCTATCTTCCATAAATTTGGGTTTAGGTTTTGATATTAAAAAGGACAAAGTTCATACTATTCTCCTGGCACCCCAATTACCCTAAACAAAAGTCTACCTGGTTCAGAGAAAGGATAACTACAAAAATTAAGACATGGAAATTAAGACATGGAAATCATATTATGACATGATAATCCTTGTGCTACACCAGAAAATAGTAGTACAAGTTAATGTATATAAAAGTTTATATTATTCAGGGATACATATACGATTTCTTAACAAAAAAATTTAGTAAAGAAAAATCTATCAATATAGAAAGAATGAGGTAGCATGATCAGATTGTAATGTAAGTTATTTTAATATATAAAAATCAATGCAGTTCACTACATTAACAGGCTAAAGGAGATGTATTAGATAAGCCTTTCATTTGAAAAACATTTGAAAATATAACACTCATTTTTAAAAAAATATTTATTTTTTAGTTGTAGTTAGACACAATAGCTTTATTTCACTTATTTATTTTTATGTGGTTCTAAGGATCAAACCCAGGGTCTTGCACATGTGAGGAAAATGCTCTACTGCTGAGCCACAACCCCAGCCCCACAACAATCATTTTTAAAATGCATTCAACACAGTAGGAATAGATAGGAACATGAGCCACCCAAAGGACTTCCTCCTCAGAAAACAATAGTGTTGTTGGCAATCAGCTTCCAGTTGCTGGTGCTTTTAGAGTCTCATTCAACCACAGAGAGTTCCTCTCTGGAATTGAAATTCCAGTGTAAGCAGACTGGATCTGGTGACAGTGACATAGTCATGTAAAGACTTTCACATCTCACCTAATGTGGGACAATCTGATGGGTAAGACTTACTTCAGCATTTCCCCTCAGGGTTGCTGAGACTTTGGAGTGCCTACATGGTAGTTCACCTTCTCGCTGTGGCAATCCTACTACCTTTCCCTTCTTTTCATAGTGTGGATCTTTAACAAGCATCTCACATTTCAAGGTTGGTTTTGGCAGCTACCAAAGAACTCAAGATCTTTCTAGTCATCACAAGACTGCTTCATCAAACAATAATTATCTGCCTGTTTGTAGTGGGATAATTTATTAAGTAAAAATATAAATTTGAACCTATATCAATATTCATATTTAACAATAAAAATACTTAGGCAAAATTATGATGTTAATTAATATAATTAGTATTCTTCAAACACTATCAATAAATGCTGGTGCTGTTTTTATTTAAAGTGATGGTTGAGGTGGGAAAATCAAGACAAACAACAGATTTCTCCTAGCAGCACAGTCACAAGGAGATGAATGTCTCTCTTACTTATGGATTAAAAACAATCCTATAAAATAATTTGGTTTGAGATGATTTGTTGTCAATCAGATTCCTGTCAAGATATTTCATTTCTAACCAGAGTGTCAAAAGAAAGTAGGAAGAGAAATTTGGAAACAAAATAAAAACAAGAATATGATTTGTGGCCTTACATTACACTAGTTACCCTTCTTTTTTGTGTTTAACAAATGTACTTCTTTCCCAAACTTTGTTTTGCCACACTATAGTTCCATGAATAAAATGAAATAAAGGGTATATCTACAAACAATGACATGGAGTTTTGCAACAGAATAATGAAAACTTTGTGTTTTGTCTAGTATTGGGCAAAATGTGAGCTTACTAAAAATTTAAAAATGCTGAATATTGGGAAATTATCCTAACATTTAACTTCTATTTGAAGTGAGGATAGGGTGTATTTGTAAACTATCTATACAAATATCTGCGACTTATGTTCATCTTTTACCAACAGACTTTTGAAGTGTATTCTCCAGCAGAATTAAGGATATTAAAGCATTTATATATCCAAATAAACAACTATGATTCAGATCCAAACACTTGTTATATATAATAGCAAAGTACAGCTATATGTTAGGTATTCTAACACTAATGATGCAGCTTCCTAGCTCATAAAGATTGACCTTTGTGTTCTTCCTTTTTATTTAGATGAAACCTCTTTATATAATCAATAATTATAAGCCAAGAGAGGGAAAAAGTATTTGTAATATTTATATAATCTTATCACCCAAGATAATGAAGGAATTCATTTATTTGGATTGAGTGTGTGAAAATTATTAAATTGCACAATATTTATGATTTTCATGTAATAACTTATGCCTATATATATTTAACATGCTTCTAGACTTGATAAAACTGCAAATTAAATACTTCCAGTTTTTTAAAAGCAGGTTTTCATAATACTTAGTATTTCTTAGGACTCTTTATCCTCTAATTGTCCTTTCTGCTAGGACAATGTCCAGAAAAACATATGAACAACTTGGTAAAAAGAACCAATGTGAATATTTTATTTTATTGTTAGTAAAGATATTTAGTCTAGAAATAAAACAAAAGGGACTAAGTTATCCTTTTGTAAATAAAACCAGATGGAGTTTTCACAGAATGAAATCCACTGTGCACTACAGACCAGAAAGCTAAGTTCTGTCCCAATGAGAGCTCATTTTATCCTGTCAAGAAGTTATTTATGGATAAGATAGGATATTAACTATAGTAATATGCCCATTAGTATTAGTTATTGTATGTCACACTAGGTAGGGAATAATTCTAATATGCATGTTTTGAATTTACACCTCAGTATTTAAATTATGATCTTTTAATCATTTGAATTGTCTGCCTATTTCCAGACCCAACGCAAGAATAAAATGTGAAATTATAAAATTAGCAATGAGCCTAAAAATGTATCCCAATTTGTACTTGGATCAGATAATAATAACACTCTTGTTATCAACTAAACTTCATTAATATTCAATTTGTAATAAAATGGTTTAAGTAATGATTACAATAATTTATGTATAAATCTAAATCTAATGAAATGATCTTCATAGAAATTACCACTTGAAAAATTTTATGGGAGCATGTTTCAGTCTTTGGTTGGCCCTTTATGGAATTTTCTGTTCTGAAAATTAAATGAGACATTCTATGTTTCGCTGTGTAAGACACAGAATAATTATTTTGACATGCAACCACATGTATCAAGTTTGTTGTTTTTATTCATACATATATATTCAATTGTATAAATATACCACAATATAATTTTTCGCATGTTGATGGATATTTCAGACAGCCAGTTTAAGAGTATCATTATAGATGAGCTTGCTTCAAAATTTTTACCCCCAAATACCCAGAAGTGAAAATACTAAGACCTATAATAGGCAATGGTGTGTGTGTGTGTGTGTGTGTGTAATTGCTGAATCAGTTTTCCAAAGTAATTGTACCATTATATATTTCTACTTTCAGTGCAGAAAATTCTTAATGCTCCATATCTTTTTAAATATCACACTTAGGTAAACATATTAATTTTAAACATTTCAGCTTGTATGTAATGGTTTCTCGTGGTGCTTTTGATTTACACTTTCCTAGTAATTAATTATATGGAATATCTTTTCATATATTAATTTGTCATTTTGCATTAATTTCTCAATTTGCAGATATCTTCAAAGGGAAAGAGTCTCTTCAAGTTTGTCACCCACATTTATAAGTTAGGTGTTTATTTAGTAGCTTATTAATGTTGTGTAAGTAAATATGGAGTAAAGATGGCAATGGCTACATTTTATTTAATTTCACATTCGATTTTTTTTATCTCTGGAGAGGTTTAAACATCACTCAAAATCTTTATTTAATCCATGTCATCAATAACTCATGAGAGACTACAACCCTTTTCTGCCTATTTTTTGTTTCTTTGTTAAAAAAATCTTAATTCTTCTTCGTGAGTAAATTAAAACATCTTCTCTTTTAAGAGTCTTTTTCAACACAAAGAACCCTCATCCTATTTAGCATCCTCTTCCCAGAACTTCTGCATCAGTTAAAATTAGGGTTTTTTTACAATGTAAATTTAAAAAATGAATTGTTTGAAAATTTATTATGAATTCATTTAAAAAATTAACTGAGATGCATAGTTTTGCTGGAATGATGACTTTATGGATATCAGGATTCCTCAATTATACAGATCTCTCTACTACAGCATTGTTGAACCACAGTATAAAACAATTTCCTGTTACAATTTTTTTGGATTTGTTTGCGTGTGGGTGTGTGTGTGCGCACTTTGTTGTTGTTTTTTTTTTTTTTTTTTTTGTGTGTGTGTGTTTGGTTTGGTTTATTTTCCTGGAATTAAGAGAGTTTACAGGAGTACAAGAGAGGGAAGGGAGATGTTGATTGATAAACAATGCAAGCAAGAATGGAGATTTGAAAGGCAACCTGAGTTTGTGCAGGAAGGATTATAGCCTTTATGAGGTAATAGGGTTAAAAGTGGAACCAGGAAGGATCAGAGAGGAAAACTAGGTTAAAGAAGGATAATATACAGCTTGGCATGCCACACAAAAAGTTTTGCACTTTATTTTTTATTAATGACATGATTTTGGTGTAATTAAAGATATTTTACCAAAATAACTTTGCCAGTACTGTGAAGAAAAAAATTAGCCAGGCACAGGGCTACATGCCTGTAATTCCAGTAGCTCAGGAGGCTTGACAGCAGGATCTTGAGTTTAAAGCCAGCCTCAGCAAAATTGAGGCACTAAACAACTCAGTGAGACCCTGTCTCTAAATAAAATACAAAATGGGGCTGGGGATGTGGATCAGTGGTTGACTACCTCTGAGGTCAATTCCCGGTACCTCCATTACTACCCCCTCCCCCTCCCAAAAAATTAAAACACTAAAGGATATGCACATTTACAGATTAAGAATTTAGCTTTAATAAGAGGAGATGGAGGCTTACATTACAGTAGAGGCCATGGAATTGGATAAACTTAAATTATATTTGATATTTCAAGTCATCTAGCTGGAAATAACTAGATGCACAAACATAAAAAAATATGAAGTGCTCATGTGTGTCCAATCCCAGAATTTCAAAAGAGTAGTACCATATAGAAAATTAATGTGAATACATTTTCCAAGGAAAAAGTTATTCATCAGAATGTGAGACTTCAAGATTTAGTCAATGATTTTGAAAATCATCTAGTTCTCTGAACTACCTGCATGCAATTGCCTATAATCTATCCCAGTAAGATACTATTTAATATGTTAATTTTTATTTTTGGCATTTTGGGGACAGGGAGTCAGTCTTTATTCACTTTGTTCTTAGTTTTTTTCCAATTATTTTAAATTGTCACCTTTATTTTTTATAATTTCCAATGTTGCATACTTAATTTTTGTATAATATCCAATACTGGGAGTATAAATTGTGTAAAGACAAAGGAAAGCAAGTCAAAACAATGAGATTTCATCTCACTCCAGTTAGAATGGCAACTATCAAGAATACAAATAATAATAAATGCTGGAAAGGATATGGGAGAAAGTGTACACTCATATATTTTTGTTTGGACTACAAATAATATAACCATACTGGAAAGAAGTGTGGAGATTCTTCTAAAGACTAGGACTGGAACCGCTATATGATCTACTTGTCAGAATTTATTCAAAAGATCTAAAATCAGAATACTATACCGAAACAGGTACATCAACATTTATAGCAGTAAAACTCACTATAGCTAAGTTATGGGACCAGCTCAAGTACCTGTCAACAGGTGAATACATGAAGAAAATGTGGTAATTATACACAGTGGAATTTTAAAGAAGAATGAAACTACAGCATCTACGGGTACACGGATGGAATTGGAGAACATTGTGAAATAAGTGAAATAAGTCATATTCAAAAAGTCACAAGTTGAATGCTTTCTCTCATATGTTAAAGATAGACTATAATAAGTAAAAAAGGGAGGGAAGGATTCCATGAGAACAGAATAAAGATTAGTGGAGCAGAGGAAAAAGATTGAGGGAAGGAAGGAGGTACAGGAAAATGGAAGGACAGTAGAATAAATTGACCACATTATGCTATCTACATATATGAATATATTGCAATAAATTTCACCTTTATGTATATCTGTAAAGCAGTGATTTAAAACAACTATAAATAAATAGAAGGAAACCAGTAGTGTAGAGGAAAGGCAACAGGAGGAGGTGAAGATGAAGTATTGGGAACTGAAGTAGAGCAAACTGTGTAGTACATGCATGTATGATTATGTCAAAATGAATTAAAATATTATGCATAGCTATCATATACAAATACAAACATTAAATACTTTTAGGAGAGTTTTAATTCTAATTCATTATGAATATTTTCATTTCCTTGTTTATTTTGCAAGTTTAACTGGGAATTTAGCAGAGTGACAAGGAATGAGGGGAATATCATGATGGTGGTTTACAGAAGCCCAAGAGAGCTTCCAATCCATGTGGTAGTTAGAGGTGAGAGAAGCTTAGGAAAGATTATTTGAAGGATATGGAAAATGACAACCCCCAAGACAGTCTGACCTGGGAGGAGAGAGGGAGAAAGAAGGCAAAAGATTGATCCTTTCCCAGTGAATTATTTCCCAGTGACAATGAGGCCTTACATTTATTATGTCCCAGTGACAATATAGTTACCCCTGGATGAAAAAGATAAACACTAGACACTGAGTTCTGGATCCTCCATCCTTTCTCAGTAAAAATAAGTTTCAAATTTTTATAATCTTTTTCCTGAATGCCCAAACTGACAGATTCTGTTGATGTCTTCAATGATTAAGTCAACATTCAGAGTTACCTATAAAAACCCAGACCTCTCCTGTAACTGGTGGCCATTTTCTACTCAGAAAGTGAGCCCCTCCAGTGCCTGTCTGATTGACTCTGCAGCTGAATAAACAGCACTGATCCATGAGGTCTGTTCCTGTCTTTGTAATTTGTACTTACATTTTGGCTCCCTAACTGGGAATGGGATCAATGTGACATTTACTCATCCCCATCCCCCCAATCCTTCCTTTTTCCCCCCATTGTCATATTAACTCCCCTTCCCAACCTTCCCTTCCTGTTCTTCATTTGTGCTCACACTATTGGGGGAAATACCTTGTATATTATTATTGTTTAGGGGAGTCTACAAGTATCTGTGTATAGAAAAAAAAAACTTTTTGACCAAAATTTTGAACTGTAAAAAAAAAAAAAAATTCACCAGCTAAGCAAACAGGGAAGAGTAAAATAATGCTTCATTTCATGGTAATAAAAATGGTAATTTACAAAAAAGAAACAACATTATACTATACTAACACTGTTATTTAAAATGTGGTTTCCTCTAATGCCATCCATTTCCCACCAAATTCTATGATTTTGTCATTTTTTAATGCAGAGTAATACTCCATTGTGTATAAATGCCACATTTTTTTTTTATCCATTCGTCTATTGAAGGGCATCTAGGTTGATTCCACAGTCTTGCTATTGTGAATTGTGCTGCTATGAACATCGATGTAGCAGTGTCCCTGTAGCATGCTCTTTTTAGGTCTTTAGGGAATAGACCGAGAAGGGGAATGGCTGGGTCAAATGGTGGTTCCATTCCCAGCTTTCCAAGAAATCTCCATACCGCTTTCCAAATTGGCTGCACCAATTTGCAGTCCCACCAACAATGTACAAGTGTACCCTTTTCCCCACAACCTCGCCAGCACTTATTGTTGTTCGACTTCATAATGGCTGCCAATCTTACTGGAGTGAGATGGTATCTTAGGGTGGTTTTGATTTGCATTTCTCTGACTGCTAGAGATGGTGAGCATTTTTTCATGTACTTATTGATTGATTGTATGTCCTCCTCTGAGAAGTGTCTATTCAAGTCCTTGGCCCATTTGTTGATTGGGTTATTTGTTATCTTATTGTATAATTTTCTGAGTTCTTTATATATTCTGGATATTAGGGCTCTATCTGAAGTGTGAGGAGTAAAGATTTGTTCCCATGATGTAGGCTCCCTATTTACCTCTCTTATTGTTTCTTTTGCTGAGAAAATCTTTTAAGCGAAGCTAGCCAAGCCCTAAAAAACAAATGCCAAATGTCTCCTTTGATATAAGGAGAGTAACTAAGAACAGACTAGGGAAGAAGAGCACGAGAAGAAGACCAACATTAAACAAGGATGAGAGGTGGGAGGGAAAGGGAGAGAGAAGGGAAATTGCATGGAAATGGAAGGAGACCCTCAGGGTTATACAAAATTACATACAAGAGGAAGTGAGGGGAAAGGGAAAAACAGTACAAGGGGGAGGAATGAATTACAGTAGTGGGGGTAGAGAGAGAAGAGGGGAGGGGAGGGGAGGGGGGATAGTAGAGGATAGGAAAGGCAGCAGAATACAACAGACATGAGTTTATCAATATGTAAAGCAATGAAGTGTAACTGATGTGATTCTGCAAGCTGTATACGGGGTAAAATGGGAGTTCATAACCCGCTTGAATCAAAATGTGAAATATGATATATCAAGAACTATGTAATGTTTTGAACAACCAATATTAAAAAAATAAATTAAAAAAAATGTGGTTTCCTTAAACTGATTGCCATTTCTCAAACTATGTAGTACCAGGTATCAAAAAGATAAGTAGCTTAAATTAGAATACATGTCAACTAGTGTTTTAGTCAGCTATTTTGCTTCTGAGACTAAAAGGACCTTACCAGAACAAGTGTAAAGGAGGAAAAGTTTATTTTTAGGGCTCACGATTTCAGAGGGCTTAGACCATAGGATGGCTCCCTGACTCCAGGCTCAAGGTGAGGCAGAACATCATAGCAGAAGAGTGTAGCAGAAGAAAGCAGCTTGCATGGTGATCAGGAAGCAGAGAGAGAGAGACTCCACTAGCCAGATATGAATATATACCCACAAGCCATGCCCTCAATGCCCTATCTCCTGAAGCCACATCCCACCTGCTTTCAGTTTCCACTCATTTAATTCTATCAGGTGATTAATCCACTGATTGGGTTAAGACTCTTGTAACCCAATCATTTTTTTCTTTGAACCTAGTTGCATTGTCTCACATGTGATCTTCTGGGGAACACCTCACATCCAAACCATAACAAAGAGAAAGTGAAATGGCTAATAGTTCAAGAGAGCTGTATTTTCCATTTGTGTAATTAAAATTTACCTAAAATGAAAAAAAAAAAAAAAACAAAAATAGCAATTTAAAAAAGCACTAAGATATATTATGGTAAACTTTTCTAAAGCTAAAAATGCTAATTTTGTTTGCCTTTGTAAACAATAGGCAGGACAGGTGGGGTTGAACAGAACAGGTTTTAGCTATTTCCATTATAAGTCATTCAACATTAGTTTATCTTTCACCACATAATATTTTCTTTGCTAAAATTTAAATTAATTTTGTAATTAAGGAGTTTATAGGAATTATTAGTTTTATTAAGAGTTTGGTTTCTGATCATATAATTTTACACATATTGAGAACTGGTATACTCGTCAAAGATCTGAACATTGGAAGAAGTAAAAGAAAATAATTGAACAATGTGTAAGAAGTTGAGAATATAATTAAATATAATAAAACATTAGATAAATCATAAGGAATTAGAACTGGAATAGATAAACAATTTAGAAAAAAAACAGAATAAGAAAAACTTTATTAAAATTAAGGACAGGTATAAGTAATAACTTGTAATAAGTGAAAATATGTCTACAATTTAAATATGACAGAAAGATTGAGAAGACAAGTTTGACACAGGGAATAAATATTATAGTACTTTTTCAGAACTACTAAGAACCTCATAAATAGCACATCTTGAACAATGTACAGCTTTTCGAAAATTTATAAGTACTAATATCTTGGAGAAAACTTACAATTTACTGTTTTTAGGAGCCTGGACCTAACAAGAAAGTGAAGTTTAAAAACATCATAGAAAATATGTGCGTAGATTTTTAAAACCATATGGAGGATGACTTTTTCTAATAACTCTATACAGGTTTCTAAACCGATAACCTAAAATAGTGGTTTTGATCTCCTTGCTGCATGCTGACTATATTAATTAAGGTAGATAGAATTGACTGCTGTGATTGAGTTATAATCTCTTCTAAGAGTGGTTGTTGCCTTATTCTCTTATTTTATTGACTTTTTAAAATGAATTCTACAGCTAAATCAATTCTAATCACTATATCAACTAGAAAAATTCCACTTTCCACTGCCAGACCAATTATAATCACAAAATCAATAGCTGGTACTTCAAACTTATTAATGGATGGAAAAAAAAGAAACTGTAGTGTTTAATACAGTAATTTCATTTCTGTATTAAAAAGTAGGCAAAGTTAATTTATCACATAAATATTCACATTGAATACAAAAGCAATGATAATAATTATTATCATTAAAATGATATTATAAAATATTTAATCTGTTTAAATTGACCCTAGCAGGACATTTCATAGTTACAAGAGCTTCTGATGATAGTTATTTATATCAAAGTGAAATTATTTATAATACTGAGATTTCACAATTAGCTTAGGACCTCTTGTCTTCTATTTTATTACTTCTTTGTTGTGTCTGTTTTCTATGTAAAAATTTTCTTGTTTGAAAGCATACCATCTTTTCTACTCTTCCTTTTAGAAAATAACCTCTAAGATGCATTCCCACTACACTTAATTTTCAAAATTTAATTTATAATTTTCATTTCTCTAAAACTTTTGTTATACTAAATGACTGCAATTACCATCTATAACTCACTAATAATTCATGTGTCTAAAATTTCTTTGATCTCCTCAAACATAATGCCATTAATTTATACAACATAATAATACAGTACACCTGAAGGTGTTAAATTTACAAACACATCCAATTTTAGAATGATCTTTTGTGACTCTAAATACTGTACTTCTGTGTTTGATTCTCCCTTTTCTTCTTGAGAATCTTAATTATTAGAATTATATTTAGTCTCATAATGGTTTTCAACCAATAACCTGAAATAGTCAGAGACCAGTGGATATTCTTCATTAAATCACATTGTTTCAATGAATAGCTAGTAATCCATTTTTAGTTTTGACATGATAAAGATGATACATGTACATATAATGGAATAAGACTACATCTTACCAATCAGCTGTATCCCTCCTGGTGGTTCAAATCCCTCCTAGTAATTTAAATATAGTAATAAACATTTAGAAAAAAACAGAATGCAGGGGGCTGGGGATGTGGCTCAAGCGGTAGCGCGCTCGTCTGGCGTGCGTGCGGCCCGGGTTCGATCCTCAGCACCACATACAAAACAATGATGTTGTGTCCGCCAATAACTAAAAAATAAATATTAAAAAATTTCTCTCTCTCTCTCTTTCTCTCTCTCTCCCTCTATCCCTCTCTCTAAAAAAAAAAGAATGCAGAAAAACAATTCTGAAGCATTCAAAAAATCTGAACATGGTTGTGTACCCTGTAATCAGAGATATTCGGGAGGCCAAGGCATGAAGATTACAACTCCAAGGCCAAGAAAAAGTATATATATAATTATCATTACCAAATATGGTCCTATGTAAGTTGCTGAGATTCAGAGGGACATAGAACTGGAGAAATCCTGTAAATTATCTCAGTTTAGGTTTTTGTTAGAATATGCAAGCTAATCCATTATTATTTAGAGTAGTTGAGGTTAGCTATGCAGAACCACAGGACTTTCTCTAGTATTTGTTTGATAGACACACTTACTTAACTTATTGATTTGTGGGTGGTGTATTGTAGAATGCTAAGTAAAGACATGGAATCTTAGAATGTACCTTCAAATTTTTCTTTCTAACATTTTATCAACAGATGTCCTATAATCTCCCATTTAGTAAGAGTACAAAGTTTCATATTGTGTTTTTAAACACATAAACATGCTTGTGCATATTTATGTACAACATGACAGAAATACTCAGGATACTGCATAAGGGGAAATGATGGCCCCCCAAAATGCCCCAGCCCTAATGCCTGGAAGCTTTAAATGTTTTATCTTATATGGCAAAGAAATTTGCAGAAGTGATTAAGGTTATGGATCTTTTTTTTATTGTTGGTTGTTCAAAACATTACATAGTTCTTGATATATTATATTTCACACTTTGATTCAAGTGTTTATGAACTCTCATTTTTACCCTGAAGGTTATGGATCTTGAGATGAAGAAACTACATTGGATAATTCAAGAGGGTGGTATATAATCTCATGAATTATTAAAAATAGAGAAACTTTCTCACATGTGATTAGGAACAAGTTAATTAGAAAAGAAGATGTAGTGTTTCAGGTCATGAAAATGGAATAAGAGGACCACAAGCCAAGAAATGCCAATGGTCTGAAGAATGGAGAAGACAAGGGGATGGATTACCCTCCAAGGCATCCAGACTGGAAAGCACCCCTGTTGACAACTTGATTTTAGCCCAATGAAACCAAGTCAGACTTTTGACCCATAGAGCTGCAAGATTAAAAGTTTATACTATATGATCTGCAAATTTGTGATATAGCAGCAATAGATAACTAACAGAGACCATAATCTTTCTGCAGAGAGGGATAAGTGAGTCCACAGGATACCCTGGTGTGTATTACACCAGAAGATGTATTTAAAAAATTGAGTTAATACTTGTAATTAAAGTCAAGGAAAATGTGTTAATTTGTGAAATGCACTGACTGTCTGTACTTGGTGAAAATATATAACATTAATTAGAAGATCAAGATGGTATAGAATGAATGATTAAAAAATTGAGCAAGTAGGAACAAATTTCTAAAATGTAAGTAAATTAAAAGAAAAGAAAAATTAATATAATCAGAAAACACACAATAAAACTATCACGCAAAACTTAGCATGGTTCAAATGAACAACTTTTCAACTCTCTAATGGTGGTGTGAAACAAATTATATTAAGTAGAAACCATACTTCAGATTTTGAATTCTTCTCTTTTCTCTGTCTAAACTGTTGTGGTTCAGGGTCAGCAAGCTGTACCTCCCAGCCATGCAATCAACACTTCATAGTATTTTGTTCTAGTTCTATTATTCAATAGGTTATGTGTATTAAATGTTTTATTTATAATATTTTTGACTCATGAATGAGACAATTTTTTTAAATAAGAAGACAATTCAATAGACTCAATTTTTTGTGAAATTTCTTTGAATATATGAACATTGACTAAAGAGAACAAACATTTTAATAGGTGCAAATGTTAGCTTTGAGATACTATTACAAAATGCCAAGATAATTAAGTTCTAAGAAGATGCTTTATTTTGGCTCATAGTTTTGGAGTTTCTAGTTAGGACTGGGTGGACTTATTTATCTGGGTCTGCGGTGAGAAAGGAGAAGTATGACAGCTCAAATTCCTTATCTCATGACCAGGAAGAAATAGAGGAATTAAAAGAGATTGGGTGTCCCCCAGTCCCCCTCAAGGATAGGCCCAATGACTTAATGACCTCTCACAATACTTCACCTCCCAATAATACCATTCTGGACACCAATCATGACTTTAACACATGGACCTTCTCTTATATTTTCTGTAGAGAATTTATCTTTCACATCTGCTGTATGAAGAAAAATAAAAACACTGAGAGTATGTTTTAGTTAGCTTTTTCTCCACTGTGATGAAAAGATCTGACCAGAACAATCAAACAGGAGGAAGAGTTTATTGGGGAGCTCACCATTTCAGAGGTCTTAGTGCATAAACGTTTAGCCTCTAGGCTCAAGGTGAGGCAGAACATCAAGGCAGGAGTGTGTGGCAGAGGGACGCAACTCATGTGACACTCAGAATGCAGAGAGAGAGGAGGACTCGACTCTCTAGGTACAAAATATATACCCCCAAACCATGCCCCAATGTCTTACCTCCTCCAGCCACACTGTACCACTTCAATTACCACTCAGTTAATTCCTATCAGTGTAATTTGATGATTAGATTATGACTCTCACAATCCAATCATTTCTCCTCTGAATCTTCTTGCATTGTCTCACATGTGAGTTTTTGGGGGGACACCTCAGATCCAAACCATAACAGAGTAGTTTCATTTATTTTTTTTTTATTTTTTCTTAATTTAAAGATTTAAATTTATAATCTCTCAGAATTGCTGAAGTGCTGGCAATATCATTTTGACTAACTCTCTGTAGGTTTTAAAATCATAGTACAAAGGTCTCTGTATTTTTCAGAGTTGTTCCTATTTAGGAAACACTTTTGTAGATATGCAAGCTACATAATTTCTACAATACTCCCCTAGTGTAGGCAGAATATGTGATTTTGCACAAAAGCAATCAAATGGATGCTAGTCATCAAAAATAGAATTTCAAACCTTTGTAAAATATAAAATTTAAAGTCATTCTGTACTTTAATTCTATTTACATTCACTCCATCACCAAATCCTATTGTTATTTCTTTTAATATACCTTTTAATATATTCTCATTTATATTAGCAACCCTATATTAACAGAATTATCAACTAATAGGTAGAGTGGAGTGATAATCAGCTAGCTATTTTCTCCCTCCTTTCTCTACTACCAGTTCTAATAGTTTCCTATAGCCAAATTAACCTGTCTGCTACCAGGATTATCATATTACTTCCTTATCTAAATGCTTCGAAGTTTCATTATTGCTAAAGCATAAATTTCACATATCTCTGCCTTCTTTTCACTAACAAAAACTTCTTAGATGTCTTGGCAGCATTAGTTATGGTATATCTCCTATCTAGGTGATATAGTATAAAAGATTGCCAACTTCAGAGTCAGAGATAGTGAAATCCCCCTTCTGTCTTTTCCTGCTGTAGGACTCTGGCATGTTTGTATTCACTCTTAGTGCAAAGTAAGGACAATTATGCTTAAACCATAGAATTACTTAAATATTTTAAAATACTTAAAATATTTGGAATAATGCATAAAACATTCTACACATAACAAATTAATGGTTGTAATTATTGTAACCCAAACTTATTTTCTATTATCAAAAACTAGATTGTTTCATCTTAATACAAATTAAGATTATATATATATATATATATATATATATATATATATATATATATATCACACGTGCACACAAACACACACACACATACACAAAATATCCCACATTTTCCCACTTCCTTTATGTTGTTCCCAATCAAAATCTCTAAATAGGTGGAGATAAAGAAAAGTATAAATTAAAAAAAATTAAATTTTCAGTTGAAAAATAATTGAGAATGCTGTAGTTTAGAAAGAAATAACTAAGCAAACTATAATAAAACCAAATGTATCTTTTAATACATTTAAAGTATACTAACAAAAAAGGTGAATGAGTAGCATCTGTACTTTGAAAAACATAGTTTATATTAATGTCAAATATATGCTTAAAATAGATGACTTAAAGGACAGGAACAGTAAATGAAGAAAAGCTAGCTCTTGGATATAGTAAATTATGATGAGTTTTGGTTGTAAAAACCAATCAATCAGGGGAAGATATTAATCTTCACTGTGATAAATTTAAAAATTATCAGTGTATTCAAATATAAATTTGCTACATCAATGTGCCTATCTTTTTTTTAGCACCACAGGATGATAATGATATATTGCTTCTAGTCTCCATTAAACTTTTGTAAGTTCAATGATCCCAGATAATGTACATCTTCATTGGTTTACCAATTGCTTATTTTTACATTCTATCTGTAAGCATTTACTAGCAATTTTGCATTTACTAGCAATAACTCTAAATGTTTCTGTAACTCACAGTCCATTAGATATAATTAGTATAAAATGTCTGCAAATGACAAAATGAGAAATTAAGTTATTATCTAATAAATCAAAGAATATTGCAAAAGTGAATGATAAGAGTTTTTCATTAGTGAATGAAGGAAGAAGGCTATTATAATAAGACATGTTGAATTGTTTCAACAATTGAAGATAGAAACACTTGAATCACAGGAATCTTCTTTGATAATGACTCACATCCTGGATGACATTTTAAAGAAGTGGAATTACATAGTACTACATTCACAACAAATAGAAAAATACTTTCATTATATTAGAAAATAGTTACATGATGTAAGGTGGTGAACTTGACACTCTAAATTATATTAGTTCCAATATTAAACTAAACCATTAGCAATTTTACCACCATCCATGAACACATTTAGAGAACTTCAATTTTCTTCTCTTTGTAATGAGATAAACATTTCACAGAGTAACATATAAAACAATATGTGTAAAATAACCAATTTAATACAGAAGTGCTGATTGTTAAACTCCACTCTGCTGAATCCACAGATGTCCAGTAACAAGGACTTTAGCCTTTCAGTTCTTCAGAACTAAATACTTAGACTCATCTTTGACTCCTCTCTTTCCTTCACATTCCTATATTTATTCTCCTTGGCTTCATCTTCAAATATAATTGTTTAAGTTTCTACCACTGCTACTGTCACCATAATGACCCAACCATATGATCTATGCCTTGGTTTATTCCAATAATCCACATAGCTTCATATGTTCCTCCATATTTGACCTCCCAAACTGCTCACAACACAAACAGGATGATGAGCTAAAGCATATCACATCATGTCACTTTCTATATGAAATCTTGAAAGGATACATTTCAATCAATAAATTACTTGCAGTAACCTTTATCACATTTCTTACTAACTCAGGCTTTCTTACATTTGTTCTAGACACATTATCCTCCATCCAGTTTCTGGGGAAGACCAACTTGCTGCCCACATAGGTAGGGTTTTGGCCATGATGGGTGTTTCAACCTGGAATGTTCTTTCCCCAGATATCCATGTGAGTAATTTCCTCAACTCCCTTCTCTTTGCTCAAAGTTCCAATTTTTACCCCATTACTCACTTTTCCACTTCCCAGTCCCTGTATTCACCGTTCCTTAAACCCAACATGATATTTCTCTTTTTTTTCCTTATTATGTATTTTACTATTCCTCTTCTTGATGGAGCTTAAGTTATACAAAGCAGTAGTCTGTTTTTTTTTTTTTTTGTGTGTGTGTGTGTGTATGTGTCCATTGATACACTCCAAACCTCCAAAACTTTTATCTGGAATAAAAGTTCTTATTGTATATTAGAAAACTCTCAGATGAATAGATACTCTTTAAACATATTAACAAGGCTTGGTAATGCTATCCATACAAGCATCTCTACTTAGGCAACATTTAATGTTTCTCCCTTTTCTTCTCTACCCAATGATTGAATGCCCTATTGGTGTCACTACCAGTGAGCTCCATCCATTCACAAAAAAGTCACATAATAATTAAAGATCCTACTCTTTAAAAAAAATCATAATTATTATTGCCAAAATTCTGAGTCACATTAACCTAAACAATTAAAACAACAGATAATATGGAACACATTTATAATCTGTTCTATATTTATTGAAGTGATTTTGACCCATGAATTTCCTCTTAACAGAGTTTTTAATACTTCACCAAGATAAATTATTATTATCTTCTCCCAATTTGAAGCATATCCAGTAAGACTTGTACCATGAATCTAGAAGATCATGTACTTTCAAGCTACCTATAGATTTTTTCTCTAATAAAATTGTTATTATTATTAACATTTATTGTTCCTCCTGAACATACAATGCTTTCCCCCTTTCTTTCTTTCTTTTTTTTTCCATCCTGGTTGTACTCTTCTACATTCTACACTTGTAACCCAATTCTCTTTTGTTCACACCTATTCCCTTTCTTTACTTTCCTAAACTCTTCTATTTCCTATGACCTATGCAAACTGTAATGTATGGGCTTTTCATAGTTTTTCTGTCTTTATTTCTGTCTTAATCTTTCTTTCACTCTCTGTGAAAGACATTTATTTCCATTAGAATAATATCTTGAGGCAATCAAATGGTTGCTTTTCTAGAATTCACCTCTGTTCTTCATGGGCTTTAAAGCATCCCTAGCACAATATGTGTAATATCTTATTGCTTATCTTCATAGATATTGTGTATCTTTAAAATAGAGTATATTCATCATTCTAAGCAAAATAAGCCAATCCCCTAAAACCAAAGGCCAAATGTTTACTCTGATATGTGAATACTAATTCACAATAAGGGGATGGGTCTAGGGAAATACAGAGGTACTTTGGATTAGACAGAGGGGAGCAGGGGGAGAAGAGGGGGTCTGGTGGTAGGAAGAACAGTAGAATGAATTGGACATTATCACTCTATGTACATATATGATTACACAGTCAATACGATTCTACATCATTTACTACCAGAAGAATGAGAAGTTAGATTCAATTTATGTATTAGGTATTAAAATGCATTCTACGGTCATGTATAACTAATTAGAAAATATAAAAAAATAGAGTATATACAATGCATTTCATTTTTATCAACTTACTGTCATACCCAATAAGTTTTACATTGCAATCACAGTCTTTGCAACTGTGAAACTTAATCGACTTCATAAGCATTGGTCAAGATACTATCCAAATATTTCAATAAATAAACAGTGAGCTCCTCCTTTTTTTTTACTAAGACATTTATTCCCCAATATTACTTTGAACTAAAAACTGGGTGTTTCTCCAGTTACAAAACCTGACTTATATGTATAAAATCAACTATCTTTTTAAATGATTGAAATGTTAGAGATTATGTATGTATGTTTACATGTATAGGCTTAAGCATGTATACAAATTAATATCACAACATACTTCATCACACTAAGGTAATGCAAATATAAACTCTACAATACAAATACCAATTTTAGAAATGTTAAGATATAAATAAAAGTTAATCTTAGATTAGATGATTCAAAAGAAAGAATGTTACTCCTTTCTCTTATGAATAGAAAATATATGTTTAGGTAATACACAAACTTGATTCACCATAATGAAAGATTGAAATTGTATACCATATCACAGATTATTTCTAAATTCTAGAATATTAACTTTACCAATGTTCAGAACAACAGGCATGTGACATGAGATTGAACATGTCCCATTTTACAGGATATCTTAGGGTAGCCATTTATTCACATGTGAATTATTTGCATATTTGACTGATATTTTATATAGAGGGTAGAAGACAAATGATATCAGATAAAATGATCACTGAATCAGATAAAATAATCAGTGACCACAGTAAACTCTCCTTGTTCTCTGTGGCAGGAAGCCTGAAATGTCTTATAGATCCCATTGTCAGCAGGATTTCAGTTTCAGATTCTCATAAAAGAAAGGTTTTCTCTATGTTTTGTAAGATAGAAGAGAATAAAGAGTTGTGATTGCCTGAATTACTCATACTCATAAGGTCCAGTAATCTCTTGGAAAGCACCCCCTTTTTGCTGAGGAAACTGAAATCATCATCAGAGTTTTGGTGTGATCTCTGTTTTCTGGTATCCTCTATGATAGCAGCAGCTTCTTTGACCTTCATCCTTATAAATTTTATTTCATCTATAAAAGTATACTTTTTCATAAAATGCCTTGAATAATTTCTATTTTCCTGGAAAAAACTAATAAAATTATGTAAATTATTTTCTGTAAATAATTCTGAAATAAGTATTTTTAGTTACTTGAGTTTTTCTTTTCCTGTAAAAAAGTTATAAAAATAAACTTTCTTTAGTTATTTCAAAGAAATTGAGTTTGTGATACTGGATGATTTTTTTTTTCATACTACTTATGGCCTCCCTTATATCCTGAAGGTAAACTAAAATGTAATATCATCCTTTATGGCATCCTCAGCAGTGGACCAAAACAATGGGTCTTCCCACTCTTTGGAATTTCCAAAATTATGAGCCAAAATAACTACTTTTCTTTAAAAGTAGTTATCTCAGGTATTTTTTATAGTAATGCAAAACTGACACAGGCATATTATTTAAATTTACTTTATTCTGGAATAAACACTCTAGAAATAGATTAATAGACACTTTTTAAAAGATAGAAGGCCAGTTGACCATTACCATTACCAGTGTGTAATGACACAGAAGCACTTTGTCAAACAACTAAGACTCTTGATAGAAACATTGATATATCCTCATCAAAAGGCCACACATGCAAATTTCCTAGAAACTAAAAGTAATTGAGTAGTCAAAACAAGTTTCTTATTTTCATATTTTTCAAAGTTTTTTAATGGCAGATAATAAAAAAATCTCTGTTTTCCCAAAATAATTTTTCTCATTAGATAACTGGGAAAATATCATTTCCAATTTTTTTAGTTGGAATGTTGTAACAGCCAACAGCCCTAGCCCATTTTTGAAAGAAAAAAATATTTACAACAAAAATAACTCAAACAATAATTAGAAGTATGTATTGAATACCTAAAGCTAATCCTATTATAGCATTTCCATGCTTTGTCTGTTTTAATAAAACAGTCTCAGAAATCCTCCCAGCTAAGTGCCATTACTTCCATTTTATAGCAAAATAAGTAACAGAGAAATTATTGTAGAAAGACAACAGAACTGGTATTCACATGTCTGAATTCAGACACTGAGATCTAAACTTTGTGATGAAATAGTGTCTTAAGAGTTTATTCATAATGGGCTAAGTGTGTAGCTCAGTGGTACAGCACTTGTCTAGCATGCATGAGGCACTGAGTTCGCTCCTCAACACCACATAAAAATAAATAAATAAATAAAGACGAAAGTATTGTTTACATCTACATCACAAAAAATTTTAAAAAAGAGTTTATTCATTATGGCAGTGATATATAGTCCTTAAAGCATTATGCTTTCCTTGTTATCCCTGAAAAATCAAAGACTACAAAAAGAAAAGACATCTCTGATCAGTTTAAAGACAAATTACCCAAATCTATACCATGGGAAAAATTTAAAAAAAAAGACTTTGTAAAGAGGAATGTTCCTAAATTCCAAAGTTTCCACTTGATCAAGGTAACTTTGTTTTTTTCTTCTTCTTTTTTTATTGGTTGTTCAAAACTTTAAAAAGCTCTTGATATCATATTTCATACATTAGATTCAAATGGGTTATGAACTCCCATTTTTACCCCAAATACAGATTGCAAAATCACATCGTTTACACATCCACATTTTTACATAATGCCATATTACTAACTGTTGTATTCTGCTACCTTTCCTATCCTCTACTATCCCCCCTCCCCTACCATCCCATCTTCTCTCTCTACCCCCTCTGCTGTAATTCAATTCTCTCCCTTGTTTTTTTCCCCTTTCCCCTCACAACCTCTTATATGTAATTTTGTGTGACAAGGAGGGCCTCCTTCCATTTCCATACAATTTCCCTTCTCTCTCCCTTTCCCTCCCATCACTCCTCTCTGTTTAATGTTAATCTTTTCCTCCTGCTCTTCCTCCCTGCTCTGTTCTTAGTTGCTCTCATTATATCAAAGAAGATATTTGGCATTTGCTTTTTAGGGATTGGCTAGCTTCACTTAGCATAATCTGCTCTAGTGCCATCCATTTCCCTGCAAATTCCATGATGATGTCATTTTTTAATGCTGTGTAATACTCCATGGTGTATAAATGCCATACTTTTTTTATCCATTCATCTACTGAAGGGCATCTGGGTTGGTTCTACAGTCTAGCTCTTGTGAGTTGTGCTGCTATGAACATCCATATGGCAGTATCCCTGTAGTATGCTCTTTTAAGGTCTTCAGGGAATAGTCCGAGAAGGGCAATAGCTGGGTCAAATGGTGGTTCCATTCCCAACTTTCCCAGGAATATCCATACTGCTTTCCAAATTGGCCACACCAATTTGCAGTCCCACCAGCAATGCAGAAGAGTAATCTTTTCCCCACATCCTTGCCAGCACTTGTTGTTGTTTGACTTCAGAATGGCTGCCAATCTTATTGGAGTGAGATAGTATCTTAGGGTGGTTTTGATTTGCATTTCTCTGACTGCTAGAGATGGTGAGCATTTTTTCATGTACTTGTTGATTGATTGTATGTCCTCCTCTGAGAAGTGTCTGTTCAGGTCCTTGGCCTATTTGTTGATTGGGTTATTTGTTATCTTATTGTCTAATTTTTTGAGATCTTTGTATACTCTGGATATCAGGACTCTATCTGAAGTGTGAGGAGTAAAAAATTATTCCCATGATGTAGGCTCCCTATTTACCTCTCTTATTGTTTCTCTTGCTGAGAAAAAAACTTTTTATTTTAAGTAAGTCCCATTTGTTGATTCTAGTTATTAACTCTTGTGCTATGGGTGTCCTATTAAGGAATTTGGAGCCCCACCCCACAATATGTAGATCGGAGCCAAATTTTTCTTCTATTAGACACAGAGTCTCTGATTTGATATCAAGCTCCTTGATACATTTTGAGTTAACTTTTGTGCATGGCGAGAGAAGGGGATTCAGTTTCATTTTGTTGCATATGGATTTCCAGTTTTCCCAGCACCATTTGTTGAAAATGCTATCCTTTATCCATTGCATGCTTTTAGCCCCTTTATCAAATATAAGATAGTTGTAACTTTGTGGATTAGTGTCTGTGTCTTCTATTCTGTACCATTGGTCCACCCGCCTGTTTTGGTACCAGTACCTTTCTGTTTTTGTTACTATTGCTCTGTAGTATGGTTTGAAATCTGGTGTCGCTATGCTGCCTGATTCACACTTCCTGCTCAGAATTGCTTTTCTATTCCGGGTCTTTTATTTTTCCATATGAATTTCATGATTGCTTTATCTATTTCTACAAGAAATGCCATTGGGATTTTGATTGGTATTGCATTAAACCTATAGAGAACTTTGGATAATATCACTATTTTGATGATGTTAGTTCTGCCTATCCATGAACAGTGGATATTTTTCCATCTTCTAAGATCTTCTTCAATTTCTGTCTTTAGGGTTCTGTTGTTTTCATTGTATAAATCTTTCACGTCTTTTGCTAGGTTGATTCCCAATTATTTTATTTTTTTGAGGATATTGTGAATGGGGTGGTTTTCCTCATTTCCATTTCAGAAGTTTTGTCGCTGATATACAGAAATACCTTTGATTTATGCGTGTTGATTTTATATCCTGCCTCTTTGCTGAATTCATTTATTAGTTCAAGTGGTTTCTTTGTAGACCCTTTTGGGTCTACTAGGTATAAAATCATGTCTTCTGAAAATAGTGATAATTTAAGTTCTTCTTTTCCTATTTTTATGCCTTTAATTTCTTTCATCTAATTGCTCTGGCCAGTGTTTTGAGAACTATATTAAATAGAAGTGGCGATAGAGAGCATCCCTGTCTTGTTCCAGATTTTAGAGGGAATGTCTTCAGTTTTTCTCCATTCAGAATGATGCTAGCCTGAGGCTTAACATAGATAGCTTTTACAACGTTGAGGTAAGTTCCTGTTATCCCTAGTTTTTCTAATGTTTTGAACATAAAGGGATGCTGTACTTTGTCAAATGCTTTTTCTGCATCTATTGAGATGATCATATGGTTCTTATCTTTAATTCTATTGATGTGGTGAATAACATTTATTGATTTCCATATATTGAACCATCCTTGCATCCCAGGGATGTATCCAACTTGATCATGGTGCACAATTTTTTTGATGTGTTTTTGTATCTGATTTGCCAGAATTTTATTGAGGATTTTTGCATCTAGGTTCATTAGAGATATTGTTCTGTAGTTTTCTTTCTTTGAGGTGTCTTTGTCTGGTTTTGGAATCAGGGTGATGTTGGCCTCATAGAATGAATTTGGAAGAGCTTCCTCTATTTCTATTTCCTGAAATAACTTGAAAAGTATTGGTATTAATTCTTCTGTAAAGGTTTTGTAAAACTCCACTGTATACCCATCCAGTCCTGGGCTTTTCTTGGGTGGTAGTCTTTTGATTGTTTCTTCTATTTCATCCATTGATATTGGTCTGTTCAAATTGTGTGTATCCTCCTGACTCAGTCTGGGCAAATCATATGACTTAAGAAATTTATCAATGTCTTCACTATCTTCTATTTTATTGGAATATAGGTTTTCAAAATAATTTCTAATTATCTTCTGTATTTCTGTAGCATCTGTTGTGATATTTCGTTTTTCATCTCGTATGTTAGTAATTTGAGTTCTCTCTCTTCTTCTCTTCATTAGCATGGGTAAAGGTCTGTCAATCTTATTTATTTTTTCAAAGAAACAACTTTTAGTTTTGTCAATTTTTTCAATAGTTTCTTTTCTTTCAATTTCTTTGATTTTTGCTCTGATTTTAATTTTTTCTTGCCTTCTGCTACATTTGCTGTTGTTTTGCTCTTCATTTACTAGGGCGTTGAGATGAAGTGTGAGCTCATTTATTTGTTGTTTTTTTTTTTTTTTTTTTTTCTTTTTTTGAGGAATGACCTCCAGGCGATGAATTTCCCTCTTAAAACTGCTTTCATTGTGTCCCATAGATTCCGGTATGTTTTGTCTGAATTTTCATTTATCTCTGAGAATTTTTTGATTTCCTCCTTTATGTCTTTTTTAACCCTTTGATCATTCAGTAACATATTGTTCATTTTCCATGTGATGTAGGATTTTTTCTTCCTTCTTTTATCATTGATTTCCAGTTTCTTTCCATTATGATCAGATAAAATGCATGGTATTATCTCCACCCCTTTATATTTACTGAGGGTTGCCCTATAGCACAATATATGGTCTATTTTTGAGAAGGATTCATGTGCTACTGAGAAAAAAGTATATCCACTTGATGATGGTTGATATATTCTATATATGTCAGCTTAGTTTAGGTTATTGATTGTGATATTGAGTTCTATAGTTTCTTTATTCAACTTTTGGTTGGAGGATCTGTCCAATGGTGATAGAGGTGTGTTAAAGTCACCCATAATTATTGTGTTGTGGTCTATTTGATTTTTAACTTGAGGAGAATTTGTTTTATGAATGTCCCAGCAACCTTATTTGGTGCATAAATATTGGTAATTGTTATGTCTTGTTGGTGGATGGTTCCTTTTAACAGTATATAATGTCCTTCCTTATCCCTTTTGATTAGCTTAGTCTTGAAGTCGGTTTTATTTGATATGATGATGGCCAACCCTGCTTGCTTACGAGGACCGTGTGCGTGGTATATTTTTCGAACCTTTCACCTTCAGCCTGTGTATGTCTTTTCCAATCAGATGTGTCTCCTGGTGGCAGCATATTGTTGTATTTGTTTTTTTAATCCATGTTACCAGCCTATGTCGCTTTATTGGAGAGTTTAAGCCTTTAACGTTTAGAGTTACTATTGATATATTGTTTGTACTTTCAGCAATGTTTGATTATTTATCTTTTTTTAATTTAGTTTGTTTCTCCATGATTAACTTTCACCTCACCCTCTGTCTTTACTGAGGTACTTCCCACTGTTGGTTTTGGTTATTGTTTTTCATTTCTTCCTCGTGTAGTGTTTTGCTTAAGATGCTTTGCAGTGCTGGTTTTCTGGCTGCAAATTCTTTTAACTTTTGTTTATCATGAAATATGTTTATTTTGTTGTTGTACCTGAAGCTTAATTTTTCTGGATACAAAATTCTTGGTTGGCATCCATTCTCTTTCAGTGTTTGAAATACATTGTTCCAGGATCTTCTCGCTTTCAGCGTCTGTGATTAAAAATCTGTTGTTAACCTTATTGGTTTACCCCTGAATGTAATCTGCCTCCTTTCTCTTGTAGCTTTTAATATTTTCTTTTTTTTCTGTATATTGGATATATCTTCATAACAATGTGTCTTGGCGTTGGTCTACTATGATTTTGTATGCTCTGTGTCCTGTATGCATCGACAATTTGTATAACTGTTTCCTTTTTTATTTCTGGAAAGTTTTCTATAATTATTTCATTCAGCAGGTTGCTCATTCCCTTGGTTTGAATCTCTATACCTTCCTCTATCCAATGACTCTTCAGTTTTGTTTTTTTATGTTATCCCATATCTCTTGGATGTTTTTCTCGTGATTTTTTAGCAGCCTTTCTGAGTTGGCTAGACTGTATTCAAGATGATATAGTTTGTCTTCATTATCTGACATTCTGGCTTCTACTTGCTCCACTCTGTTAGTGATACTCTCATTTGAGTTTTTAATTTGGTTTATAGTTTTCTGCATTTCTAGAATTATTGTTTGATTTTTTTTATAATGTCTATCTCCTGATAAAGATGCTTATTTGCTTCTTTTATCTGTTTATGTAATTCATTTTCAATGTGTTCTTTCACTGTTTGAATTTGCTGTCTCATATCCTCTTTAAGATTCCATTCCATCTGCCTAAGGTATTCCTTGAGTTCTTTGTTTGGCCATTTTTCTGATGCCTCTAGGTCCTCCTGAATATTTAGGCTGTCCTTCATTGTTTGTATTCCTTTTCTTCCTTGCATTTTTATGCTGCTCATGTTACTTCTTGTTCTCTTTGACTGCTGAGTTACTGTTTACTCCTATAACTTTAATTGATGCTCTCTCCGCAGGTTTCAATGAAGTTATCTCCTCCTCAGCATTCTGGTGACGTCAGTTCTCTGCCATGGTGGTATCCCATTCAATTTGCGACAGTTCATTCCCTTTGCTGGGTGACCAATGCAATGGGTGGGTCCTGACTGGCTCTCCCAAGCTCTGTCTCAATCCTGTGGCCACTGCCTTTGAAGGCTTGGTTGGTGTTAACCTCCATAGGTTCAGAAGGGCTGACCAGTTGTTTCAGCTGGATCGTTTAGTGTTGAGTCACAGTGGTTTGCCTGGGAGATGCAGGCGAACAGGAGCTTGAATTCAGCTGATCCAGGCTCAGTGTGTGTTCTGAGAGGCCCAGACTCTTCACCCCAGATCCACTTCAGCTCAGCATTGCCTACTGATCCTGAGCAAACAGCATTTAGTTGGTTTTTGACTCCCTATGCTCGTGCAGCTGAAGAGGTCAGAGACATGATCTCTCCGTGCCCGCCACCATGTTGGATCTCCAATCAAGGCAACTTTGACATTTACCTCAGCTTGAATAAACTTTAGACAAGTTTCATCCTGATTATAGGCCTCATCTTATTTCTTAGATCAGGTACTTTAGAAAATTTACAACTATAAATCCTTTCTCTGTCCTTTTGTGATATAAATCTACAAGCCTAGAGCCATCTTCAAGGACTTTGGAATCACTTTATTGAAGGAAAATCTTCATGAAAGATAAGTCTTTTGTCTCCAACTCTGTGCAGAAGGGTAGGGATATAATGGTAATAAGTAGCAATTAACAAACACAGATGGGCTAGTCACATACCATCAGCCCACCTCAGCATTTAAAAACCTTTCCACCTTATGTGACAACAAAATTGAATTCAATTTCTCTTCTTTATTGTGATAATCTTGAAAAAAAAAACAGTTTTTCTTGCTGCTTTTAACAAGTGTCATGTATAATTTTTATTCTTCACATGCCGAGGTTCAGGGCATGAAGCTTATAACTTTGCTGTTATTTTCTCTTTTATGTAGAAAAGATACTGTTTTTACTATCAAGGCTAGGCTGTAGACATTTCACCTTCAGGAACAAGTAAGTTATGAGGGAGAAAAGTCCACTCAAGTAAGGATCCCTCTAAATTGGAGTCATCTTCAGCTCCACAGGAGGTTAAGAAGGAAAGGAGTGTGTTATGTGGTATTTGGTGACTTCCAGACCCAGATCTCAGTGAGGTGATGAGAGAGATTCTGTAGAAAACTTAACTGTTAAAAGAATTTTGAATCATGTATTACACTTCTCCAGAGAAACAGAAGCAATGGGATATAAATATGGATACACAAAGAAGAGAAAAATATTATGATGAGATATATATATATATATATATATATATATATATATATATATATGAAGTGGGAATTGACCCAGCTGCTTTTGGAGTTTTAGGAGACCCACTATCTGCCTTCTGAAAACTAGAGAACAAGGAAATGTATTGAATTCAAATCTAAAAACCAGGTAAGTCACAGGTAAATGTCCCAGTGACTGCCCAAGAATAAGGAGCTCCAACATGTGAAGGGCAGAAGATGGATGTCTCATCTCAAGACCAGAGAGAAAGAGAGAGAGAAAGAATTTGTTCTTCCTTCATCATTTTGTTCTATTTGGGCCTCAATGGATTTGGTGACACATACTCAGTGTGAAACGTTGTGGAATTTCTTTAATCAGTTAACCTATTCAAATGTAAATCTCTTCTGAGAATCTCCTTACAGCCAGCTCAAGAAATAATGTTTTGCCAGCTATCTGGTTATTCCCTAGCCAGTCAAGGTCACATATAAAATTAACCATCACACACCATTTCCAGCTTTTGTCCCTGCCTTATAAAGAAGCCTCACTTTACATGGGAAAACATTAGGAAACTCATGGTATAATATGTTTTTGGCAAAGTAATGTAAGTTTTCAGAATCACTCTGGAATCATAGGAGACATATAATGTGTGCAGGAATCAGTAAGTACTTCGTAAAGGAAAAAAAAAGGAAGCTGGTAATTCTAATAGGTAATGCTAATAAGTAGCAATTAGCAAACACAGATGGGCTAATCACATCTTGTTGAGATCCCATCCAGAAGAGTTTAAAAGAAGCCACCATTGCAGGGGTGGAAATCTCAGGTGGCTTAGAATTTTAGTCAGAGGCCATCTAGAAGGTCTACCAGACCCTCTCAAGCCTTGAGAAACCAACCTCAAAGAAAGTAGATATTTTTAGATGATGCTAGCAGGAGATGCTATATCCAAGAATCCAGCACAGGCCCAAGGAGGCACAGAGAGCTGAATCCTATACACCTGCAGCTCAAGGAGAGAGAGAACAGGAGAAAGTGGGAAAAGGACAAGACAGTACTTTTACCTACAACAATCTGCTTGAAGCTGAATTTTAACTAACATGTTTTAACTGAGAAACAATTAATAAATTGTCTAATATTTTTGGAATATAAATCATGAAGTTGATTATTAACTTAACTACAGAAAATTTCTACTTGTATACAGTGAGTAAGTTTTTCCACTAATGTATTTCTTTTAATCTTCCCCATACTAGCTAGCTATAACGATATGGGTGACTTTTCCAAGTTCTTCAGGAGGCACTTATTTTTCTCATGGTATTAAGCAGTGAAAGTGCTTTCAGGCATTTGTAAGGTCTTGAAGATGGTACATGCCGAATAAATAATCCTCATTATTTTGTTATGCAACAGGCATAGTGTTAGGGATAGTGAGCAGAAATAGTAAAACAAAAATCTTTGTTCTCCTATAGTTTACTACAGGTGTGAGCAAACTATAGCCCACAAGTCAAATACAATTGGCAACCTGTTGTTATAAGTGAAGTTTTGTCAAAACACAGTCATACACACTTGATTACCTGTTACCTTGGCTACAAGAACTGCATTTATAGAGATCTTACTGACAAAGGTAACTTCAACAAAGTTGAAGAGAACAAAAGGCTAGCAGAGTAATAATGCAGAGTCTGAAGGAGGTTGATGGGATAAAATGGGAACCAAGTCACTCATGGCTATCTCCAGTTAAGAGGTTTTCTCTTTGTTTTGTCACTGGGGATTGAACCTAAGAGCACATAATCAATGAAATACATTACCCTTTTTATTTTATTTTTTAAATTTAGAGACAGGGTCTCACTAAGTTGCTTAGGCCCTCACTAAGTTTCTAAGGTTGACTGAATTTGTGATTCTCCTGCCACAGCCTCCTGAGTTGTTGAGATTAAAGGCAAGCTCCACCACATCTAGAAAGAGTTATGGGTATTATTCTAAGAGCAGTAGGCATTCAATGCTGGTTGTCAATTTTAAGTACAAGAAAAAGAAGGCTGAAAGGGCTATCTATTACATGGCATAATTTATACATGAAAAAATTTTGTGCAGGCTAAAGATTTTAACAGACAACTCATCAAAAAAATATAGATTAGATTAACCAAATGGAAAAAGACAGTAACTCAAAATAGGTAAGAATTATAAGCATGTGGAAAATATCTGAGAGATGTTATTGTCAGGAGTAAATGATTGAATAGGAAAAAGGATGAAGGAAAATAAGATTAAAAAGTTACTTTGGAAGATTCTCTGCTTATCCAAGAGCAAGGTAGATCTTTCCATCTTCTAAGAGAGCCTACATCCTGGGAACATTTTTTACCCCTCACACATCAGATAGAGCATTAATCCCTAGGAGTTATATATCTTTTATATAGGAATATATAAAGAACTCAAAAAGCTAAGCACACACACACACAAAATAATCCAATGGGCAAGGACCTGAATAGACAATTCTTAGAAGAACTTATGCAATCAATCAACAAATATATGAAAAAATGCTCAGCATCTCTTGCAGAGAAATGCAAATCAAAACTACTCTAAGATATCATCTCACTCCATTCAGAATGGCAGCTATTATGAAGACAAACAACAATAAGCATTGGCAAGGATGCAGAGAAAAAAAGTACACTCATACATTGCTGGTGGGACTGCAAATTGGTGCAGCCAATATAGAAAGCAGTGTGGACATTTACCTCAAGGTAAATTCCTTGAAAATCTGGGAATGGAACCACCATTTGACCCAGCTATACCTCTTTTCAGTTTATACCCCAAAGACTTAAAAACAGGGAACTTCAGGGACACAGCCATATCAATGTTCATAGCAGTACAATTTACAATAGCTAAACTCTGGAGCCAACCCAGATGCCCTTCAGTGGATGAATGGATAAAAAAAAAATAGGGCATATATACATAATGCAATTTTACTCAGCAATAAAAGAGAATAAAATTATGGCATTTTTGGGTAAATGGATGACGTTGGAGAAGATAATGCTAAGTGAAGATAGCCAATCTTCCCCCCTCCTCAAAAATAAAAGCTGAGTGTTTTCTCTGATATAAGGAGGCTGACTCATAATGGGTAGAGAATGGTAGTATGGGACGAATTGATAAATTCTAGATAAGGAAGAGGGGTGGGAGGGAAAAGGAGGGGGCAGAGGATTAGCAAATATGATGGAATGTGATAGACATCATCATCCAAAGTACATGTATGAAGACACAAATTGGTGTCAACATACTTTATATACAACCGGAGATATGAAAAATTGTGCTGTGTACATGTAATAAGAATTGTAATACATTCCTCTGTCATTTTTTAAATAAAATGATTCTCTGTACCTATATTTTATCCCCACCTGCATGTTTTACATACATGTAGATGATTTTTAGTCAATGTCCTCAAACCTGTGCTTATGAATGAAGAAAAATTCTTTTATAAAAATGGTAATCAGAAAGCTGACATTTAAAATAGTCATGTTAAAACTTGATTTTCTTGGGCTGAGGATGTGGCTCAAGTGGTAGCGCACTTGCCTGGCATGAGTGCGGCCCGGGTTCGATCCTCAGCACCACATACAAAAACAAAGATGTTGTGTCCGCCAAGAGCTAAAAAATAAATATTAAAATTCTTAAAAAAAAAACTTGATTGTCTTATTTATTTAAAGAAATAAGTAAAATTTAATCTGGTAGAATTTGGGTTCCAACTTATCCCATGAACATTATTTAAAATTTATAATAAATCTGAAACTGCTTTTAGCATGCCAAAAAGCCTTACAAAATAAACTCTGCCATCGTTGAACAATTGTCTCTTTTTCCCATAGGTTTGTATATTGATTCCTTCAATATTTAGAGGCATGAGTTACTAAGAATAATAGAGTAAAACAGATAATAAGACATGTGTTGCTTGATGAATGGAGTGTGTGATCATCTGAATCAGAGGAAAAACAGTATGAACAAAGCAGGACAATGAACATTATTATGCAAAGTATAAAATAATAAAAATTTGAATGATATTAATAATAATGATATTAATAATAATATTAATAATAATAAGTATGAAGGCTGTCACTTTCCTGTGCTTTCTTTCACCAAGTTTTATCAAAAATACCCTTTCATAGTTTCTGAGGAAAGATTTAAAATTAAAAATATGATTTGGAGAAACTATTTAAAAAATATTAACACTAATATTGGAGGAAGATTAAACACTTTCAATCGTCATTTATTGATATTCTTCCTGGTTTCACAAATGACCTATGAATATAAATCAAATAGAGAGGGCTGTCATTCCCAGAGTTCCATTAAGAAATGTATAGCTATATATAACAGTTTTTTAATGAATTAAATCATCATCCACATCAACACAGTATGACTTCACTCATTCCTACCCCTCATTTTCATTTCCAGGTTTCATTTTGCAAAATCCTTCCAGATGTTTCACAAGTAAACTCAGTTTCAATATGTTTAAAATATAAACTTTTTTTCTACATTATCAATGTTCACAAAATCTCCTTGTTCCCAGTAATTAGCCTTTAAAATTATTGATTCTCATAGTTGCTTTTCTCTTTAACTTTATCAGTCCCAAATTTCTGTTGATTTTTCTGTTCCACACATTAGGCACTCCTACTTGTTCCCTTTCTTGAAGGCATTGTATTAAATTAAATGGATTCAGAATCAAAATACTGAGCACTTTTTATGCATGTATGTTACGTGGCTACTTTCAGAGAAGACAGAAGGTGGCACAATATTATAATTCCAGCTACTCATGGGAATGAGACAGAAGGATCACAAGTTTAAGTCCAGCCTCAGCAACTTAAAAGACCCTGCCCCCACCCCACCAAAAAAAAGGGAGAGTAGGATTATAACTTCATGGTAAATCATTCCTGGGTTCAATCAATCACTGGTACTACAAAAAATTAATTAAATAGCAAAAGAGTGCTAAATACTTTGTCACATCTTTCTAATGAATACTTTTGTTAGTTCTCTATATAGGTATACAAGTTTGATGAAAATTAAGAACAAAATATTTGCGATTACAGAAATTTATCATAATAGAAGTATACAAGTTTCCAAGAGTACTTTAGAGTGAATGACAGTTTCATATTTTTGCATTTAAAAAATTGACATAATTCCAAATAACTCAACTGTTATATAAGCACCATATATTCACTCACTGAAGATATTTTATCACTTCTGTGTATCAAGCAAAACTGAAATCTACAGCATAAAATTAAGGTCAGAGTTGGATCTAAAACCAACATTATGGTAATAATTGAATAGCATATATAGGATTTTTTTCACTTTAGAGGACAAAAAATTCACTCCTGATAGGCTTTACAATTTACTTTTTAAAGTTTTGAAAGCATATATAAAAAAATATAAGAAATAAATTAATTTCAGTGTAGCATTATTTTAAATTCACCCTTTCAAGTTAGGTTAATATGTAACTCATAATTTTTCACCAACTGTGGAGAAAATCAATTGCTCCAGAGTATGATTCACTCAGTTAGATGGTGAAATATAATTTATATGTTGACATTTAGGTAAGCAGAAGTGTGTGGAAGTCTTCTCACAGAATGGAAATATTTTAACAAATCAGTTTTATTTCAAGGGATTTGGTTAGGGAAAAATTTAAAAGTTCAAAATATTCTTCAAAATGTGTGATGTTCAACAATATTATATCTTCCCATGTAATTAATTTATGCATTTTATACTTGATATTTTGCATCCTTTCATGGATAGTAGGATTTAAAAAATCTATTTTTTAATGAATTATACTAGAATGCATTTATGCACTTTGATATATTATACATAGATGAGATATAATTTTTCATTTTTCTGAGTATACATGTTGCATAATCATATTGGTAATGTAGTCACATATATACATTCAGTAATAATGTCTACCCCCACATTCCCTCCCCTCTGCTCTCCTCCCATCACTTTCCTTTACCCAATTTAAGTTAATGCTATTGTTCTTTAGTGTCCCACTGCCTTATTGTGAATTAGTATCTGCATGTTAGAGAAAACATTTGGCCTTTGGTTTTGTCAGATTGGCTTATTTCACTTAGCATGATATTCTCCAATTCCATTAATTACTGGAAAATGCAATAAGTTTACTCTTCTTTAAAGCTGAATAATATTCCATTGAGTATATATAACACATTTTTTTATCCATTCATCTATTGAGGAACACCTAGGTTGGTTCCATAGTCTAGCTATTGTGAATTGAGCTGATATAAACATTGATGTGGCTGTATCACTATATTATGATGATTTTAAGTCCTTATAAACTGTGGAGTGGGCTAGCTGGGTCAAATGGTGGTTCCATTCCCAATTTTGTAAGGAATCTCCATAATGTTTTCTATACTGGTTGCACAAATTTACAGTCCCACCATCAATGTACGAGTGTACCATTTTCACCACTTCCTCACTAACATTTATTGTTTCCTGTATTCTTGATGATTGCCATTTTGACAGGAGTGAGATAAAATCTTAGAGTAGTTTTAATATGCATTTCTCTAATTGTTAGAGACGTTGAACACTTTTCCATGTTTGTTGATCAATTATATTTCTTCTGTGAATTGTCTGTTCAGTTTCTTAGCCTGTTTATTGATTGGGTTATTTGGTTTTTGGGTGTTAATTTTTTGAGTTATTTATGTATCCTGGAGATTGGTGCTCTATCTGGTGTGTGTGTGGCAAAAATTTTCTCTCAAAATGTTCACCTCATTGATTGTTTCTTTTGCCGAGAAGAAACTTTTTAGTTTGAGTCCATCCCATTTATTGATTCTTGATTTTACTTCTTGCACTTTAGGAGTCTTGTTAAAGAAGTCAGATCCTAGGCCAACTTGGTGAAGATTTGGACCTATTTTTTCTTCTGTTAGCTGCAAGGTCTCTGTTCTAGTGCCTAAATCTTTGATCTACTTTGAGTTGATTCTTTTGTGCAGGGTGAAAGATAAAGGTTTAATTTCATTTTGCTATATATGGGTTTTCAGTTTTGTTAACACCATTTGTTGAACAGGTTATCTTTTCTCCAATGAATGTTGTTGGCATCGTTGTCTAGTATGAGATAACCATATTTATTTGGGTTTATCTCTGTGTCCTCTATTCTGTACCATTGGTTTACAAGTCTGTGTTGGTGCCAATACCATGCTGTTTTTGTTACTATAGCTCTGTAATATAGTTTAAAGTCTGGTATTGTGATGCTTCCTGCTTCACTTTTCTTGCTAAGCATTGGTTTAGCTATTCTGAGTCTCCTATTTTTCCAAATAAATTTCATGATTGTTTTTTCTATTTCTATGAAGAATGTCATTGGGATTTTAATAGGAATTGCATTAAATCTGTACAACGCTTTTGGTAGTATGGCCATTTTGACAATATTAATTCTGCCTACCCAGGAGCATGGGAGATCTTTCCACCTTCTAAGGTTTTCTTCAATTTCTTTCTTTAGTGTTCTGTAGTTTTCATTGCAGAGGTCTTTTAGCTCTTTTGTTAGGATGATTGCTGGGTATTTTTTGAGGCTATTGTGAATGGAGTAGATTCCCTAATTTCTCTTTCAGTGGATTCATTTCTGATGTATAGAAATGCATTTGATTTATGGGTATTGATTTTATATTGTGCTACCTTGCTGCATTCATTTATTAGTTCTAGAAGTTTTCTGATGAAATTTTTGGGATGTTTTAGGTATAAAAATCATGTCATCAGCAAGTTGTGATATTTTGATTTCTTTTTTTAATGTATTTTTATACGTTTAATTTCTTTCAGTTGTCTAATTGCTCTGGTTAGAATTTCAAGGATAATAGGATTTTTAAGCAATATTTAGAAATAGTATTTGTATAACAATATATAGAATGTTTAGTTTCTTTCTAGAAATGTTCAAGAAAATATTTTTCCTTATGTTGAAAATATAATTCTGCTTACATATTCAAAAGTAAAATCTATCCAAATTCATATAAATATTTTTGAGACAAATAAAAGTCAATGAATAGGGGTTAAATGTTCAAATAAATGACAAAATATAAAAATTTATTATAAAACTATCTGGCCAAATGTAAGATACAAATCAATGTTTTCTTTATTTTTATCTTATTCAACTCTTTCCATGCACAAAGTATTTTGAGTAGAATACATTATATAAAACATTTTATTACCTTGGGGTGGGGCTGGGGCTCAGTGGTAGAGCACTTGTCTTGTATGTGTGAGGCCCTGGATTCGATCCTCAGCAACACATAAATAAAATAAAAAGGTATTATTTCCACCTACAACTAAAGAATATTTAAAAAACACATTTCATTACCTTGATCAAAAAATTTAAGGTATAATACAAATATAGCTATACTCCTCACAGAGAAATTTGAAGTGCCTTAAGTTTATCTCAAATATGTATATCTGAAATAATATCCAAACAAGTTATGATTAAAGATACATTTTAGTTGATGTGATTAATTTAATGAATTTTTTGTGATAATTTACTATGACTTGTGGATAAGCCTAATCCACTATATACAAAGTTGTTGATATTGATCCAGACTGCAGTGGGGCCACATATGGCCTGAATACAATACTGGCTAGTAGTCTACTTAAAACTTCACTTTAAATATCCTTATATGTCATATATGTTCTTCATTGCCCAAATGCCTACTTGCAATCTTATACTTGCAACATACTGTATTTAATTGTAGTCACAAATTTTCTGTATACACTTGGTTCTTGACAGAATTTGAATTTGTGATACACTTATACCAGACTCTGGGGCACAACAGTAATGAAGAACACAACATATAGTGCCTCAAAGATTTACAATCTTTTATGAATAATACAAACATCAACTGAAAAGTAACATGAGAGGAAAAAAGATATAGCACTTTGCGACCATAGAGCACAGGCAACTTGCAGCCACATGAATATTCTAGAACTTCCTTCTCTGTGTCTAAACTAGTCTGCATTAGAGAGCTGTGACTTGGAGCCAATAGTGCCCTTGTAGACTTGTGTGTGACAAAATAAGCCCTATGTGCTAATTCCAAACAGAGTCAGAGGCAGGTTCAGTAATATACGTAATGATGTAGCCACTCCATAGACATCTAGAACATTCTCACCGAACTGGAAGTGGAATCAAGATTCATCAAAAAAAAAGCAGTGAGGAAAAGGTCACTTGATATGGTGACTTACAAACTGGACCTGGAGCTCACATCTCTAAGAGGCCACTTATCAGGGGTGGGGCGGGAAGCCACAGTCAAGCCTCACTGGCTGAGGAGCATCTCCACTCCTCAACCACCCAGCTGGGGCGGAACCAGGCAGGGCCCTTCACCTCTGCGCCTCATTTATGACAGGGGGGTTTCTGTGGAGACCCACCAAGGTAACTGCCAGTTCTTCTTAGTCCCCAAAATACCTGCTGAGGGAATTCTCTTACCTCAAACAGCCATTTTCTGAGAGCAGCAACTGGCAACATTTCTGGTTAATAAAGAAGAAACTCTACACATAAACATGTGACTGAGAGGAAGCCTGGCAGGAGTCAGGGGTCCGTCCCCCTCAGGGAGGAGACCCCCTGCCTGGGCTCTGCTCCTCCTGCGGCAGGCAGCCCTGAGCAGGCCGGTCAGGACAGGAGCCCCAGGAGCAGGTCCCCGTGCAGAAGGGGAAGCTCACGTGGGTGAGTCGTGCACCTCACGGGAAGTGGACTTCTCAGCACGTGGCCCCTGCCACAGCCCCTCCTCCAGCCCTCGAAGTGCAGGAGGACCACCGGTGACGCTATGATGAGTCCACCACGGTGACCCCCCATCAAGGCGCCTCGACGTGGAAGGGCCTGAAAAGCCTCCAGCTCAACTTCCCACCCTAAGTCCCACCAGACTCCTCCAACACGAGGCAACCACAGACCCCGGGGAGGACCTTCCAGCAGGGGGCAGTTCACGTGGAAGACGGGCCTCCCTTACGGACCCCCTTTCTCATAGCCACTCCCATCAAGCCCCGTGGGTTCTGGGAGCCCGGACACGTCTGCCATGGCCCCAGTCTTCTCCCTGTGTAGGCCATTGTCTTCCCACGGCTGCTCCGGACTGGTGTCCCACTCTCCACGCTCTCACGCCCCCTTTGCCTCTGTTCCCAGAAATGGTTGTGGTGGAAAGTCCCACGGGGCACCTGTCCTCTGGTCTCAGAAACACCCAGGGCGGGGTGGGAGAGCGTCTCTCACACACTGGAGTGTCTCATCTGCCACTTTGTTGGTGGCTGTTCTAGGAGGTTGTGCGTCTCCCAGCCACAGCTGTGGTCCCCAGGCAGCCCTCACGGTACAGGACAATCGCCTGCCCCCAAAACAATGGGGGCAGACTTGCCCTTCTAACTTGCTTGGCCAATCACGAGAGAAGCAAAAGCTTGCAGCACTTCTGTGTGGACGGCCACCTTCTGTTTTCCCTCTGCTGTGAGGCCGCTGTGCCCAGTACCAGGCTGCCCCTCAGCCCACCTACAACCAAGAGGGCTGCCACAGAGAACAAGCAAGAAGCCAGTCCTGCTGCACATGGCCGGCTGGGGTGGCCCGCTGGGTGCTCAGTCACATGGCATCTCCTCCCTTTGAGGACCTCTGTTCTCTGTTGTAGTTCATGTTTCAGAGACCACACTCCTAGGTGGGACCTGGGGGTGGCTAATGAGGTCCCTCACCAGGGAGAGTGATTGGCACTGGGGTCCCAGGAAGAGAACTTGAGGACCCTCATGGGGAGTGAATAGGAAGGATAGATATTTTTCATGGAATCCCGCATTCATCTGCCTAGAACTGCCACTCTCTGTCATCTAGCAAAAAAACAGCTTGACAAAGAATGACAAGGACAAAGAAAAGAGGACCAGAAATGGAGAAGGCCATGAGATGTGGCCCCTGGGCCTCGCCACAGTGGGGGAAGTACCAATGCACTGCCTACTGTCTTGAATCAAGACCTGGTTTTGTTTCTGAAACTCGCAACCCAAACCAGTCATGGGTCAGACCACAACAAGCCAGAATCGAGCTGCATGTGCTGTTTGACAGCCAGCGTCTGGACTGGAAGGGAATGTGACGTTCTCTGTCCTGCCCTGCACACACAGGAGCTGAACCGGTCTCAGTCGATGACAGCGAATCCGCTGCCACACGTGTCCACAGACGTCTAATCACGACACACGTCCACGTTTGCCCTGCAGCCCAGTTTACCTTGTCTTTCCTGCTCATGATGATCTCTGAAAGCTTCAGGTGGGAGGTGTTGACAGGATTCCCTTCATCATGTAACTGCCACCTTCTACACAGTGCTGAGTCCCACCAGGACCACAGAGGTCGGAAGCAGCTAGGGAACAGTGTCCTGGGCCGCCTGAACAGGGGAGCATCCCGCTGGATGCCAGAGCTTCTGGAGGTCTGGCCAGAAATCCCCATGACTGACAGAAATGAGGCAGCAAGATGTAGGCAGGACCCGCTGCCGACAGCCAGCAGCACCTTGGGATGAAGCCTCCCTCTAGGAAGAGTTAGCTGGAAGAATCCACGGCCCCAGGGACGACACTCACTGCAGAACAACCTAGTGTCTTCTGTGGGGTACCTGACTGATGTAGGTCATCCTAAGGGTTCATGAAAAGCACAAAAACCTTCTATTTACCTGAGATGCTTAAGTTTATTTTTTTTGGCACATGGCAAGAAAAGTCATTCCTGAACAAAATTTTAAAATTTCTTTTGGTGATTATGCTTAACCACATCAGAAAGGCTACCTTTAGCCCAAATCTCCTGTGGCAACAGACCTATTTCTGTCAACAGTCCTACTCCTCATGAGCACTCGGGGACTGCCCTCCTGTACTGTGTGTGTTCAGTACAAAGAAGGTGGCACTCAGGGAATGCTTCAGAGAGAGACACTGCTTCCCCGGGAGAGACCACCTGTTCATCCTCCCTGAAACGTCTTTGGGGAGAAGCGGCCTAGGAGTGGATCTGTTGGGAGCAGCTTTTAAACACTTGCATTACTGCTCTGGGGCTTGCTGTGGCTCCCTAGGGACTGGACAGAGTAAAGGAAACTCAGCCCGGGGCACCCAAAATCTTGAGGATGGGGACCACTGTGCAGGATATCAGTTAACAGAGACATTGGGGAGGACCGCCCATGTGCTTTTCCTCCCAGCTCAGTATGGTGGCTCTGTGCAACCTGATGGGCGTGGGGGAGGGGGCATGTGGGGTGAAAAGCCATCTCAACTCTGCCACAGAGAAGGCCTTTCCAGGGTGAGAAAAGCTGTGCATCCCCCAGGCGCCTGTGGGGCCGCAGTGAGAATCTGGGGCTCAGCGGGCGAGCAGCAGTGTGCACGCCCTGAGGACGGCAGAGGACTTCCTTAGAGCTGCTGTGAGAAGTGGGAGCTCAGATGCACACATGTGGCGTGTCAGTGTGCACTGGGCACTTGGACCTCGACCTACAGGGGTGCGGGTCTGGGAGGAATCAGCCAGCGGGTTGCCCAATGTCAGAATGCAGAGGTGTTCTCACTCACTCACATATTAAACAACTACAGGACTGGATACAAGACTCAGGGCCACCTTGTGCCACGTAAATGACCTACAGGAAGTTCTCATGGAATCTCTGTGTCCAGTGAACAGCATCAAGGTGCTCTGGATTTCTTCAAGGAAAAATATGAAACAAATAAATGTGCCTCATGTAAACATCACCATATTTTGATTCTAAAAAATAGTCAGAATCCACCTGCAAAATTTCCAAGGGAGGGGCTGGGGATGTGGCTCAAGCGGTAGCGCGCTCGCCTGGCATGGGTGCTGCCCGGGTTCAATCCTCAGCACCACATACAAACAAAGATGTTGTGTCTGCCGAAAACTAAAATGTAAATAAAATATTAAAAAAAATTTCCAAGGGAAAGGCTCACCGTCCATCAGCTGAGCAGAAGAGTGGGTGAGCAAAAAGCACCAGAGTAGAACACACATTTTGTCTTGAAGTCCACAGCACATTCTCACCAGAAGGCCTCCTCTGTTATCTGCAGTCAGTTGCAGGAACCAGCCCCAACACCAAAATCTCTGATGCTCAAGGGGCATCTATGAAATGGCATCGTATTCGCACATACCCCAGGAACATTTTCCTGTGCACTTTAAATCATCTCAAGATGACTTATAATACCTATCACCTACTGTAAATGCCAAGTATAGTACCTAGTACTATAATGCCTAGTACAATGTAAGTGCCTTGTACTTAATACCTAGTATATCATACCTAGTACCATGGTACCCAGTACAATGTAAATGCCTAATGTGTAACACCTAGTATATTAATACCTAGTATCTAGGAGCTAGTACTATAATACCTAGTACAATGTAAGTGCCTAGTACCTAATAGCTAGTATATTATACCTAGCACTATAATACCTCGTACAATGTAAATGCCTAGTACATAATACCTATTACTATAATACCTACTACAATTTAAATGCTTAGTACATAATATCAAATACATAATACCTGGTACCTACCTAATACCAGTATTACAATACCTAGTATAATATAACTACCTAGTACTTAATATCAAGTACTATAATACCTAGTACAATGTAACTATCTTAACACCAAGTACAATGTAAATGTCCAGTACATAATACCTAGTATACAATCCATAGTACATAATTCCCAGTAAATAATACCTAGTGCAATGCAAATGTCTAGTGTATAATCCCTAGTATAAAACTCCTAGTACATAGATAATCCATAGTACATAATACCTAGTACTTTAATACCTAGTACATAATACCCTAATACCTAGTACATAAACCTAGTTCTGTAATACCCAGTACATAATACTGGTACTATAACGCCTATTACCATATGCCTACTACATGATACCTAAAACACGATGCCTAACACTATCGTATCTAGCACAATGTAAATGCTATGGGAATAGTGATACTGTGTTGTTTAGGGATAATGATAAGAAAAATGTCTGCACCTATTCAGTACAGACACAATTTTTTCTAGACTTTTGATCTGTGGCTGGTTGGCCCCATGGCTGCAGAACCCTCAGGTACAGAGGGCTGATGATGTGTTACCTGACTTTATTCCCATGCCCACTCTGTACTGCTAAGTGAAGTTAGCCAATCCCCCAAAACCAAATGCCAAATGTTTTCTCTGATACAAGGAGGCTGATTCATAGTGGGGTAGGGGGGAGGAGCATGGGAGGATTAGACAAACTCTAGATAAGGCAGAGGGGTGGGAGGGGAAGGGAGGGGGCAGGGGATTAGAAATGATGATGGATGTGATGGTCATCATTATCCAAAGTACATGTACGAAGACACGAATTAGTGTGAATATAGTTTGTACACAACCAGAGATAAGAAAATTTGTGCTCTCTATGTGTAATAAGAATTGTAATATATGCCACGGTCATATTTAAAAAAAATAAATAAAATCTGAGATAAACCACTAAAAAAAGAAATCCCTTTATTTAAACAACAAAATAAAGAGCCCTCATTGCTTTGCTAAGACTCAACCCCCATGACATTCTAGCTCCTGGGGCTTTTATGAGGGTGCTGGGGAGTTAGATTTTAGTGGTCCTCTCATTCACCCTGCGTAGTTGTCTGGATCTTTCTTCAAATAAAACAGGGCTTGCGGCACTGGTGGGATGAAACTGCTCCACTGTTTGCCAGAGATGCAGGGAGTTGGGGTGGGGTGGAGATAGGCTCAAGTGATCTGTCCCTTGGCCTCGTCACAGAGCCCAGCAGGTCTGACACAGCACCCTGCTGTCCCTTCTGACCCAGCCTGGCCCTGGATGCCTGCCCTGGACTCCTGCAGTGGCTCCCCTCTAGGTGACCACAGGCAGCTCTGGCCCACTCACACAGTTTCTTTGGAGCACTCAGTCTTGGCCAGAACAGGGTTTTAAATTTGAATTAGTTGCCAAGACACAAAAGCCCAGGAGAGGTCGGCTGTTTGTGGTCCTCTGGTGCTGCTGTCCCTGGCTTCCAAGGCCTTCGCTGTGCCCCAGGTCAGGCTTGGGCCCCGGAGTCCTCTCTGTGGGTCCGAGTCATAGTGACACAGGAGGCCCTGGGCTGACTCAGGAGGGAGGGAGGCCTAGTGGATGCCAGAGCAGCTGCAAACAACACCTGGACAGACAGGTCAGAAGACAAACATGGAGGTCTCGGAGGCCCCGTCCCCCTGGGCAGTGCCTGCTTCAGCGATGGCCACTTCAGGCTCATGAGCCCTGAGACTGCAGAGCTGCCCAGAGATGAGCTTCTGAGAGGAGCTGTGAGCAGCACCTGCACCAGGCGCCTCCGCCAGCGACCACTACCATCCAAGAGTCTTCCTGGACGTCGGAGCCCGCTCTTCTGCAGTGGTGCGGACCCACAGACCCTGTGCTAGAACATTCTGTGCTTGGAACCCATAAGGTAGCTTTTATCTCCTGACCAAGCCCTGCACGGTCATGAGAAGATTTCTTATAAAAGTCGTAGATTTCTTTCTCTTGAAAAAAAAAAGTCTTTCAAAAAAATTATAACATCTGGTAAAATCAGGCTCCCACACCTCATGGCAATAAGTGACAGACACTTTTGGAGAAGGATGCACCCTCCAGGGACCAGTGGCCCCCCATGTGTGACACTAGGCCTCCCTAGATCACAGCCACCTGCGCTGTCTGCAACCCCAGAGGCACCTGAACCTCTGGGTGTCATCTGCTTCTTGTCCTGCCAACCCCGCTGCCTCCCTCCTGCTCAGGGATGACATGGGATCACATGTGCTAGACCCTCGCAAGGCTTCCAGAAGTGCAGCGGTGGATCCCAGGGGACATGCAGTCTACCCCGAGCACCCAAAGTCACGTCCCTGAGGCCTCTCCTGTGTCATCACCAGCTCATGAGAAGCAGCTTCAAGTATTATTTTTATGACAAAACAACTAGGATAAAGTCGATGAAAAATGTGTCTCTCAGAAGATTAAATACAAAAATTCATTGAAATCGGTATCTGGGGCGGTCCTCCTCCGTGGTTCTTGTGTAAGGAAAGCTGAGCCTGAAGGTTTGTGTCCTAAGCGGGTTGTGGCAGGGAACTCCATGACTGAGGCAAACAGCGAGTCCCCTTGGGTGAATCTCTGGGACAACGCCCATTTGTGTATATGTTCACATTGAAGTATACAATCAGAATAGAATAGTCTAGATATTTAGTATCTTCAGGATCTGACATCTGGATATTGGATCAGAAAGGGTCAAGGTTGCTTTTTGAACTCTGAGTAATTGAGGTTGTTTTCGTTCATTTGGGTTTTGGGTATCAGGAAGGTAGTTTAAAATCGATTAAAACAGCTGTCAGAAATTACCACCGTGGTGGATTAGAGAGAAGCTGATCTGTCCATCAAGGAAAGGCCCAGGCACGACTTCCTGAGAACAACCCTCAGAATGCACAGACGCCGGCCACGCTGAAGTAGGTGTCACCAGCAAGACATGCTCCAGTGACCTCCTTTAATCATAGGGCACCACTGAGATTCCCATCTCCAGATTTCACAAGGTCCCCTGGAGGTCACCAGGGTCATGGTTCTTGACCCTGCTGCAGCTCTCAGAGCCACATGACACAGCATGTTAGTGACAGCTGCACAGGAGAGTCACAAGTCCTGGAATCAGCCTTTGCCAAATTAGGTAGAGAAAAGAACCTAAAATAAATTTTGAAAAATGATGCGCGGAGTGTTTTACTTTCTTTTGTGAAAGGCCCCACGCCCTGGAGTCCAGAGGAGAGGTGGGTGCTGTCTGCCTTCAGCTGACAGCACACAGCCGAAGACGGCGCCCTACAGAGAAGGAGCCGCTGGACCTCTAGGTGCACACCCTGCAGGGTTGGGCCACCATGTGTGAACTGCTGACATGAACCGGCTGATTCACACAATGCAGAAGTAGACCTTTGCCAGGAGGGACAATGCTGGTCTTCACCTGAGCCCTGAGCTCTGTTGATGGAGACCCTCTTCTTCCCCTACCTCATCCCCAGATGAATCCGTGTCTTCAGGAAACAGGTGATGGCAAAGAATCCCCTCCCCACTTCCCCACATGGCCCAGTGGGACTCCAGACACAGCCTGCTTACCTAAAAGGAGGCCAGGTGCAAGCCCTCCATGTTCCCAGCCTTTGTTTCGTGAATTTATAGCTGCACGGCTGGACCAAGTGGGTCACGATACCCACTAATGAGATGGATTAATGGATCTCATGTTTTATTTGACAACAGGAACCACTCAACCTTCATCAAATAGGTCATCCTCTCAGCACATTCTCCTGAGAAGGGAGGCTCTCCTGGCCACACCCCAACCTGCTTCCAAGGCAGGATGCGGAGGAAAGCCAGGTGCAGAGGTGCCCACGCCTATGCCCGGATGTTCTTGGTGTGTGCCTGACAACACAACCCTTTCAGACAGAACTATTAGCATTGTCCTTTTCAATATTTATCAGACCATCCCCCGACTATGATGAAATATTCATGGGGTTTCGGAAGCTACAGCAAAGCCAAGGCCAGGACACCCTGAGTAATGCACGTGGAGCCTCCAACATTAATGTAATGGATGCACCGGGTGATCAAAGACCTTCCAGATTGATAATCTTCAAAAACTATGTGACCAGCCTAGTTTCATGACATAGCTTAGAATAGAACCTTAAAAATGTTGATGAAGGGAGATGCTATATCAAATAAATGCTCCCTTAAAGTTTTTAGCCCAGCACACAAGGTCCTCAGGAAACTCCCTCCCAGGTGACTGTCAAGCTTCTCTGTTAGGACTCTAGCTATGTTACAGTGGGGCTCTTTATATAACCACAAGAGAGACTCACACAACTACATGCAGTGATACAGGGTTTTTTCAAACTACCAGAAAAAAAATGAGATCATGTGGGAATCACCTTCTGGTCCCCAAACACTGGATGCCAAGCCTAACAGTTCTCATGAGAAATCCAGACAGCAGCCTGACAGCACTCAAAATGCCCCCTTCCTGGGTGAATTCCTCTCTTTGCACACCTCCCATTTGGAAACCCCCAAAGAGAGGACCCCTTCAGGCAGCTTGTCACCACCCGTGTGGATGTCTCCAGGGGCCGGCACTCTGTACCAGGCCACTCGGGAGGCATTGCACATACGGCTGGCCTGGGTACAGCTGTCCTTGGGTCAGGAAGGAACCACCATATTATTGGCCAGATATAGCTGTGGAATTGGTCTTCACCTGAGCCTCAAATGATCTATGCAGGAAAACATCCTGTGGTTCCTTTCAGGAAGCAATTCATGGGTTCATTTCTAGGATGAAGGGACTCTCATTCCTGCCTTCCTTCCTAGCCGTTAGTCCCAGGCAGGTAGGAAAGCAAGCACAAGCTGCCCCTCCCAGTGCCCACTTGTCTGGTTCCCCCAAGCCCTGAACCCCACTCGGTACTGCTGACCCCATGTGTTGCCTTCTTAGGATAGAAGTCATCCACTTAAAGATTCCTCTGCTCTCACCCACCACCTTGTGTGGTTGGTCTGTTTATATGCACCTTGCCTTCTTCCTGAAAGGACTCACGAAGCCTAGATGTGATCACATTTTCAACATCATAAACAAGAATGGCTGGACACCAAACACTGCAGGTGGCCACAAGTTTACTCAGCACAGAGGAACAAAGATCAGAATCATTACCATTCATCAAAAGTTCTTGAGGAAGAGTAAGCAAAGGGAAAAGAAAGGTAGAGGGAAAAAAAACCCCAAATACTATGCCAAAGTTTGGCTCACTTACAATAGATGACCCACAATTCAGCAGAAACCTAACTCACACCTTCAGAAGATTTTTAAAAAACAAGAGCACAGTTATTCGTAAAACTCAATCAAGAACAAAGTACTGACCAACATCTCACATCAATAAAAGTGCCAGTGTCACAGTAAAGTCTATTTTATTTTAGATGAAATGATCAGCCACCTAAAGATCAAAGCTATGTCTTTTTTCTTTATGTGAGCTGCAACAGGGCTGAGGATATAGCTCAGTGGGACAGCACTGGCCTAGCATGTGCGAGGCCCAGGTTGATTTCCTGTACTGCAAAACAAAGACACACCTCTATTAGCCATAACAGCCGTCAGTATGGAGTAATGAGCACCTGGGTCCAGTGGTCACAGCACTAGTGTGTGACTCCATGGGCACCTGCAAACCTTGATATGGCTCCTCTGAGTCACCTCTCCTTCTATTTGGATATAATTTGACACATATTTGCTGCATTTCTTATCCTTTTTGTCATTTATCACCATATGGGTAGGCACACTATTTAGATATCATCTAATCCTAATGAGAACCTATGATACGATTATTATTCTTATTTCCATATCAAGAAACTGAAGACAAGGGCTGAGGTTGTAGCTCAGAGGTACAACACTTGCCTAGCATGCATGGGGCACTGGGTTCGATCCTCAGCACCACATAAAAATAAAACAGAGATATTGTGTCCACCTATAACTAAAAAATAAATATTTAAAAAAAATGAAGACAGAGAAGAGACTCAGAGTGGTGGGAACCCTGCTGTGGATCATGCAAATAGTCAACTGGAGTCTGAGATCTGCCTGACTCCAAAACCTGTGCTCTCCCCTCCAGGCCTCTCTGCTTTTCCACCTTGTAAATGGGTCCAGGAACACACAATGACTTCTACAAAGTCTCCCTGAGACAGTATGTCTGCATCCCATAACTCTCCACCCATCTTACAGATTATTATATCATAACATACATAAGCATCATAAACACAAATGCCATGTACATGACTAACGAATTCAGACCAATAATTCACAAATGGGGTGCTCAGACATGCATGTTTCAATTGCTCAGGAGAATGGGAATTTTCTTTTGTCCGAAAACTGTGCATAATCCAGATGTTTCCATGCTGTAACTCAGTCTGCATCATCCAGGTAGGTCCAAGCAGTGCTGAAACTTAGGGACCTTGCTACAGACAGACCAAAACAACATTTGGTAAGAAAAAAAAAATGCTGTCTGTGTCGAATTCAATTACAGCAGTTAGTTATTCTTAACAAATTCCCTAAGAAAGGAAATAATTAATGGCATATCAGTATTAAAAGATCTGGGGCTGGGTTTGTGGCTCAGTGATAGAGCACTTGCCTAGCACATGTGAGGCAATGGGTTCCATCCTCAGCACCACATACAAAAATAAATAAAATAAAGTTATTCAAAAAAAATTTTTTAAATATTAAAAGAGCCAAAATACATTGTAAGTAAAATGGATTTATTCTAGAATGCACTATTAAAATTAATTTTTATAAAAGCACAGGAAAAAGAACATATGATTGAAACATTTCAGAAAATTTAATCCGCCTAAATACATGAAACAAAAATAACTGAGAATGCCATTTAAAATTGACTAAGTCAAATTTACTGAGTCTAAACAAGAGCTTAGACGACTCAAAGTGTTTGCTTATAGCATTGGATAAATGAATCCCTGGCTGGGTTCCTGATATCTCTGACTCCTAGACTCCTTCCTCATCAAACTGATATCCACTACAGACTTCAGAACTAAAATTTTTCTAACTAGTGTAAAGATGCTTTAAATTGAACACTTATAAGGGTGAGGAGTTTATTAAACTTTTCTATGCCTTTATGTGGAGATTTACTTTGTGAACAATTTTATAAAAACTTTACTAAATATTTTCACTTTGACTGAGCCAAAGTGTTGGAATCCCCAACAGTAAAGGCACACTCATATGCAGAGGGTAGAGTAGAAAACTATGTCATACTGTAACAACAGAGGAAGATCCATTCTGATGATTAATATTATACTTATAATTTTTAAAAATTTGACATAATGTAAACAATGAGCTTTGTGTGATAACGGTGTATCAATGTGGGCTCACTAGTTCTAAACAAATGTACACCTCTGTTCACCTGTGTGCACCTGTGTACACCTTATAGTCCCAGGGGAGCTATGTGTAAGAACAGGGTCACATGAGAGTTCTGTGCCTATGCCTTCATTTTGCTGTGATCCTAAAACTGCTTCTAAAAGATGAAGTATATTTAAGGAGAAATAAGTTCCATGTACAGTTATAAAAACCAGATATCTAAACAGACCTCCTTCCATTGCTTTTTTATGCTCAAGATATTTCAGACCATGATCCCTGATTGAAGACCACACAGCCCAAGATTGTTTCTCCCACAGTCCTTCTTGATTGGTCTTAAAGTTGAGGAGGAGTTTTTGAATACCCCTACCTTCATTTCCTGTCAGTGGGATTGGATTTTTATATAAGTAGCAATGTCAATGCAAAGCTAACAGAACAAGGAGTCCAACCTATTTTCCTCCCCCTAAAGTTTTCAGCTGAGAGAGGAAACTTGGCCAGACCTATGTTGAGATGCTCAAGTCATTTGCAGCCCTGGCAAGGCAGGGGCTGGGCTGGTTCCCACCTGCTAAGAGCCACAGCCAAGTAATATGATGCATGGCATTTTTGGTTGAAAGGTGACTGCCAGCAAGCCATTGAGATGATATAATTATGTTAAGACCTGCATTCATATGGATATTGGACTCCTGCTGTCCACCTCGGCCTGCTACAGGACTCCTGGAGAGTTCCCATTGGTTGGGGAAGTGCGGTAGGAGGGAATTCCGGAGGAGGGACTTCCTGTTGGGGTCCAGGAGAATGGCCACGTGAGTTGGTTGGCAATCTTCCCGGGAGCGTATGGGGCATTGGCGGCAGTTTCAAAAATAAAGTTTGTTCCTGCTTGAGTGGCTCATGATTTTGTGCCCAGCCAGACTGCAGCAATTGGTGGCCTGTATGGGGATCGAACCTGCGACCTTGGAGTTATCAGCACCAAGCTCTAACCAACTGAGCTAACGGGGCCAAGGTGGACAGCAGGAGTCCAATATCCATATGAATGCAGATCTTAACATAATTATATCATCTCAATGGCTTGCTGGCATCACCTTTCAACCAAAAATGCCATGCATCATATTACTTGGCTGTGGCTCTTAGCACCCAACCTTGAAGCCACCAGGGCTGGGTGGGCTAGAAGGCACATTCCCAGCCAATGCCAGCAGGTGCTGAAACTCCTGGCTCAGAATGGAGACACACCATCTCCTAGGCCTCCGCTGGCTCTCTGTGTGTAAATGAAGCAACGGAATTCTGTGGATACAATGGATAAGGTGGCGATCAAGAGAAAATGAGGTTTGTGTTTGGTTTTTGTTTTTCTTCCCCATGTATCTGAAAAAGACAGCGAGTGTCAGCAACAGGTTTTCACATATCACAAATTATCAACAAGAGTAAAAAAAAAAAAAAAAAAAAAAGCTTGAGGGGCTTCAAAGCCATCAGAGAAGCTCAAAGAAACTCACAGGCTGGTTCTGTCAATTCAAGGCCAAAAGTACTGCTCAGGTCACACAGCACCTGGAGCAGTTAGAGTGACTGAGCCAAAGTGTTGGAATCCTCAACAGTGAGGGCACACTCAGAAACCCAGAACCACTAAGACAGGTCCCTCCCCTCCTTTTATTCATCTGCCACTCTCTAGAGATGATGCTTTACAGGTTAGTCAGCTGTTTCCTCTGGAGTATTTAAGAGCTTTGAAGTTTTGGGACATCTGACTGGACAATGACATTTCAATAAGTATTCATCAAAACATGGAATTCAGAAATAAATGCTCACATTCTAAGTGTGTGAGATAATCAAGTCAATATGCTCATGCGTTATAATACTTATGAATTAAGTTTCATAAGTGATTATTAACACTAAAATAGCCCACAAAAAGTTACTTTTAAAATTTTTCAAAAGAACAAAAATCCTTGTTTAGATTTATCTCTGTCCCTTCAAAATCTTTTGGAATTCAAGAAAGTAGAGCTTTAAATTAATTAAATGAAAATACTTGAAATATCCAATATATCTAAAACAGGGAAACATTGATAAGCATGGGAATGAGCTCATGGTAATGGTACACAGCCATTGAAATTAGAACTCCAAACACCACTTAGCAAGATAGAAGTAGTATTATGAGATAATACAAACAGAGAAGTGTGCAAATTTTACATAAGTATTGAATTGCATGTTTTGTGCAAAAATCTATGAATACAGAGGATATCACATGTAGCCCTAAGTGTTCAAAATACTGCAAGAGTATTTATCTGGGAATCTTTTATTTTTTTCTGGAAACCATGGTATTAGACAAAATTCTTGCACTAAAACATAAGCATTCCAAATACTTCAAGTGCTGTATTTAATTAAATTAAGTTTGTGTTCCAGTAAAGTATATGAATAATCATCACAGCCATTAAAAAGAAGCTGTATGTTTCAGTTTGATAAATACAAATACCTATGTGAATTTTGAGAAGAAACTTCAAGGATCAACATATATTTCACTTCTGTGTTAGTTTAGGATGAAAATATCAGGTCTAATTTCAGGAGGAAATATCAATAACTGAAAGGAAAGCTATTTCTATAACTTAAAGCTGAATAATAGACACAACAGTAGGCTTGAGAAAGTACTTTATAAAATGAGTCTCCATGTTAACTGCAGTTTTCCAACATTCACCATAAAGATTTTTTTAAAATAATTTTAAAAGTGAAAATATGCCCAATGTTGTCAGTGCCTAGCCTGGCAGATCCCATGTGGTATTTGATTTTGGAAGTTTCTTAAGAATAGTGGCCCCCTGAGAGTCTCCTGAGCCTCTGAGACACTAACAGGAGATGTACTTAAGACCCCTGAGTACAAGGCTTGTTTGGCTTGTCCCTTGGGTGCCCATAAATAAATTTGCAAATTCCCTTTGCTACGCAGTGACTCTGAATTGAAAGTCCTTTTTGCGTAGAGCAAAATATGATTCCTGAAGTTAAAGGAACTCTATAGTTAAATGCCAAGGAGATCTTCAAATTGGAAAAACTTCAAAATTCACCCTGGGATAGACACTGACAACCTAAGCTGCAGGAAAGAATGGACATGGATGAAGTGTCATGAGCCATGATTTCACGGAGCACTTCAGGAAAAATAAAATGACACTGTCACCCAAGGGCACTATAAAAAGTTGTTCCAGGATACAGGCTTTACTATCTGAACCATAAATAACCACCACTAAGGGTTTGTCTGATTGGCTGATAAACACTCACTCAATTCTTTAGGAACTCCCAACTTCACAGCCCCAAACCATCAACAGAATAGTCACAGCATTCCTGAAATTAAGATGCAACTAGTGGCATTAACTACAGCTTTACCTGTGGATACTGACCATGTGCTGACTTATATAAATGCAACATGCAAGAATGATTTTGTTGAGAACGTTTTCCCCAGCTAGGTATGGTGGCCCACCCCTGTAATCCCAATGACTTGGGAGGCTGAGGCAGAAGTGTCCCAAGTTCAAGGCCAGCCCCAGCAACTTAGCAAGTCCCTGCCTCAAAATAGAAAAAAAAATGGGGATGTAGCTCGGTGATAAAGCACCCTTGGGTGCAATTTCTAGTATGCCTCTCGCCCCCCAAAAAAAGTTTTCCCTAAATTTTACTTATTTCTACATCAGTAAATCAAAGTTCCCAAATTGAGATGGTCAGAAAATTTGCTCTTGAATGTTTGCATATGGGATAAAAATGTGGTATTGACTTGAAAGGTACAAACAGCATTTTTAAAAGGTTGGGGTTGCCAGGTGTGGTGGTGCACACCTGCAATTCCAGTGACTTAGGAGGATGAGGCATGAGGATCCCAAGTTCGAGGCCAGCCTCAGCAACTTAACCATGCCCTAGCAACTTAGCAAGAACCTGTCTCACAATACAAAATAAAAAGGGCTGGGAACTTGGCTCAGTGGTTAAGTGCCCCTGGGTTTAATCCCCAGTACCAAAATAAAAAAAAAAATTAAAAATTAAAGGCTGGGTTTGAGGAGCTGTTGAGCAGAGGGGGTTCTGAGGTGTCATCTTTATCAGGAGCATCCAGGGGTCTGACAGGGCTGTGCAGCAGGTGCCTCTGCTCTGAGATGTGCTAGCACCCTTCCCTTCCCAGTAGCCCTGAGAAGAACAGGCTCTTCCAAAAGGCATCAGGCCATTAAACAACACAGGAAAGCACAATCGATTGCACCTGACCTGTGGGGCGCATTTAAATGCCACCCCAGTGCCAAATGTTTGAGAACAAAATAATGTTAAAAGAAAGTAAAAGGAGGGGGAAGAAACAAAAAGTATGAGAAATTTCGCACAAGCCCTGATTTTATTGTAAAATAATTTCTTAAGGTTAAATAACTAAAAAACATGCATTGTTTAATTATGAGTTTTGCAATGAATGAGTTGGTCAAATAAAAATCATTGATCCATCAGATCAGGTTACTCATACCAAGAATAGCCACGAGCCTGACAAAGATCATACAGTTCAAGTAATATCTTGGTTGTGATCACAGGCAGTTAGACTCAAGGCAAGAATTTCCAATTATCTATCTTGAGAATATATGGAATATAGAAAAGCCACCCTGGGAGACACCTGTGTCCTGTAGTTACATAGTTGCAGTTTGTTGGTAGAATCTCTAAAAGGTGATAAATTGGTTCGCAGGATGAAGTTGGAATAATCGACAATTTCGCTGAATTATAATAATGCTAAAAAGGGGGGAAAGAATAGTTCTTTGTGTGAAGGGAAAAAAAAAACAGAACAATATTTGTATTTGATTAAAAATAAAACCAGGTTTTTGTGATTCCATTTAGAAAGCATCAACTTCTGTCTTTGCCTAATTATTCTTCAAAAGAACCATGACTTATATGACTTGCTCTGCTAACAGCTGCTTTGACCCCTATGGGTTACATTAGCACAGTGAAATGTTACCCAGCAGCCAGCCGGGTTGAGAGCAGGGACAAGCCACAAAACTGGGTTCTTGAGCATAAAGGCAAACTTGGCTCACTTGCATGTAGCCCAATGCTCTGATACAAATACATCTAAATGTTACCTCCTGTCAAGTCCAGCCACAGCACAGGAGGGAAAGGATGTGAGAGGCAACTCTTCAAAGCAACTTTCCTCTCTATGGCTTAAATGTACTAAGCTACTCAACTCAGAGTTTCTTACGGCAAATAAACAATTGTGTAAATACAAAAGCAATGAAAAATCAACTGCCACTTAGAATTAGTGACTACTGGATGCTTCATGATCTTGTAGTGGATTTCGTTTCCAAAGACAAGCTTGAGAGGTCAGTTTACCTCTGTATCATCATTTTAATGGTTACCCTCAAGATAATCAAATTGAACCCAACGGCACCAATCAACACTACATAGAGCCCCAAATGCCCTCAACAAAGTGGTTGCCTCGAAGTCCAAGTGCCAATCAGCACTCCAGAACCATCCATGGTTACAATGACGACAGAGATGGCCTACCAGAGAAGATCAATAGGCCACTGCCCTATGTTACACTTCACATATGTCACAAAGCACCTGCAAGGTCATATCACCACGAGCCATGTGCAAGCTGAAGAGAAGTCTCTTCATTGAAAAATATTTGCCACAAAGTAGGTTCTCCTTGAAAAGATATGTTTTGTTGACTTACATCTTGGCTAAATCATCTGCAGTGCATTCCTCACCTCCCAAGGGAAGCTGGGCATGTCCACATTTCAACAGGATGAATGCATCCCCCTTCCTGACCCCAGGTCTCAGGGGGCACCTGCTGTGCACACAGCATCTCACCATGCCAAAGCAAAGGGCCAGGGCGTGTCCGAGTCAGCAAAAAAACCAACTGATTCCACCCACCACTGCCTTAAAGACTCTGATCCAAGGACTTAAGGCCTTGAGAATAAAATTTTTAAAAAAGAAAGCACCAAAGTTTCATCAATATATGGAAATTCTAGTTATCTAAATCTATAGACACATTTTCATAATCTTAGAAACAGGATTCTGAGGATGTGAGAGTCGAATGCCTGACTACGTTTCCTAGAGAGTCTGTAGCTTTGTAACCTGTAGTCAGAGAGAATATGTGTTTCCTCTTCCTAAATGTACATTTTAAAAAGTTCAAATATATGCCAATTAAATCCCATTCAGTTTGAACAAATCACCTTGTGAAGAAATATAAAATTATATTAAAAATACAAAACTCATATCAACTCTATTTTCCATTACTCAATAAAGTTGATGGAGTGTTTTTTCACTTTCACATATCTGAAGAATTCACTCTGTTCATTAGCTGCTTGCATTCCCCGACATTCCCAATTACCTCTTGGCCAGACTTTCATTGGAATTCCAAAAGGTTTTACAGGTTAAAGTCTTCCATGATCCCACAGGTAGGCCAGCAGTGGACATGATCTCTAGCCCAGACTCAAATCCAGCAATGAGTGGGCATCTTTGCACCTGTTCTCATGACCAAAATACCAGTGACTTCAACCTCCCTTTAATCTGCAGGTAAGTCCTCCTTGTTCTGTTCCCAGGAAGCCTAGCTATGATGTCCACGGAACATATAAGCACCATCACAAGTTCACGCACCAAACCAAAGGTCTTCTTCCCATCTCACGCAGGCATTTGCAAACCCTCAGTAGACAGATTTTATTAAGGTCCAACTTCTGGCGGTCTCACTATAAACAATTAGCCAGGGAATCTTTCTGTAGCCTTCTCCTCAGCAGGTGCAAATGATAATGAATGCCATCACTAAGATTTTCAACAAATGTTATCTAAAAAGCAAAACGCTTCCTCTAAATACAGACTCAGATTAGGAGCATTTACAAATACCAATACTTGAGAAAAGCATTTGTGTTGCTAAAAGTATACTAGATGAAAATTGAGTATCTGATGTCCAGGTTCTAGTCCACCACCTGTCTGATAACTGACCCATCAAATAAATAAATGTCACTTAATTTTTCTGAATTTCTGTTGTTGTTGTGAGAAATCTATTTCTTCATTCCACCCTTACCGTGTAAATTCAAGATTAGTTTCTGTTCTGCAGAGCATTTGAAGCTATTAAATGAGACACCCACCCACCCCATATATACACACACTAATATAGTATGTGCATACCCCCCATGTGCCAGGCATCTAAGAGGGGATGCAGTATCCTACAAAACAAGAAAACCACAATCCTAGCCCTCTTGAGCTTACCATGCAAAAAACATGTGAACATGTTATAATCTGCAACTTGCCCAACACATAAAGGGCATCGTCTTTAAGTGCTCAGTGTTACAGAATTCACAAAGCTGAATGCGGCCTTTCAGCGACTTTAAAACCCAGCTCTGTCTCAAGATACTTGAGGGAGGAAATGAGCCACTGCTGTCACAGCACAGTTGGGGGACTCTGTTCAGCTGACAGAACGCCTGTATAACACTGAAGACGGTGCACTTCATAAAGCTGTTGAATCGTTTCCTCAATCTGTCTGAGGAAATCAAGACGCACTCCATTGTAAATGAAGGACGAACCTTCAGGGAAGAGCGTCCTGGTATTTATAAAGTCCTGCTGTAACCATAATGAACGAGAGAGAGAGAGAGAGAGAGAGAGAGAGAGAGAGAGAGAGAGAGAGAGAGAGAGAGAGAGAGAGAGTCTTCAAAGTCAGGATTGAGAAGCACTGTGCCAGAAAGAGACTCTGGCCCAAGACAGGACATTATAGCTCTGGCTGAAGTAATTTCGTACTCTCTCTTTGAACAGTGCCAATTTTTCCAGAGTGTTTAGATGTCCCTGCCAACCTTGGCTTTCATCGACTTGATTGCATGAAGTGGCTAGGCATGTCCAAGATAAGGCAAGAGAAATATAGGAGAGCCATTCCATCACCGATTCATGGGCTTCCAGGGCAGTTACAGTGTACACTGTGGAGGAATTATAGCCACAGGAAGACCAACAGACAAGAGGCACATAGCTAGGGTGGCGTCCAAGTCTGTGTAGTGACTGTAGCTATTCCCCAACGACAGTCACCTTCAGCCAATAGGTACTCCTGGGTCTAAATTAGAGTTCTTTTATTGCTTTTTAAAATTTGGTGCTGGAGATAGAGCCCAGGCCCTTGTGCATGCCAGGCAGGTGCTCTACCACTCACACCTGCAGCCCCCAGACTGATGTTAAATCTAGCAGCCAACTGGTTAGGACATCGGGGCTAGTTGGAGACCAATCCGCTCCTTCATTCTGTGTCCACCAAAGGCCAACAGCACAGAGAACTGGCCCAAACAACTCCATGCACAGTTTGCTTTAAAGATTGTCCCCTATTTAAACATATTACCAGAAGAATCAACATATTTTTTTAAAAAAATTTTTCAGTCACAGTTTTGTTTGCTGATCATTTCTGAAAGTGGGTTTTGATGGCAAGGGGTGGCCTCTAACTGGTCCAGCAGGACTCCCCTCCATCTTCTGGTCCTCAATTCAGGACACACCTCATTGCATTGCTCCAGACTGACTCTCAGCTTACTGTGCCCTGGGCCTAGGAAAGAGCCACTGTTGGCTCACCAGGAGCTCTTCCTCCCTCTGCAAAGACCAGTTTCTCCACCACCTCCGAGATCATTCAAAGTACTGAAGGACAGAAGGCAGAGACCTGATGGACACCATCTGCAACTTTCCATTCAGACTTCAGTGGAGACCCTGGGCTACCTTAGGTCTAAAAGGAATCTCAGAAGCAGAGAACAAGCCTTACACATTTTTTTGCATTGTCAGAAACTAGCCACATTGATTGACCAACATTGATGGATAAAGCAATAAAAGATCACCATCACAATAATTTTTTTATATTAAGTGCTTAATAAATGCTACCTAGTGTTTAACAACGTGTTAAGGGCATTGATTTTTATTTTTATATTTTTGTGGTGCTGAGAATCAAACCTAGGACCTCATGCTTTCTACCACTGAGCTTCTCTCCTGGCCCCAGAACAATTTTGGTTAGCCTCCCCAGTGATCCTATAAGGTAGGCAATATTATTCCCTCTGTTTTACAGATGGGTAACTGAGACTTAATTGAATGGAGGAATGAAAGAACATGGCAGTTGGGTGGTCATTTAAGGCCAGTGCTGAGTGTGCGCCTTCTTCCCGTGGGCCAGGCCCCACCTGAGATACTCAGGGCAGAGCTGGGAGATAGCAGGGAACAGGTTCTTCTCTTCTGGGCTCAGATGTTTCCGTCTTAGGACATCAGAGGGAATGGGAGTCAGAAAGTGATAAATAAGCATGCATTGGCACGAAAGAAGTGAGACAGAACCAGCATGGGGGAGAAGGACAGAAGCAGTGCCGTGAGTGAGCAGGGTGGCCTGGGTGGTGTGCAAGCACAGCCCTGAGTGGGCCATGTGCAAGCTGAGGTCCAGGGAAAGACTGCTCATCAGATCAAGGAGCAAGTACATGAGCGCCATAGGAGGGAGCAGGAGTCCAGCAGTGGGACGGGGAAGCACACCTCAAACTCACTCAGAGAGATTCACAACTGCAGCAGACACAAGCCTCTGACCAGCCTTGCTGTGCAGAACATCTGATTTATTTAGCTGGCACTTCTCACAAATACCTAATCATGTAAGTTTCTTAATCTCTCGCTGACACAAAATGCTGACTTAAGACATTGAAAGTCTTCGCAAAATAAAAATGTTTCCCAATAAGAATTGCATCATAAATTCAAAGAGCCCATGAACAATGACTTGGTGGGGAATGGAGAACACAAAATCCTTTAGGGCCTCAGCTCCGAGCTGCAGACTCCAGGGTACCTCCTCAACCACTCTTTAAATCCCTCTCCTTATATTGTTTAATTGTGAAGGAGAAAGAAAAAACAAGGCATACAAAACAAAGCCTTTTTCTTCTGTTTCTATTAGGAACCAAGATAGGAATAGTGCCAACCACTGACCCAGGAGTCTGAAGACGGGAACTACAGAGATACCTGGAGACCTTCACAATAAGATTTGTAAAAATGGTAAAATTCCATGTACACCTAAAAAATAAATATTTAAAAAATTTAAAAAAGGTCAAATTCCCCTTGAGCAATAGCCAGAAAAGAAGCCTAGAAAGCATCAATGCCTACAAAGACAGAGAGCAATCAAGAAACAGACATGGGTTTCCACTGGTCTTCGGAGTAAAGAACAGCCTGTTTTAAGATAGCAAAAGAGGGGCACACGTATTGTTTTAGGTGACTGCATGAATTTTGACAGATTCTGGAAAATGCACATGGATCCCATGAGAGGAGCAGGAAAAACTTGACCAAAACCAGACAGAGGATGATTTTTTAAAACAGACTGAAAGAAACAATCAGCAGTGGACTATCCAAGCCACACCTCAAAAGTGTTCTAGTAAAGAGAATGTTCTCCTTGCATGTTCTAATCTATGGAACATCACAGTGTGGCTCCTGTTACTCAAGTAGCCCAGACAGGTTGCCTGAGCAGCACACTGCTCTGCCCTGGGAAGATCAGCATTACATTTGAAATTTGCATTCTAGGAAGAGAGTTAACACCTGAGAAGGAACATATTGGAACAAATGACCAATCCATACCATAAGCTAAGATCACATCTGCAATTTGTTCCCTTCTGAATAATTTGGGGGAAGATATGCCTTTATTTTCTAGAAATAATTGCTAAAATATTATTTTATACAATTTTAAGACATGCCTTTGAGGACTACCTGGCATCCTTTACAGTAGCCCCAGGTGAGAGACTGGCATAACATGCAGGGGGTTCTAACGTGGGAGAACAGCCCAGAGTTATCTGAGCTGAATCCAGAAAATGAGCTGGTGGTCCGGCAGTGCCCCTAGGGATGGATACTGCAGTGAGCCCTAAAGAGATGCACAAGCAAAGCCCAGAAGGCTTTGAAACTACTGCTGAAGGTTGTTTGTGGCTGTTAATGAAAAATTCTAGGTAGTTGGAGGCTTCTGGAAAACACTGGCTCACAAGACACAAATCCCACTGAATGACTCTCCCTCTTCCCAAAGCCTTGTAACCTGACTCTAGTCCTCTCTCCTGGCTGAAGATGGGTGATCAAAAGCCTGGAGCCACAGCAAGCCTGTCTGGCATGCAGGTAGCAAGCCTGGCTTTAGCAGAGAACATTCCAGTGCTTACCAGCGAGACTGACCCCAGGACCAACATAAGTCAGAATTAGCCTAGTGGGTGTGAACCAGCTCTGATTTTTAGTCTGAAAGAGGAGGAGGAGGGTGGAGGGCTTTGAATGCAGGAAGCTCACACTCTGTACCTGGTGCTGAGGCCCTGCAGCACACCTACACGGGGCCTCCCCTGGGACTCCTTTCTATGGGCATTTAAGGATTCTGAGCAGCCTCCCCTTTCTTTCATGAATAATGGAATTATCTAGCTAACTTCGCCCAAGGTCTACAATGTCATTGTAATGTCATGCTGATTAAATTCAGTGTATTACTCAAAATTTATTTTCCTGACTCAAATCTTATTTAGATAACTCTGTGTTTCTACAAGACCATGCAGCCTCAGCTACCCCACACTGTGGCTTGGTTGTCTTCACAGGCATGACTGAGCACAAGCTGGGCACTCCAAGTCCTTTACTTCTGCAGAGACCAAATGCAATCATGCCTCTAGTTGCTCCTGTTGCTGTCACTGGCGAGGTGAGGTATCTTCCACGTCTGAAAGCAGAGCAGGTGAGGGAAGAGCTGCAAAGCCTGGACCAGAATGTCTGTCCCCATGACCAGCTCTGTGTGACATCTGCACTCCCACAGCTAATGGGATAAAAAGCTATTTTACTTAGCAGTCCCTCACCTTCCTTTGAAGCAAGTCTTTAGCCACATAAGTTGGATGGGTATTAGAGACTAGAAAAGTTAGATGTAAAAATGCTGGCTATGAAATGGTGGTTTGTGGTCGTACCTTTCTCACATTAAAAAATGCGGGTGCAGAAATAACCCTGTTAAACCATGAAAGTATTTCTCAGCTTTGAACATCTCATTCTATAGATAATGTAATTGAAGAATGGAGAGTTTCCGTGACTTGGCAGAATAATGAGTGTATTATAAACAGGATCCAGACTTTCTCACTAGACCTGCAGACCAGGGTCCTTCCCAGATTCTTCACTGCCTGTATTTCTAACAAGGGTCCATGTTCCTGCAGCAATGCCAAGCCCAACACAGTTGGCACACAGGTACAGTGGGGGACAGAGAAGGGAAGGGTGTGATAACTCAATGTGCACACTCCATGGCACTCTGGTTCTGAATCGCCATCTTGTTAAGGCTCTGTGTTCTTCCTCCTTTACTGAATCTGTGGCCAAAACTGCTGACCTAGAGGATTTGACCACAAGAGAAAACAGATCGATTTGTATGGTTCCAGAAGAGCTGAAAACATTTTAAAAAAATAATATGCACTTCAAGGATGATGCTCCGGTCAAACTTTACTTTGTCAAATGGGTTTTTTCCTTCTCTCTTCACTGCAAAGCAAGTAAAATGCATTAATTGCAATACTGATAAAATGCTCATTTATGAAAGTCAGGGAGAGTGTTACACGCTGTTATGAATTTTATATTCAAAGACTTAGAAACCAACAGCTATAGGAAGTTAGACCTTAACTCTAGGTTCAAATTTCTGAGATATTCAAGAGAAAGAAATTTAGCCAATAAATATTTTAATTAATCAATTGGAAAATATGTGTTCAGTGCTCAGCCCTTATACAGTAATCAGGCACAATAGAAAAACCTACAATTCAAAACCGGCATTTTTTCAAATGGCTGCCCTATGTTAGGAAGTCATTTAGTGCTGGGGATAGCAACAAGAAGCCCCTTATACAGAGTTCCTGAACTTGCAGACACAGAGAAGGGAAGAACTAAGAAGAGAATTTTGTAAGGAGTGTGAACAAAGCACCCTATTGCTAGGCAAGGGAAATTAAGATGTCACAGTTGTCACATTATTTCAAAGATAAAAATGAGCAATGGCACAGAGACCTTCCAATGTGTCTCACTGTGGGGAGGGAACAAGACAGGGTCATCCTCAGCCTTCAACAGTGTCTCAAAGCACCACTTACACTGACTGTGACTCTGAACTCTCTGCCCATGGGAAGGGGCTGCTCTTGATAGACAGGCCCTCAAACTAGCCCATAAATTCGACCCAACTAACATAATTGCTTAGCATCAGACTGCAAGAATAAAAGCTGCTATTTATTGCACACTAGCACACATTAGCTAGTTAGCACACTCATGCAACTCCCAAGTTGCAGCCTTACATAGTGGAAAGAAGGGTCCTTCCTGCATTTGCTTCCTGCATCCTTCAGCTTGATATGGACCTAATGTCAGGCTGCCTTGAGCATGTCCTGCAAGATGGCAGAGCAAGGACTACATCCCTGGGGTGTCTCCTGGAGCACGGCAAGCGCACAAACTTGACTGCCTACACCTTCACTTCATGTTGGTCTTATCTGCCTCATGCCCTGAGGAACGCATATTGACAAGAGAACTCAGGAACACAAGACCCACCTCTGTTTAGAACCATTTGTCAGTAAAAGGAAAGAGTCCATCTGCTGCCAAGACAGGAATACCAGCTGGTAGGCCACTGGCCCGGTGGTGGGCCTAAGGAGAAAGGCAACAGGGGACTGCCTGCTTTGAATGAGGTTCAGGCTGAAAAGCACTCAAGCCCTCAAAGAAGCCCAGGCCCCTTTGCTGAAGAAGTTCCTGGAGAGCTCCGAGCACAGGAAAGCACCCTGGGCTTCACACACAGCAAAGGTAGAAAGGAGCCAAGAAGGAGACCTGAGACTCTCCCTGCTCTGGGACCTAGAGGGGAAGCCACGGCTCCCTGGTGGGCCAAGAAGAAAGAGCAGAATGAACCTAGAGGGACGGCTCTGAAGGCGGCTCCTGGTTGGAAAGGGCCTGCCCTTGAGGGCAGGGGCATCGACAGGCTCCTGGCAAACGTGCAGGTTAAGGTGTCGACAATGGTTTGTCCACTCCACTCAGAAGGCCTGAGCGGGCAGAGGAGGCTGCAGGGGACATGGTGTGCTTTGTGTTGTCCCCATTGAACCTGAAGTAGGCTGTGGAGCTCAGAGTTGGAAAACTATGAGGGGGGCAATCATCTCAGACTGGGTCCCAAAACCATTAACTTTCTAAGAAATCAGTTAGTCTTTGAAAAATCTTCACCCTCAGATAACTAGTGGAATGATACCAGAAGGCCCGAATACTAACTGGCAGAAACAACACAGACCAGATCTGCTTCTGCTTTAACAAAATGTTTTTAGTATTTGCAAATTCACATACATACAAGAGTCTAAACACGTTCAACATAATAATATCCTGGTTTCATGCTGGATAGTGTGCAAAGAATTAAAAAAAGCAGGTCATAATCAGAAAACTTCTGCATGCTATACATGTCAAATCCATTCAGTTATTTCCATCCTTTCAGTTATTTTTGAGAGTGGGACATAGTATCTACTTCTACAAGGCCGAGAAGGTGTGGCTAAAAGCAAAAGTTACTTTAAGTGCTTTCCAGGGATCCTTCAGCAGCTGGAACCACTGAGCAAGGTGGCAGCAGCAAGCCAGACTAACACTGATCAAGAAAAATCCATGCTGATTAGATTCAAATTAGCTTCATTTGTGAGTCTTGAACTGTGTTTAAGTGGGACTTCAAAATTACATATGGAAGCCAGGTGCAGTGGCGCACCTCTGAATTCCCAGCAGCTCTGAAGGCTGAGGCAGAGGATCATGAATTCAAAGCCTGGCTCAGCAACTAAGCGAGACCCCTGTCTCAAAATAAAAAATAAAAATGTTGGGGATGTGGCTCAGTGGTTAAGTGCCCCTGGGTTCCATCCCTGGTATAAAAAGAAGAAGATGGAGAAGGAGAAGGAGAAGAAGAAGATATCTGCTACATAGAGAAAATAAATATACTATAGAAAGAAATTGTGTTTAGAGAGCTAGACCTAGACATATTTCAAAAGTGACCACATATTTTTACTATGATTTTAATGCAGCTATTTCCAAAGGGAATTTTAAAGAATATTCCTGGAATTGCAATATTTTCCAAGTATAATTTTTCCTGGGAACACTGTAACCTATGCAGCCCTTTATTTCTCTGCTGTTTCCTAACCTCTCACCCTCCATTTAGGGGGAGCAGGAGCTGGGGTGGGGAGCTACCTAGGTCTCTGTCCTCTGTTCTCCCTTGGTACTGTCCAAGTCCAGTGTCCTCCCTTCTCTTCCCTCCCTGAATGTGAGTATGCTGGCTCTTTGGACAAGACCTTGGGGAACTCCAACCAACCCTAGGCAAGATGGAATAAACCGGTTGGAGCCAGTGATCAAAATATCCCTAGTCCCTCCTAACCTTGGAACAAACTCAGTCATGTACTTAAAGATGGGTGGGAAAACAATTGTGTAAAAAGAAAAGACATTTGTAAAGTGCTCAACAAAGACCATTTTACTGCTATCACTATGAAAGGCCGCATGATATTACAGAAGGTTTTTGCCATTTTCATATATTATGCATAAGGAAAACTCTGAGGGCCACCAAGAAGTCACAGGTCTTTTGGAGATATTCAAATCTGTGGTGGCTATAGATATAGGCACATCTGTCAGCACATGTTCATTTTGGATGATGAACACTACATTCTGTTATGGTTTTGTCTGCTTTTAACACTCAAGAATCTGATAACACCTGCATAGAAGAGCCCTGGTATCACTTATCACTGCCCTTTCATTTCTTTCACAGGGGAAAAAAAATAGCAACAGATTAAACACAAGACAGTTGGTTCTCACCCCCAACATTAGGTGAAGACATGAGGGCGGAGGCTTCCACCTCAGTGCTACAGAAATGGGGGTTTAAAGGGAAGCCAGCCTCAGGATTCTGCCAGGGCTTGACTTTGAAGGCTGCCTTGCCCAAGATCAGAATAGATGGGGAAGGTGTGAGATCCATTCTAAGGGCAAGCAGATTGCTGCACTCCCTGCCCAGGATGTTAAGAAAGCTGGATGCTTGATTTAGCAGCCCCCTGAGAGTAGATAGATCAGAAAACCCTTCAATAACCTTGAAATCTCCACTTCCTCAAGAAGAGAATCAAGGTGGCAGCCACCACCCTGTTGAAGCTCAGCCATTGGAAGGCACCATTAGCCTTCCAGGTGTGGGTTGTCTTCCAGGCAGTAGCAAAAGTCCAGCGGAGATTTAGGGCCGCATCCCCAGATGCTCTCCTCCTCTGCCTTCCTGGGGCAGCCAGCCCCTGCTCTCCCTGAACCCACGCCTTGCAGGCTCCTGGGGAAACAACAGGCTCTAGGCTGAGCTGGGGACACCACTAGGCTCCACACCACACACACTCAAAACATCCCCACACACTCCCACTCGTAACATCTCACACACAAAAAACAACACACCACATATCCAAAACATCTCTCACACACTCATAACACTCCACACACATGCTCACACACACAGACTCACACACTTATACTCAAACACAAGCTCACTCAAATGCACACACACATACACTCTTACACTCCATACATACACATGAACACACGCCCACCCACAGAGAAGTGTGAGCAAGCAGGAAGGAGCAGACCGTGTTAAGGCTGCAACATCCCCTGGGCTGACTCTGTGGTCCAGGAAACAGAGGGGGCGGGGCTACTATCCTGGCACCTGGGAGCCCTGCTTCTACCAAGAAAGCCCACAACCTGCGGGCTCAGGCGGGCAGGAGGTGACTCCTCCATGGTGGGTGGGTGCCATGGAAGAGGCGGGATGAGGCAAGAGGCCAGGAGGAGGATGACCCCAGACCGCGGGCAGCAGCCCCTATTCTGCCTCCCCTGGGGGCTCTGGAAGCTCTGGGGCCTCCGCCCAGGGCTTTGTACCTCCCACTCTGTGCCAGAGCAACAATCCTGGTAAAGGGCCTCTGGGAGTGGAAAACCCCAGGTTAGTCAGGATAATTAGGCTCCAGCCTCCCAGATGAGGGACAAGCAAGATGTCCAATAGGAGCCAATGCTTAGGCAGAGGTCACAGGCAATCAACGGGTCATTCCCGCTCTCATTTGACAGAATGGACCGAACTGGCTGCAGATGACCATGTCTTATTCTTCTAATAGTCACAGAACCCAGCAAGTGCCCAGGGAGAGGGAGGAGGGGAACAAGGAGGAGATGGTAGGTCAGAGAGGGGAGGGAGCAGCTTCTGACCCCAGAGCCACTCCTGAGGACCCCTTCTGGTCAGCATTGGCCACAAGTCGGCCCTCTCTCTAAAAGCCCCTCCTTAACTCAGGCTCTAGCTTCCAATCAGCAAATACTAAATGTGCCAGGCACTCTGCCAGGCTCCAGATGCAGAGGTGACTGCCAAACAGAGACACCCACTGTGCTGAAAGTGCCTAGAGAACCTTTCCCAAACCAACCTCCAAGTCAGTTTCGCTGAAGATGAGCTCCTCCTGTATGTGAGTTTGTTGACAACAAAGATCCCTGGAAAATGGTCCTGCCTTGAAACTTGAAATGCAGTTTTGAGGATGAGGCCAGCAAACCCCATAGGAGTCCCTCCTGCTGCCCAAGCTGGCTTTTCCGTGGAGGGTTCTCCTGCTCAAGTCTCCCAGACACTTTGCTATCTAAAGGTGTTAATTAGTACTCCACTACAATATCCTGTCGATGGCTTGCATTGGGATTTCATACTCTTGAACAAAGAAAAGATTTAACACAGGTGTGATTTTGAGTCATTAACCTCTGGCAAGGGGCACAAAGGTGGCCTTTTGTGCAAAGACCACCCTCTCTTTGTAAACACAATTGCTACTTGGTAAAGTGTTCTATTCTCTAGCTCTGGAGTGGGAAGAGGAAAAGCCAAGCACAGTCCCATGGCCCCATTATCAGTCTTAGGAGTGGGATTCAGCATAACATGCAGGATTTGAGAAGAAATTCAGAAACTCCCTCATGACTAGACGTTGGCTGGTCCTTAGACCAACGCCTACATCCTTTCAACACCCTGCCAGCCTGTAGAATAGTGAGGCACTCCTCTGGGCATCCCTGAGGCTCTCGGTGGCCGGGTCTTCACCCTGCCAGTCCCAAGGAGTTCCAAGCCTGCTTCCAACCCTCTAAGTGCCCAGAGAGGGAGGGCAGGACTAGATAGGTTCTCAGCCCCAGCATCCAACACTTCCCTTGTAAAAGGGGCTTTCCCGGGGTGCCTAGTCCCTGTTTTTCTTAAAAAAAAACAAACAAACAAACAAAAAAAACTCCATTGGATCTTTCACTTCTCCCTACAGGGTGACTAGGATATGGGGTAGGGAAGAGATGGCCCCTGGTGGTCTGTGGTCTGGATGGAGCACCGTGTGCTGCCTGTCCCAGGACATCCTGGAGGAGGGGGCCTCAGGTCTAAGCTCAGGTTCCTACCGGGGAGTCACTGCCGCCTTCCAGGCGACTTGCATCCTCTGCGCACAGGCAGTACTCTGCTTATTAAAAAGAAAAAATCCACGCGTGGCTAGGTTCAACACAACGGTCTCCAGCACCTGCAGCAGATCTCTGTCACCGGGACTCTGCAGCTGGACGTTGAAGGGAGACACCGGTCCTTTGCCCCAGAGCGGGAAGTGAGAGAGACTTACTGTGACACAAGGACAGCACGGCTGTCGCTGTTGCCACCTGGCCCACGCTTTGGGAATCGAATCCAGGAGCACTAGTGCCCTAAACTTTGCTAGGAAGTCCCCACTAAGAAGCCCTCCTCACAGTCCCCGAGTAACCTTGGGGAGCCCACTAGACTCACCTACTGCCAGACAGATGGGCAGCAGCAACCTGAAGACCAGCCCGCACACCACTTCCGAGGCCATCGCGTCGGTTCAGCGACTCCCAGCGCAGGGACGAGGCTCGAGGGTCCCTAGGGCTGGGACGCCAGGCCCATGCCCTCCTAGGGCCTCCTACCACCAGCAAGCCGCCCAGGCATTGCCTCTGCGCTGGCCTCCGGGCTTTCCGCCCCGAGGGCGCGCTCAACGCGCTCTCAGCTGCCCCTTGCCCGCAGGGCTCTGGGCAGCCTCTCACCAGGCTCTTGGCAGCCACCTAGCCAGGCGTCCGACCCTTTGCGGCAGGCCCATTAAGTGTAGAACTCAGGTTCCGGTGGCGGCGGCCTCTTCAGTGGCAGCCGGGGCGGGGGCTCTGGAGGAGGACAGTTTGGGAGAGTCCTAGGGGCCTGGAACAGTGCGGAAAGGGGGCGAAGACGGAGTGCAGTCCTCTGGCAGGGCTCCCGGGGCGTCGCTCAGGGGAGGCCGGGGAGCCTTTTGCGCAGAACCCTTCTGAAGCCAACGAGTCTCTGCTGCCCGGCCCCGGCCCCTCTGCCCACGCAGGCTGCCGCGCGCCGCCCTGCGCCTGGCTCTGGAAGCTGCCCCGCGGACCCGGAGTCTCGTCCTAAAGCCCGCGGCCTCAAGCAGCAGGCTGTGGATCCCGGGTGGTGGTGCAGCTCAGCCTCTGCGCCCCCCCAGCTTCGGGCCAGAGAGACCAAGGTGGGCGCAGCCAGGCGCACAGGACCATTCCCGACACCGCTGGGCTCCAGTTATCTGTCCGCTGCGAGTCCCTCCCGCACTTGAAGGAATCGTGTGAGCGTGGGCAGGAAAGCGCAAAACGGGTAGATCAGATGCCAATTCCCTCCTCCACTGTCTCAATTTTAAAAAGAAAACTCAAACGCCGTCCGGATGCCCAGCGCGCCCCCCGCCCGCCGCGGTGCAGCCTCGCCCTAGCCGCAGCACAGCCTGGGCTCCCTGGCGGGCGCACACTTCTCCACCTTCAATGAAACTTTGGCAGCCCTCACTCGGGGACGGGCGTGTCCTCCCGCCAATGGGAAGGCGGCTCGGGGCTGGCCCGCCAGGACCGCCCCTGAGCGACTATTTAAGCAGGCGCAGTACACCCGCGCAAAGGGCGAACTCCATCTGCACCAGGCGCGCAGAGAAAGGCCTGGCCTTGCCAACCAGGTGGGCTTCGCTTGTTGGCTCACCCCTTCTTCCGCGCCGCGAGTTGCTACGGGCTCCTCAGACCCCTATCTCTGCATGCACTGTGTTTCTAGTTGCGAACCGAGGCATCCTGTACACACGGAGCGCCTGGAGCTTGCCCAAACCCAGGAATCACTCAATGCCCTGCAGGAGAGTAGCCAGGGGCTTGATTAACTCTGTGGGCAGTCAGTGGTGATGAGCGCACAAGTAACTATCCACCTGCGTTGACAAGAAGAATAAGGCTGGACTTCCAGAAGCTTTGTCCGTATCTAACCAAAGAAGTTTCAACTCTGAACGGGGTCTGACCAACAACAACAACGAAAACACCAAACACATTTTTTTTTTTTTTTAAAGAAACTTAAATAGCCTCTAAACCCAAACTCATCATAAGTCTAATAGCGGGATCAGAGAAGAGGACAGAGCTTTAAATTAGCAGCTAATTACTGAATGTGAATAAGAAATATTTAGTTTACAGAACACTGACATAAATACATCGCTAATTTTGAGGTTCAGAGCTTGTGCTTGCCCCCCCTCCTTCCCTCTCTCTGATATAATTCATTTTGGGGTCCTAACTAAAAGGTGAAGAAACACTCCTCAGTTTTAGATAATACTGTGTTGTTAATTGACTATTGTTTTCTCTGAATATCTTCCATGTTCTTACCAGGCTTAATGACTGCCCAGAGTTTTTCAAAAGTTACCATTCTGGAGGCCTGGTGAGGAGACACAACCATCCCAGCAAACAGGGCACCTGACCAAGCATCCTCTCTGCTTGCCCTGTCTCATGCCTACCAAGCTAGTCCTTCAGTTCCAGAGATGTCAAGAGCTCCATCCCAGTTTTGAGACTTCCAGTGCCTACTCTCCAAGGAACTTCAGTTGTCTGGACAATATTTAATACAAAGTGTTCAATCCCAGCCACATGTTGCTGTCACCTGGGGAGTTTTTGAAAATCCAAATGCTCCTACTCCACACTCCCAGAAATCCTGACTTCACTGGTCTGGTCTGGGGTCCCACACCTATATTTTTTTAAGGCTCTCATGTGATTCTCAGGTATGCAGCCAGGGTAGAGAACCAGAGTCCTCTTTCACACATCAGAACTCAGAAAACATTCCCCTGGATTTCAATACCAACATCCACATGGCCGGACCAAATCCAGCCTTCTGGTTTCCATACCAGATTGACTGGAGCACACCAGTCATTAGCCAGTGACATTGTTTTTTATTTATCTTTTTATTGGTGCGTTACAGTGGTGCAAGCGGCGGGCTATGCCACTACATAGTAGTTCATGAACATAATGTAACATAATTTGACCAATATCCCTCCCCATTGCTTCCCCCTCCCTCCACCTCTCCCACTCCCTGGTCTCTGTCCTCTATTCTGATCGCCCTTCCGTGGTGTTGTGTTTATAACTGCTGTTTTCTCCTCTGTCTTGCCTACCTTGAGGGGCAGGACTGGTGTCTCCACAGGTCCGTCTTGAAGGACCCCACTGGCCCACCAGGGTTCTGATAACAGTGTTCAGGAGCTCTGCTTGCTCTGCAAACTTATCCCCAATATGAGCATGATGGGAATGAATTCTGAAAGAGCTAGAGAATGTTCTGGTGAGAAGACAAAGTGCCTGCAATGCTCAGCCACATGAGTATACATTTTGATTGGGTGAATACCTGCTGTTTGGGATAAGCGTCTCCCAAGGCTTATTTGGGGGTACACTTATAGACACTTAAAGATGGTTTCCCCATCCCATGGGACTCTAGAAATATTGTGGGAGTTTCAACAGTTGGCCATGGGGAGAATGCCATTGAATTCACACCAAGCCCTGAGTTGAACTGCCTTCCTCTGCCATGTTCTGCAGCCATCATACACTTTGCCTTCACAGACTCAAAGCAGCAAGACTATTGCTCATGGACTAAACCCTCCAAAACTGTGAGCCAAAATAAACCCTTTTTCTTTTTAAGTTGAGTTTTCTTAATTATTTATTACATTAACAGAAAGCTGACTTACATAGCCCTTTGAAGTACATGACCACCAGCTTAGCATAGAGAATGAATTAAATACCAGTTACTCCATGTCTCTCTGAATCTACACTGTCAAATGATGACTTCTTTACATCATTACTGACTAGTGCCTCAGTTTTTTCATCTAGAAATGGAAGAAATAATCAAACCTATCTAATATGGAGTGCTAACCGATGAAAACCATATATACAGTCCTTAGAGAAATGCCTGGCACATAGCGATTTTTCAGCAAATGCTGGCTGCTATTATTACTATAATAATTACTATGACTACTATCATTGTTATCGGAAAACAAGGTCTGGTTCTACATTTTTGAAACTGATCTGCTGAAGCTTTAGCTGCTGTGACACTTCGAGAAGGATACACTGGCCCCTCAGGTATGTTCAGAAACTGGTCTAGAGGAGTGGTGGACATTTTCCCAAGTGTTGAAGTCTTTGGCTGCAAGGAATGTGGCGCTTCATGCCTGGTGCAAGTTGCATTGCACCTATTATCTTTTGCCTTTTCTGAACTTGCTTTAGTGCTGCACTGATTGACGACGTTATTCAGAAATGCCATCTTTGTCCCATATGCTAATTTTCTCTATCCAGCTCAATAAGGCAATACAGAGCTAATAATCTTTTTCAGTCCCATATCATCTTTAGTCCCATTATCCTCAATTATCCTCTCAGATACTCTGAGATCTTCTTTTGAGAGATCTCAGGGATGGATATTTCCCAAATGGCAACTTTACAAAGCAGTGTCTCCCACAGGGAACATAAAGCTTGTCAACCTGGCGTTTTCTTCCCCCAGTGAGATCTGCCAAGATCCATGGGCGCCACCCAGCCTGTGGAGACTGTGGGCCTCTTGCCAGCTCAGGGAGGGTGCCATCCAGCACTGGCAACATGTCTTCCTTAGTATGTACTAATAGAACATTTTAGATACATTCATTTCCACGTTCCATCTATACTCAGTTTTATTTATGTTATAAGACACATTTACTTGGAAATCAGTTTTGTTATGGTCCACATGGTTTGGAGATTTTATACTTAAGAGAATCTGGAAGCTAAATGGAAGCCTTTCCTTTTGCTGACAAAGTTGGTCTTCCATACCTGTGAGCTCCACACCAATGGATTCAACCGATTCCAGATCAAAAGTACTAAAACAACAAATCTCATCCATACTAAACATATTCACACTTCTTTACTTGTCATTTTCCCTGAACAATATAGTAGAGTCATATACAATGTTTATATTGTATTGGGTATCATAAATAATCTAGAGATGATTTAAAGTGTTCAGGAGGATGTGCATAGGTTAAATGCAAATACTCTCCTGTTTTCTATAAGAAACTTGAGCATCCACAGATTTTTGGCATGTATGTAGGGTGGGAGTGGTGGTCCTGGAAACAATCACCCATAGCTACCAAGAGATAACTATCTATTCTATGATTGTAATTTTTGAATGTATCAATTTAAGATATACAGCAGTAATATTTACAAGATCCCCAAAATGTAAGGACTTAGACAACTTTTGATAATTTGCAAGATGCCCCTCATTATACTTCTGCTAAGGTGGTTATTCTTACACAATATTTGCCAGAGTAATTGACAATGAAAAATCACATCCTGCTGGCTCTACATTAGATTTATACTGTGGTTTTAACTATAACGTATGTGTTACAATATGGATCAGAAATCTGAAGCGGACCACTGATTTCATGTCTGCTGTTTAAGAATTTTGAAAAGTCAGCTAACGGATGTGTATGCACTGATGTGTATGGTGTATGGGAAGAAACTTCCCAACTGGATTGTAGGCTTGGAGGACATGGACAGGATTTCATTTATAAGGTAGATCACAAAGCAAAATGTTGATTTCAAATGAATTGTATTATATTTATGTTTCCAACACATACACACAAACACGCACACGCATCCATAACTTGATAAGAAATGACACCTATGAAAATAAAGGAACATGTAAAATTTTATGTGTTGTTTTAAGGTAAATGCATGGAGGAAGAGAGAGTGAATCTGTGGGGAGGCTGCTCTGTTGAAGATCTGACTTGCCTTGGGCACTGCAGGCACCCAGGTGGCAACAGGAAAGTATGGAAACCACTGTTCATTATTTATAACCAACATCACGGCAGATTTTTATCTTGGGGTTTTCTATCTGCTTTCTGTGTATTTGCTCCTGAAACTTTTGAAGAGGTTGCTGGTTTTAACATGATTTTGTCCAGAGAGGCTATCAAATTCTGGGAAGAGTTTTGCAGAAGGGAACTGGAATTGGGGGAATCATTTTGCAGTGAAATGTAGTAATAATTCAAAGCAAGTTACTAAACAAAAATATAGCAATACTTTTCTTTACCTGTAACCAATGAAATAAGAAATATCTTCTTAGATATTTATTTATTAATAAACACACGTTTCAGATTAATTAAAATGCCAGTAAGTTACACCACCAGGATTTCTTCCATGATCATGGCAATGTTAATGTATTAGTAAGTCTAGGTGATTTTCCTGTATTGGTCTTCTCAAAGGATTTCAGATGTGTGTAAGCACATGAGTGTGTATGAGGTGGGGAATTCTCTATTCCTAGCTGTTCACATTAGCCAATAACTAGGACCAGTGGATCAGAATCCACAGCTGCAGGCAGCTAGTCTCTGGCTTGGTTCATTTTCCTGCAGTGCCACCTTTTGGCTAAAAGTGTATTTAAAAACATGCAAGTACTCTCAGCAGGAAGCCTGCAATCCAGCACAATCCACAAACATCCAAGGCAGCTAATGACAGGCCGAGAGGCTCAGAAATACAGCAGCGGGGTGGAACCAACACAGTGCTGCCCTTGTAAAGTGGCCATTCACCAGGAAAGTCAGACTGTTTGCATCAGTGTAAATAATTAAGTAAATAGGAAGTTGTGCAAAGAACTATAAAGAAGCATTAAACATCACAGAAGAGTGATAAAAGTTAATCTGAGCTCTTCCAGGAAACTAGAGGAAGACAAATCCCTTGGGAAGATGGTGCTTCCAGAGAGGATGTGGATTTCAGGGAATGTCAGCTCCAGGAGGTCCAAGGCTTCTCCAGTGCTATATCCCCAGTAAGACAGGATGGGGCCTGTAGCAACCATTGTCTAATATTATAGTTGAGTAAGTAAGTCAGTCAGTCTAGGTGGGAAGGAATATCATTCCCAGCAAGAACAGGCAGCATCCTGGAAGCAGCAGAGGACATGGCCTCGTAAAGAATGTCCAGATTCCATCAGCTGTGATCCTGTGCATCTTAATTTGTTGGATGATACAGTTTCTATGCGTTGCCTGTTTTCTACCACTTATTAAGCCCAAGCAGAATTCTCGACAGAGGCAGGCATATCACAGGAATAAGGACAGCTGTCACGGGAGTTTACCTGCCCCTCCCACCATGGTATTCCATCTTTGCAATGCTGCTGGTCACTGCAGAGACATGAGAAGCAGAGACCACTTACAGAAAGTCAAGAGACTGGGGTCACTTCAGCTGGAGCAACTTCTTGCTGATGTGATGCTAAAATAAGAACCTTCAGCTGTCTGCGTTTTGTGTTCTTTTACCACTGTAGTTATCTGTGTTTAGTTACTTTCTTTTAAGCCTCCTTGAGCAACACCCATTTGGGCCTAGAGTGGTTTTTACGTTGTCCCTTTACTTGTGCAGAAGGAAAGCAGTGTGGTTCTGAGTGAATGCTCTGCCACACTCTCCAAACAGTCACGACAGCCATTGATGAGCCTCTTGACTAAGAAGTCTGACACTTCTTCTCCAAGGCCAGTGTCTGGCTTGCTGGGTGATGATATAAACATCACAGGGTATTCCAAGATTCTTTTAGGTCCTTCAAATAAGTGTTTTGCTTGTTTGTGTTGGGATGTGTGCAAATGGCCCCTCTTACTAAAATAAACATAAGGCATCAGTCTCCTTTCCCCAAGTCTGCAGAAGGACTTCCCAGGTCAGAATCCCTGGGTTGAAAGTGGTCCCCAAGCCCTTTTTGCCTGTATTGCACTGTGGCATGGCCCTAGGGTCATGTCCCCCATTTGTTATCTAGGGAGAATGCCCTTTCTTAAATTCCACTAACACAGTTGAGCAAACTAAGCATTTCAAAAAACAATGTGCAACAAATTTAAAGGTAAATGTGTCTTTCAAAATCTAACTCTCAAAACAGGATGACTTTTTGAGATGCCCCAAGATAGTTGATCTCCCACCTAGGATGAGTCCAGGGCCAGCTACAGTTCGTGGGCCCCATTGCAAAAGGAAAACACTGGCTCCTTGATCAAAATGCAGGAACTAAAATGAAGCTGTAAGCCACAAAATATAAAACTTTTCCCTTTGTGTCATGGACCGTCTATCTGTCCCTGTCTGTCTCTCTCCTATCAAATTGCCTTACCATTTTTATTTGCCATTTGATGTTGTTCTGGGTAATGAAAAAATAACAATACTTAAATTATTAGCATAAATTTTACCATAAATCTTTATATGCTGCAAATCTAGTTTTAAGGGCAAACACAAGAACTTTTAACTCAGGCAAAATTGTTGAAGTACAGTTTCTATTTTGTGGCTTGTACATTCATGTGTGTTATGTTCTCAGCAAAATGGTTGAAACACTGCATGAAACTAACTCAATAGTTTTTATTTTACTTCTTGACTCCTTTCTACTGATATTCTGCCTTTGATTTACTGATAAGTGAGAAGCAACTGAAATGGAAAGGGACTATGGGTGTCCTTCCCCTCTTTCCTTCCACAGTCATTGTTTTCCCCACAAGTGGTTAACACTGGACACAGGTAAGGCAGGCTATGATAGCGTTCTTCACTCCTTTGTGGTCCTTAGGAACCCACTGCCTTCTTTCTACATTTGAAGAGATTTCTGGTTCAGAGGGACAAGTTTGTGTCCTGAAGCTGGGCTGCCACTGCTTCTCCATCTTACTCAGTCGTTGGTAACCTGTTTTCCCTCAACTCCCAAGCATCATGGGTCCACTGGAGTTCTGTAAGCATGCACATCTGGAATGCCACATGGTCATGCAGCTACAAGGAGTACATATTGCAGTATCACTTCTGCTGCTGCACATGCTCTATTGTCCTGTGGACTTATCTTGCAAAACATTAGTTCAAAGATCATTTTTAAAATGTTTTTATTGACATACATAAATACAATGGTGTCAATAAAGTGCAGTGACATTTGATGTATAGCAGTGTCCTTAAAGTGTACATTTAAAGGAGGTCCTCATCACTTAGTTTTGCTCATTTTTGAAGTTCATATGAACAATCTGGCATTGCTTTAGGTACTCACTCTCATAGCATCATGTAAATGAAACTCATCCGTGTTGACGTGTGCACCACGGGTCTTGCTTTCTTATTGCTTTGTAATGTTATTCCATTCTGTAAAAACTTAAAAAAAATAATTTATTTTCTCCTGCTGATGGCCCTTTAGAGTGTTTCCAGTTTGGGACTCTAAGGAACACAGTGTGATCTTTAAGGAGAACTGAAAAAAGTGTCACAAGTGGCTAAAGGGACTAAAATTCACAACTGGAATCTGATAGCTGGGTCGACCACAAGCTAAACTTTGCTGCTCTTGCCTGGGAAAGTTCCTGTCCCCAGCTGCCAAGATAAAGGCCTGGGAAGATGTCATTTTCCTGTTGAGACCTGACCAATGAGGTACTACCTTCAGCCCTATGTAAGTACCTGCCAATCAGGAATGGACGGTGAGGAACACAGGAGGCAGTGAGGGCAGGGGGCGGAGCCGAGGGCAGGGGGCGGGGCCAAGGGCTGTGGCTGAGCAGGTGCATAAAGGAGCCTGTGGCTGGAGGGAAGCAGGAAAGGTGGATTAGAGAGGAAGGGTGACACGGACAGGCACAGAGCAGTAAGGGAAGGGAATCAGTGAGGGCAAAAATAACTCCCACAGGAGGGAAGCCCTCTGGGCGTGGGCAGGGCCACTGGCTCCTGTGAAGCCGCTCTGTGGCAGCCCTGCCGGCACCCTGGGGAAAGCGGGGCTCGCCCTTCCCCGGGGTCACACTGCCCGCGAAGTACAGGAGCATGGAGAAGGAGGGGGCCTCCATCTCGGTGACCCCCCGAGTCCTGAACCTCTATAACCTGAGGAAACAGGCAAAGAGATCTCCCCACCAAAGTCACAGCCCTCCACCAAAGGACCTCACAGATACAGAAGTGGATGACGTTCCAGAGAAATATTATGAAAATCTGAGTATTAAAATGTTCAATGAACCAAAAGAAGATCCAAGGAGTGAATTACGAGAGCAAATAGAAATGTGGGATAGAAACCAATTGGAATTCCTGGAAAGGAAAGACACAATGGATCAAATTAAAACTTCACTTAAAAGCATCTGCAACAGATTTGACAGCATAAAAGATAAACCTTCAGTATTAGAAGACAGAACCTCAGGCTTTGAAAACAGGAGACATGAATTTGAGTACACAGAATACAATTAAGTGGAAAAATAATAGAACAGATCAGAACATACAGCAACTCTGCCACAACATGCAGAGGCCAAACCTGAGAATCACTGCCCAAGAAGAGAATATGGAGATACAGGCAAAAGGCATAAAGAACATTTTCGGTGAGATAGTTATAGAAAACTTTTCCCATTTCAGAACTGAAATAAACATTTGCATACAGTAGGACTCCCTATTGACTTAACCAGAAAAGTATTCCAAGACACATCATAATCAAAATGTCTAACAGAAATAAAGAAAGAATGTTAAAATCTGAAAGAGAGAAATATCAGGTCACATTTAGAAGCAAACCCATAAGGCTCACTTCTGATTTCTCTGCTCAGACCCTAAAATCAAGGAGTGCCTGGAATGAGATATGCCAGCCAAGATTATTATGCCCATCAAAGCTCAGTTTTAAATTCAAGAGGGAAATAAAAACTGTCCATGACAAGAATAGACTGAAAGAGTTCATGACCACCAAGCCTGCAATACGGGGAATACTCCAAGATAAACTGCACACAGAGGAACCCGAACACAAATCCCAAGTCTCCCAAATAGAGCAAGACCAAAAGAAGAGTGGTCCAGTAAATGAGTAAGACAGTATTAAATACAGCAAACGATTCAAAATGGCAGGAATGCACAGACACATGTCTGTACTGATGTGGAATGTTAATGGACTCAACTCCCCAAACAAAAGACATGGGTTAAATCAAAAACAAGATCTGACTATGTGCTGTTTACAAGAGACTCATAGGCAAAGACACCAACTGGCTAAAGGTAAAAGGATGCGAAAAAGTATTCTTCATAAACTGACTCCAAAAACAAGGAGGAGTAACTGTTCTCCTACCTGACAAAGCAGATTTCAAAAAAAATTAATCAGAAGAGACAAAGAAAGCCATTAATCCCAGTAAAGAAAATGATTCAATAAGAAGATATAATGATAGTAAATATATATGCCCCAAATGTCAGTGCACAGAATTACATTTAAAAAATACTAGCTGATATTAACTCCCATATAGACCCTAATACAATAATATTGGATAATTTCAGCACACCCCTATCACCAATAGACAGGGCATCAAAGCACAAATCAATGAAGATGAATCCAAGCTAAATAATACTGTAAGTCAAGGGGACCTAACAGACATCCACAGAATATTTAACCCCAACACAGCTCTATTTACATTCTCAGAAACTCATGGAATTTTTTCCAAAATAGACCACATTCTAGGCCACAATGTAAATCTTAGCAAATACAAAAGATCTGATATAACCCCATCCTATCAGATCATAATGAAATGAAAGGAATTCAACAGCAATAAAAATATAAATACATGAAGATTTAACAATATTCTTTTAAATGAAGAATGGATCAAAGAAAAAATGAGAGAATTCAAGAAATTCTTAGAAACAGATGAAAACAATAATATATCAAAATTTGGGGGACAGTATGAAAAAAATATTTAATAAAATATATTGTTTAAGTGCTTACATCAAGAAAATAGAGAGATTCCAAATAAGTAAGGTAATGCTCCACCTCAACGCTTTTGGAAAGAAAGAACAAACTAACCTGAAACTCAATAGAAGACAGGAAATAAAAACTGATCAGAGCCAAAATTAACAAAATTGATAATCAAAAGTAATACACAGGATCCAAGCAACTCAGAGTTGGTTCTTCAAAAAGATAAATAAGGTTGATAAACTGCTTGCCAAACTAAAGAGAGGAGACCCAATCAACAAAATTAGAGATGAAAAAGGAGATATCACCACAAACACTCCTGAAATCCAGAGGATAACTGAAAACTGTTTTGAAAATTTATACTCTGATAAACTGCAAAATCATTGACAAATTTTTACACACATATGACCTGCCCCAAATGATCCAGGAATATACAGGAAACTTAAACAAATCAATATCAAGTAATGAAATTGAAACGGCAATTAAAAGCCTATCAACCACAAAATCCCATGACCAGTTGGATTTCTCAACTGAATTCTACCAGATCTTTAAAGAAGAACTATTCCCAGTCCTTCTCAAATTATTCCATGAAATGGAAAGGGAGGGAACACTCCCAAATACATTCTATGAAGCTAGTATCACCGGGATACTAAAACCAAACAAAGACACATCTAGGAAAGAAAACTATAGACCAATATCCCTAATAAACATAGATGCAAAAATTCTTAATCAAATATTAGCAAATCACATTAAAAACATTAAGAATATATTACACCATGACCAAGTGGGCTTGATCCCCGGGAATGCAAGGTAGGTTTGACATTCACAAGTCAATAAATGTAATTCACCACAGAAATAGAACTAAGAATAAAAAATATATGACAATCTCAATAGATAAAGAAAAATCCTTTGATAAAATACAGCAATCATTCATGGTAAAAACCTGCAGAAACTAGGGCTAGAAGGAACTTACCTCAACATTATAAAGCCTACTTATTACAAACCCAAAGCCAATTTCATACTGAGTAGAGGGGAAAAAAATGAAAGCTTATTCTCTGAAGTCAAGAACAAGACAAGGATTTCTACTATTACCAATTATATGCATTACAGTTCTTAAAACTCTAACCAAAGCAATCAGGCAAGAAAAGAAAATTAAAGTGATACAAATAGGAAAAGAAGTCAAACTGTCAGTGTTTGCTGATGACATTATCCTATATTTAGAAGACCTAAGAAATTCCATGAAGACTTCTAGAGCTAATAAATGAATTTAGTAAAGTAGCAGGATTTAAGAATCAACATTCATACATCAATAGCTTCCCTATACTCCAAAGGCAATTCAGCTGAAAAAAAAATAAGGAAAACATCCCTTTCACAATAACCTCAAAAAATTTGGGAATTAATCTAACCAAGGAGGTGATAGATCTCCTCAATGAAAACTGTAGAACACGGAAGAAAGAAATTAAAATGACCTCAGGGGCTGGGGTTATGGCTCAGTGGTAGAGCGCTTGCCTTGCACACTAGGTTTGATCCTCAGCACCACATAAAAATAAATAAATAAAATAAAGGTATTGTTTTCATCTACAACTAAAGAAAAATTTTAAAAAAGAAGACCTCAGAAGATGGAAAGACCTCCCATGTTCATGGATAGGCAGAATTAATATTGTTAAAATGGCCATATCATTAAAAGAATAATACAGATTCAACACAATCTCCATCAAAATATCAATGACATTCTTCTCAGAACTAGAAAAAAAATGGTCCTTAAATTCACTTGGAAAAATAAGAGACCCAGAATTTTTTCAAAATGAGCCTAAATACTATGTATAATTATAATACTCTAATCAAAATAGGTAAACAAAATATAAAACATAGTATAACAGATTATAAATGTTGCTATGATGGAAATTTACATTAAATAAAAGATAAAAATTCTTAAAAATAGTCTCCAAACTTGTTTGCATCACATAGATTCAAAAAATATTTTTGTGCATGTGCTTCAATGTGAGTAATTATATATTACCAAGTTACAAGTTATACATAGATAGTATGCCTTTTATCTATATGAGGAAACAGGTATATGTATATTATGTCTTATATGCATTGGTGTGTGTGTGTGTGTGTGTGTGTGTGTATATATATATATATATATATATATATATATATATATATATATATATATATATAAACTATCATCAACTAATAAACTCACTGAAAACTTAGGGCGAGGATCATCATTAATGAGTCATATTTCAAAAACTTCTTAATAATGTTGAATTTTTGTTGAATTCTTATGAGAGCTGGTGAAATTATAGTGGCTTCATTGAGCAAAAATGAATGTTTCTCACCTGCCCAGTGTTCAGATGGGCATCCTTGACTTGAGCAGCTGTACCTCCAGCATCTCAAACCACCATGGGTTTGTGTATCTGTAACTTTCACATCCACTGATTCAAGCAAACATGAACTGAAACCATTTGGAAAGAAAATGTATTCATACTAAACACATACTAACATCTTGTCACTGAATTCTTTTGTGGGGTGGGCTTCTAGGGATTGAACGTGGGGCACCCGATCACTGACCTACATTCCCAGCCTTATTTTGCATTTTATTAGAGACAGGGTCTCTCTGAGTGACTTAGTGCCATGCTTTTTGCTGAGGCTGGCTTTGAACTCACGATCCTCCTGCCTCAGCCTCCCGAGCCACTGGGATTGCAGGGGTGTGCCGCAGCACCTGGCTTTGTCACTGAATTTGAACAAATTTGTAATTGCTATTTACATACCTTTTACATTGATTAGGTGCAGTAAGTAATCTAGAGAAGTTTGACATGTGCAGGCGGATGTGTATAGCTCATGTGAAAACACTAAGTCATTTCATACAGGAACTGGAGCATCCAGGGAATTGGTGGGCTGACGATGTGTGTGCCTTGATGTTGATCCCTGGAGGGAACTGAGGGATGACTGTCCTTTGGTCTTTTCTTCCCGTCGGTGTGAGCCACTGACTTTCTTCTTCATCGTGACTTCCACGTGCAAGATGGATCTGCCCCTAGCCCCACATCTTTTTTCAGGGCTGGAAGAGGACAAGGGAGTGGTGTATTCATCGAGAACTTAGTGTGCTCCAGGTACATTTTGAGAAGCAGACTTTAGGTTAAAAGGTTATCTTCTTTCCTCCTTGCTTCCAAACTACTTTTCTTCTCATTCCCAACTAAGGTGACACCTGGAGGTTGACAATTTGGTCCAGGTCTCACAGCCAGTGTGGGACAGAACTAAGCCCAGCCGGCAGGTGGGCAGACCCCTGAAGGAGTCCTTTCTACTCACCTGCAGGACAGCAGGCATGATGTGTTTCCAACAGGAACTGACCACATTCTGTAGGGCTTGGGCCAAGCTCAGCACCCACGTCCTGGCTGAACCTGACCCTTGAGGGCTACACGGCATCTGCCCCCATGTCACTTTTCTGCAGCAGTGTTTACAAACACACCTGTGCAGCTGGAATTACTCCACAAAGTCATTCAGCCTCACCAACTTCCTTCCAGATCCTCATCACAATGAGATCAGTGACATCAGTAAGCCATTTCTCCCCCTCCGCCCTGGAACCCTGAGAACGTGGGCATCTGCAGGTCTACTTTCAGGTCCCAGTTGTTGGTGCGCTCAGAAACTGTGTGACCTAAGCGGCTTACCTACAACCTTGTGTTTTTGTTTCCCTTAAAATAAAGAAGGAGAAGTGTGACCACCGAGAACAGTAAACTCAGTACTGATGAGGAACAAGGATCTGGCTACCTGTAAAGTAAAGGACTCCAGGAAAGAAAGCCACAGCATCATCTTTTTTTCCCAGAAGTGTGAAAGTTAAGCAGAATGTAGCCGTGATAACGACAATACCTTGCATTTATCTGGTTCCTGTCTCCTAAGAGCTCAAAGTGCTTCTCAGACATTATCTCATTAGTTTGCAAATCATTCCTGGGAGTTGTAGGAATGAAGCCAGACAGAAGTTTCTAGCTTACCACTTCACTGTGAGCCAAAGGTTGAAATGTCCTCTCCTCGAAAGCCAGCACATCTTGCGTGCAAACGTCAACTGTCACTCAAACCCCAGATGCCGAGTATCAAAGTCCAGATTCTAGGTATCTTGAATATAGTCTACCTTTCAGGTGAGTTATTGTAAGAAAAATCTTTCTCTTTTCCTTCTTAACCAATGAAAGTCTTTATACAGTTTTACTGTCAGGAATGAAATGGGCAACCAGTGAAGTTCAAAGCTATTCCTGGATTTTGTGTGCATAAATGTGAACTCCCCACACCCAGCACTGACATGGGGATGCCTGGGGTGTGCCTGCACATTGAGAGGTAGGTTATAAAATTACCATAAAGCCAACAGAGTCAGAGGTAGGCAACGTCACCTTTAATACATAAAATAAGACACAAGCCAACTTGCGCTGACTATCCCAAGTGAAGACATCATCAGATCCAAAGGAAGAACATGCCAGTCAAAAAGAAAAACGTGGAAAGGGAGAAGCCATATTTTCCAGGGACAGAACAAACCCTGAGCAGCTGGAAAGGAGGTGAGATGCACACACTGCCCATATTGGCTCCCATGAGCAAGGCCACTCCAAGAGAAAAAACTCTCTTGTCCATTGTCCCGATACCCAAGGGCAGTGTGGTAGACAGGTGGGCCCTGGCTGTAGTGTCTGGAAAGTGTGAGCATCTGGTGGGACCAGCCTGCCAGAGGAAATGCAAGTCAAGAACAGTGAGGGCTGGCCGCCTGGGGCTCCCTAGAAGCAGGGTCTGAGTGGGGGTGATTGCACAGTGACGGCTGAGGGAGGCTCCCAGGAGAAGAGGGGTCAGGAAGCAAGTGGACGGGGAAGAAAGCTAGTGAGGGTGGGCCGGCTTCGGCATCTTTCTTGGTCAGTCATTGACGTGAGCTGCCCTGAATAAGTCGGGGGGCTCCTGACTGCCTAGAGAGGAGGCCCTTCTTCATGCAAGGAGGGCAGGCACCACTGGGCTGCAGTTCTCTGAGCACATCAGGGGTGGAGGTGAGCCAGCCGGAACAGGGACACGCTGGCCTTCTGCTCGGCTCAGTGACCAGGTAGCAGGAAGCACCAAGGCCTCTCCCAGGACATACATTTTGGAAGACTTTCTTTCTTCTCATTAAAACACCTTCCCCCACTTCTACTAAACCTTTACACAACCCACCAATAAAATAACTAATAAGCAAAACAAAATAAGGAATCAACCATCCAACAAGACGTTTAATAGAATCTACCAGGTTTCCTCGACTCTCAAAGTACAATGGCTGGACAAGTCCTCCTCCTTCTCTCCCCCAACCCATATCCTACCTTCAACTTACCCACCAATTCTTCTGAGCACTCACCACATGTTAGGCACTGTCTCCGGCTCTGGGCACACAGTGATGAATGGCAGAGATGTGTTCCAATCCCCACAAGTGGTTGGTGCAGTGTGGGAGTCTCCACTCCCCAGCACAATATTCCAGGACCCACTGCAGGAAATGCACATGTGCTGGAAGTCCTCTTGGCAGGTCTCCATGCCCATGTTGGATAGGTCTTCCATGGGGTCTGCACAGACCCTCTGGAAAGAGTGAGACGCCATGTTGGGCCATTCTGGTTGGATGTGTGGCAGCTAATCCTGCTAGATGAGGGGGCCTGAATGTGGCTTGGCGTCCCCTTCCAGGGTAGTCACCATCCTGACCAACAAGAGCAAGCGTTAGTTTCTCATATTTGTGTGTGTGTGTGTGTGTGTGTGTGTGTGTGTTAAAAAGAACTAGATGTGAACATTGATATTGATTGAATGCCTTGGACATATGGCTATATCACCAGACAAAAGGTCTTGATTTCCCTCCTCCTGAAAACAGAGTTATTTCCTTCCTCTTCCTCTTCTTCCTCCCCTCCTCTTTTTCTCCTCTTCCTCCTTCCCCCCCTTCTTTTTCTTTAGACACGTAGTTTCTTTCCCCAGAAAGCTCCTTTTTTCTGGTAGTCCTCTCATTCTTTAATCTTACCCTGGGTAATCTCGTGAAATAATCTTTCTGTAACTACCCAACTTCCCTAACTACTCTTTTGCTTCATAGCTCTTAGCACTATTTATTTTAAACCATTTACAATAGTTAAATATCTGAGGCTGTGTAAGGAAAAGAGGTTCTTGCAGCTCACAGTTTTGGAGGCTGGGAGTACGCACAGTGTGTTGGCTCTGGTGAGGGACACCTGTCTGTATATCTGAGGGAGGTTTTACAAGGCTATGTGTGCAGAAGGAGGAGAGCACATGCAAGAGAGGAGGTGGAGAACTCTGCTGTCCCCTTCAAGAGGCAGCACCCTCAATGACAGAACCCCTGCCCACCACTCAGCACCACCAGGCTGGGGGCTCCCCTTCTAGCACATGAGCCTCAGAGAAACTCACTTGAAGCATGTTCAAGAACTATTTTAAGTTGTACTTACGTGTGTGTCCATTCATGTCTGTCACACCAGGCTTGGTGGCCCCACTCATAGCACCAAGTTGTGGAGACCATGTGGGCAGCTGAGACTCACTCTCAGCGACACCTTAGAACAGGCCTCTCAAAAGCAAGGAGATGATTGCAAGTGGGAAGAGAAGACAAAGGGGATGGATTTAGTCTTATAATCCATGAAGAAGAAATAACACTTATTGGAACTCCCCTCAAAAAACATTCCTGCCCAAAAGACATTCCTCATCTGGTAAATCACACTAGACTCAAATTAGGAGGATGTCTGCCAAGGAGAAAGCAGAAAACAGAGAATTTGCTCACTCTAAAATCGTTAAATCCTGTGCTTCAATGGGCTATTCTGTCTTCACAAAAGACTTCCTCATACTTAAGTATCTTAGAAGGCAGAGTTTAGACTCTTGATTGGAGGGGCAGTATGGGTGGATTTTAAAAACACAGGTAGAACTGAAACAAAGTCCTTGGAGGAGGGCTTATTCCCTCTCACCTGCTCTAGTAAACATGTCTGACTTCACCTTCTCCCAGCAAACCCACCAGGGCTGTAGTTGCAGAGAGGGCTAATGGCCAGCATCGACTACGGAGAAGTTCAAGGCCATGTGAAGAGGGGCCCCCACAGGACTGACCAGGAGGGGAGTGTGCGGCAGAGATGGCCCCTCCGCTTTGTCCTTCCCCTTTGTAAGCCTGTGCCATAATTCTTCTTGGGTCCATACACTGAACCCAGGAAGCTCTAAGAAATTCCAGGCTGGTTACAATGCCCAGATTGCAGTGGGAGGGACGAGGCAGGAGGGAGTCAAGAGTCCCCTGCAGAAGCATGGATGTTGTAAGTAGCACTATTTATGCCTTTTTAAACTTATTCCTTGCTCTCTACTAACAACACAGGAACTGAGCCTGGTGAGGTAGAAAAATAAGAAGAGAAGACAAAATATTTGAGCAAAGAAATTCCCAGATTTCATGGCCTCCCCTGCACCAGGCTGATGAACACAGATTCTTATCTCCATTTAGTGTGGAGAGAGAGAGAGGAATTCCTGTTGCCAGTCCCAGCCTTGGTGGATATCAATGATGTCTCTGCAGCTATCCTCACACCCTAAGTGGCAATGAGGGAGTCTCTTCCAACGCTGACCACGGGGTGGTAAGAGCAGCGCCACTGATCAGCACCAGGGGCAGAATCTGCAGAGGGCTGTAGTACATTCTAACTCATTCACATCGTAAACTCCACACCGCAAACACCACCATCCCACCTTATAGATCACAGGAGAAGCCAGATAAGGGAGGGGGAAATGTCCCAAGTCTCACATGCATTAAGGAGGATCAGTGGCACCTGAACTAAGATCTACATAATTTAAAACCCGTGATGTCTTTGCTGTGCAAGCCAGACCCATGAGCCTGAGACGATCTGCTGCCCTGTACATTTGACTTCTTTGTTTGGGCGTGCAGTAGGACAGTACTTCCTGGCAGCAGAGTGGGGTCATGCAACTTTTTCTGTATCACTTCCTGAATGAACTTAAAGAAGATTATCCTGACATGAGATCCAGCCAAAGGCAACCATGAGAAAACGACAGACCACATTCCTAAAAAAATACAGATGCAAAAGTCCTCATTAAAATTCCATAAAACTGAGTCTATCTAACAGGATACTGAAAGGATTATATGACATGACCAAGTGGAATTTATCCCATGAATGCAAGGTCAGCTCAGCATACACAAAACAATGCACATGGTACTGAATGCAATAAAGGACAAAAAACACTCGATCATATTAATAGGTGCAAAGAAGCCATTTGACAAAGTCCAGCAGCCTTTCATGACAGAAATACTCAAAAAGCAAAAGGAGAAAGACACTTCTCTCTTACTAAGCTGCTCTATGAAAATACTACAAGTGACATTACACTTTCCTAAGGTCAGGAGAAAAAAACACAAGGATTTGGGGGTCTCACCACAAGTGCTGCTTTCTATGCTTATTCTACTCTCCTTTCTGTATTTGATGGCCAATGTGTATCACAGCTGCCTTATATGCAGCATTCACTTGGAGATTACAGCCAAGGTAATGAAGGAAGAAAAAGATATGAAGGACCCCTGGAGACCACAGGAAGAAATAAAACTCTGTATTGCAGATGATGTGAGCTTATATGCAGAACATCCAAAGGAGTACATTAAGAAATTATAAGAACTAGTCAGTTAGTACCAGATCTATATGTAAAAATAAGACAACTGTATTTTTATACACGAGACATGAAGAGAATGCAAATAAATTTAAGAATAAACAATGTCATTTATAATAGCATGTCAAAGAACATAGTGCTTAGGAAAAAAATGAACAAAAGACATGTTGAATTTATAATCTGAAAACTTACAATGTCATGGAAAGATTAAAGAAGACCCAAAGTCACCCAGTGTTCAAAGGGTAGATGCCTTCACATTGTTAAATGGCAGTGTTCCCCAAACTGAATTACTGCTTTAGCAAATTGTTATCATTAATCCAGCTGCCCTTGTTGCTGAAATTGACAAAATAATCCCAAAATTCAAATAGAAATGCCAGGGATCTGGAGTAGCCAAACAATCTTGAAAAAGAAGAGCAAATTTGGAGAGCTCACACTCCCCAGCATGACTCCCCAGCACTGGCCTGCAGTAGCTACTGGAGTGGACTCATTCATTGGACGGTTCTTTATTGGGACAGGGACAGCCCATAGATCAGTGCACTCAATCAGAAAGCCCAGAGATTAAACCTTACATTTATAGTCAATTGATTATAATTATTGACAAAGTGTCAATAATTATAATCAATAGGGAAAAGAATAATCTTTTCAACAAACGATGGTAAAACAGCAGTATGTCAACATGCAGAAAATGAAGCAAGACCCTTGCCTCACACCACATACAGAAATTAGCTCAGAACAGACCACAGCTGAAACATCAAAGCTTAACTCTTGCAAGAAACATGAATGTGAACATTTGTGATATTAGATGTGGTGACAACTTCCTAGAATGAAACAAAAAACTAATTTTTTTTTTAAAAAAGGTACATTAGAATTTCTTAAAATTAAAAAAAAATATTCATTTTTAAAAGACCATATTCAAGAAAGTGAAAAGAGTACCCACAGAAAATAATTTCAAATCATATATCTGATAAGGTGCTGTGTACAGAATGGAATTTCTGGGCTGGGGATGTGGCTCAAGCGGTAGCGTGCTCACCTGGCATGCGTGCGGCCTGGGTTCGATCCTCAGCACCACATACAAACAAAGATGTTGTGTCCGCCGGGAACTAAAAAAAATAATAATAAATATTAAAAAATTCTCTCTCTCTCTCCCATTCTCTGTAAAAAAAAATGTTTTAAAAAAAGATTTCTTCCAACTCAATAATCACAAAAACATACAGCCAAATTGAAAAACCGCATCAGATCTTAATAAACATTTTCTTCCAAAGAAGATATCATCAGTAAGCACATGAGAAAATTATCAACGTGATTTGGAAAGTGTAATTCAAAACCACAATGAGATACCACTTCACACCCCATAGGATGGCTACATTTAAAAAGAGGAACTGTAATAAATATGGAGATGGTGTGAAGAAACATGAGCTCTTGCTCATCACTGCTGGGAAAGGGTTGCAGTACTGTCTGGCACTCCCTTACATTAAGCAGAGGGTTACTTAAGATGCAGCAATTTCACTTTGAGGTATTTGTCCAAGAGGACAGAAAGCCTACCTCCACACAGAAACTTGTACATGAATATTCATGGCAGCATTAAATAGTCCATAATATCTGCAGTGTTCTCACCTGGTCGGAAGCAATCCATGTGTCCATCACTTTATGACTAGAAAAGCCAAATGACAAATATTCGTGCAATGAGATGTCACCCAACCATAAAAGAATGAGGTACTGATACATGCTCCATGGTGAATGAACCTGAAAAACACCAGATGGATTGTGCCAAATATGTGTGATTCTGCTTCATGAAATGTCCAGCATGGGCCAGTCCACAGAGTCAAAACATAGAACAGTGGTGTCCGACAACTGGGATGAGGGATGAACGAGAACTGATTCCAAATGTGTGATCGTGTTTCTTCTGGTGAAACGTTCTAAAATTGGATGACAGTGGCCATTGCCCAACCATGTGGATACACTCAAAACTGTTAAATTACACACTACAAAAGAGGTGAATTTTATGAAATGTAAATTATATATCAATTTTTAAAAATTTAATTAACTCTTTAAAGCAAACAAACTGCGTTCTGGCTTATACCACCTATATAAAATTAAATTATGAGAGCAACAATACAAATAAGAGGAAAAATAAAAATGTACGACTGTAAGATTTTCTTGTTGGGTGTTTTCGCCAGCTTTTCATTATTGTGGCCAAAACACCAGTCAAGAACAATTCAGAGGAGGAAGCATTTATTTGGTTCATAACTTCAGAAGTACAGTCCATGGCCAGACAACTCCATTGCTCTAGGTCCAAGTGGAAGCAGAACATCATGGTGGAAGGGTATGGTGGAGGGAAGCCATTGGACGCATGGCACCAGGAAGCAGAGTGAGAGGGAGCTCCGCTCACCAGGGACAAAATATAAACCCCAAAGGCCGCCCCCAGTGATCACTCTTCCAGGCACGCCCTATCTGGTACAGTTACCACCCAGTTAATTCCTACCAGTGGGTCGATTGATTAGGTCACAGCTCTCATAATCTAATCATTTCACCTCTGAAACGTCCCATACATGAGGTTTTGGAGGACACCTCCTATATAGACCATAAAATTATATAAGAATAGTATAATAATATTTAAAGGTGAGCTTTGGTGAGTTAAAAACTCATATTATAACCCAGCATGTTCCAATAGAAAATAAAACATAAACATCTAGCTAATTTTCCAGGATTGGGTAAAAAATTAAATCTTAAAAATGCATTACATTTTTAAAAAAATACTCAAGAAAAGTAGAAAAGAGAACAGACAACGAGATGGTAAATTTTAAACTCAGCTATATGGATGATTCAATGAAATGTAAATGGTTTCTGAATTTTCATTATGAAGCAAGTATTGTCAGACTGAACAAAAAAATGAGACCCACATACTATTTATATGTAGTGTATTTTAAATAAGAAGACTCATAGAGGTTAAAAGTAAACAGACATAAAAATAGACCATAAAAACATCATTTAGAAGAAAGTATCAAGCAGATTAGAAATCAGAATAAGAAATATCACCAAGGATCAGGAGGAACATTTGCTTACAATTAAAGAACAGTACAACAAGAAAACTCAAGGCATTGTAGAACAGGGGATTTATTGACAATTATAGAAGATTCTAAACAACAACTGCAGAATTCACATTTTTTTTTTCAAATTCTCATGTAACAACCACTAAGATTATGCTGTGAATCATAAAATAGGACCTGATTGATTCAAAAAGATTGAAATTACTTAGAGCATATTTTCTGATCCTAGCCAATTACATTAAGAATCATAACAGGAAGACATCTGGAAAGATCCCCCAAATAGTTGGAAATGAACACAATCCTAAATGATTCACGAAGCAAAGAAGACACCATAAAGAAAAACCTTTAGTCAATGAGGGAGAAGAATATTTGAAAACATTTACAAAGAATAAGGATGATTTCAATTTTCTAGTAAAGGGGTAGTGTTTGTAATTAAAAACCTCCACATGGTTTGCAGGATTATTTCTTAATTGCAGAATGGTTTTGTAGTTGAAAACCTATTAGTGTAATTCACCATATTAGAGTAATTGAGAAAAACACGCAGAACTATCTTGAGGCATGCAAGAGTAGTGTTTGGGAGAAGTCAGCTTGGTCGAGTCAGGGGGCAGCCTGCTCCGGAGCATGCTCTGTGTGGAAGTCGCCCCCACCCCAGGCAAGCAGGGCTACAGTCACAGAGGTGACCGGGGATTTTATAGAGAAGATGGAAATTTGAGGGACCAATTGGAGGAGGTGGCTCTATCCACAGAGGTCAGGGAAGGCACCACCAGCTCTTCTGTGCTCATTGGAGACGTGAGATGCCTTCATTAGTAGGCCCACACCCAGGTAGGTCCTCCAGGGCTCAGCCACTGGGCCAAATCCAAGGTAGATTCTCTACACGCTCAGCCACTGGGCCCACCCCCAGGTAGATCTGCCACATGCTCAGCCACTGGGCCCACACCCAGGTAGTTCCTCCACATGCTCAGCTGCTGGGCCCACACTGAGGTACGTTGATGAACCATTTCCCCCTCCCCATTCCAGGACTCCCATCTTAAGATTGGGAGTCATCTCATCACAAAATCATGAAAAGCTCATTTCTGTTTTATTGTAAAATGCTAAGATTTATATTTGGCCTGACCATAATTTGATGTTTTAAAAACTTGCTTGGGATTCCTGCCTGTGCTTTGAGCTTACCAGTGCCCGGCTCTTCTTGACCAGATAACCACCCTCCCTGAAATCCCAGCTGCTCCTCATCAACCCTGATGTTGGAGTCTGCGTCGGCTCCCTTCCTTGAGATGTTAAGCCGTGCAGATCAGTAACCTGCGATCTGCCCTTGTGTTTCTCTTGCCTGAACCCTGTCAGCTCTGAGTTCCCAAGACGCCCGCTTTTTGTATCATAAAAACTTCCCTGTAATCGGACCCGCTGCTGCCCTGTTTTTCTGGGTGAGACAGCCGCTCTCTTTTGCATACACAATATAAGCTGCTTTAATTTGGTTTAAATGGGAGTCAGTGGTCTTTTTCTTTTTTTAGTTGTCGTTGGACACAATACCTTTATTTTATTTATTTATTTTATGTGGTGCTGAGGATGGAACCCAGCCCCATCAGTGGTCTTTTCTGTGCGTCGTGGTTCCACAAGGTCCTCCACACGCTCAGCCACTGGGGCACGCCCGGGGAGGTGCTCCACATGCTCAGCCCCCACTTTTCTGCACAGGTGGCTGGGCTCCACTTCCCACAGGGGATCTCAGGGGCAGGCTCCTGTGATGCCGGCTGGTCCCCAAGCAAGAGCCAGGCCCTGCCATTCTGCAGTCCTCTCCTTCACCTTATGTGGGTGCCCATCCCAGAGACCCGTGAGGATGTGACTGTTTTTAACTTCCCATGCCTCTTCTGTCTTTGTGCTTCTTGATTTGGTTTTGGCCACTAGAATGAGGAGAGAATACTGCACAGCTGGGGGGAAATAAATGAATGAGGAAGGCTTTTAAGTACTAATAGGAAAAAATCTCACGTTACTAAATGAAAAACACCAGGAGCAGAAATGCCACGCAATGGTGCTTTCCTCTGTATGGAAGTTGCTCATCACGTCCAAGTAGTAACCAAAGTGACTCACAGGGAACAAAGGTGAGGGCCTGTCGGAGCATGCTCTGTGTGGGAGTCGCCCCCACCCCAGGCAAGCAGAGGTGACGGGAGATTTTACAGAGAAGGTGGAAATTTGAGGGACCAGTTGGAGGAGGTGGCTCCATCCACAGAGGTCAGGGAAGGCACCACCAGCTCTTCTGTCTCCTTGGAGACGTGAGATGCCTTCATTAGTAGGCAGAGGAGGGAAGCCAGGTAGAGGCGGAAGAGGATTTGATACAGTTTGGGTTTTTAACCCCTATAAGGTTATGAGAATAAGTTTCAATAGATAAAGATTATTAACGTTTTCATTTCAGAATGATATTAAAATTATATTCTAATAAACAATGAAGGAGTTCAGCTTAACAATGAACAAAAGCACAGGACTGTTAATAATCACGGAGAGTAATTAACGTGTGTTTGTACTTGCTTATTTATGTTTAAGAAAATGCAGATGAATAACAGAAAGGCAAGGACAACAGGTACTTATGAGTTTTGGAAAGAATGGTTGGAGATCATAGGATGGGCATGAGAATCCTCTAAGAGGACATTTTATATGATTTTGAAATGTAAATGGGTGGTCTGGGAATGTGGCTCAAGCGGTAGCGCGCTCGCCTGGCATGCGTGTGGCCCGGGTTCGATCCTCAGCGCCACATACAAAGATGTTGTGTCCGCTGAAAACTAAAAAATAAACATTAAAATCCTCTCTCTCTCTCTCTCTCTCTCTCTCTCTCTCAATCTCTCTCTTTAAAAAAAAAGAAATGTAAATGGAACATGAAAAATGTTTTATTATTTTTAAAAATGAAGTTACATGAAGAGGAAAAAAAATCCTGAAGCTGAACATTGATGAACTTAATTCCAGATAAAATTGCCATAGACACAGAGGAAATAATTATTATAAAAATCTTTAAACACAATCCCCGTACTGTACCTCCTTTGTGAGAATATAGTTAGTAGGTTATAGTTAGTAGCAATACTGGTATTACAATCTTGAAATTAATGATTATTGTAGGTTTACATAATAAGAAGAAATATGAATGTTAAGAAAGTTCTAGTGTAAGATAAAAAGGAAAATTCAATATAAAATAAAATGATTTAAGACATGTCATAATGCCAGACTTGACTTGGACACATCGATGGTTACCATGTGATTTTAAAAACCCTCATGTGGGCTCTCCACTGATCGGGTCCAGCAGCAGCGATGCCTGAAGGGCAGTCAGCATCCCTCCACCCACTGTCTCTCCAAGAACCATGTCCCACTGCAAGGAACCCAGACCAGAGGACTGGGAGCCCCTGGGTTGCAGGTGGGAAGTACTGGGGAGCTTAGATACCTTATTCTAGGAAGAAAAGCTCAGAGGTTTGCAGGGGGGGCAGCCACACGGCCTGGAGACAGCGTGGAGGGACCTGCCCTGGCCGCCTTGGGGATCTGGAACACTAATAAGAATAATAACAATTATGAATTTTAACACATAAAATGTAACCCTTTATTAAATGGACAAGATTCTCATATTCTCATAGGCTTCGCAGAGCTGCGAGACCCGTGCATGCTTCTGTGCCAGCATAACTCATGCACCTGCTGCTAGGCTTTTGTGATTACAGAGTTATGGCATTTAACACCATATTTTTCCAATTTTGTAATTGTATTATACTATTTGGTAGCGAGGAGGGAAAGTAGCAGAGTGTTTTCTCTTCCCCCTTTTCCCTAAGAAAAGACAAAACTCCAATAGCAGTGAAAGCACTATTATCATGAACACATTATCATATCACATTATCATGAACATGGAAATCCAGGTGAGCACAGAAAGCAGGCTTTCAGGCTTGGAAGTCCCCCTGGGCAGTGGTCACTCATTCTGCATCACCGTGTCCCTCCTCCACTTTCCCCTCCCTTTCTTCCCAATTTGTAGCTCTCAATGCCTAATGGAAGAAAAAGTAGGGCCAAACTAGAGATCTTGCTCAAAATAAAAAAATAAAGGAGGGCTAGAGACGTGGCTCAGTGGGTAAGCACCCCTGGGTTCAATCCCCAGAACCAAAAATTAAAATAAAATAAATTACAAAAGGCTCATTGAGCTCTCAATGTTCAAATTCAGACTCTCAGCTGAGTCTTTTGTTATTACTATTTACAGTTGTTAGTGCATAATAATTGTACAACATAATGGATTTGCTGAAAAATTTCATAGGCACATATGATGCGTTTGGATCTCATGGATCCACTGCAAGCACCTTTTAAGATGAAAACAGGGCCAAAAAGAGTGAGAGAAGCCGTCCCAAGAGACAATGGTCAGAGAGAGAAATGTTCGTGGGAGGCCTGTGAGGAGCAAGGCTCGGGTTGTGGGGCCTCTCCCTGTCCTACAGAAGGACACCTAGGTTGGCTCTACAGATTAGCTATTGTGAATTATGCTGCTATAAACATTGATGTGGCTGTGTCCCTGTAGTATGCTGTTTTTAAGTCTTTTGGGTATAGACCAAGGAGATGGACACCATTTAGTTTAATTTTGTTGCATATAGCTTTCCAGATTTCCCAGCACCATTTGTTGAAGAGGCTATCTTTTCTCCAATGCATGTTCTTGGCACCTTTGTCTAATATAAGATAATTGTAACTTTGTGGGTTAGTCTCTGTGTCCTCTATTCTGTACCATTGGTCTACCAGTCTGTTTTGGTGCCCATACCATGCTGTTTTGTTACTATTGCTCTGTAGTATAGTTTAAGGTCTGGTATAGTGACGCCACCTGCTTCACTCTTCTTGCTAAGGATTGCTTTAGCTATCCTGGGTCTCTTATTTCTCCAGATAAATTTAATGAATGCTTTTTATATTTCTGTGAGAAATGATATTGGGATTTTGATTGGAATTGCACTAAATCTGTATAGTACTTTTGGTAGTATGGTCGTTTTGACAATATTAGTTCTCCCTATCTAAGAACAAGGGAGATCTTTCCATCATCTGAGGTCTTTTTGAATTTCTTTCTTGTGTTATGGAGTTTTCATTGTGGAGGTCTTTCACCTCTTTTATTGATTCCCAATTTTTTTTTGTTTGTTTGTTTGTTTTTGAAGCTATTCTAAATGGGGTGGTTTTCTATTTTCTCTCTCAGAGGATTTGTCACTAAGATACAGAAATGCCTTTGATTTATGGGTGTTGATTTTATATCCTGCTACTTTGCTGAATTCATTTATTAGTTCTAGAAGTTTTCTGGTGGACTTTTTTGGGTCTTCTATGTATATAATCATATTGTTGGCATATAATAGTGCTAATTTGAGTTCCTCTTTTCCTAACCATATCTCTTTAATTTCTTTAGTCTGTCTAATTGCTCTGGCTAGAGTTTCAAGAACTATGTTAAATAGAAGTGGTGAAAGAGGGCATCCTTGTCTTGTTCCAGTTTTTACAGGGAATGCCTTCAATTTTTCTCCATTTAGAATGATGTTGATTTGGGGCTTAGCATAGATAACCTTTATGATGTTGAGATATATTCCTGTTATCCCTAGTTTTTCTAGTGTTTTGAACATAAAGGGATGTTATATTTTGTCAGATGCTTTTTTCTGCATCTATTGAGACAATCATATGATTCTTATCTTTAAGTCTATTGGTGTGATGAATTACGTTTATTGATTTCCGTATGTTGAACCAAACTTGCATCCCTGGGATGATCATGGGGCACTATCTTTTTGACATGTTTTTGTATTCAATTTGCCAGAATTTTATGGGGAATTTTTGCATCTATATCCACTAGAGATATTGGTCTGAAATTTCTTTCTTTGATGTGTCTTTGTCTGGTTTTGGAATCAGAGTGATATTGGCCTCATAGAATGAGTTTAGAAATGTTCTCTCTTTTTCTATTTCATGAAATAATTCGAGGAGTATTGGTATTAGTTCTTCTTTGAAGGTCCTGTAGAACTCAGCTGTGTATCCATCTGATCCTGGGCTTTTTTTTTTTTTGGGAAATACATTTATTATTATACAAATCCAATTTCCTACTATTCAATTCCTCTTGGTTGGTAGGCTTCTGATGGTGTCTTCTATTTCAGTGCTTGAAATTGATCTATTTAACTTGTATGTATCATCCTGATTCAGTTTGGGCAAATCACGTGACTCAAGAAATTTGTGGATACCTTTGATGTTTTCTATTTTATTGGAGTACAAATTTTCAAAATAATTTCTAATTATTTTCTGTATTTCCGTAGCATCTGTTGTGATATTTCCTTTTTCATTTATGGATGTTAGTAATTTGAGTTTTCTTTCTCCTTTTCTTTATTAGCATGACTAAGGGTTTATCAACTTTATTTATTTTTTCAAAAAACCAACTTTTTGTTTTGTCAGTTTTTTCAATTGTTTCTTTTGTTTCAATTTCATTGATTTCAACTCTGATTTTAATTGTTTCCTGTCTTCTGCTGCTTTTGGTGTTGATTTGTTCTTTTTCCAGGGCTTTGAGATGTAATGTTAAGTCATTTATTTGGTGACTTTTTCTTCTTTTAAGGAATGAACTCCATGCAATGAACTTTCCTTAGTACTGCCTTCATAGTGTCCCAGAGATTTTGATACATTGTATCTATGTTCTCATTCACCTCTAAGAATTTTTAAATCTCCTCTTTGATGTTTTTTGCAACCTATTGTTCATTCAATAGCATATTATTTAGTCTAGTTTGAGATCTTCTTTTCCTATCCATAGTCCTTTAATTTTTTTAGAGTAGCTTTTATTTTTTATTTTTTATATTTTATCATTGATTTCTAATTTCATTCCACTATGATCTGATACAATGCAGGGTAGTATTTTTTTTTTTTTTGCATTTGCTAAGAATAGCTTTGCGGCATAACACATGGTCTATTTTAGAGAAAGATCTATGTGCTGCTGAGAAAAAAAGTGTATTCACTCGTTGAGGGATGAAATAGTCTATATATGTCAGTTATGTCTAAGTTATTGATTATGTTATTGAATTCTATAGTTTCTTTGGTCAGCTTTTGTTTGTAAGATCTATCCCATAGTGAAAGAGATATGTTAAAGTCACCCAGAATTATTGTGTTGTGGTCTATATGACTCTGGAACTTGAGAAGTGTTTGTTTGATCCTCCATTGTTTGGGGTATATATATATTTATAATTGCTATGTCTTGTTGGTATATGGTTCCCTTGAGCAGCATGCAGAGTCCTTATTTTTCCCTTTTATTAACTTTAGCTTGAAGTCTACTTTATTTGATATGAGGACAGAAACACTTGCTTGTTTCCACAATCCATGTGAGTGGTATGATTTTTTCCCCAACCCTTCACCTTCAGTCTATAGATGTCTTTTCCTATGAAATGAGTCTCCTGGAGGCAGCATATTGTTTGGTCATTTTTTTTTATTGGTTGTTCAAAACATTACAAAGCTCATGACAGTCTTCCCATCTATGTCTTTTGATTGGTGAGTTTAGGCCATTAACACTCAGGGTTATTATTGAAACATGATTTGTATTCCCAGTCATTTTTGTTTAGTTTTCGTATTTAACTTGACTTGGTTTCTCCTTTGATTGGCTTTTCCTTTAGAGTAATCCCTCCCTCTACTGATTTGCATTGCTGTTTTCCATTTCCTCTTCGTAGAATATTTAGCTGAGGATGTTCTGTAGTGCAGGGTTTCTGGCTGTAAATTCATTTAACTTTTGATTTTCATGGAAGGTTTTTATTTTATCATCAAATCTAAAGCTTAGTTTTGCTGGATATAAAATTCTTGGTTGGCATCCATTTTCTTACAGAGCTTGATTCCAGGATCTTCTAGCTTTCAGGGTTTGGGTTGAAAAATCTGCAGAGATCCAAGTAGGATTCTCTCTTGTGGCTTTTAAAATTCTCTCCTTATTCTGTATGCTAGGCATTTTCCTTATAGTGTGCCTTGGTGTGGACCTGTTGTGATTTTGAACATTTGGTGTCCTGTAAGCCTCTTGTATTTGGTTTTTCAATTCATTCTTCATGTTTGGGAAGATTTCTGACATTATTTCATTGAATACATTGCTCATTCCTTTGGTTTGGAACTGTATGCCTTCCTCTGTTCCAATAACTTTTAAGTTTGGTCTTTTTATGTTATCCCATATTTCTTGAGTGTTCTACTCATGATTTCTTACCATCTTCACTGTGGGATCTATATTCTTTTAAAGAGTATATATTTTGTCTTCATTGTCCGAGGTCCTTTCTTCCAAATGGTTTAATCTGTTGGTGATGCTTTCTATTGAGCTTTTAATTTGGTTTATTGTTTCTTTCATTTCAGGATTTCTGTTTGTTTGTTTTTTAGAATTTCTATCTCCTTATTGAAGTAATCTTTTGCTTTCTATATTTGCTTATGTAGCTCTTTATCAAAATGATCTTTTGCTGCTTGTATTTGCTGTCTTATATCATCCTTTAATTCACAGAACATTTTAATTATGTACATACTGAACTCCTTCTCTGCCATTTCTTCTGCTGTGGTAGCCATGGATTTTAATAATGCAGTATATTGATTTGTTTGGGGCACTTTCTTCCCTTGTTTTTTCATGTTGTTCCTGTGTCTTCCCTTCTATCACTGTGCATCCAAGGCGTTACCACTTTTACCCTATAGGCTTATAGTGGCCCTGCAGGGTTCCAATACCTCTCCTCTGAGGTGAAGGACAATGTTAACAGATCCCAATACAGACATTATACAGCCTTAAACCAAATAGTTGCTATTAAGACATTTATAGTTTGGTCACAATATACAGAAATGAAGAGTTCAATTATTATCTACAATATGAACACTAGGTTTGCAAAAGGGTCTACAGTTTCTGATGGTGGACAAGTAACTGGGGTGAGGTGTAGGATGAGGTTTTGAGGGGGTAGGAGGTGAGGATATAGAGTTATTAGATCTTAGGAAGGGTGGAAGAGGAATCTAAAGAAGATGGTCAGTAGCAGGAGAAGAGAGAGGAAGTGATTTTGGGTAGACAAGTGGGAAGACAGTAGAATACATAAAACAAACACATGTAAATGTTAAGAAAAATAAAAATGTAAAAATAGGAGATAAATAATATACACCACAAGTGTAATACACTATTCCGACATCCCAGTCCTCAGTAGCCTAATTCATGCAAAGTACTTGGTTTCACAAATGTTGGGGATGTGAGGGTGGGAGACTTGAGAGGGAGAAAAAAGAAAAAAAATCTCGAAGGTAGAAACAAGGATTGTTTTGGTTGGAGTTCAGAGTCTTTCCTGCTTCCCTTCTCATCCAGTAGGTGGGTTGTCTGTTGTTTGCTGGTGTCTCCACCCTCAGGATGGTGAAGGTTACCAGAGTGGGAGGGTTGATCTTGGGTGCAGGGCACCTGAAAGTGGAGTATGGTACTAGCTGGTCCACAATGGGAAACTTCACCCCCAGGATCTCCTGTGATGTGGGCACCTGGCCTTATCTCCTTATATCGCCTGTAGACCTCACAGTTCCTGGTCTCTAATATAGTCTCTAAACTGTATCTCACTCACCCCCTCCCTTTCTACATCCTAATTGGGGACTTTCTCTCTGTAGGTCTGGTGGGTTGTACTCTGGGGGCTGCACACCTCTCTTGGAGAACTGTTTTGCATTGGGCAGTCACTGTGCAGAGTTAGTGACTGCAGAAGAGATGAGGGAGTTGGGGACTATCTGTATCTGCCCAGCTGGTGTTCCAAGCTGGGAGTTGCCCCAACTAAAGATGGCGTCGAAGGTGTCCAAAGATGGAGGTGGCTGCTTTCAGCAATGGAGTGGCAGAATCGTGACTCTCTGGAACCCAGACCCCCTGGCCCGTCCACCGGAAGCACATGAGAGCAAATGTCGAGGGGTAACACATACCAGAGCCCTTCCCACTGACTTCTGCGAGGCTGCAGTGGGTCTGATACTCATCAGGAGGGGACCAAGAGGAGGGGAAGTCTACCCAAGAGGCCAAGGACAAGGAGTGGGACACAGAGAAACCTTGCAGTCAGTGGAGACAGACGGGGGCTCCTCGGGCAGCAAAAGCAGATCTGTCACTGGTGGTCGGCTGTGTCCTGCACTGGCCGATTGTAGCCAGAGTCCGTTGGGAGAGTCTGACGTCTCTGGCTGACTGGGAGCTGAAGGGCCATCCAGAGAGGAAGGGCAGCCGGGCCCCAGCTGTGACTCTGGTTCTCTAGCAACAAGGTGTAGTGGGCTTGGTCCTGGAGACAGGCGTAGAGAGGATTTCAGTTAAAACTGGGAAGAGAGATGGGTGGCTGTGAGGCTGGAGGGCCCGGAGTGAAAGACGGAGCCGCTGGGTGAGGAGGGCTCAGGAGTCTTGGGGTGGTAGTAAGGTGACTGGCAGCAAGACCTCGTTGAGGAGGATTAACTCCACGTCAGATTTTTCCTGCGACTTCTCACGAAGGAATTGGTGAAGGTCCAGGGGCCCTGGGGAGCTGTCCCAGCCCACCTCATTCTTACTGCAGAGAATCCCTGAGGACACGGTGGTCCAGGAGCTGGGGCTTCTTGGTCCTCCACCCTTCCCTGGGATTCTGATTAGTCTGTAGAAACCAGGGCAAGTGCAGGGACAATGGAACTGAGCCTGCTGGGAGTGCCATGGGCAGTGGCCCAGGCTGGGCTCTGGGGAGGACGATGAGGGCAGGAACCACCACCACCCTTGTGGCACAGTGGCAAGGGAGCTGGCCAAACCTGTCTCATGACAAGCTTTTAAATTTACAGAGCGTGAGAGAATGTTTGCTTAGGATTTTGGAAAGTGAGAAAGAGACCTGGGTCGGTTGGATGGGCCCTCCCAGAGGTAGGACATCACAGGCTCCATTAAATGCCGTCTTTTGTGGGTCTCCAGGGCCTCGGCCCCTTGCAGGAGCCACTGGCCCCAGCACAGAGGCCGGCCGGCTCAGGAGAGGAGAACTTACCAGTGCCCCGTAGCTCCTGGGCACCTGGGACGCGTTTGGTCTCTTCCCAGCACTCCCCTGTGGACAAGCACCTGCAGGGATGCCCCACTGAAGTCAGAGTCGTGAGGTAGAGTACAGCCATGCGGCTGGGGGTGGGCACTGCCCCGGGGTGCCAGCCCTGATGGGTATCTACAGGAGAGGCCCTCAGGTGGCTCTGGCCCAGCACTGGCCTCCAGAGAGACAACAGAGCAGGATTGTGCTGGGACGTCCGAGGTGCTGCTGAGAGAGAGGTCCTGAGGGCCTCGGGGGCCTTGGGATATAGGGCAAGGTGGCAGTGGAGCCGTGGGAGTGGACACAGGGGAGGAGAGAGGTGAATGCATTTCCCTCAGAACTGCCACTGCTTATGTTTTCTCTTGGAGACCTCCTTTCTGTCCCTGTAGCCCACAGTCCTGAAGAGAAGTGTGACTCACCTGTAGGACAAAGTCCGCCTGCCGCTGCACCTGTGTGTTGTTGAAGAACAAGTGGCCACAAAGAGCCCCGGAAAGCCTGGAAGGCACCAGATGGCTATGGGCTTTGCCGACCAGAAAGTCACTGCTCAACACAGAAGGAATTGCTGGTCATCCCTGCGAGACAGGGGACAGATGTGGGTGCTCCAACCTCCAGCTGGTGACATGACTGGGTGTGAGAGCCCGTGACACCATGATTGATCGTGAACCCACCAGGTTCACAGCTGCCCTGGGTTTGCGGGGAGTGCTGCACCTCCAAGCCCAAAGTCCAGCTGGGAAGGCAGGCAGAGCTGGCGGTCCCGATACCCCCATGGTGGGCTCCCTGGCCTCAGGGCCCACAGAGTTTAGCCACAGCTATGTGCTCTTCCTTCCTCTGGAGATCACTTTACATTTCAGAAATAGAAGTAAGTCAAAGGTTCCAAACCTCAGGTTCATTTTTCATCAAGATTTGCTCAATTTTGGAAAAGCAATTTCATTTTTAAGAAAGTCTTTCTCAATTTCATTCACTAATTCGTATTAGAATACAGCGAGTAATTGAATAAGGATGTCACTAAATTTCAAGACATTTATAAATACATGCTTTACTTCAAAGAAAAAATAAGTTGGCAAAGGTCTTCCCCAAGCTTGTACAGAGGTCATCAATCCACGGGTGCCACTGTCCTCTGGAGAATCATCTACCTGGAGCCTCTCAGAGAGGCCAACCAGCAGAATGATGTGTGTTCCAAAGGTTTAGTGATATTTCAGTTATTGTGCTTGAAGCCCAGGATAGGAAGAGATGGGTGTCAGTTATATCAATGTTGGGCCAACTCCTTTATTGTCCTCCAAGCCATTACACATGAAATTATAGCACCTTTGAATCTCACCACAATCTAAAACGGTAAACATCTAGCAAATGGCCACAGGTTCCAACATTGGATATTAGGGGGGAAATAAACACCCCCACCTCCTCAGCTCACAGCCTCGTGATCTGGGCCTGAGTGACAGATGTTTGAAAGGCTTCTCTCCCCCGACAGGGCCTCCAGCCTGAAGCCCAGCAGCCATCTGTGGGCTCCTTGGGCTGGGAGCTTCAAGCTGGGCCTGGACTGGGGGGACCAGGGGCTGGGAGTGCTGGAGGTGGAAGCCTCTTGTCTCCACCCCCTGCCACCCCACCCCCCGAGCCTGCCCTCCTGGCAGGAGCCTGGTGAGCCTTTCGCTGAAGGACTGGCTCTTAAGTTAGAAGTGCATGTGCTTCTCCTCCCTGCACTCAGCAATTAATTTATTATTCGTAATTATCTATCTGGTGCCTTTTGTTCCTATTAGACTCTCAGCTTGAGGAGGGCCAGGACCCTCCCTGCCTGTTCTCTGCTGACCGCTGGCACAGATCCTTTTCCATACTGTCCACTTGGTTAATAAAATGTATGAAAAAAGAAAAAAAATGAATCAATGGGTACAATGGAGTCTTAAGAGGAATTTGTCAATTTTATTCTGGCATTGGAAAATTTACTCTCAGGGCCTATTGTTATTTTATATTAGAAGAAACAAGATTTGGAGTGCTTCTTATATGCTTCATGCAATTCTCTCTTTCATAGGCACCCCTCTCAGGGACCCCCCCCCACAGCAGTTTGCATAACACTGGGTGACAGAGGAGGCTGGACAGTCAAAGAATGTATTTAAGATCCCAAATATCAGGATGCCTGTCAAACACCCACTCTGAATCAGGCTGCATTGATCTGCAGGGACCCCAGCTCAAGAGGCCTTCCTTCAAAGGACTGGTGAGGAGTGTTGCCAGTTCTCAGAAGTCAGCACCTCGCAGGGGTTTTCTGCTTACCAATCTCAGTCTTGCAGAGCTGTTGCTCATTTCTTGTTGGGAAAGGCTGGGCTTTCATCCAACCTGTTCCACTAACCACCTTCATCTACTCAGACCAGGGTGCTTTGCAAGGAGAGTCTGCCTTGGAGACAAAATCAGTGCAAGCAAAGGGAGTCTCCCCGAGGCCTGGCTCATCGAGACTCTGGTCTGCAGGGTTAGGGTCAGGACCACTCTTCATCCCACTCCTGCTGCACGTTCTGCACAAGTGTCTAGTCGAATTCAGTTATATTCTGGCATCAGTTCAGAGCCTGTTAAACACAAGCCCAGGTGGAGGATGTGTGTTTTGAGAACAATCTCCAACCATTTGGAAATGGGAGTTGTGTTGTAGAGTAATCTCCTGCAGATCTTTAAACCACAGCTCCAGGTAAGAAATGCATTTGCCTTTCAGACTACACATATACATCTAAAACCAGAACAAAATTGTAGCAACTGATGTGTATCCTTGCTCTGTGGGATGTGGTTACTTGCTAACATTTTCTATTCCATTAGATGGAATTTTTCAGGTGTGAGTCATTAACGGATGAAGCCCTCTAGAGCTGGAGGCAATGGCAGACGGCTCTGTGCTTACTGAGCAGAATTCTCCTCCTGACCCCTCATCACGCATCATACCTTCACTGCTACTCTCTCCCTGTGCCATTGAACCCATGCACATTATTGGAAATGACTCAGGCAAACATTCTGCTCAGCTGCCATTCAAGCCAATACTGTGGTATGAGACCCAGCACACCAAGGTGAGGGCTTAGCTTTCTCTTATCTTCTAATAGAGCCTTACAAACAGGGACTGGTTGGTGAGTTTCAGTTCACAGTCCATGTCATGTGTGAATCAATGCATAATACAAAAGAGAATGGGTTAGGTGATTGGGAAGAATATCAGATGTGACATGAAATTCAGTTGTAGTTGTCCCTCAGAACTACAGGGGATTAGTCCCAGGTCCCATTGTGGCTACCACAATCCACAGATGCTCAAGTCTCTTTCATAGAATGACAAAATATTTGCATAGAATATATGTATACACTCCTATAGACTTAAGTTGTCTCTAGCTTACTTGTAATTCCTATTAGAGTGTGTGTAAATAGCAGTTATACTGTATTGTTCAGGGAACAGTGGCAAGAAGAAAAGTCTGTGCGTGTTCATCACAGTTGAGATTTGGGTAAAATATTTTCCATTCATACTTAGTGTAATCTGTGGATGATGAATCCATGGATGAGGAGGGTCGACTGTACTTATATTTCTAAGATCTCTGAGTCTTTGTGTACTTAAAAGGACAAGAATTGGGACTAGGAGGGTGATAGGAAAACATGTTAAAATAATGCAATGACTCGTCACCGTGGACCAATTACACCTTGAATGTTAAGCTGAGGGGGCACCTGGCTCCAAGGCAGGACATGTGGACCAAAGACACCTTGAATGCTGAAGCTCAGGGAGCACCTGGCTCATGGTCCTTCAGTTCAGGACATGGCAGCGGAGGACTCCACGATGCTCCATGTGTCTGGATGATACTTTATAAACTAGTAAGTGTTGGACTCCTGAGGAATGGCTATGAAACTCTTAAAACTGCAGAAAGGAAGTTTAAAATTTCATTAGGTGATAGATGGTAGAACTTTTGAGACTCAGGAAATGTGTGACTTGAAGTCAATCAGACTATGAAACCACTTTGCGGTAGTCTCTGATCCTGCTCTTTGACTCACAGGCATGATTTAGTTTTTGGCCACATTTTAGTCTCTGCCAAATAATTCTCAATACCAAATGTTCAGAGACAGATATGCAATACTTAACTGACAGACTATTAGATCCACTTTAGCCTTTTTGAGGAGAACAATAATGGAATTAATAAACGTTGATACATTACAATTTTTAGGGCTATGCAGCCACACAACCAGCTAAAGAGAGCTTTAATTCTAGGGAGGTGAGGGGTCTTGTACACAACCCTGAACAGCATCCCCCACAACAAAATAGGTGTTTAAAAACTAACAGTTAATTGATAACTTTTGAAGGGTTCGTTGTTGAGCTTTTGGTCTTAAGAATGATTGAAAGATGAGCTGGGGGCAAAGTTCAGTATACAGCACTTGCCTGGATATGGAGACCCTGGTTTCCATCCCTAGCACAGAAAAAAAAGTCTAAAAGAAATTCAGATAATAAATGGCAAGAGAGGTTGTTAATATGGTTTTCACTAAAAACTAGCAAACGCTAAAACATCTCAGCAATTCAGGTTATTAATCACCACACTGGAACTTTCCAGAAACATTCTAAATGGAAAGTAGGAAGGACATATTTCTACATCAAGTTGCCAAATTAAAAAGACCTTTGATAGTATATCAAAGCAAAAATCATTATATGACTTTTTATTTGCACTGTTTTCATAAAGAAATACATCTAGAAGTGCTATATAGTCAAAAAGTTAGTTTAAAACAGAGTATGATGCATTTGATTAATTTTGGACTAAAATGCTGTTGTATAAAAAAGAACCGCTTCCTTAGCTATAAAAATGATAAACGTCAGTAGGAAAGTTCCACAATTTCCACATAAATCTGTGATGGGTCAGAGTGAACTAATGAAATGAAAAGAAAGTAACCGAGCTGAAGCCTAAGATCAGGACTCATCATTTCTAACATAATTCATAATTTAGTTCCGAGGAAATGTGGGCCCAGAACACTGGACAATGCTTAATCCTCTGTGATGCTGTGTATAAATTTTTACACGTGGCAAAAAGGATCAGCAAAACAAAACAAAAACACTGATCTGCTTTGAATGATTGATGCAGGCTACTTGCTATGGAAATTACCTCTCTAGACCTGACTTAGAATGGCAGATTTAATCAAGGTGATTAGTAAACTCATCACCTCACATACTTTTTATGTATAAAAAAATCCACATTGTGTTCCCAAAATATGTACAATTATGTTTTTCAACTTAAAAACATTTAAAAATAAGTGAGTTTAAAGTTAAATGTTTACTGCCTTTTTATATAAACAATGAAAGTATAATTTATCCCTTACCCAGCTTTCTTTAAACCATAAATTCATAGGGTCTGCCTTCCCAAAAGTCTCCAACCAACTTTTGGATTATGATTCTAAGCATTTGGAAAACCATTCATTTTCATTATTGGCTAAAAGGTTTCAAGAGATCCAATAAGCTGGGTCATCATTTTGGAAGTCATACAGTAAAAGAAAAGTGAACCACAAAATGCAAACTTGCTTTTAAGTTCAGAGGGCCGTTTATAAAGGTTACTCTTCTACTTACTACAAATTGAATCACGCAAAAGTCAATACATAAAAATATATTGCCCTTGTTCGATAAGAGTTTCTCAGTCCATGCCAATGTTTTACACAGACCTCTGCAACGTCAGCAAATCCACACAGAGTTCAGATCTGTGGAGCCTTCAATTCACTTTTGGTCGTGGGGCAAGGAGAATTATCACAGTGATGTGACAGCCCAAACTCTCAGTCATCTAAGAAATGCTCCGCTGACTTGGCAGCAAGCAGAGAGATGGGTGCACTGTGAGGAACACTTCAGGTGGCTAGCTGCTGGTTTGCTCACTTGTTTTCTTCCCTGATGAGAATATCTTACATGTACAATATTGTGGGAAGCAGTATTAAAATATTTATTATTCTTTAGTGTCCAAAAAGTTAATATAATCCCATAATTGGTTTATACTAAGATTTATAGGAAATCCTGAGTTTAATAGCTATTAAGAATAATAATTGGGGATAAAGCTCCAAAGAATGGAATTAGACCCCTGATAGAAGAGTCCAGATAGACCCTCACCTGATAGAAGAGACCAGAGAGACCCCTCACCTCGTCCTCCATGTGAGATTAAAGCAAAAGCATGACACTTCATGAACCAGAAAACAAACCCTCATCAGACCTGGATCTGCTAGTTCCTGGATCCTGGACTTCTCGGCCTCCAGAATCGTGAGAAGTGAATTTCTGTTGTTTATAAGCCACTTGGTTTATCGTATTTTGTTGTAGCAACCCAAACACACTAAGACTTCCATAACGGGGGTCTGGCTTGAGTGCTTACTCCGTGCTGGGTACTGCGTTGTGAACTCCCCACGTATCTTATCAGCTGTCACAAGAGCTTTATGAGGTAGATGTCAGCATTATTCCTGTGGTATCTGTATGAGAACCCAGGCTCACTGGAAGCTGAGCTAGGTGGCAATGCATCGGGTTGGCATTTCAGATGCTCCAAGACACGGTTTGTCCAGCAGGTCATGCACTCATTCACCAAATATTTCATCAGTCAACAAATATGTCTTGAGCACACACTCTGCCAGGCACCATTCCAGGTAAAAATGATGTAGCACTGATCAGAACAAGATGGTGTGCGAGCTCTCAAAGGGAGTATGATGATCAGCAGTGAACCATACATCCAACAAATGTCCATGGGGGCTGGTCACTTGCCCCTGGAAGCCAGGCGCTAACCGAGCATTGGAGCCTGTGAAATCTGGCATATACGTTCCAGACCTGTGCCAGGACAGCGTCTCTGGGTCATCCCATCCAGGGCATCTGATACACAGAGTGAGGCGTCCACTGCTCACCATATGGAGCCGCTCTGTTTTTATGAAACAAATATAGTCAGCATGAAAACTGAAATTTTATCAGCCTTAAAACTTCACTTTATTGTTCCTTGGACATGAGAAGGGAAATAGGGTCAGGAAAAAAAAAGACTTTATATACAGTTGATAGAATCAAGATAAATTACTTTTGTAATGTTCAAAATATAGTAGATCTCTTACTGTTGGACTAGGTTCCAGCTTCTGACCAGAAAGGACACCGTCTACGGGGAGCAGAGCCACGTAGGTCAGACCGAATGTCAACTGGCAGTTGCTGGCTCTGCTCTTGCAGCTTCAGCCAGGATGACAGAGAATTTGGCTGGTGGAGTTTCTGCCTGTCATCATAGTTCATATGTGAAAAAAGTTGGGGGCTTAAAAAAATGTCACAGCACGGTCATATTTATTATATCAACTTTTATTCCAAAATAATTTGTGGTAACTAAATGTCATAATTTTAAGGATTTAGTAAGAAAATCCCCTGAACATAATTTTAGTGGATTCTCTGAAAGGGGCTTGAACTCCCTCCCCCAACCCCCCTAAAGCGCCACAAATCCTCAGAAGGGTTTAGCTTTTAAGAACGCACTTAGAATCCTTTCTCGGTTTGTGCACCATGAATCACCATGGAATGCCACCATGCAACTCTGTTTTCACTGACTTTACTCATTTTAAAGATCCTATTTTGATGGATTAGCAGGAGGAAGAGCCTCTTTCTAATGAATAAATCACGAACAGTGTGGGCCCACGTATCTGAAGGTAGGAAGGAGCCTGTGGTGGATATCAGTGTCCCCATCTCTTAACCAAAGTCCAGAGGATAACATAAACAGCATTTTAAATGAGAAAAACACATTAGTGACATAGGAGTGGCGTCTGCTCATCAACTTTGGGCTGTGATTCCAGGCATGTGGACCCTCCGCCGCCACAGCAGGGCCTCGTCTGCCACAGGATCCTTCCACCATGGAAAAGAAACCTGTGTCTTGTTGGCAGCTACCTTTCTCCCTTAGAACTCAACCTGCAAGGTCTGACTTGTGCTTTGCCACATGCTCACACACCGTCACACACAAGGCCTCACGGTTGCTCTGAATACCCAAAAATGTCAAGCAAGAGAGTGAAAAAAAAAAAAAAAGTGGTGGGATTTATATCTCCCTTTGGGGAAAAATACCGTGAGAGAAACAGAACTAGAGAGGCCCGACTGCCGGCAGAGCCTTGGAGGAGGAGGGCACTGGGTTTGAGTGCCAGCTGAGGCTGTCCCTGCTGCAGGCCTCAGGCTGCCTAAGCTCCGGGCTCCTGAGAGAAGACACCCTTGTCATCGAGAGTGTGCACTCTGCAGAAAGTCCTGGGTGTGAGGAAAGTGCCACTTCTCCCACTGAAATGTTTGCACTGGGGAGATAATTATAGAAGGAGGAGGTACTGCTTCTCTTCATTTGGAAATGAAGGAAATCACATTATAATGAAGTTATAAAGGTATAAAGAAGGAGGCTTTGCGTGCCAGGACTCTAAAGCTCAACTTCCATGGCCCCAGAAGACCAGAGGGAGTCCGTCAGCCCTCATCCTCTGCCTGGGGCTAAGGCAAGGGCATCATGGTGGTCCCTCCTTGGTTGGTCTCCTGGTATTGGGGATGACCCAGGGCCTCACCGAGCCTCCTGTTATTTAACAAAGACGTCAGAGCAATGGTGTAAAGCCCAGCCTTGGCAGAGCCTGGTTTCCTGCAGTGCCTGACTGTGAGTTTCTCTGGCCTGCTAATACCCGTGTTGTAGAAAGGGGTGGCCCTTATCTATGAGTGCCACGGAGACGGGCGTCTCCTTCAGGCTTACCATAAGGAATAGGTGCATGCTCATAGATTATATTTAAATACATTTCTATCATTAACATGTATGTGCAATGATTTCTGATGGGTAAAATGATATTTGTGTTTTTTAAAACATTGTTTTGTGAAGTTCATTCTACATCTAGGTTTAGGGTGGTAACAACCCCTGAACCTGAACAGCTGTCATGGAGTTTGTATTGCAGATCGTCCACTCTGACAGGAAACTGAGAATGGCTGGCTGGGAACCCTGTGTGTGGAAGGCTGTCCCCAAGGTAGCCGCCCCGTCCCCCTCCGGCCCTCACCGTCAGCACTCAGACACGCTGATAACCCTCTCCACGGAGGGCCACTGCAAGCTCCATAGTGTCCTTCACCCCACTTGGACATGGGGGCCAGATGCACTCTGAGGTCCCCAGGCATCTCTGTCCATAAGGAAACCTGGGACAAAACCAGAAGATCCAGTGAGGGCCGCCTGCGCTGTGCCTCCGTCCTGCCTGCTTTTCTAGAGGGCAGCTCTGCCCGACACCCACTGCTCATTCCTGCCGTGCTCCCCTGGAGCTGGAAACCAACTCCCTTAGGATGTCTTCTTCTTCAGAAGACGCCCTTCTAAACCACATTCCTTATCTCCTGCGTCTGCAGTACAGGGGTCTAGAGTATCAGCCGCCGTTTCCCTGCCTGTGTGGAGGCCAGGGCTAGTTCACCATGCAGTAGAAGTTAAGGCTTGCTTGAGCTCATGAGGTTTGGTCTGTGCTCCAGGAAGACAGGCTGTCTTGATGGGTATTTCACTGTGCTTTAATGTGTGTGTCTGCCCTCAGGTGGAGCCTTGTTCCACTGGAGCCAACCCAATGCTGTTGGTTTGGGCCGTGATCTAAGGCGAGGCCTGTTAGAGAAAAGTTCTTCTTTTCCTTTGTCTTAGGACATCTTTGTTTCCCTTCATTGATGTATGTGTTCATCTGATGTTGCTATAACAAAATACCTGAAACTGGGTGTTTACAACAACAAGAGGTGTGTGTAGCTCATAGTTTGGGAAGCTGAAAGTCCAAGATTGGTGGCCCCTTCTGTTTGGCCTCTGGTGCAGGTCCTCTTGGCTAGGTGACTACAGGGTGTGGAAGTGGGAAGGACAGAGTCCGCACACAGAAGGGGCCGAGTGTGTGAGGTAGACTTGCTCGATGATCCAGTCTTGTGAGAACAAGCTTACCTTCCTAGGCCTGCGGGAATTCCTGCAAGGGAGGTACCCCACGGCCTCACTGCCTTCCAGCAGGCCCCACCCATTGGGGTCCCACCCCGACACCATCACCCTGGGGACCAAGCCTCCAGCAGGCGGACCTCTGAGGGTCGACTCCAGCATGTACTCTCAGCACTGGAAATGCTGCGGGTACTGCTTTCTGGCCTCTGTGGTCTCTGGCGAGCACTGTCTCTAGTGGATGTGGTCTCCCCTACAGGTAACATGCCATTCTCTGGCTTCTTTTGGAAGTTTTCTGGGTCAATTTTAATTTTCCTGTGAACTTCTCTGTGTCCTGTTGTGGCTGCCCCAGCTTTTTGAATCTGCAGGTCACCTACAGTTTATACTTTCCCTGAATCTGCAGGCCACCTATAGTTTATACTTTCCCTGAATCTGCAGGTCACCTAAATTTTATACTTTCCCTGAGTCCTCAGGTCACCTACAGTTTATGCTTTCACTGAATCTGCAGGTCACCTATAGTTTATACTTTCCCTGAATCTGCAGGTCACCTAAATTTTATGCTTTCCCTGAGTCTGCAGGTCACCTATAGTTTATACTTTCCCTGAGTCCGCAGGTCACCTATAGTATATACTTTCCCTGAATCTGTAGGTCACCTAAATTTTATACTTTCCCTGAGTCCGCAGGTCACCTATAGTTTATACTTCCCTGAATCCGCAGGTCACCTATAGTTTATACTTTCCCTGAATCTGCAGGTCACCTATAGTTTATATTTTCCCTGAATACGCAGGTCACCTATAGTTCATCCTTTTGGCCTAATTTGGAAGTTTCCTGCCATTACTTATTTCGATGGGTTCCCAGCCTTGTATTCTTGGTCTTGCCTTCTGGAATTCAGACTGTATGACTTCTGTTAGACCTTGTGTTACTGCCCACAGATACCTGGAAGCCTCTAATTTTTTTTTCTGTTTTCTCCCTCTTGTTTGACAGTAAATCACACATTGATCTGTCCTCAAGTTCTGGACTATCTTCTGCCATCTCCAGTGGACTTTAAAACTCATCCGGTAGGCTGCGGCTGTTGTTACCTTTTGGGTATTGTATTTCCCACTTAATTGATTTCCACTGGGTTCTTTCATAGCTTGTATTTCTTTGCTGATATTTTTTATTTTTAATTGCTTATGGAAACATTTTTGTAGCTGCTGTATTAAACTCATTTTCAGGTAATTCTAATATCTGATTATTACTATTGTGATTTTTTAAAAATCCAGGCTTTTTAAAGAGATGTTGAGATTTTCTTTATTTTTTTTTAAACAAATGTTTTTCCATTGTGTGCTGGACTTTCCCAACTTTTTCCTGGGAGACCTAGATCCTGTTGGATGCTTCCTCTTCTGGCATGCCTTTCCTCTGTCGGGTTGAGCTGGTTGTTTCGAGTGATAACTTGGCTTTCAGGGGTGTCCTTGCGGTACGTCCCCTCAACTGTCCCTCCCTGGCCACATGAAGCCCCCATTCCATCCCTGCAGGTTCTTCCTGCAGAGAAAGAATGCCCTTCCCTGGCCTGTTCCTCTGGGTGGGTGCAGGATGCCAGTGGAGAGAGCAGCCCTCTAGGCTGCTCGGGGCTGGCAGGACCCAATCCTGCTGCTGCCACCCCAGGGCCAGCTGATGTCTGTGCAGCTGGAGGAGAAGGACTTCTATCTGGGCCACTTTTTGCTCCTGGGGCAGGAGGGGTGTGCTGGGAAGCCGGCTTCCTATGCCCTGGCTCACAGATGCTGGGCTTGGATCCCTGGCTATCCTTCTTCTGCTGGGGAAGGGCCAGGAGAGGAGAGGCCATCCAGCGATGCCGCCCTTTCTTGGCCATTTGGCTGGAGAGAGCAGGCTTTTTAGTTTTTCCCTCTGCCTATTGGTAACTCTGAGCTGGAGTCCTCTCCAGCACCTAGTCGGGGATATTTGGGGATAAAAGAAAACCTGGGGAACAGACTGTCAATGCTTTCTGCAGTTTTCCACTCAGGTCCTGGGAGAGGGGTGACTCCTGACCTGTGTGATCATGGGTGCTGCACCGCGTGGACGGCTGCTTCCTGGAATCACACACTTGGACTGTCCTAGTCCACTCTGGGGTTTCCTCCTGTCATTAGTGCCCTCAGCTGGGGACTTGAAGGGATCCTCTGGAGACCTGCAGAGCACCATCGGAGGCTGTGGCCTGACACTCAGAATGACCAATGCATTCAGCAGCAGAATGGACACCAGCTGTACCATGTGAGATTCCCGTGTTTATACTCGGATCCGGTCATTGCTTAGAGTCAGCCATTCTGCTCCTGTGTACCTACCCGAGAAGGATACTAGCACATGTGCACGAAACCTCTGCCCAAGCTAGTGTCACAAGGACCTTGTTCTCTGTCTTTTCTTAAAGGTTTTAGCTTTAGGCTCTATGTTGAGGTCTATCGTTCATTGGAGTTAATATTTGTTTTAAGGTGTGGGTTTTAAATTATACTTTTTTGCATATAGACACTCAATTATTTCATCAATGTTTATGAAATAAAGTTATTATTTTTCCCTCAAATTGCATTTGTGCCTTTGATAAAAAATAAATTGACAGCACATCTCTCTATATATGAATATACATGAATGTATATATATGAATATCTATATATACATATATATATATGTGTGTATGTATGTATATTTCAAGAGTCTGTATTGAAGTAGACCAGGTGTCCCCGCCCCAAAGACCCCTGCCATTGTTAAGCTTCTCTTCTTGTCAGAAAGAAGACATTTTACAAAAAACATCAACAGAATGTCAGTGGGATTTCTGCAGAGTGTTCTGTGGTTTGAAGCTTCTTCTTACTCGTAGGTGCCAGATTTCCAGACAAAAGATGTGGTAGTCTGTCTCAAAGAGAGCTTGTTGCTATGCAGAAGATACTACCTCTGTTTACTTGGTTAAAACGTGTAAAACCTCTGTCTAGCCTAAGAATATGGGACCGAGAGTAACTGTTAAGTTCCCACCCACTGACATGGAACCACCTCACTGAGTATAAAGTCTAAAGAATTTCCAGACTCAGGTCCAGAGATTTTTAGGCTTAGCCCCTTTGGATCACAGCAGATGAAATAAACCTGCTTCCTGAAAATTCCTCAGTGTCCAGCCTCATCTGTCCTACATCAATATTCTGTGTCATGAATCTATCACATACTGAATTGATTACTGTAGCTTTGAAATGAGATCAGAAGTCAGTAAATCGAAATCTTGAATTCTGTACTTCTTTTACATTTGTTTGTTTATCCTAGATATTTTTCCTCTTCAAATAAATTTTAAAATTAGGCCTTTAAAAATTTTTTTTATTTACAGACAGGGCTTTGCTAAGTTGCTTAGGGCTTCAGTTGCCAAGGTTGGCTTTGAACTCTAGATCTTCCTGCCTCAAACTCCAGAGCCACTGGGATTACAGGCTTGCACCACAGCTCCCAGCAAGCTCTTTATTTTTTTTAATTTGTTCTAATTAGTTATACATGACAGTAGAATGCACTTTGACACATACCTAAATGGAGCATAACTTCTCATTCTTCTGGTTGTACATGATGTAGAATCCCACTAGTCGAGTAGTCATATATGTACACAGGGTAATAATGTCCATTCATTCTACTCTCCTTCCTCCCCCCATGCCCCCTCCCCCTACCCTCTACCTCATCCAAAATAACTGTTCTTCCACGGTGCCCCCCACCTGAGTGTGAATTGGCATCTTCGTATCAGAGAAAACAATCGCCTTTGGTTTTTTATAATTAGCTTATTTCACTTAGCATATTATTATCCAGCTCCAAAATCAACCTTTTTGTTACTACAAATATGGATTTTGTGACTCTGGCAAAAATTACATTGAATTTATAGACCGATATGAAAGTAACTCACATTTTTAATCACATTGAATCTTGATCATCAAACTTGTAGATCTTCACATATATCTATGTCTTTAGTTTTTCTCAATGTTTTCTGGTGTTTAATGAGTAAGTCTTGGAAATATTTTTCAGGTTAATTTCCACGTATCTCATTCTTTAATGTTATGCACTATCATTTTACAAATGGTTGCATTCTATTCACTAAGATCTTGATAGATTTCTGCTTGCATTTTTGTTTAGGAGGGACATTTGTCTCTAGATGTCCTCTGTTTCTATACCTTTGGTTGGTGTTTGAATGAAAGTAAAGCCAGCCTCGTGGAATGAGCTGGGAAATACCCTCTAAGTTACTCTTTTCTGGAGGAATGTGTCGATCCTTGCTGTTATTTCTCCCTCCAGTGCATGGCAGTTAGTGAGGACAGCGGAGCCGGGGCTTTCTTTTCGACTGCATTATTAAACGAATGACATTCACTCTCCAGTTTCTTCTTGAGCCAGCTATGTTGGTGTGCCCTTTCAGGGGCTGTCCCTCTCCTCCTCGTTGCTGACCTGCTGTCAGGAAGCTGTCTGGAAGTCTCCCTTGTTGTTCTCCACACCTGCATAATCACGTCAGTTCCTCTCATTCCCGATTCAGCTTTGCTTTGGGTGCTCTCCTTTTCCTTCCAGTCTGAATAGATGTCCATTTTCATTCGATTCAAAATACTTTCTATTTTCTTCCCCACCCCCACCCTTCTTTCCATGAGCTACTTAATTTCCAAATATTGGGGGATTTTCCAGTATTTTTTCTGTTGCTGACCTTTAAATTATTTTCGCTGTGGACAGAGAACTTATTTTGTATGGCTTGGATCCTTTTAAACTGGGGGGATTTACTTCATGGCTCAGAACCTGGTTAACGCTGGTAAGCATGCTGTGTGGGCTTCTGAGCGCTCCCTGACACCCCATGAGTTATGATGTGCTCCTCCCTGGGGCACCAGGGACAGAAGATGTTCCACCTGGTGCAGGCTCCAGCTTCCTTTCCTCTGGGGGCTCTTTCCCCAGGCTGAGTCATCTCCTCACTTGCACGCAGTGATCGGCAGTTAGTACACAGGCGGAGCCCTCCATCGCCAGGCAGGCTCTTGCTGTTTCTCAGTCTGGACCTTGTTTCTCTAGATAGTTCCTCTCTGAAGCCTAGCTGTTCCTCTCTCCACAAGACCACCCCTTCCCCAAGTGCACCCTCTCTGCTCAGCCACCAAGCCTAGTTAGCAATGGCTGGGTCCACACCTACGTCCACCTTCCATAGCTACAAGTGCCCCTTGGTACTGTGGGCATTGGTTCCAGGCCCCCTGGCCAATGCAAACCCCTGCAGATGCTGAAGCCCTGGTAGGAACTGGTGAGGCATTTGTGTAGCCTCCACACACTTTCCCGTCACCTTACATCATCCTAGATTCTCCACATTACCTAATGCAGTGTGAATATTTGTTCTACTGTATTGTTCAGGAAATAATGAATAAGGAGGAAGTCTGTACATAGGCCGAGGTGGTTTTTATCAAATATTTTCAACCACTGGTTGGTCAAATCGATGGACCTGGAAGCCAAGGATGCGGAGGGTGGACAGTTGTTCAGGATGAAATAAATGAAGAAAATCCAACTCACAGAGAGAGATGTTATATTTAGGAAGATAAGTGATTATTTTAATCAATGTTCCAGACTATGGTAGGTATTCTTATTTGACAGCACACCCAATCCTGACAGTCATTTCACAGAGTTCGGCTACGCTGAAGGATCTGCAGCCGTATCGGAGGGACGTTCTTGCTGTGTCAACTTCTCAGCTCTGCTTGCAGATGAGCAGACCCCTCACCCAGGCCCAGGAGGCTGCAATGTGCTTTCAGTGTTGGGAAAACATGGATTCCGAGGTTCCTACAGTCTCGTGAATGTGGATCCGTCTCATTGAACAATATTAAAATTTGCAGTTGCTACTTCACTACAAACCTCACCATAAATTCTTTAAAAATGGGAGGTGGTCAGACTCACAGGAGCTCTTAAAAGTTTTCATAAAATCTAACATTCACTTGAAAGTTTTTAATTTGGGCATTGGCAATAAATGCCTTCTGTTACTTTCTTTAAACGGACAGACTCACTACCTATCTCGAGAAAATTTTTGGATGAAACTCAAGACTGAGTCACTGATGTCTGTCACTAGTGGTTGCCTTGATGTTCACAGCAGCCATCGCACGGGAGCTTCTGCAGATAGTAGAAAAGGACATACGTCAGGGCTAAAATGCAATATGGTCATGTGGACGAGCAGTTCTGTCCATGATGGGCTTAAGTCAAACAGGAGTCTTTTTAGAACCGCCTGTGCCGCAGGAATCGCAGTGACTCGCACAGTTCTTCCATGGCCTTGAGATTGTATTCAGAGCTTAGCACTTTTTATTTCCCTTTAAAAAAAATGTGAACATGGTGAAAAGTGCATATGGCATTTCATTTTGGGTATGGAAGTGGTTTTGACCTCACAAATCCCTTGAAAATGTTGAAGAAACCCTAGGAAAACCAAATGTGATTACACGGTGTCACCTCCCAGAGGCCCCTCTCCTGAGCAGGCGGACCCGGCTCCCCTTCCTGCCCTGCCCAGCATCTCTGGGTCTCCTGTCTGCTCTGGTGGGGCTGTGGGTGGGGGAGCGCCAGCAGCAGCCCTGCCTCTCTGCAGCCCAGTCCCACTCTGTGGCCTTCCCTTTAGCGCCCATGTTGGTCCATGTTCCACAGGATCCAGCTTCAGAGCTCAAGTCTTATTCTTTTTCAGAGCTCCACACTCTGTTGCCAGAAGCCAGTGAAGCCAGTCCAGGCAGAGTTTTCTCTCTCTCCATCCTGAGGCAAAAGACACAAAGGAAAGACATCCAGACAAAGGGCTTGATGCTGCTGGAATCCCCAGGCGGGACTTACCCTGGAGCTGGAAGTGTGACCCAGCTGGCAACTACCGCCACATCCCAGCCTCGTGTGCATCAGGGTCACTCCTCCGTCTGGCCAGATGGAAAGGAGGGGGGTGACTTTTCCTTGGGAAAATATAGATGTCCTTCGAAAGTTTAGTGCTGGATACAAGTAAGTTCAGCTAAAAAATATATTAGCACTCATACCTAATTTATTTAATTATTTCAAATAAATTTTATTAAAAAAATAATCATCTGCAAGCTAACGTTTTCATTACTAGGTTTTGAAACAGTGTCCCCGGTTTTTATTACCAGTTGGAAAAAACTTGACCATTCCACCAGGAACTCACTGTGCTGGCCACTGCCCGGCAGTCCTACCCCTTTCCAAGTGGTCTGTATCTGATTGAGGAAAGGAGCCTTGGGCCAAGCAATGGACCTAACACACAGGCATCTTTCTCGTGGAGACATTTTAGAGGTCGCAGAATCCAGGAGAGTTTCACTGTGATTGTGACTTTTGGTCAGATGCTGACATTCCAGGAAGCAATCCGGTTCTGTGATTCAGAGTTAGCATGTCACGAGAGTGTTACTCCAAATGTCCCAGACGAGGTCTCCCAGACCTTTAGATAATTACCTAGGGAGATCTTAAATTTTGGGAGACAAGACTAGTAAAAGTGGTCCAACAGGATGGAGCTAACGGTGCTGCTTGGGAAATCTGGACTCTCCGCTGTAGGTCACTTGGAAAATTTCAAGTGTGTTGTGAACAGCAGGCCTAATGTGAGAGCATCTTTTATTAACAGCCTTTTGAGCCAATATATAGACTATTGTGAAATTACGAAAATGCAAAACTTTTATATTATATATGCATATTTAAAAAACCTGTCTGTGCCCATTTAAAAAGAGCCGTAAGATATATTTTTAAAATTCCTTAGAGACTTCTGTTTCCCTGAAAAATTGTCTCCACAGGTGCTTCTAGGCAGTATTACAGAAGGCAGAGGGCAGCCTGCTGGGAGTAGGGAAGGAGGGTGTTTATGAATCCTGGCTGGCCCTTTACTGGCCGTCCACCATGGGCCTTTAGCGGCTTCCAGAGGCCACCATTCCTTGGCTTATGGCCCCTTCTATATTCAGAGCCAAGGATAGCAGACTGTGTTGCTCTCCTGCTTTGGATTTTCCTGATCTCCTCTGCCACATCTGTCTGACAGATGTTCTGTCCTCTGTGCTTTTACACTTTTGTGCCACCAAATTCTTCCTTTTCTTCTTCCTTTTTGTTTACATTGGAGATTTGCCCAAAGTCTCCAGCTTCTGATTCTTAGGGATCTTCAGAGAGCTCACACTTGGTGGTACTGGGGTCCAAGAGGTCGCCCCCAGAGCCCCCCCTCCTACCCACCCCCGGCAGCAACAACCTCACCAGCCGCCATCACATAGAGGGATGAGACACAGGGTCTGTTTTATAGCAGATATTGAATTAAAACCAAAAGGCCAGTTCATCAAGAGCACACCACAATCCTCAGTGTTTATGTACCTAACACCAGAGCTTCAAAATACAAGAAGCAGTCACTCATATCTTCAAGGAGAAATGGACAGATCCACAATCATCTGCCCCCTGATGGAAAAACTGATGGAACAAACAGGTAGAAATCAGGCTGCATGGAGAAGACTTAGACACCATCAATCAGCCTGGCCCAGTTGGCACTGTGGATCCCTCTGGCCAAGGAGAGCTGAATGCACATTCTTTTCAAGCACACAAGAACCTCAGGACCTTTACCAAGACAAACGATGGTTTGTGTCGTGAAATAAGTCTCAGTGAAACCAGATCAACAGATCCAAGCTGTGCAAAGAATACTCAGGGCCCATAATGGGATTGAGTAAAAAAAATCAATGACAGAAAGATCTCTGTAAAACCTCCAAATTGGGGAAATGAAACGATACCCTTGTAAATGAGTCAAGGGTCAAAGAAGAAACCAAAAGAACAATTTGAAAATATTTTGAGCCAAAAGAAGTTGAAAATGCAAGACGCCTTCGCTTGTGGGGAATGGCAAAGCAGCATATGGGCAGATTATGGTGTCGGGAAGGGTGGAGGTCTCAAATGAGTGACCCCAACTTCCACCTGAAGAAAGCAAAAAAAAAAAAAAAGAAATTCAAATTAGGTCCAAATGGTAAAAAAAGGAAGTGATCATGTGGCATGTGGAATATGATGCTCTGTAAAGTCCCTGCTGCTTGGTTCGCGCACCCTGTATAAAACTCTCCTCTTGAATGTGGGAAGGATCTCTGAGTATGACAGGATGTCACCTCAAAAATTGTCCTGCCATTTTTACGCAGCAACAGGAGTTTGTCAAGGGTGATTAGGATCTGAGCCAACCAACGGGAAGTTAATCAAGAGGAAGATCACCCTGTGTGGGCCTGGCTTTCTCAAGTGAGCCCCTACAAGATGCTGACATATTGGAAAGCTGCTCCTGTTAGCCTGGAAGAAGAAAGCAAGCGGCCATGAGCCACCAGGGAGACAGGTGTAATCCAGGAGCTGAGTGACCTGCCAATAGCCACCAGGAAAACAGGACCATGGCTGCAAGAAACTGAATTCTCTCAACCACCCGAAAGTTTAGATCTGGCCTCCGATGGGCTCCCAACCCAGAGAACACCTGGGTTCCAGCCCCGTGAGACCCTGAGCACAGAAACCCCCAGAAGGTACCTCTGTTATCTTAAGCTAGTAACTTTGAGGTAACTTGCTGTGCAGCAATAGAAAACTAATAGAGATGAAAAATGAAGAAGAAATAAATAGAAAACAACAAAAATAAGAAGGTAATAAAATCAGAAGTTAATGTGATAAAAAGGTGAAATAAATCAATCAGCTTTAATTCATTATTCATAAATAAATGGAGGAAATGCAAATTCCCATTATCTGTAGTCAGAGTGATATTATCACTTCAGATTCTACTATTAGTAAAAGAATAAGAACAGTAGCATTAAGAGAAAGTAAGGAGATATTCTGAACAAATATATGCCAGTACAGTTAAAAAATCATAGAAAATGGACAAATTCCTTGCAAACCCAATCTTTCCAAAGATGGTATTTACTCAACAAGAATACCTATGTCTGTCTATCTATCCATCTATCTACAAAAATTTAAAATGAGGTAAAAATGGGAGTTCATAACCCACTTGAATCTAATGTATGAAATATGATATGTCAAGAGCTTTGTAATGTTTTGAACAACCAATAAAAAAATTTGAACTGAAAACATTTCACAATGAAATACATAGGGACAGATGTATAATCTACCAACCATTTAAAATACTGAAGGTCTAATTTTACAGAAGTATTTCAGAAAATTGAAAAGTAAGGAGTGTTTCCAAGGTATCATATGAAGCCAGCATTCCTATGATAACAAAACAAACAAACACATTTACCCCAAGGGGAAATACAGACCAGTATCTCCTAGTTACATAGATTAAAAGTTCTAAAAAATATTCCAGAAAATTAAATTTTATCTATATAAAATGATAATACAACATAATTAAATGGGATTTATCTCAGGAATGCAAGTTCAGTTTAATATCTGAAAATCAAGTGAAATAATTCTCTGTGTTAACAAACTAAAAAATTAAAGCCACTTTATTCATTCAATATATGCAGAAAAAAGAATTTGAAAAATTCTAATATCTATTTCTGATTCACACGTTCAGCAAACTAGAAATCAAAGTGAATTGCCTCAAACTGATCAAAGGAACCTATGAAAAACCCAGAGTGAATGTCATGCATGAGGGTAAAAGACTGGATGACTTTCTCCTAAGTTGTCTGCTTACATCGTTTTATGCCACATTGCACTAGAGAGTCTAGCCAGTGCAATTGGACAAGAAAAAGAAATAAAAAGCTTTCTGTCCCTCTGTCTACCATAGCCTTGACATCATCATAAATCTGTCCCTTTCATGATACAAGGTAGATAGAAAATCGATTCTTCATACTTCCATGTGTATGAATAGCCCCAGGCAGGGGATGGCATGGGACCAGGAGCATATCTTATGTCTAGAAAGACCTTACCAGAAGCCTCTCTCAATCCACCCTCATCATTAATTGTTAATATTGGGTAATAGTCATTGGAAAAGAGAATAAGGCAGGTTTATCTCCTTATCTTAAGTCACTTATTCAAGTCACATGCCTTTTACTCAATGAGGGAAGGAGTGGGACAAATATCAGACATTAATCACAATGTTCATGTGCACTGGAAATTGTGGGCTCACCTCTGCCTTTCTGCATCTCTTCTGAGGAGCTAGACTAGAAATCTAGGGTGGATGACAATAATGAGATCATGATTTCCAGTGTGGCCATGCAGACAGTGAGGAGCCATAGACTGTTAGAGGAGTAAGAAAACTTCTTGTTATCACCTGCTGGAAGTCCAGCTGGGCAAGTGGTAAGGAAAACATAAGCTCCCGTTTGGTGGAGCTTCCTGTCTGGTTCGAGGAATGAAGGAAGCGTACATGTGGGAGGGCCTATGAGGTGGGCCTTTGTGGGTCAGCATTTGTGGGGCCATGGGATGAGTCCAAGGTGGCAGGAGTACAGCTGTGGTGACAGTAAGTGTAGACTACGTTTGAGGGCTACACAAGTCTTACCTGTCAAAGCAAAGGACATTTGTGAAAAGCCGGTGGAAAAGGAGACCGGAAGGCCACCCGTGAGACGCTGCACTGGGCCTCAGGCATCCGAATGGAGAGCTCACACTTTGTGGTGGAAATTCAGTTCCACGAAACCAGTCAACGATTCAGAGCAGGAGCGTGAAGCGCTGAAAACTGAACCTTTAGGATCTGACCCTGCAGTGAGCATCACTGCTGACAGGTAATCGAGAGGCTGGAATTGGAGGACGTGATTCATGATAGCGTTGGAAATAGAGGAACGGATGCAATAGACGTCATTAAAAGTGTCATCATCATGTCACCACAGGGCTCGACTGTTGGGTTTCAGAGGCAGGTAACTCAGGTGAGTCAGAGGGACTAGGGTTCCAGGTCTGGATTCTTAAAGGGACACTGGACTCTTCACGGTGAGTTGGGAGCAGCTGGCCTGGGGAGAACCCCGAGGAGCTTCATTATGTGTGTGCCGATTCCATTCCGCAATGGACTAATGACAGCCAAGGGTCAGAAGCTAGCTGCTCACAGACCTTGACTTCCAGCCACAGCAGGTGTCGGGGCTCCACCCGGGAGAAGCCCAGCTGCAGCCTTTAGGGACAGGCAGCAGCTTCTCTATTTTAAAAAGCATCTTGGTGACTTTGATGCATAGGATGTTGGCAGCCACAGACCAAGCGCTCATCATCTTTGGCAGGACACTTCTGCAGGGAGCGTCTGTGTGACCAATCACACTCACACGCAGAGCTCAGACTAATTCTTTTCTATTTCATGTCAAAAGTCCATTAGTAGATTCCACTGCAGCCACTTCCTCATCCCAGAGAGCACACGAGGGCCGTTTTAAGGCCTATAGTGTTTCTACAGCTTCAATGCTTTTAAAAACCACAGTATTGCAATTTACTTCTGTGCTGCAAACACCGTTATGAACAATTCAAGCTCGTTGTTTTAACTGTCTAAACAGTGTACATTGACAGTCGTCGTTACCAGATTTTTAAGGATGGACAGAAATCTATCCTCCATGGTCCCAGGGCACCACTGATTTGAGGTGAAGAGGTCTGAACCACCCAGCGCCACTGCCGGGGTTTTCCGCAGCCTGTTCCAGGTGCTGTTTCCCTATACACCCTTCTGTTCAGCCCGGCTGTTGTCTGGATGTGGAGGGAAGGCCTGTGTGTCCAAGGCTTGGACCCAGCCTGGGTTAGGGTTAGGGCTAGGGGGTTAGGGGGGATAGGGGTAGGTTAGGGTTAGGGTTAGGGAGATGGCGAAACCTTTAAGAGGTGGGACCTTGAGGTAGGAAGTGGGGCCTCTGGGATGTGCCCTGGAGGCGGGTTTTTGACCCTGGTCCCTCCTATCACTCTCACGTTCCACCGATCATGAGGTGAGCAGGTTCTCCGGCCATGTTGTACCTCCACCTACCCAGAGCTTTTGGGCAAACGGCGATGGACAGAAACCTCTGAAATCATGTGTCTTTCCTCTCATAAGTTGATTTTCTCAGGTATGGTGCCACAGTGATGAGTAGCTAACACAATTAGAAGAGAGATTTTTGCAAAGGAAAATGTGTCCATGTGAATGTTCCTGATCTCACTTTTGCCAACAGTAACTCTGTTTCTGACACAAAGAGCAATTATAACACAAAAATGGAATTCTAGTATGACTGTATCAGGGTAGGTCAGGAAAATAAACAATTCAGTCTTAAAGATCAGGAACCTGGTAGGAACAAGGGCTCTGTGCTCCCATAGGAAGACTACTTTTGAAGCGATAAGAACATCCAAGAAGCCAAAGTTTGATAATTTGATGCAACTGAGGGTATGGGAAATCTGAAATTTTGATCCGTGGGTGGCTAGGGTGTAACTGGTCACAGGTACAGGGAGTTTGGTGGTTTCTGTTTGAAAGACCCCAGCCCAACAACCTCAGGCCTAGTTGCAAAACCACCGAGGCATGTCACAAACCTATGCAGGCACCAGAGGTATTTTTCAAATAATTAGTTAGGTGTAACCGGTTGGGAAAGGACAAAGGACCAGGTCCCTAGGCATGCCTGAATGAGCAGGAACAGGAGGACCAGAGTGCAAATATGTAGCTTTTATGTGGTTCTTTTTTTAGTAACATACAGTGAAAAACAACTTTGCCTTTTAGGTAATCTATATGCTGGGTTTAAAATTAACCAATAAGAAACCTATTGTTTCCCCCGCGCGAAAACAGCCCCTTTACCCTATAAAAATCTCTGTATCCCCAAGCCCGGTGTGCCAGCTCACCAAAGCTCCGGCTGAGGTTCTGCTGGGCACCCGCAGGCGCCTGTGTCCCCCAATAAATCCCTCGTGCTTTTTGCAGCCAGTGTTTCGTGTGATTCTCCTTGGACAGGGAAACGGGGGTCTTTTCATTTGGAGGTTCCACCGAGATAAATATCAGCCCCTCCCCCATCCCGTCCGGATCCCTGCCCAAGGACTACCTGGTATCACTGGGAGGTAAGCTGGCCAGCTCATGTCGTGTCTGTCGTGTTGTCTGTTGTCACTTTTATGTCTGTAATGTTTGGAACTCTTGGCTGATACTTTGTTTCTATGCGCTGCATTTGTACGATTACGCGTAGTCGCTCTGTATTCTGGGCAGCTTGAGAAGGAGTTGACGAACTCGGACTTCTCCCCTGCCACCCTGGGAGACGTCCCAGGGATTTTTGTAGGCAACGGTGGAGCTCCCGCTCCATCTAAGCCATCTGTAGGCAACGGTGGAGCTCCCGCTCCATCTAAGCCATCTGTATCTGTAGGCAATGGTGGAACTTTCGCTCTACCAAAGCCATCTGTTTGGAAGTTGCGCAGCGCTCTTTCTCTTTGGTCTGATTTGCAGTGTTAGTGTGGTTATTATGTTATTGTTTCTGTCTCTGTATTCAATCCCTTCATCTGAAACTAACATGGGGCAATCAATTACGATCCCTTTGAGTCTCACCCTCGACCATTGGCAAGAGAACTAATCTCCCAATCTGGTGTTGTCAGACCCAATCTGAGGGGGATGCTCCCCCAATTCGCTTGTCTGAAGGGAAGGCCCCAGTCGGCTTGGGGCCAGCACCCACTTTCATTGTTTCAGTTTGAATCTGGAAAGGGAATCTATGTCTTTGTGGGTGTCTCCGTGTGTCTCTGTTAAGTGTGATGGCATTGTTTTAGTTTGACCAATGCAGAGTCCCAAATTCCAATCTGCCTTAGAGGTGTGGAGATAACTTTAGCTAGATTTTAACCTAAATTGTGAGCAAGATTAGGGAAGCAGTGTTTTCTTTTCTTCCTGTAGTTGGCCTGAGTGCACCCGCCGCAATTAAGAAATGCCTGCTGGGGATCAAAGAACTTTGATATCTCGCTTTAACTTTTCTCAAAACCCTGTCCTCATTATTAAATTAGCATTAATTGGCTTCGGGGATGGGAGCCAAACTTTCAGTCATAAATTCTGTCCCAGACTGAGATTCTACACCGAGGTAAGTGCACACACCCCATGTCTGTTTGAGGTGCATCTTTCTCTCTCTTTCTTTTTGGAGGATAAGGTGGGCACCCGTCGGCTACTTAAACGCAATTAGTGCAGCCGCCACTCTTCAAGACTCGGGTGAGAGGTTTCTCGGCCTAAGCAGCTCTCAATCACCTGTTCAGTACAGAGCAGGCATGTTGGGTTCTGCCAAAGCCGTTTCCAACTTTTCTGTCTGGGCCCGGAGAGCAATTGGCGTGAGTACACAGTGTCCCTAATCCCGATCTGCCTCGGATGCGTGGAGGTGGAGGAAAGAGTTTGGAACAACTGAGGAATTCCGGTCTGGGCTACTCTCAGACGAATTCTTAAGGTTCCTTTCTCTTGAGCCCCCTTCCGACAGCCCTCAGGGGTATCTAGGGTGATCGGTAGATGAATGGCACTGAGGGAAAGCCCCAATCACATTTGCCTCCGTATGGGCCATGCAACACTCCCAACCCCGCATCCATTCCTCCTGGATGCTTCCCTTCCTTCGCAGGTCAGAAATGTTAGCAATTCAGGTTGTAGGAGTAAGAAAGACATGAGATAATTAGTAAAATCTGCCCAGGTTCTCTAAGGTACATAGGTAACTTTCAATAGTCTGTTTTAGCCACTAATAAAAGTCATGATTAAATGGAAGTTCAAAACCTAGGAGAGATTTTTTTCCCTTATCTGGTCTGTTTTAAGGTTATTATAGATTGTTTCTTGGGGATAATCTAAGTTAAATGTGTGTCTAACAAAAATTAATTTTTTTATTGTAACAATCTGGTATCTGAATGGGTTTCTAAAGTATTGCACTATCTTGCAGTTAAAAGTTAGGGTTAGGTAATTGTTTAGTTTGTGATTTCAGATAATTCATGCCAGAGAACTTAAATACTTAGAATAGAAAATTAAAAAAACTCTACTTCCAAGCTGGCAAGTGACTCCCAATCATTCAGTTTTATTTTTTATCAGTTTTTAAATTGGGTAGCCTAAGGAGATTTCACTAGGTATACAGTGCATTGATTTAGGTAAAGATAGTAAATTATGATTTGGTATCTGTTTCTCTCTGTGTAAAATTTTAAAAAAAGTGTTAAATTAAAACGTTGGTCTGGCTTATTGGAATGACATTAATTAGCAACAGTCTTGGGAATTTTCAAAGCTTAATTTTGATATACATGGTGGTGTGTGGTTCTCTTTTAAAATTTTTCAGGCGATTTAATGTAACCTAATATTACTTTAAAAACTTCAGAACAAAGAAAGTAGCTTAATGATCCTAAAGAAACTCCTTCTGATGGTGTCTTTTATATTATCAAGAAAGATCCTATTTTCAGTTTTGTGTGAGCAAATTTTTCTAATGTAAAAAGATAAATTGTGACTTATGGTTAAAATACCTTAGGCATAAAGTTTCTGCTCAGAATTCCGGTTTTCCAGTTCCTTCCAGACCTCAGCCAGGGTTTAAGCTGATATGCAAACAGAAGCAGCTTGGAGCTCAGGCCCAAGGAAAAAAAAAAGGGGTAAAAGTGTCTTTTTATGGGAACTCAAACCAGATTAAACCAAAGAGTAAATTGTATGGCATTTACTAATTACTGGCCGGTCAATTTTTCTAGGACTTTTGCCTTTTCTTAGATTCTATATTTTTTTTGAGCTCATGATTTTGTTCCTACAGACAAGTTAATGTTTTTCTGATAAGTTCTATTTTTGATCAACTGGAGTTTTTTGAAACATTGCAATGGAGATTTCATCTGCGAAAAGCTACAAGGCCTTCACTATTATGTGTGCACACTCTTGTTATGTGTTGTATGTCGGTATGTCTGTATGTGTGTATGTCCATATATCCTGCAGTGATATGACAAATTGACAAATGAGGAGCGCTCATAAAAAAAAAAAATTTAAAAATGAATCCAAATATCTTTGATTCACGTGATTCAAATGGTTCAATTTAAATTGGGTAAACAGATGAAAGTAAAGATGTCTTTAAAATTAAGCTTATAAGTTTTTCTAGATGTTCAAAAAGGTTCTAATAAAATGTTGATGTCTATGAAATAATCTGCTTAAATTTAAAATTTACAAGTATTGTTTCAAAATGTGAACAAAAGGAGGATAACAGATGGAAAAAAAAACTGAAAAACTGAAAGGTTCTAAAAATTGTGTTTCTAGATAGGAAAGTCTATGTGACTAAGTAATCAAAAAGGTTTAAGTGAAAAAAAATAAAGGAGGTTTATGTAAATTTAAGTTACACAACTATGGTTAAACAACAACTGTTATTTTTCAATACTTTTCTTGTACTCTTTTGCTCTGCATAATAAAGTTCCTTCAAATCCGATTGCAGAAAGTCTCAAATTAAACTTCCAACCAGCTTCTGCTTAGGCACTACCAGCCTCTGATGACCGATGAACCCCCAACATCTTCAAGAGAACAGTTCACTCAGTGCTGAAGCTCACTACCAGGCATGAACTTCTGCCAGAAATTGATTTTTGCTCTAATTTTTATCTTTATTCTGTTTTTTATTCGCTCTGATCTTCTTCAGGTGCTGGTGATGATATCTGAAAGAACTTGCCAATAGACAGGTTGCCTGCCATTTATCTAAGCCCTGCCATATCCCCCTTAGTCATTTCTTTAAAAGCCAAACATGGTTAACATAAAATCATCAACGTAATTATGGTAAATTTAATGTGTTCATGTCTTCCAGGTACGCAAGTTTGTGAGGTAAAAGCTTTATTATTTGTGTTCTATAACTAGACTTGATATCAGTAAAATATGTAAAGTTCTATGTTACTTTTTACACTGAGATACAGTTTAAATGTATTTTTAAGTTAATGAGAGCTTAATCTATGTAAAGGTTTTATTGCAAAACACAAAAGTACTTTGCTACTTCTCTACAAAAAGTTAAAAGCTTTCAGCCTTTCTTTAATTCATGTTTTAGATGTGATACTATGTTGTGTTAGCTAATGTTCATGTAAATTTGAGCAACAATTTATGTAGGCTTTATAAAATGATGTCTAAAAAGCAGAGATTAGCTTCAGAACTATAGTATTTAAGATTTATAAAGAGCCCCACCTTACTTGAGATAAGGCTCTATGTCCCATCTCATAAGTGACTATGAAAGAAGTAGGCCAGATTTCAGTGCATTTAAGGTTGTGTCCAAAAGTTGGTTTTTGTCACGATTGCCAGGATCTCAAACAGGGGATTATAATGTATAACTCTGCCAGAATTCAGGGTAGCTATTACATAAACTAAATATGTTTTTATCCTAGTTAGTTTTGTTTTGTAGTTTGCTTTTAGATGGTCTAAGGATTGCCTGTTAATGTTTTAAAGAGGTACTGCTTTAAGAACTCACAACTTGGGTTAATTTAAGATAATGAGTTAGCACCTACAGGAAAGAGATAAACATTAAGGCCCAGTACTCTTAATACAAGGCTGTTAAAGTTTATTTGCTGGATGTTTAAGATTAAGTTTTAAAATTAAAGTTAAATTAAAAAGGGCCAAGAAAACCAATATTTGGCTCTTGCCCTCTGAGTCAGTCTGAATCAAGGGATAGGGGACTTCTTTAAAGAGCTCTGCAACTCTAGGCCACATAACCTCCTGATCAGGGAGATTAATGAGACCAGTGGAGGACAGAAAGCCGATCAGTGCATTTGCTGTGAAGAGGAGGGTCATCAGAAAAGGGAGACATCCCTGATGCTTCCGAGGGAAGCCACGTGGTCAAGCAAGGCCTGGACCCATCCCAGCGCAAATGGCACTAGCAGAACTGAGAAGCTGCTGTGAAGTTCCCGAGGACTCCCAGAGAAATTCAGCTGACTCTTATAGAAACAGAAGTCAGTTTGACTTGCTTCATCTTAAACACTTAGCAAAGACAGTCAAAGCCAAAACATAGCTGTTCCTGGACATCTTAAATAATAATAATAGTTAAATGTAGCCTCCAACAATAAGTAAACTGGAGGCTGCAAAAGAGATTCTTAGGTAGGAATGCCTGATAACTATCAAAAGGAACAGCCAGAATAGTTTTTAGTTTAAGGCCCACAGATATTTCTGACCTACACAGGTAGGCTTGGTGTTTGCTAGTATGGTTATCCAGCCCTAAGTAACAGAATTAGATTTCTCTATTAGACACAGGTCATACTAGTAAAAGGATTTTGCAAGATCAGATAATATTAAATTATTAAACTGTGTCCTAAGGGGACGGACATCTGTAACCCTAAAAGTTAAATGATATGTTTACAATCCTGGTAACTGGAGGGAACTTATGTACAGTGACACGTTCCAGGTGCTGCAACACTTATTCAGTACTCATGGTTTTTGTTTCTCTCATAGAGGTACCCATCCTCAGATGACAACCTGTTTTTCCCCAACCAGACCTCAAATGGAACTGAAAAGGGAACTCATGTCCCCCCATGTCGTCGTTCCCCCTGTCATCGAGCCCCCTCATGTTCGACACCCCTTTTCAGCCTGAAGCAGCCAGAACGAGCCATCGCCCCTTTTCACTCCTTCTCCTTACGGCAATAAAGTTTCTAAAATTAGGGTAAACAAAGCCAGAATAGATAAGTAAATCAGGTCAGGTTGGATCTAGGAGGCCAATTTTAAGTAAGTTTGGAAAGTTAAAGACTGTCCCCTGAGGATTACTGTTTACCAAGATGTAGAGTCTGCCCAAATAGGCCCACAACTGAGGGAACCATGATTGGTTCCCAAGTTTCCAGACAAAGGGGGGAATGAAAGACCCCAGCCCAACAACCTCAGGCCTAGTTGCAAAACCACCGAGGCATGTCACAAACCTATGCAGGCACCAGAGGTATTTTTCAAATAATTAGTTAGGTGTAACCGGTTGGGAAAGGACAAAGGACCAGGTCCCTAGGCATGCCTGAATGAGCAGGAACAGGAGGACCAGAGTGCAAATATGTAGCTTTTATGTGGTTCTTTTTTTAGTAACATACAGTGAAAAACAACTTTGCCTTTTAGGTAATCTATATGCTGGGTTTAAAATTAACCAATAAGAAACCTATTGTTTCCCCCGCGCGAAAACAGCCCCTTTACCCTATAAAAATCTCTGTATCCCCAAGCCCGGTGTGCCAGCTCACCAAAGCTCCGGCTGAGGTTCTGCTGGGCACCCGCAGGCGCCTGTGTCCCCCAATAAATCCCTCGTGCTTTTTGCAGCCAGTGTTTCGTGTGATTCTCCTTGGACAGGGAAACGGGGGTCTTTTCATGTTTATATCAAACTATCCAGACCCCAACCCTGAAATGGCTGTTGGCTTGTGCTCCATTGGTGTAAACAGATACACAAGCTGGGGCTGGCTGTGCTGCAGATCATGGTGGGGTGGATGAACAAGGAGTCCCATCGTGGGAATTGTGTGGTGGATTTTGTTTGAATAGAGAAGGAAAGTAGCTGGCTGGGGTGTGTCTCAGGGGCAGAGGCCTCGCCTGGCCTCAGCAAGCCCCTAGATTCAGTCCCCAGTACCACACATGTCCCTAAAGAGATAAAGAGCAGACTACCAACTGGGACCGGGGGTGCACTAAGCGTGTGCCCTGTAACTGAGCTACACACAGAGCCCCAGGATATAGTTGGTAATTTGACAATAATAAAGTAAAAAACTGTGAAATTATGCAGTCTTTTCTGGAGTGCCCTCTACTTACACAGGGATGGCAGAAGGTGGGGACTGTGTTCTGTGGTGACTGCGGGTGTGTGGGGAGAATTTGAAGTGGTGGTCCAAGGAAACGTGGGCCTGGCGTGCCAGGCTGAAGCCTGGTATCAAAGTGGATGCTTTGCTGTTTCTGGGTAAATCGATTATTAATAATTCAAAACAGCATTGATTATGGGCTGTATCTGCTGCATGCACACGTCTGACAGGAGGGTGCTTCTGATGCACCAAGGGCAACTCTGTAGAGCCCACTCCCCTCTGCCTCGGCATCTCCTTTCCCCTTATAATTTCTACGTATTGCCCTCAGCAGATGATGGGGGCAGAGAGCCCTTGTGGCTCCTAAGTGGCACAAGCTAAATTAGAAGTGAGTTCTGAGGTCAGGAGAACTGCAGCCCTGTGGCTTCTTGTGTCCCCTTCAGATGATCCTTCCTACATTAGTCCTGTGTGGTGACATGCCAAAGGCCAGCTCACCTGGACCAACGCACCCCACTCACCTCAGCTGCTGGAGGCACACACATTCCTTAGCAGGAAGGCAGGGACCGACTCCCGCCTCCATTCTCAGGCTCCCCAGGCCAACGCAGCCAGACCCACACACATTCCTGAGCTCTGCGCTGGGCAGCTGGACCGAGGGCTGTGACTCCAACATTTGGCAGTCATGTGATAGCCCTTCGACTAAGTCACCCTGTGATCCCCAAACTGGATCCCTGGCTCCAAAAGAAAATGCCCATGTTAAGATAGGAATTCAGGAGAAGTGTTTTTCTAAATCCACGAAATATGGGATCAGGCTTCCACACCTCCCACAGGATTAGAAAGCAAATGTACGTCAGTGGGGAGACTGCGCCAAGGCACAGTGAAGCCCACCATTTGTATAATAAATATGTGCAATTTTTGTTAAAAAAAAGGCCCCATTCAATTTTATGCAGCTTTATATCGGGGAACGCTGTAAAGCCTACTGACATAATCCCAATGGCAGAAGGTTAAAGATCACAAAACCCCCTTGATGAGGTCCTGGCTCTGTGAGCTTAAGCGTGATTCTGCTGTCCCTCAGATAGCAATATCTACTGTCCCCACCGGATTCCCTAGGGGACAGGACACCAGCAGAAATAGGGCCGTTACCTTCTCAGAGGTCATCAGGAGGTGCTGAGGGGCAGTCCTGTCATCACAGCACAGTGAGATGTGGAACTGCAGGACCTGCAGACAGGTTGACAGTTCAGATCCTGGTTCACCAGGAAAGAAGGGCAGGACTTCAGGTGAGTCCCCTCCTCTCCAACACGGAGAGGAGACCATCACATCTTCACGGCTGTCATGAGGATTGAGCAGGTTGTGCGTAAAGAACACCTACAACAGTCCTGAGCTCATCATAAATGAGATGTCAGCACTGGCTGCCACCACGTTCCAGGTGGCATGGGACAAGCTCATGGATATTTGTGTGATCCTGTAAAATCCTGGGACAGTCAGGAAGTCGGCTCCATCTTGCACAGATGAGAAGCTGGATCTCAGAGTACTGCGAAAGCCTTACAGTCATTCGGTGAGTGAGAAAGACTTGCCGGGGGTAAACCAAACCCATGGGAATACCCCGTCTCTGCAGAGATTCCACACACCTTCCAGCCAAGAGGCACCCTATGACCAGGTCCCAATTCTTATGTCAGTGCCCCTGAGGGGACACTTGGCACATTTTGCTATAATTCACGTCAAGGGATTGATTACAAAATCTTGCTCCCTCTAATCCCTTTTTGAGTTCATCAATCTAGGAGTACATTTTAGAAGTAGCATTTGTCTGGTCCACCTTCACACACCCTTAGGAAACTTCCAGCCCCATAAAATTCATTTGAGTGTGTCTAGCAGTCCTGAGAGTATATGATGTGACCTCACTCACAATGTCTCCTGTCACTTGATGAGTGACCTGTGTTCTGCAGAAGGTGCCACCTGTGGCTTCCATGGCCCTCGTCCCCATTTGTACGGCCTCAGCAGAGGCTGGGTGGCCCTGCTGCTCAGGCTGCTGGACCGTCTCCCCACCTGCCCTTTGCCCAGTGCAGGGCATGACCTGAACCTGGCTCAGACTGGGACCTGCTTCAAATGCAGGAAATCCAGAATGTCATTCCTTCTCAGTCAACGCATCAATTCTTCATTAGCCATAAAATGTTCATGTACAGCCTTCAAAAATGGGAAATCCAGGGGTCTCAGGCAAATGCAAAATGAGCATGCGTCATCAAAGGTTTTATTTCTCATTAATGAAAGAGGGAGTCAGTGAGATGCCATGAACCATCTGAAAAGCACTTGAGAAGCCACAGCATTTATAGGAGGATAGGGGTCCTTCTTAGACACAAAACTGATTAATGCCTCGAAGGGCCACCAAGGGACAATTACTCCAATAAAGCACAGAATCTCTCCTGTCAACCAGGACAGAAAAGGTAAAAAAAAAAAAAAAAAGAAAAGAAAAGAAAAAACTTTATCTTACCTCTTAAGAATTCTAAGATAAATTTATCATCTCAGTAGAGAAAAAGCCAAGTTCATGTTTGTAGGGCACGTCACATCAGAGAAATAGAAACCTATGATAGAGAAAAGGGAACCTGACTTGCAGACTGATGCTCACTTCCTGGTCTTGAGGCCACACATGGCTAAGATAGCGCCTAGCGATCAGCCAGAAGGTGTTACCGTGGGTTGTGACGAAAAATCGGACCACCTCTAGGAGAGGCTCAGAACCCTTCCACCCTCGTGGACAGCTCATGTCTCCCATGGCGGCCTGTAGAATGGGTGTACATGTGAACTCTCCCCATGCTGCTGACCTTTATCCTGATTGGCTCCTGTACATTATATTAGCTGTGTGTACTTCCTCAAAGAACTGACTGGTCTCCCTGAAGCATCTGATTGTCCTCCTGCGAGGGAGTGCTGGGTTCGGGCGGTCAGTTGGCCCTCTCCTTTCTTGGCTCGTCCTAGTCGGGGCATGCTCTCCCCATCTCTCCCGCAGGTCAGGAGGGAATGAGGACTAAAAACCCTGACACATGTTTTAATATAAAAATATTTGGCAGTAAGTTTCACAAGAATATTCCCTTTCCTACAAATAAATGCATCAAAAATGGCACTGTGGCTATGGCTCAGTGGTAGAGCACCTGCCTGGCATGTGTAAGGCCTTGGGTTCAATTATCAGCACTGCATATAAATAAATCAAAGGTCCATCAACAAATTAAAAATACATTTTAAAAAGTTACATCTTTTTTTTAAAAAAAATGAGCAAATTTTTTTACAAAATTGTGATGTGTTTGATTGAATCATTGAGACTTGACTTGAAGCACAAGAAAATTGTCCTTCTGCAAATCATTTACAACTGTCTATATCCACTCCGATCTCATTTTTCTAAACAAAATTTTATGTTCTGAAAAGCCAAGCAAGGCTCAGCTACTCTACTTCTCGATAACCTGAGAAACAAGAGGAGGTTCACATCCTGATGGAGACTAAGCTGAGGTTCAGACTATAGATGGAGGCCATGCTGAGGTTCAGGCCATAGATGGAGGCCATTCTGGCCACAGACGGAGGCCACACTGAGGTTCAAGCTACAGACGGAGGGTACACTGAGGTTCAGGCCAAAGACAGAGGCCATGCTGAGGTTCACTTTGGGGACTGAGGCCACACTGAAGCAGCCTCACTTGACTCTGGTAAGCCTGCCTGGGGTCCTGTGAGCCTCTGAGAGCTGAAGGGTAGGTTTTCAAAGAGCAGCATTAGACTTGGGTGCAAAGGTAAGAATGTATGGGCAGGATGTAGCTCAGTTGGTAGAGCACCCACCTCGTATGCACAAGGCTCCAGGTTCGATCCCCACCACCACCAATGTATATGTCATAGTGGCACACCAAAATGTGACCTCAGTGAAGAGGGAACCTGTGTGCATGACGAACACTGAAAGAACATGCTAGAACCATGCTGTTTACAAAAGGATAAGAACGCTTAGCTAGAAAATAATCATAATTAGTAATTGTGAAGCTCTCTGTTCTATTGGTAGAAACTATCTATTGGCAGAAACTATCCATAGTTGTACAAGTTCACATGGACTTTGGCGAAGCCCCGGGCATTTAACAGCTGTAGGATTCTGCACTGTGGACATCACGGGAGTCAGCCCTGGGAGACCTCGGGGGAGGATTGAAAGTTCACACACTTGGTTTTTAAAAACATTTTTTTCTAGCTTGAACGAATTTTCTGATTGTATCAGGGACATGAGAGAACCACAGCTTAGTGAGAATTCATTGAGCTTTATGAAGACAGGAGGACCTGGAGTTTTGTACAGCCCTGTGCAAGCATTGAGTAGTCTCAGGTCCTGGGGAACCGATTGTGAGGCACTTAAGTTCTCGTCCCCCCACCCAGAATCCTTTCTTCTCTTGCTCTGCCTGGATCTCCATGTTGGCATGGTCTCCATTCCCACACCATGCATGGCTTCCAGGAACCAGCAGCAATCACACATGCATGCACGCACACACACTCATGCACGCACACACACTCATGCACACACACATGAGAGTATAGACACACACACATGCATACACACATGTGCACACATACACACACACACACATGCACACACCCACCCTATTTCCATCCTATTGATTCTGGAAAACACAGAGATAGGTATATAATGACAGCAAATGCTTAAACACAATCCCAAGAATTTTAAAATTTAAAGATCAGAAAAGTGTCAAGAAAGCAGCTGTAAAAGTGGCTTCACTTAATCCGGGGATGGCACTGCAAGGTCTTGCAGTCCTGGGGTCCACCCGCTGTTGGTGGTTGTCCTGTTTCTGTCTCGGTCCCCTCCCCCTTCCTCTGCAGTTTTCTACAGGGCTGAGAACCTTGGTGGCCAAAGCCCCTGACACAACGCTCACCCACAGAAGCCACTGTACTTATAAGTGGTTTTTAAAAATATAAATAAGTAGACAAACAGGCAAATGAATAAGCAAATGCTTTTCCAAAGTCAATGCAGTGAAATTAAATATTGTATTGAAAGAAAAACAAAAAATTGAATTTCAGGCTCCTAAATGACAGGAAAAGGTTAAAAATGGCAGATGGCTGTTCTTCAGAATGCCTGTTGAGGTTACTCATCTAACAACTTGAATTCATATTCTTGTTCTTTTCAAGTCATATTATAATAGGCATATATACTTACGTTGTCCAATGCCTAGATTTTGAAATCCACTGTAAAAAGCTTCATGAGTCTCAACTTAGATGGACTTTTTTTGTCCTTCTAAGTGTGTGGGGTTCCGTGTTGTTTCTAGTTCTAAAAGAAAATTGGCAGCAACTGGCTACATGTAGCTGTCAAAATTAAAATGATGAGATTCTGATATGAAATGTTTCATGTACTTCATAAGCACAAGGTTTTATTTGTAGAATAATACTAAAACAACTATGTTCTACCGTTTAAATACAGAAGCTGCTCATGTGTTGAGATATATGAGGAAAAAAATCACAGAAAGAAATCAAAAAGTAACGTCTATTTTAAAATAGAAGAATTTAAAGAAAACAGGCTTTCACAGTTCACCCCACCATCAAGGAGACAAGACTCATCTTAAATGTTGGGTACATCACACGTCCTTCTTTCAGGAAGGAAAGGGCACCGAGTCTCATTGCTCTACCATAAAACATCAGGCTCCATGTGACCAGGGACCGTGGAGGCTCAGGTCAAGGCCCGCATCTTGATGCAGATATACCTGAGGCTGACTTGGCTGCAACCTCAGGAGATTTTCCAATTACTCTAATGTCTTTCTAAGCAAAACCTAGTTTTTAGTTTTTAGGGAAAACTAACTCTAAAATGATTCCACAGCCTAATCCTGATACAAAGTCATTTTAATACACAATTAGAACAAACAATTCTACCCTAAAAATGTTTAGTGGGGCTGAATGTTGTCACAAATCACCTCAGTGAAGGTGAAGAAGAGCAGAGCCCCTGGGGTCTCTCCTCCCTGGACACGGGCAGGCTCCTCCAGGGCCTGGCTCCCTGTCCACACCCTTTCATCCCACCCAGCAGTGCCTCAAGGGGCTTAGGGACAGGATGAGCACTAGGTACTGAGACAACTGGAGGGGACCAATGGCGTATGTCCTGTGGTCCAGGTAATGGCTTCCATGTCCCTCCCACATCTGTGACCCGTCTAACAGTGAAGAACAAGAAGCAGGACGGTCAGGCACCTGCTTGGAGGTCAGTGGGTGGGACCTGGCACAGGGACAGCTTGCCTGGAGCGACTCGTGGGCCCCCGGGTCCATCTCCACCTGGGCGGCACTGAGGCCCACCTGTGGCCAGAGGTGTCCTCTGCACAGCTTTGGGCAGCAGGGCTGGAGGTTCTGAGAACCCTGATCTGTCTGCCCTGGTCAAGGGCTTCCCACTGGCCTGTTCCTCGGATGGTGTGTGCTCTCCTGCCTGTGGTCAGGGACTGGAGACTCCCTCAGACAGAGTGGAGCTTCTGCCAAGTTCCTGGGAGAGGCCAGGAGGGTCTCCCAGGGCCCAGACACGGCCAGCATGACTCACCGGGCGCGTCTGCCTCTAGATCCACCCCGGGTTCCCAACACCTCGTCCTGCTCTTTCCTCCCGCCCCGCCCTCCTGCTCTGGCTCCACAGGGTGGTCCCAGTTCTGCTGGGATGTCCATGTTTTCCTAATGTGGGTTAAGTTCATATTAATTTTTTAAATCATAAGATAGTAATTTACTGTTTGTGGCTTGAGGCATCAAATAACTTTATTAAAGGAAAAATAATTTTGGACTCTTCTTTATCATCAACTAAGATACTAAGTTGATTTCAATTCTGGCAAATTCTATGACCTTATTATGAAGTGGGCACCCCCTTTCTCCACAGAAAAGCCCTCTTCACCATGGCTGATTTTGGGACTGTCAGCAAAAGAGTCCATTGTAGATAAACTTCCTATTTTCATGTCGCCCTATTCTACTTGGCCACTGGCCGAGAAGATACCTGCACTCCAGGTGCTGGACACCCCTTACTAGTTTTCACAAACGTATCCAGTATAGTACTTTGAAGAAATGTGCCACACGGCTTCATGGGGTCTGTGGGCAACCCCTGTGTGTGTTAAGGTCACTCAAACTGACAGCCCCATGGGGTGGATGAGCCGTTTTCTACGTGACGATGGCCCCAGTTACCCTGAACACTTGCAGAGTCTTGCAATCAGCGTGGTTTTCCTCTGGGTGAGCGAGGAGATCAGTGAAGTCACTGCCAAGCTTCACGCTCACGGTCTTCGTTCCTCTAACGGACCCCATAATTTTACTTGCAGGTTGTATCCAATTGAAATACGTGAAGCGTGATCTCAAAAAATTGTCCCTACAGTATTCGTGTCATCCATATCATTTAATAGAGAAGGTACATTTCTGAAAACAGACCTTGAGTCTAAGCAGACAGCATTTGGTTCCGTCACAAAACTTCCGATGACAACGTTGAACTAAACGGGCGTCCCTGCAGCCGTGAGTGACCATTTTAGCCCCCACGTTGCATGTCTGTCTTCTGAGGCAGCATTTCCACAGCTTCCTTAAACCTTAGTGCACAAACTGTCTGCGAAAGCTGTGCCATGGTCCCCTCCTGGGGTCGCCTCAGGGGCTCGCCAAGTCCTGCAGTGGATGAAGCTGATCCGCTTCATTTCTCAGACTCAGGGCTGATGGGTCTTGGAGCATCCAAGGGCCCAGAGCCTCGCCCCAGGCCTTATGCCGTCCTCACAGGAGAACTCCCCTGGCTGTGGTCCCACCCTCCAGGGTGACTGAGCCGGTCACACCCTCCCACAGGACAGGCCCCTCCCTACTGCCACATCTCTGCTCCGGTGCAGTGGTCCTGAGGTCCTGTGTAGTGTGCAGTGCTCCACCCCAGCAGTGGGTCCTGTGAAGTTCTGTTTCTCCTGTCCAACGGCAGGGCTGGGTGTGGTCACCCCTGGGCTTCAGGTGGGGAATCCGTCCTCCTCAGGGGTGGGTAGGAGCCGCCAGGGCATGTGGTCTCCCAACCTTCAGAAGACAGGGCCCTTTCTCCCCGTTGGAACTGGACTCTGGTGCGCACACCACACACACAACTGGGAAAGGCTCCTCTCTTACCCAACAAAGACTCCGGCTAAAGAACCAGCTATGTCAGATTTTCTGGGAAATACTCACTAAATCAAGAGCAGAGAAGAGCCAAAAGGGCAGAAGCTTTCATGGGGGTTGGGGAGGGAGGGGGGAGCTACATGCAGTGAACTCTCTTCCCAGATGGTCTGATGCACAATGTGTGACCATCAACTCTCTTACCATCATGAACGGTCTGATGCAGAATGGACGATCGTCAAGCAGCTGACAACATACCATCTGAGTAGACTGGAAATTTTACTTTGGTTTAGCACCATTAAATTTTCCACTGGGGAGTGGTCATGAACAGCCAAAAGGAGTTCAGAAGGGAAGATGAAAAATTAACCACTCACTGAAAAAGTGGTAGGTTTCAGGCAAGGGAGGATCCAGGAGAAGGAGCATCAGGCCAGGTGGCGCACAGTCCCTGTGTGGTAGCTAAGAGGCCAAGGCTCCTGCTTTGAGCTGTTGTTTTTGGGGAACGGAGGGACATTTCACACAGAGCAGAGACCTTAGTAGGAAGGAATATGAAGTAAATTGGGAGCAGTAGCTATACCAGAACTTGGCACAGCATCAAATAACCAGCAGAGGTGTTGAATTTTACACAGAAAACACTGGAGGGACCAGGGGTGGCTGAGTTCAGAAATGGTGCTCACGAAGACCAGAAGGCTCTGATTCTCTGAGACCAGAAAGCTGACATTGAACAGGATACAGTATGACTACTGGACTTCGGAGCTCAGAGGAACATGGGGTTCCCACGGGGCCATTCAGAAAGTCAGCAATTATGTTGAAATGGTATGGACTCCAACAGAGCGATCACCGAAAATCTCCACACACTTGGAGGTTAGTGACAACCTTCCCCCAAATCCATGGGTCAAAGAGGAAGTCTCAAGGGGAAGTAGAAAATACTTGAACTGAATAAAACGGAAAATTTCCAAAACTTATGGGACTTAGGTAAAGCAGTGCCTGGGGAAGATTATGGCACTTGACAGTTTCAGGAGAAAAGAAAGATTTCAAACTCACATCTTAAACTTCTGCATCAAGAAGCCAGAAGAAGAAGAAGAGAGAAAACACTCCAAAACTCACAGAAAAAAAGGAATCATCTCAATGTTATAATAATACAAATAAGATCATGAATGAATTTGAAAACAGAAAAACAGAAAAAAAATCCTTGATTCTTGAAAGATTAATAAAGTTGATAAGCTTCTGGTCAGAGTCACAAATAAAGAAAGAAATGGAACAAACGACTACTATCAAGAAGTGAAGAGGGAATATCAGGAGAAACTCACAGGCATAAGAACCGGGGTACTGGCTGGGGTATGGCTCCGTACTGGAGTGCTGGCCTAGCAGGTGCGAGGTCCTGGGTTAGATCCCCAGCACTGCCCCCCCCAAAATATATTAACTGATATGGTTTAGATATTGGGTGTCCCCCAAATGCCCATGTGTGAGACAATGAAAGAAATTTTAGAGGTGAACTGAGAGCCTCAACCTAATCAATGAGCTAATCCACTTGAATGGATTAACCTGGTGGTAGCTCTAGGCAGGTAGGGTGTGGCTGAGGAGGTGGGTCCCTGCAGCTGTGCCTTTGAGGTGTCTATTTGGTCCCTGCTGAGTGGAGCACTCTCTCTGGTTCCTGTGCCATGTCCTTAGACACTTTCCTCTGTCCACACACTTCTGCCATGATGCTGCCTCCCTTGGGCCCAGAAAAATGGAGCTGGCCAACTGTGGAGTCAGGCCTCTGAAACTGAGTCCCTAATAAACTTTTCCTCCTCTAAAATTGTTCTTGACCCCGAGGGAGGGGGGTTGGTAAAACACTGACAGCAACTGTCTACAAGGAATTTCACATCTAGGGGAAAGGAGCCATTTCTGAGAAGGTAGAAAAAGTAAACAATGAACACAGTAAAGTTCGCCCAGGATGAAATAGACAACCTGACTAGTCTTGTACCTGCCAATCAAGTTTGCAGCCAAAAATCCTTAGGAAAAACAAAACTCTAGATGGAAATCATTGCAGGAGTACCAAGCATTTAAAGAGAAAATCCTGTCACAATTGCTTTAAAAAGAAAAGAGAAAGGAACATTTTATTCAGTTAAAATGATTTCTGTAGTTTTCATTCAGCAGGTTACTCATTCCCTTGGTTTGAATCTCTGTACCTTCTTCTATCCCGATGACTCGTAAATTTGTTTTTTTTATGTTATCCCATAACTCTTGGATGTTTTTCTCGTGATTTTTTACCAGCCTTTCTGAGTTGGCTAGACTCTTTTCAAGATGATATATTTTGTCTTCAGTATCTGACGTTCTGGCTTCTACTTGCTCAAGAGTTAATAACAAGAATCAACAAATGGGACTTACTTAAACTAAAAAGTTTTTTCTCAGCAAGAGAAACAATAAGAGAGGTAAATAGGGAGCCTACATCCTGGGAACAAATTTTTACTCCTCACACTTCAGATAGAGCCCTAATATCCAGAGTATACAAAGAACTCAAAAAATTAGACAATAAGATAGCAAATAACCCAATCAACAAATGGGCCAAGGACCTGAACAGACACTTCTCAGAGGAGGATATACAATCAATCAACAAGTACATGAAAAAATGTTCACCATCTCTAGCAGTCAGAGAAATGCAAATCAAAACCACCCTAAGATACCATCTCACTCCAGTAAGATTGGCAGCCACTATGAAGTCAAACAACAACAAGTGCTGGCGAGGATGTGGAGAAAAGGGTACTCTTGTACATTGCTGGTGGGACTGCAAATTGGTGCGGCCAATTTGGAAAGCAGTTTGGAGATTCCTGGGAAAGCTGGGAATGGAACCACCATTTGACCCTGCTATTGCCCTTCTCGGACTATTCCCTGAAGACCTTAAAAGAGCATGCTACAGGGATGCTGCCACATCGATGTTCATAGCAGCACAATTCACAATAGCTAGACTGTGGAACCAACCCAGATGCCCTTCAATAGATGAATGGATAAAAAAAATGTGGCATCTATACACAATGGAGTACTATGCAGCAATAAAAAATGACAAAATCATAGAATTTGCAGGGAAATGGATGGCACTAGAGCAGATTATGCTTAGTGAAGCTAGTCAATCCCTAAAAAACAAATACCAAATGTCTTCTTTGATATAATGAGAGCAACTATGAACAGAGCAGGGAGGAAGAGCAGGAAGAAAAGATTAACATTAAACAGAGACATGAGATGGGAGGGAAAGGGAGAGAAAAGGGAAATTGCATGGAAATGAAGGGAGACCCTCATTGCTATACAATATTACATATAAGAGGTTGTGAGGGGAATGGGAAAATTAACAAGGAGAGAAATGAATTACAATAGATGGGGTAGAGAGAGAAGATGGGAGGGGAGGGGAGGGGGGATAGTAGGGGATAGGAAAAGTAGCAGAATACAACAATTACTAATTGGGCATTATGTAAAATTGTGGATGTGTAACCGACGTGATTCTGCAATCTGCATTTGGGGTAAAATTGGGAGTTCATAACCCACTTCAATCTAATGTATGAAATATGATATGTCATGAGCTTTGTAATGTTGTGAACAACCAATAAAAAAAATAAAAAAAAGAAAATAAAAAAAAAGAAAAAAAATGATTTCTGATTTCTCTGGAGACCTCCACTTTGACACAAGTTTCCTGAAGGAGTGTCCTTTAACTATAAGTATTTGGGGAGTTTCCAGTTATCCTTGTGTTAGAGGTCATATTATTTTAACATAGCTGTTAAATTCTGGAATAGATGCTGTGAGAACACACATTGGTGTTGCGATTGTGTGTTTGTGTATTTATAAAATTAGGACTCTTTGTATCTCATAAATTTTATGTGCTCTTGAAGGGCCACCGTGAAGACTTTGAGTTTGCTCTCGGTGACTTGGTAAAGCTGAGCATTTTGATCCCGGAGTGGCACCTGTTATAAAGATCACTCATTGACCCATAGTTCTGGGGCTGGGAAGTCCAGTATCAAGGGGCCAGAACGTGACAAGGGCCTTCCTGCTCCATCCTAACAACCCACAGCAAGAACAGAATAGAAAAGCTTTAGGGAACAGAGTTCATATCAGCACATCATTAGTGGGGCTTCATTGTGTCAGAGGAACGCTGTGGCCGGTCCCCAGTCAGGTGACTTCACAGTTGTGCAAGGACAAACGGCCAACATGGTCTACCAGATGCCAGCCCGGGGCAGGTGTTAGTAGGAATTCATTCCCCACCCGAGAAAGGGATTCCATCTGACGTCAGTTTGTCAGCAACTCGTGTGTGGCAGATCAACAATTTGGGCATTGGATATTTCTAGAAATGGTTGGGCATGGTGGCACACGCCTGTAATCTCAGCGATTTGGGAGGCTGGGGCAGAAGGATCACAAGTTCAAAGCCAGCCTCAGAAAGTTAGTGAGGACCCGAGCAACTTAGCGAGACCCTGTCTCGAAATAAAAAGTAAAAAGGGCTGGGAATGTGGCTCAGAGATTAAGTCCCCTGGGTTCAATCCACAGTACTCAACCCCCAAAAAGGAACCAGGGGATACCCTGGCTAGAGAGAAGCATCTGTGAAGTTGGCCATTGAACTGGAAGGAAGAAGCTCAAACACCGGGTTGTAGCCTTAATGAAGGAGAGCTCTCTCTGAGCAAAATGGAGCCAACGGCGAAGAAGTCAGACCTTCAGAAGTTGATTTAAGGGTTTGATAAGCGTCCCAGATCTGCAGGAAGCTGGTAGACACACTCTTAATTAGCCACGTCTCTTCTGCCAAGAAAAGGGCACCAAGTCAAGCTACCATGTGACCCGTGCCAGCTCTTTACCCAGCTGCTCCCTCTTTACCAAAGCTAAAGAATTGGTGCCAATGATTATTGCAGACTCCTTGGTATCAAAATCACGGGCTTGTGCTCAAGTAAAGAATATTGGAAACAATGTTTTTGCATTTTCAACACAGAACTGCATAACTGAACTAAAAAGTCATTTCTGAAATTAGGATGTACTTCTTTTTGTTCTTTAAGGGATGGAATTTATGGACAATCAACTAACACAAAAAAAATCTAGATCTTTATTTAGGATACAGAAAGCCACTCGTAATCAAACACAGCTTCTTCCCTTTCCCTCCTCACTTTCCTCAAGAAAAATGCATGCAAACACCTCCGTCCATTTTGGCTGCCCCTAGAAAACCCCTGAGGCTGGGCAGCGTGTGTAGGGGAAGAAGTCATTTCGGTGGGTTCTGAGGCTGCCTGCCCCAGTCAAGGTGCCGGCAGGGGGGTGTTGGGAGAGGACCCACCCTTGCGGAGGATGTCTTTCTTGGTGTCTGTGTGTGGCAGCGGAGCTGGGAGGGCCACATGCTCTCTGAAGACTCTGAAGTGCACAGATCCTATTCATTAGGGTGAAGCCCTCATTACTTAATCACCCCAAGTCCCATCTTGTAGTCTATTGCAATGGCCATTAAGTGTCAAAATGAATTTTGGAGGGACTAGAATGTTCAAAGCCTCGAAGAAGCATGTGCACACACACGTACACATGTCCTCCCTATATTATGCGATACTTTCATCAAAAGTGTGAACTATTTGGTTGAACAGAGCTGTACAGCAAGAAGTTGATGCCTGTGTACTTAAAGGATGCCTCGTATATTTTTCCCTATTTTTACTCGTATAAATACAGTCCCAGATAAGCTGAGAGGAGACACCCGGGTTAGAGGGTGTCGGGGGGAGCTCCCATGGCACCCAGGTTAGAGGGCATTCCCCCCTAGTTGGGGAAACATCCCTGCCCCCTGCCAGGGATCTAAGAACAATGACTGCTGGAAAGAATCCAAATCCAAAGGGTGCTTCTCTTCTTTCAGGACGGACTGTCCCCTGCTGGGCCCTCAACACGGCTGCTGTCCTTGCCTGCGCCTGTTTCATGGCTGTCCCCGGGTGTGGAGCAGAAGGCCCCCTCACTGCTGGGAACTGGGAAGACAGCCAAGACCTGCACGTGTCTGAGTAACTCACGTAACTGATTGAAAAGCATCTGGTGAAACTTCAGATCCAATCCTGAGCATTGAGCTTAGTGAGTGGCTCACACCTTGGCTGACTTTTCCAGGAAACTTGTGCCCGGGGTCCCAGGTCCTTCATGGTAAACACATGCCCCTTCCCCGGAGAGGTCCTGGCCTCTCCGTGCACCGCCTCCAGCCCAGCCTTGGGTGGCTCTGGTGAGTCATCGGCCATTTCCACGGTGGATCAGCCTAGCGGTGCTCATGGAAATACCGTGGCCAGAATCTCATCCCAAAAGCTGGGCGGCAGACCTTTCTAATATTTGTGACTAATCATCTCCAGCTGCTGGAGCGTGAGCTTTGGAGGAGTACTCCTCACGCCCTGCAGGCGCAGGACTCATTGCTCCTAGGGGCTCCATAGAGTTGGAAGGAAAATCAAGCAGGCAGCAAGCCAACCTCCACTCAGGGGAGAAAAGTGAGGCGCAGAGGCAACGAGTCACATATCCAAGGCCAAACTTCTGGTTAGTGGTGGATGCAGGGCACACTCTGAGCTGGAGGGTGTGTGTGGTGCTGTTCTCCAAGATTTCTCTACGTCTTAAAGGGATCCTGGAGAATCGAACCTGCCCTCAGTGTGCCTTGCAAGGGAGTGTGTGGTGTGTGTGTGTGTGCATGTGTGTGTGTGTGTGCATGCGTGTGTGTGCCTGGGTGGCGTGGTTGTGTATGTGCACCTGCATGTGGTGTGTGTGCATGTGTGTGTACATGCACCTGCATGCAGTGGGTGGGCGTGTGCATGTGTGTGCGGGTGTGTGTGTGTGCTCACGTGTGTATGTGCCTGTATGTGGTAGGTGTGTGTGTGTGTGTGCACGTGTGTATGTGTGCGTGCCTGTGTGCTGTGGCTGGGCGTGAGGAAGGCTGGGGTGGAAGAGAGGAAGGAAACATGGAGAAACAAATCAAGGTAACCTTCAAAGGCTGTCTCAGCCAGTGGGCTCGTGTCCTCTCACACCATCCCCAGGAGCTGCTACAGAAGAGAACAGCACCCTGTGTTCTGGTTCTGTTGCCTGCTGTCTTCACCCACTTGTGGACAGGACACCAGGGATAGCCATTGGAGGGGAAATAAGAGGCACGGAAGACTGCAGTGCACAAGGCACAGCCCTTGGTCACTGAGCACAGCGGTGACTGGGCAGTACCACAAGGCCATCACATCCCTAGTTAATATAGACGGGAACTTAGAATGTGAGCATTGGGCTCCATGTCATAATCCTGTGGCACTAGGTGACAGTTAGCCTTGTCTCAAAACACCCTTGCAGGGGCCCAGGACACACCACTCATTAGAGCCCCATGTGTTTGGAGATGCCGGGCGTTCACTTGCTGCAGGGAGAGCCTGGGGTCTTCCCTTCATTGCACCATCTTTCCTCACAGCGACTGGACGCAGCACAGCCGAGAGACAGAGGTTACGGGAGGGACCATAGACAAGCTTGCGTTCCTTTCCCTGGCACAGAGCCACCGTGAGATGATGGCGACTGTCGGCACCTCACCATGCCTCCCCAAGTCCTCATCTGTGGGACGGGAGCAGAAAATGGTGGAATGCGAACCGTGCATTTTCTAACGCATAGTGAAAAGGATTCCTGAGACCATGGCCACCAGAATGCCCCTTTCTGGAACTGCCACTGTGGGGAACCCTCAGGAGGCCAACTGAGGCTCAGTCTGTGCCCCTGAATCTTCCCACACACCCTGCTGCAGTCGCTGACAGAGGATGGCTCCACCTCCATGGGTCAGGTGAGGACTGAGTTCCCAGGACCACACACACTGTCACACACCACACAGCGCAACCAGCACTGCACCACGGTAACGCACACACAGGTGGATGCACTGGGCACACCACACACCTCATGCCACAGACACCACACGCTGTATCTCTCTCTCTCACTCACACACACACACACACACACACACACACACACACACACATTCCACTTCCTGAGAACCCATGTAGTCACCAGCAAGGTCTGCCTTTGCACCAGGTGCATGGGACACAGAGAAGGGCTTGGACAGCATGGGAGAGGGCCACCATTCTGCTCCTGTACCCTGCTGGCCTGCGGGCAGACTGACACCAAGTGGTGGCGTCCTGCCTTTCTCACATTGGTGACATGGTCACAACCCCACGTCCCTCACCCCTTCCTGTCTCACATGGGTGACACTGTCTCCAGCCCCACGTCCCTCACCCCCTTCATTGGAGAGGGTCCTCTTCCTTCTGGGGCTTCTCCCTGGAGATCTTCAATAAGGGTCTTTCAAACCTGCTCCTTTGGAAAGTCCACTTGTTTTGCAAAATCCCTGCTTCTCAGGTCCAAGAAGGCTGCATCCTGGACAGTTTTTCAGTGTCCCCTTAGTGTTCCTGGGCCCAGTTGCTTCCCGGCTCTTGACTCCCTTTCCTCATCCAGGCAGGACGCTGGTCTCCTGGGCCAGCTCCACATCTACTTCTGGCAGTTTCCGACCATTAGCATCCTTGCCCTGGAGATGGTCCAGAGATCTTCCATGCCTCCTCTCAGGGTGACCATTGGTGAAGATGGCAGGCTGGGTGGATATAAACAGCCGCAACAGTAGCCGTGGGTGGACGTGTGGCTTCCTCCACCTTCCAGGCCAACACCCCACCCACAGTGCCGTGAGCTCCGAGGTTCTGTGAGATCCAGACCACCCACGGTCCCACTGGGCAAAGCCTGTGCCTCAGCTGAGCTCCGATGTTCCAACACAGCTGCATGGTGACCAGACCAAGGATGGGCTGCATGCACATGGGTGGTCCCGAAGGATGATGCCACCTCGTGACCACTGGCCCTCTTAGCATGAGCACACTCTGGCGTTCACACAGGGGGGGCCTTCAGATGCCACATCTCTCAGAAGGTGCTCCTCTCATTAAGCGAGGCAGGACTGGATCCCCACAGAGCACAGCACAGACACGGGACTGCAACAGGAAGGGGAGGACCGGGGCTGGGTCTCAGAGTCAGCCTGGACAAGACACAACTGACCCAGGGAAGACGTCACTTCTCGCCCAGCCTCCAGTGCTTCTAGACCCTTCCTCTGTCAGCAGTGGGGCCATGCTTCCCCGTGGGCTCCACCACCACCCAGAAGAGACCAGTCCCACTGTTTCCCCTGTAAAACTCCTGAAGGGGAGAACTTTACTAACCTCCAGTGGGTTTCTTGCCCACCCTGGAAAGCTGAATAATGGCCAGGAGTTGGGGTTACCTTACTCATATGGTAGCTTCCTCCCATAACATTCATCTGAGCAGAGATTGGAGAGGGCAAGATAGAAAGGGGAGCTCTGAGTTCCTGTTGACCTGCATTAAGTCTCCACATCTCAGCCCTTCATCTCCACATCTCAGTCCTTCATCTCCACATCTCAGCCCTTCATCTCCACATCTCAGCACCTTCATCTCCACATCTCAGCCCTTCATCTCCACATCTCAGCCCTTCATCTCCACCTCTCAGCCCTTCATCTCCACATCTCAGCACCATCATCTCCACATCTCAGAACCTTCATCTCCACATCTCAGCCCTTCATCTCCACATCTCAGAACCTTCATCTCCACACCTCAGCCCCTCATCTCCACATCTCAGAACCTTAATCTCCACATCTCAGCCCTTCATCTCCACATCTCTGCCCTTCATCTCCACCTCTCAGCCCTTCATCTCCACATCTCAGCCCTTCATCTCCACATCTCAGCACCATCATCTCCACATCTCAGAACCTTCATCTCCACATCTCAGTCCTTCATCTCCACATCTCAGCCCTTCATCTCCACCTCTCAGCCCTTCATCTCCACATCTCAGCCCTTCATCTCCACCTCTCAGCCCTTCATCTCCACATCTCAGCCCTTCATCTCCACATCTCAGAACCTTCATCTCCACACCTCAGCCCTTCATCTCCACATCTCAGCCCTTCATCTCCACATCTCAGAACCTTCATCTCCACACCTCAGTCCTTCATCTCCACATCTCAGTCCTTCATCTCCACATCTCAGTCCTTCATCTCCACATCTCAGAACCTTCATCTCCACATCTCAGCCCTTCATCTCCACACCTCAGCCCTTCATCTCCACATCTCAAACCTTCATCTCCACATCTCAGAACCTTCATCTCCACATCTCAGAACCTTCATCTCCACATCTCAGCCCTTCATCTCCACCTCTCAGCCCTTCATCTCCACACCTCAGCACCATCATCTCCACATCTCAGCACCTTCATCTCCACATCTCAGCCCTTCATCTCCACCTCTCAGCCCTTCATCTCCACACCTCAGCCCTTCATCTCCACACCTCAGCACCATCATCTCCACATCTCAGCACCTTCATCTCCACATCTCAGCCCTTCATCTCCACATCTCAGCCCTTCATCTCCACATCTCAGCCCTTCATCTCCACCTCTCAGCCCTTCATCTCCACATCTCAGCACCATCATCTCCACATCTCAGCACCTTCATCTCCACATCTAAGCCATTCATCTCCACCTCTCAGCCCTTCATCTCCACATGTCAGCCCTTCATCTCCACATCTCAGAACCTTCATCTCCAAATCTCAGCCCTTCATCTCCACATCTCAGCCCTTCATCTCCACATCTCAGCCCTTCATCTCCACATCTCAGCCCTTCATCTCCACATCTCAGCACCTTCATCTCCACATCTCAACCCTTCATCTCCACATCTCAGCCCTTCATCTCCACACCTCAGCACCATCATCTCCACACCTCAGCCCTTCATCTCCACATCTCAGCCCTTCATCTCCACATCTCAGCCCTTCATCTCCACATCTCAACCCTTCATCTCCACATCTCAGCCCTTCATCTCCACACCTCAGCACCATTATCTCCACACCTCAGCCCTTCATCTCCACATCTCAGCCCTTCATCTCCACATCTCAACCCTTCATCTCCACATCTCAACCCTTCATCTCCACATCTCAGAACCTTCATCTCCACATCTCAGCACCTTCATCTCCACACCTCAGCCCTTCATCTCCACCTCTCAGCCCTTCATCTCCACATCTCAGAACCTTCATCTCCACATCTCAGCCCTTCATCTCCACATCTCAGCCCTTCATCTCCACATCTCAGCCCTTCATCTCCACATCTCAGCCCTTCATCTCCACATCTCAGCACCTTCATCTCCACATCTCAGAACCTTCATCTCCACATCTCAGAACCTTCATCTCCACATCTCAGAACCTTCATCTCCACATCTCAGCCCTTCATCTCCACCTCTCAGAACCTTCATCTCCACATCTCAGCCCTTCATCTCCACCTCTCAGCCCTTCATCTCCACATCTCAGAACCTTCATATCCACATCTCAGCCCTTCATCTCCACCTCTCAGCCCTTCATCTCCACATCTCAGCCCTTCATCTCCACCTCTCAGCCCTTCATCTCCACATCTCAGCACCTTCATCTCCACATCTCAGCCCTTCATCTCCACATCTCAGACCTTCATCTCCACATCTCAGCCCTTCATCTCCACATCTCAGCACCTTCATCTCCACATCTCAGCCCTTCATCTCCACCTCTCAGCCCTTCATCTCCACATCTCAGCCCTTCATCTCCACCTCTCAGCCCTTCATCTCCACATCTCAGCCCTTCATCTCCACCTCTCAGCCCTTCATCTCCACATCTCAGCACCTTCATCTCCACCTCTCAGCCCTTCATCTCCACCTCTCAGCCCTTCATCTCCACATCTCAGCACCTTCATCTCCACATCTCAGCCCTTCATCTCCACATCTCAGCACCTTCATCTCCACATCTGAGTCCTTCATCTCCACCTCTCAGCCCTTCATCTCCACATCTCAGCCCTTCATCTCCACCTCTCAGCCCTTCATCTCCACCTCTCAGAACCTTCATCTCCACATCTCAGCCCTTCATCTCCACATCTCAGCACCTTCATCTCCACATCTCAGCCCTTCATCTCCACCTCTCAGAACCTTCATCTCCACATCTCAGCCCTTCATCTCCACCTCTCAGCCCTTCATCTCCACACCTCAGCCCTTCATCTCAACCTCTCAGCCCTTCATCTCCACATCTCAGCACCTTCATCTCCACATCTCAGAACCTTCATCTCCACATCTCAGAACCTTCATCTCCACATCTCAGAACCTTCATCTCCACATCTCAGCCCTTCATCTCCACCTCTCAGCCCTTCATCTCCACATCTCAGAACCTTCATCTCCACATCTCAGAACCTTCATCTCCACATCTCAGCCCTTCATCTCCACATCTCAGACCTTCATCTCCACATCTCAGCCCTTCATCTCCACCTCTCAGCCCTTCATCTCCACATCTCAGCCCTTCATCTCCACATCTCAGCCCTTCATCTCCACATCTCAGCACCTTCATCTCCACATCTCAGCCCTTCATCTCCACCTCTCAGCCCTTCATCTCCACATCTCAGAACCTTCATCTCCACATCTCAGCCCTTCATCTCCACATCTCAGCACCTTCATCTCCACATCTCAGTCCTTCATCTCCACCTCTCAGCCCTTCATCTCCACATCTCAGCCCTTCATCTCCACCTCTCAGCCCTTCATCTCCACATCTCAGCCCTTGATCTCCACCTCTCAGCCTTCATCTCCACATCTCAGAACCTTCATCTCCACATCTCAGAATCTTCATCTCCACATCTCAGCCCTTCATCTCCACCTCTCAGCCCTTCATCTCCACATCTCAGCCCTTCATCTCCACATCTCAGCACCTTCGTCTCCACATCTCAGCACCTTCATCTCCACATCTCAGCCCTTCATCTCCACCTCTCAGCCCTTCATCTCCACACCTCAGCCCTTCATCTCCACCTCTCAGCACCATCATCTCCAATCTCAGAACCTTCATCTCCACATCTCAGCCCTTCATCTGCACATCTCAGAACCTTCATCTCCACACCTCAGCCCTACATCTCTACATCTCAGAACCTTCATCTCCACATCTCAGCCCTTCATCTCCACATCTCTGCCCTTCATCTCCACCTCTCAGCCCTTCATCTCCACATCTCAGCCCTTCATCTACACATCTCAGCACCATCATCTCCACATCTCAGAACCTTCATCTCCACATCTCAGTCCTTCATCTCCACATCTCAGCCCTTCATCTCCACCTCTCAGCCCTTCATCTCCACATCTCAGCCCTTCATCTCCACCTCTCAGCCCTTCATCTCCACCTCTCAGCCCTTCATCTCCACATCTCAGAACCTTCATCTCCACACCTCAGCCCTTCATCTCCACCTCTCAGCCCTTCATCTCCACACCTCAGCCCTTCATCTCCACATCTCAGCCCTTCATCTCCACATCTCAGAACCTTCATCTCCACATCTCAGAATCTTCATCTCCACATCTCAGCCCTTCATCTCCACATCTCAGCCCTTCATCTCCACATCTCAGCACCATCATCTCCACATCTCAGCACCTTCATCTCCACATCTCAGCCCTTCATCTCCACCTCTCAGCCCTTCATCTCCACACCTCAGCCCTTCATCTCCACACCTCAGCACCATCATCTCCACATCTCAGCACCTTCATCTCCACATCTCAGCCCTTCATCTCCACATCTCAGCCCTTCATCTCCACATCTCAGCCCTTCATCTCCACCTCTCAGCCCTTCATCTCCACATCTCAGCACCATCATCTCCACATCTCAGCACCTTCATCTCCACATCTCAGCCCTTCATCTCCACCTCTCAGCCCTTCATCTCCCCATCTCAGCCCTTCATATCCACATCTCAGCCCTTCATCTCCACATCTCAGAACCTTCATCTCCACCTCTCAGCTTTTCATCTCCACATCTCAGCCCTTCATCTCCACCTCTCAGCCCTTCATCTCCACATCTCAGCACCTTCATCTCCACATCTCAACCCTTCATCTCCACATCTCAGCCCTTCATCTCCACACCTCAGCACCATCATCTCCACACCTCAGCCCTTCATCTCCACATCTCAGCCCTTCATCTCCACATCTCAGCCCTTCATCTCCACATCTCAACCCTTCATCTCCACATCTCAGCCCTTCATCTCCACACCTCAGCACCATCATCTCCACACCTCAGCCCTTCATCTCCACATCTCAGCCCTTCATCTCCACATCTCAACCCTTCATCTCCACATCTCAACCCTTCATCTCCACATCTCAGAACCTTCATCTCCACATCTCAGCACCTTCATCTCCACACCTCAGCCCTTCATCTCCACCTCTCAGCCCTTCATCTCCACATCTCAGAACCTTCATCTCCACATCTCAGCCCTTCATCTCCACATCTCATCCCTTCATCTCCACATCTCAGCCCTTCATCTCCACATCTCAGCCCTTCATCTCCACATCTCAGCACCTTCATCTCCACATCTCAGAACCTTCATCTCCACATCTCAGAACCTTCATCTCCACATCTCAGAACCTTCATCTCCACATCTCAGCCCTTCATCTCCACCTCTCAGCCCTTCATCTCCACATCTCAGCACCTTCATTTCCACATCTCAGCCCTTCATCTCCACATCTCAGCACCTTCATCTCCACATCTCAGCCCTTCATCTCCACCTCTCAGCCCTTCATCTCCACATCTCAGCCCTTCATCTCCACATCTCAGCACCTTCGTCTCCACATCTCAGCACCTTCATCTCCACATCTCAGCCCTTCATCTCCACCTCTCAGCCCTTCATCTCCACACCTCATGCCTTCATCTCCACCTCTCAGCCCTTCATCTCCACATCTCAGCCCTTCATCTCCACCTCTCAGCCCTTCATCTCCACATCTCAGAACCTTCATCTCCACATCTCAGCCCTTCATCTCCACATCTCAGCCCTTCATCTCCACATCTCAGCCCTTCATCTCCACATCTCAGCCCTTCATCTCCACATCTCAGCACCTTCATCTCCACATCTCAGAACCTTCATCTCCACATCTCAGAACCTTCATCTCCACATCTCAGAACCTTCATCTCCACATCTCAGCCCTTCATCTCCACCTCTCAGCCCTTCATCTCCACATCTCAGAACCTTCATCTCCACATCTCAGAACCTTCATCTCCACATCTCAGAACCTTCATCTCCACATCTCAGCCCTTCATCTCCACCTCTCAGAACCTTCATCTCCACATCTCAGCCCTTCATCTCCACCTCTCAGCCCTTCATCTCCACATCTCAGAACCTTCATATCCACATCTCAGCCCTTCATCTCCACCTCTCAGCCCTTCATCTCCACATCTCAGCCCTTCATCTCCACCTCTCAGCCCTTCATCTCCACATCTCAGCACCTTCATCTCCACATCTCAGCCCTTCATCTCCACATCTCAGACCTTCATCTCCACATCTCAGCCCTTCATCTCCACATCTCAGCACCTTCATCTCCACATCTCAGCCCTTCATCTCCACCTCTCAGCCCTTCATCTCCACATCTCAGCCCTTCATCTCCACCTCTCAGCCCTTCATCTCCACATCTCAGCCCTTCATCTCCACCTCTCAGCCCTTCATCTCCACATCTCAGAACCTTCATCTCCACATCTCAGCCCTTCATCTCCACATCTCAGCACCTTCATCTCCACATCTGAGTCCTTCATCTCCACCTCTCAGCCCTTCATCTCCACATCTCAGCCCTTCATCTCCACCTCTCAGCCCTTCATCTCCACCTCTCAGAACCTTCATCTCCACATCTCAGCCCTTCATCTCCACATCTCAGCCCTTCATCTCCACCTCTCAGCCCTTCATCTCCACATCTCAGCACCATCATCTCCACATCTCAGAACCTTCATCTCCACATCTAAGCCATTCATCTCCACCTCTCAGCCCTTCATCTCCACCTCTCAGCCCTTCATCTCCACATCTCAGACCTTCATCTCCACATCTCAGCCCTTCATCTCCACATCTCAGCACCTTCATCTCCACATCTCAGCCCTTCATCTCCACCTCTCAGCCCTTCATCTCCACATCTCAGCCCTTCATCTCCACCTCTCAGCCCTTCATCTCCACATCTCAGCCCTTCATCTCCACCTCTCAGCCCTTCATCTCCACATCTCAGAACCTTCATCTCCACATCTCCGCCCTTCATCTCCACATCTCAGCACCTTCATCTCCACATCTGAGTCCTTCATCTCCACCTCTCAGCCCTTCATCTCCACATCTCAGCCCTTCATCTCCACCTCTCAGCCCTTCATCTCCACCTCTCAGAACCTTCATCTCCACATCTCAGCCCTTCATCTCCACATCTCAGCACCTTCGTCTCCACATCTCAGAACCTTCATCTCCACATCTCACCCCTTCATCTCCACATCTCAGCCCTTCATCTCCACATCTCAGCCCTTCATCTCCACATCTCAGCCCTTCATCTCCACATCTCAGCCCTTCATCTCCACATCTCAGAACCTTCATCTCCACATCTCAGCCCTTCATCTCCACACCTCAGCACCATCATCTCCACACCTCAGCACCATCATCTCCACATCTCAGCCCTTCATCTCCACATCTCAGCCCTTCATCTCCACATCTCAGCCCTTCATCTCCACATCTCAGAACCTTCATCTTCACATCTCAGCCCTTCATCTCCACATCTCAGCCCTTCATCTCCACACCTCAGCACCATCATCTCCACATCTCAGCCCTTCATCTCCACCTCTCAGCCCTTCATCTCCACCTCTCAGCCCTTCATCTCCACATCTCAGCCCTTCATCTCCACATCTCAGCCCTTCATCTCCACATCTCAGCCCTTCATCTCCACATCAGCACCATAGTCTCCACATCTCAGCATTATTTGAGACAAAAAGCACCTTCACAAATTGTCCTCACTTAGACCCTTGAGAACCGCATGCCAGACCACATGGTAAAATAAGCCGCTCTTTCCACCGTCGTGCTCTGAAATTTATCTGGACTCCTGGTGATCCTGCAGAAATGGCTGCTCCCTGATCTCCTCCCAGCCGATGAGGGCAAGTGGTAACTCCCACAGTGGCTTTGAGTAGAGTGTGCTGTGAAAGGCATCGTATGAAAAGGCCACGGGCTTTCAACTATGTCCTTATTTTTAATATGGCAGAGTGAAGAAGAGAAAGTGGGTTTCATCTCAAGTTCATAACAGCCCTCTTCCCTGTGGAACCTCTTGGTGGCCGTCACCACTTCCAGTGTCATGCCAGAACCAGCATGTCTGGGAGCCACTGCTTCACATCTCAAGAAGGAACACCTGCTTCTGGACCAATGGCCCCACATCTAGGAAATGACCCAGGTCCAGAAGCACTGCCTGGAGGACAGCAGCACCGAGTGCTCTTAGGTTTGGTGTCCTTGGGTTTAGGTTTACAGGAAAGGAGCCTGGATTTAAGCAGTTCTGGTGCTCAGCCTGGGGGAGGCCTGGATCTGCTGTGGAAAACGCAGCACCTGCAACTTGGGAGGCTATTTCCTCTGTGATATCAATTCACAGGTAGCTCAGTGAACTCCTAAGACAAGGCAAATTAACCCCAAAGCATAACCAAGTGATAAAGGGGCCTGCAAGCTGGCATCACTGCCTAAACCACCACCTTGAGTTGTCATTGGCCTGGCTGTTGGTGAGGGCAAGCAGGTATCTGCTAACGACTTCTCCAAGGTACCCTCTGTCTCGTGCTGCTTGGACACTGTAACAAAACCACTCTTCTAGGGTCACGCCAGCCACACCCCCCTGCTTCCCCTCAACACTCTGATGTCTCTCACTTTTCCATAGTGACCACTTTACCTGAAGCAGCAGCCCAGGGCAATATGGAAAGTGTGTGTGTGTGTGTGTGTGTGTGTGTGTGGTGTTTGTGTTTGTGTGTGTGTGTGTGTCTTACTCCACTTCCCCTTAAAATGTCAGAGATGTAATAAAAGCAACCATAAATCTCTGCCGCAATGTGAAGAGGTAGTTAGATGCACACCACTTACAGGAACTTATAGGAAAAAGTTAGCATGCACCAAAGAGATGCCTGAGAGTGATTTGAGATGGAATCCAAGGAGGACAGAAACCACAACAGGAGGGCTTTTCAGAGGCAGTTAGATGGGAATTTGATTTCTACAAAGTGGAAGCAAACAAGAAACAGAGCAGGGCGTCTTTGGGGAGATAGAGGCTCCCAGAGAGGAGATCTGGAGCGGATGGCTGCTTTCCACTTAGGGTAAGCTGCCTGTCCCTGTGAAGATGCACTGGTTAGGAGTAGGGCGTTCTCTGGAAGAGTCCAGTGTTTGTCCTTTAGTATGAGACACATCAACAATGCATTTCCAAACGGCTGCTTCTGTTCACGGCCGCACTGCGGAGGGTCCGTCCAAGTCTGCACCAGCCCTCTCCAAACTCCCAGCTCTTCCCTTCACGCATTTCAATATTTCATTATTATCTTGAAAGAGGGAAGAGCCCTGATTTCTTGTGTATGTTCCAATTTAATCAATCTGCCATGGCAATTTTCTATTTTATTTGTGGGGATTTTTTGTTTGTTTTTTCCTGCCAAGAATGCTGAGGAGGGCTTTGGAGGTGGCTTTTCTCCAGTGGCCCTCACAGAGAGTTCTGATGGTAGCAGTGGTCTAGGTGACTTGAAGGCCATCTTTGTGAAGCCCTTAGGCCCACATGGATGTTCAAGGGGTGACCCTGTGACACCTGGAGGCTGAACACTCCCCCTGATGTGTAACACACTGGCTTGTGGACAGGCCTCCTGTGAGGTTTACTTCCGCCCAGCAGGCCACAGAGCTGGTCTCCCTCCTTCAGTCACCCTGATTCTTCACCCCCGTGTCCCCAAACCCCATCCCTGGGAGGTGGACTTGACACTCAGTCTCTGGCTCCGTGTCCAGCTGCCTTGTGAATGAAGTGTCCTTGGCAAACTCTTGGCTGCAGAGACGGGCACACCGCACTGCAGACCAAGCGGCCCGGCTGGGTGAGAGCCTTCTTCCCGCTTCAGTCGTGGTTAGCAACACCAAAGCGACCCATGTACCTGAACTGGGACATGGAGTTAGGCTTGGGGACAGGAAGGACATTACAGGAGGAAGGACCTAGGGGCAGCTGAGGAGGGCACCCCAAACCCCCTGGATGTGTTTTCCATCACAGAGTCGGTTCCTCCTGATGCGCTATTTTACTGAGAAGCTGGCCACATCCACATGGAAGGAGGCGTTTTGAGAAAGAAGTCCCCAGGCCCCGATCCGTAAGCCCACCCCGGGGAGGAGGGACTGGTGCTGCAGCTCTGCCCGTGGGTGCCCTTGTTTCCACACCGGATGCCAGTTCACCTGGGCTGCCCCTCCTGTATTGACGCTACCATTTATCTGTTCCAATCCCTCTTTCCTGGGCACACTTACAAAGTAAACTTGTTCCCAGTGAAAGGTTTTCCACCAGAGCCAGATGAAAGCTGATCTTTCCCAGAACCCCGTTACTTTAATAATTCAGCTCATTGGAGAGCACCACTGCGCTGCGAGCACTCAGGTCCTGGTTTGTTCCCGAGTGGGTGGGTTGCTTCTCTGTTCTCTGCAGTCACTGGCTGGGACGGCTGCTGGGCCCTGATCTGCAGTAACATCCCTGAACCCAGAGAAGCTGGCCAGGCCCCAGGCAGCGGGTGTGGGGGGTCCCAGAGAAGGACATCAGCAGACCTCAGTCCCCGAGAGCCACATGAAGCCCCTGGGCTGGGGGTGAGAGCTCCTAGTTCCCTGGGCTGAGTGATGGCTGAGAACACGGTCCCTGGTGCCTTCAGAGACACCACGGTGTCTTCATCTCTGAAATGGGCAGAATCACACAGGAAATGCATGACTTTCAGAATAAAATAAAACTTTAAAAAATGAACAGTCGTGAAAATACCCTGAAAACACAAGTAGCCACACATCGTCTGATCCTCATTGGTGATTGTTAACAGCTGTCCCTCATGCCCCCGGCCTGGATGCTCCAGAGCTCCTGGGCTTCTTCTCAGCCCAGGCTGCCTCCCCTGCAGCCCTGTGCCTGCACCCGCCCTGCCTCGGCTTCCCCAAGCTCCGTGGCACCTGTTCAGAGCAACAAGGCCAGAGGCCTCTTGGGCAGGTGGCAGCGGAGCTCCCAGGGGCACCACCAGGAGGAGGGGTGTGCACACTGCCCTGCTGGGAGCCGAGTCCACCCCGACTCCCTGCCTGCACTTTTCAATAACTGAACTGCACCCAATTTTGAAACTAGAACATGATAAAAACTGACAGGAGATATTTGGACACGTGCCTCCATTTCTTCCTTCACCCTGCGGCTCTTCTGCCCTGAATAACCTCGTCTCTGTTTCCAAAGTTCCAGAGAAGTTTTGCCAATCCCTAGCTAAGCACAGACTCCAACCATGTTCGAAAGACCCACGTGGCAGGTTAAGTCACAGGTTGAGGGCAGCTGTGAAACTCACCTGTGGCACAGTCACGAGTACCTCTGTGCAGCAAGGGCTGTGCCAGCTTCTCTTGCTGGGCTTAGTACCAGAACCCCAGAGAACATTGCATTGAGCACCCAGCTCACGCAGAGACCTTGGCTGTGCTGTGAATGAGCACGTGGCTTTCCTAGTTGGTGAATTGGAGATTACAATTAAACACTGACCTTGAAGGTTGTTTGGAAGATTAGACTAATGAATATAAATGACAATCAACTAGGTAGTGAGATGCATCAGAATCCAGCCAAGGAGCTGGGGTGTAGCTCAGTGGGAGGGCTTGTCTTTGACATACCCAAACCTTGGGCTCCGTCCCAGCACCTCCCCCAGTATCCAGGGAAGCACTAGGGGTTTTATAAGGTGAGCTGCCTCATGCCTTGCCTCACAACAGAGATGCGCTGTTTTCAGCTGGAGCCAAAGTTCTACCGAGAGCCAGGTCCTGGAGCGTGGATTCAACCCAAGACTTCACCACCAGGCTCCTTTGACCATTGCTGTCTTCAGACTCAAAATAGTAGCTCAATTCACAATAGCTAAGCTGGGGAACCAACCTACATGCCCATCAACAGATAAATGGATAAAGTAAATGTAGTATGTATACACAATGGAATAGTACTCGGCTATAAAGAAGAATAGAATTATGGTACTTGCCGGTAAATGGACAGAACTGGAGACTATCATGCTCAGTGAAATATGCCTATCCCCCCAAAATAAAGACCAAATATTTTCTTTGATATACAAATGCTAATTCACAATAAGGGTTGGGGAAGAATAAAAGTTCTTTGGATTAGACAAAGGGGAATGAAGGGAAGGGCTGGGGATATGAGTAGGAAAGACAGTGGAATGAATGGGACATCACTTTCCTGTGTTCACATATGAATACCAGTGTGACGCCACATCGAGTACAACCACAAGAATGGGAAGCTGAACTCTATATATGTATGATATGTCATAATAGATTCTACTGTTGGGCTGGAGGTTTAGCTGAGTGCTAGAGCACTTACCTTGCACACGTGAGGCACGGGGTTCGATTCTCAGCACTGCATATAAATAAATAAATAAAGGTCCTCAACAACTCTTCAAAAAATTTAAAAAAAATAGATTCTACTGTCATGTATATATAAAAAGAAAAAATTTAAAAAAACATATTTTGCAACAACAAATTCTTCCATGCTATTAAGTCAGTTCAATAGAATTTGTCTGAAACTTGCAAAGCAAATGTACCTGGGCAGGGTTGCAAGCCTGTTTCCCCAAACTTAGTTTGTTGGGTCTCAGGACAGGAGGGCAGGGCGGTGGCAAGGAAGGAGATAAAGGGTGACCCTGGGCCCTAACAGAGGGCGATCCTGGGCCCTAAGAGAGGGCGATCCACCCTAACATTCGTGGTGGACCCCCGATTGCAATCTGTATATGGGGTAAAAATGGGAGTTCATAACCCACTGGAATCAAATGTATGAAATATGATATGTCAAGAGCTTTGTAATGTTTTGAACAACCAATAAAAAAAATAAAAAATAAAATAAAAGGATCCTCGTCCAGTGAGTCAACAGGCAGAGGAAAGCTGCAGATGCAGTCCCGCTGGCTAAGGGACAACCAGAACCACATGCACTGTGCACAGGGGAGGGGAGATGGAGCAGGGCAGGGGTCCTGTGGGGACCATGACCCGTGTGCGGCTTGTGAAGACGGGCAAGGACCCCAGGGCCCACTGGAGTCCGACCCGACGTGTCCACCAAGCAGGGGAGCAGCATGTGAAGACCAAAAGGCAAAAGCAAATCAGAGAAATCACAGTCAGAGGCTCGGAAAGGCTCCCCGGGGATAAAGGGCAATCGAAAATGCAGCAGGAACGTCGCGGCAGAATCTTAGGGCAGGTCTTGGCTATGGGGCTGAATTTGATGGACTCTTTAAGGCTGGAAGGCCTGACAGGTTTGGACTTGTGCCTGGGAAAAAGTCTCAGAAGCCTCTAGAGAGACCAGCACGGGAAGCGCAGGCTCACTGGGGCGTCTCCGCGGGCACCAGGCTGAGCGGCAGCTCCCGGGACATTGGAAGAGAGAGGAGCTGGACCGCAGGAGTAAAGGAGAGAAGCACAGACCTGAGTAGGACCTCGGGCTGAGCCCCTGGGGGAAGGCCTGGGCATCCTCTGGGGAAAAGAAACATCAGACAGCAAGAAACTCTTCTTCCTGGACTTCAGCACACAGGGAAGCAGGGTTTTAGGGCAGGAGGGCGCCATCTTGGGTGGCACCAGGTCCCATCATGGCACCAGCTGGGCCCTTCAGAGGGGACAGCCAACACAGTGGAAAGACATGCTTCCCTGGGAGGAGGCTGTAGCACCTGGAGACAGAAACTGTACTAAATGCAGAGCAGGCAAAGGGAGCAGGCCAAAGATCCTCAGGTAGGACCATGGAGAGGAGCATCCCAGAAACCCACGGGCAGGAGCTGGGAGCAGGCGTGGGACATGGGGCTGGGGGCGTGGAAGAAGGCAGGAGTGTGGGCGGGCCGGTCACTGTGGAGTGGCAAGAGGAAGGCCGGCCAAGGAGAGACTTCTAGGTCATCAAAGCTGTCAGGAAGGAAGAGTGTATTTCATAGTCTCTCTTCCTGCACTGACTTAAGGAGAAAAGAGCCCACACCAAAGAGCCCAAAGCACGCTGTCGCTCCGACGAACCCCTCCGGGGACAGGGAATCACGTTGAATGTCAGACGTAACTCAAATAAGAGCACGAGGACATAGAGTTAGTTGTGAATCAAACGAATAAGCCAAGTCATCCTGTTTTTCTGTTTACCTCTTTTCTCCTATAAAAGTAGCTTACTTTGTGAAATAGGTGTCCATTTATGTTTTCATGTCATAACTATATTTTTAACCCATCTCTTGGCTTCATTATTAAAATACTGAAAGAATTGTCTTTGGTTTTGCATTTTTTTTTTCTTATTCTTTGGGAACTGGTGACTTATGCCTTTGAAGTTTGAATAAACTGAAAAAGTATAAAAAATTTGGCAATTTGTCTGAAACAAGAGTGTGTTAAGAAGAAGAAGAGGAAGAAGAAGAAAAGAGATTCCCCAGAGACTTTTTAATACTATTGAGTAATTAGTAATGAAGTGGCACCCCCCTTTCTCCATATAAAAGCCCTTTTCACCATGGCTGATTTTAGGACTGTCAGCAAAAGAGTCTTGGCGAAAGAGTCCAATGTAGATAAACTTCCTATTTTCATGTCACCCTGTTTACTTGGCCACTGGCCGAGAAGATACCAGCACTCCAGGTGCTGAGCACCCCTTACTAGTTTTCACAAACGTATCCAGTATAGTACTTTGAAGAAATGTGCAAACAAGGCCTCTGGCCTAGAGCCGGGCTTCACAGAGATGTCTACATTTTGAAGATATATTACCAACTGGGCTCCATGGTAACAGCTGGCAGGGGGAGGAAAGAAAGGGGAGAAGAAGCTCTCCCCTTCTCAGGTATTGTCCTTGTGAGTTAACTTGCCCAGAACAGTGAAAGAAAAAGATGCTTTTATGTGAACTTCTGCAGACTGTGAACTTCTGAGCCCCTCCCCCCTTACACGCTGGGTATAAAACTCTGAAACTCCCTGAACTCAGGGTTCAGGGGATGGATTGATTACAGCCAAAGCTGTGCCCTCTGAACCTGGCTGCAGCCAAATAAAACTGTTTCCTGCTATCTTTGTTGCCTTGCTTCGTTTGTCCCCACAACAGTAAGAAAAACATTCAAAAATAACCAACATCTGAGGAGCCCTGGGCCTGCAGACCTAGAGCTGAATTCCTAAGGAGGAGGCTAACTTCATGGAGGTGCTGCTCCACCTTGCTCCAGGCTGTGGGGCTGGAGCCCAGACCCTTGGATGTGAAGTGCTGCTGAAGGTCTGGTGGGCTGTTCACAGCAGGGGACCTGCTCTCTGCTCCTTCCTATGCCAAGGAGTGCTGCAGCCAGCTCTGAGGGTGACCTGCTGCGGTGACCTGCTGGGTGACAGGCTTGGACCTCTGCCTCCAGCTTCCCACTCAGCCAAGGTCAAGTCTGGGGAAATGCACAGGTTTCTGCCTTGGAGGTGGAAACTCAGGTTCAGAAAGACATGCTACAGAGACAGATGGACAGGCCTGTTGGGTGGCTTGGGACCTTCAGGACCTCCTGGTCTGGCTGGCTCAGGGCAGCCTGCAGGTGACCAGGCGTGGTTTCTGTTCTCATGGGCTGCACTGTTCCCTTCTCACAGACGGCCCTCCATCAGTACAGTTCAGTCTGATTCTGACATCCAGAGGTGTTCCGTGTTGGTTCCAGTGACCCTCATTTAACTAACATCGTTCCACATACACTTTAACATTACCAACTTTTTTCATGTGTTTTTTATGTCTTTTTCTAAATATTATTTTTGGTTGTTGATAGACCTTTATTTATTTATATGTGGTGCTGAGATTCGAACCCAGTGCCTCTCACATGCCAGGCAAGTGTGCTATGGCTGAGCCACAGGTTTATCTCACTTTTGTAACAACTTGATGAGGCAGGCAGGCCAGGCTCCCTAACTTCAACAACCTGCCAGGAACCAGAGGAACAGGGCTATGACACCTCGATCCTGGCCACACAGCTGCATGGGTGACCCTGGGACCGCAGGGGAGACTGGTCAGTTGCCACAAATGCACTCACACATGGCCTCCCACCCAGGCTCTGTACAGCTTAGGACTGAGACTTGAAAACTGAAAGAATCTTGTGAAGTAAAACAGAGCATCTGCAAGCCTAGGAACAAAGATGCAGAATCTCAAGTCAAAAAAAGCAAAGAGGCTGACCTCAAAGATGAAGTCAAAGACCATTGTGTTAGTCAGCTTTCCAGCCCTGTAACAAATACCTGGGGCAGTCAACTGATAAAGAGAAAAGGTTGGGAAGTTCCTGTCCATCCCTGGTTGACCCTGTTGGACTAGGCAGCACATCACAGCAGGAGCATGTGATGAAACAAAACCACCAAGCAGCAGAGGAGAGGGAGACCAAGGGACTGGGCCATTCTCCCCTTCCAGGTCACACCTCCAATGATTCAAAGCCTCCCATTAGGCCCCACCCCTTAAAGGCTCCAGCAGCTCTCAGGGCCCCCTGAGGACTGATCCTTTGACACGAGGGTTTTGGAGGTACTGCAGCAGATGGTGAGGGACTGTCGTCTGTAAGCAGAGTCTAGTCCAATAGGGTTGGGTCCGAGTAGAGAAAACGCATCTGCCGGTGTTTTCTTCAGTGCGGGATGGGAGCTTGGAAGGTCAGCAGGGCTGTCCAGCTTCCCAGGGGCCCAATGTCGCAAAGCAGCAGCTTTGAGAGGCAAGTCTCTTCCTGAAACTTAACCTCTCAGGGCTTTTCCTACAAACGATTCTATTTCATCAGGGGGAAAAAATGATCTTAATTACCTAGGATCGGAGATTTGAGAGCAGACAAGTCTCCCTGGTCTCAGCCATGTCCCCATTCCTACATCCAACTGCTTGTTTCAGGGACACCCAAAGTCTCTGCCACTGCTCTCCTGTGAGGCCATGAAGAGCGGAGCGTATTTGCTGAGGACATCTAGGCTGGTGCCGATGTCCCCCTCACCTAGAAAGAGCCCATGAGCCCTGAAGAGGCGACCTGGACTCCGCTGGGGCTGTTTGGCTTTGTGACTCCATAACTCCCTCTTTCCGCTACTTTCAGCTGTTTCACGTGGTGGCCTTTGACAGACGTCCGTTTCTTAAATCTCATAATGAGAACAATGTAAATATTCCTTGCCAGAAAATGGGAATCCAGTATCAGCAGCCGTCTTGAAGTGGAGAAGCTGACATTCCTGAACTCTGTGTTCGGGCGGCTTATCTGGCCAGATGCCAGCCATCATGCTCTGGAGCTCAGGAAGAAAAGCCCAAAGACGGAGTTCTCAGAAGTTTAGAAATCGCTTAGGGTATCAGCTTCCACTGTTTGTGGCTGAGAATTTAAACTCCTTAAGAGAAATACAAACTTGCCTCCATTCATTGAATCCATATTTGAGAAGTTTCTATTTACTTTATTTTTTTTTATCTCCTCGAGTGTGTCTCTGGTTAATATCAAATGTTGCTTTGGAATGTTTTGCAAGGATAAGACATTTTTTTTTTAAAGAACAGTCTACGCTAAACCATAACATCATTAAATCAGGCATTTTATCTCCAGTGAGTAACAGATTCACACAATTAAAAAAAAAAACCTAAAGTAAGGCATTGGTCCTGATTTAAACCTTGTAAAAATAAAGAAATATATTTGTGGGAATGTGCCTGGTTTTATAAAAGATAGGGCATATCTTATCATTCAATCTTACAACTTAATTTTTAAGGAATTGAAATGTTAGAATACTTTTTAAAAGACTTAGTTATTAAATAATGTTCGGTTTTCTTCAAGGACCTGATGATAAGCTGTGCCTCAGGATTTTCTTCAGGTGCGATCCTGTTACTGAGGGCCCTGCAGCATTCCTTTCCTGTGTGTATGGACTCGTCCCTGTAGATGAACGTCCAAAAGCTGTCAGATCAACAGGGAGTCACCATGTCATACCCGGACAAAGGATGGGGGACGGTTATGAAGGACAGGCTCCCAGGCAAGACTTGCCTGGTAACAGGAGCCATCACAAGGAAGACGAGCAGCACATGGACAGCTACTGTGGCCTGTCAAGGAGGGGCCAAGCCAAGAGGTGGCCCCCACACAGGATGGCCCAGACCAGGGAGGGCCAAGGGCTGGCACCAGAAGCCAGCTCTACCTGGTCCCAGGTCCCTGGGCTGCCATCATGAGGCACACCACCTGGCCACGAGCCACCAAGGAATGCCATTGCACACAGCTTCAATCTCACAGTTGGATTTGATGCTTTAGAGCTTAATGACTCCTCTCTCCCATCCAGAAACTTCCACACCAACCTGACGTGGGCTTCCCATCTCTCCACTGCTTTTGCCAGAGAGAACACTATTCCTGTTCTAGGAACATGCTTCACGGGGCTCCGGCTTCCACGTTTTCACTGTGGGAATGTGCCTCTCTTATAAAAGATAGGGCATATCTTATAATTCAATCTTACAAGTTAATATTTTCACAGCCAGGACTTGACCAGCGAGCGCACGCTGATCCTTGGTGGAACCCCACAGGCTGCCTGTCCCCTGACTGTCCCCAAGAGGCTTCTCACCAATCTGGCTGCCCACACATGTTGCACAAGGAGCCGTTGGTTTTGGAGATCCTGGTTACCACAGAAACAAGCTGACCTCTAGTTCATGGGAGCCTGGAATCGTCCATATTATATTTATGCCAAATACATCAGCTGGACCGTTTTTGTTCAGCAGCTCTGCTGAAGCATGTGTGACATACAAAAAAAAAACAAACAAATTCAGCACACGTAGTTTAAGGAGTTTGGATACATGCAACAGATGCACCTCCACCCTTTGTACGATTGTTGGGGAGTCGGGGTTGTGTGGCCAGAGCACTTGGCACCAGGTCTGCCCTCTTGGTGAGTTTTTGGGTGTGTCCTACAGTGCTCCTGGTTGGGGCCTGGCCTTTGGGCTGAGGACCTGGGGCACTAGCTGTTTGCGCATCCCCATGGCTGGCCGCACCTCCAGCCACACTCCCCATGTCCCCTCCCTCCTCTGCTGGGGGATTTGGGTCACAAACAACAGAAGTCCCCCTTCTAGAGGCTCTTAAAGGAGAGACATCACTGCACAGAGCAGAAGCCTGTGAGGCGCTGTCTTCCAGCTGCCCCCGGGATGGGCCATTCTTTTCCTCCCACACTGAGCCCCCTCCTAGGGCTGGTCCCTCCTGGCTACAAGATGGTGCTAGCAAGTCCATGTGCTGACCTGGGGTGGTCAGAATGGCCACAGGTAGGACCCTCTTACAGAGTGGAGACTCTCCCAGCATACTATGACAGCTGACTTGGGTATTGACCTGACTTGGAGAAAGGGTATGTCCCAGGCTGCTGGTCTGGGGGATCCCGGAAGGTGTGGGCTCCATCTAGCAGCTGGGACCAGGGATGCATTAACCCTGGGAAAGAAGCAAAGAGGAAGGTCTCTCTCTCTCTTCTCTCTCTCTCTCTCTCTCTCTCTCTCTCTCCCTCCCTCTCCCTCCTCTCCCTCTCTGTCTCTCTCCCCTCCCCCTCTGTCTCCCTCTCCTCTTTCTCCTTCCCTCCCTCTCTCCTCCATCTCCCTCCCTCCCTCCCTCTCTCTCCCTCTCCTTCTCTCTCTCCCTCTCTCTCTCCCTCCCTCCCTCTTCCTCCCTCTCTCTCCCTCTCTTTCTTTCTCTCCCTCTCCCCCTCTCTCTCACTCTCTCTCCCTCTCCTTCTTTCTGTCCCTCCCTCCCTCTTCCCTCTCTCCTCCCTCTCCCTCCCTCTCCCTCTCCCCCTCCCTCTCTCTCTCCCTCCCCCTCTATCCCTCCCTCTCTCTCCTCCCTCTCTCTCTCTCTCCTTCTTTCTCCCCTCTCCCCCTCTCTCACTCTCTCTCCCTCTCCTTCTCTCTGTCCCTCCCCCCTCTTCCTCCCTCTCTCCCTCTCCCTCCCTCTCTCTCTCCCTCCCTCTCTCCCTCCGTCTCCCTCTCCTCTTTCTCCTTCCCTCCCTCTCCTTCCCTCCCTCTCCCTCCCTCCCTCTCTCTCCCTCTCCTCCCTCTCTCTCCCTCTCTTTCTTTCTCTCCCTCTCCCCCTCTCTCTCACTCTGTCTCCCTCTCCTTCTTTCTGTCCTCGCTCCCTCTTCCTCTCTCTCTCCCTCTCCCTCCCTCTCCCTCCCTCCCTCTCCCTCCTCTCTCTCCATCCCCCCCTCTCTCTCCTTCTTTCTCTCCCTCTCCCCCTCTCTCACTTTCTCTCCCCTCTCCTTCTCTCTGTCCCTCCCTCCCTCTTTCCCCCTCTCTCCCTCTCCCTCCCTCTCTCTCCTCCCTCCCTCTCTCTCCTCCCTCCCTCTCTCTCTCTCTCCTTCTTCTCTCCCTCTCCCCCTCTCTCTCACTCTCTCCTCTCCTTCTCTCTGTCCCTCCTCCCTCTTTCCTCTCTCTCCCTCTCCCTCCCTCTCTCTCCTCCCTCTCTCTCTCCTCCCTCTCTCTCCCCTCCTCTCTCTCCCTCTCTCTCTCTTCTTTCCCTCCCTCTCCCCCTCTCTCTCACTCTCTCTCCCTCTCCTTCTCTCTGTCCCTCCCTCCCTCTTCCTCTCTCTCTCCCTCTCCCTCCCTCTCTCTCTCTCCCTCCCTCTCTCTCTCTCCCTCCCTCTATCTCCATCCCTCTCTCTCTCCCCTCCCTCTCTCTCTCCTTATTTCTCTCCCTCTCCCCCTCTCTCTCCTCTCTCCCTCTCCTTCTCTCTGTCCCTCTCTCCCTCTTCCTCTCTCTCTCCTCTCCCTCCCTCTCTCTCCCTCCCTCTCTCTCTCCCTCCCTCTCTCTCTCTCCTTCTTTCTCTCCCTCTCCCCCTCTCTCTCACTCTCTCTCCCTCCCCCCTCTCTCCTCCCTCCCTCCCTCCCCCCTCTCTCCCTCCCTCTCTCTATCCGCGCCCCCCTCTCTTTCTCTTCTCCTCTCCCTATCCCCCGCCTCTCTCCCCCTCACTCTCTCTTCTGGGCAGGTGTGCTCCCCATGGCTGTCCTTGGACATCAGACCCTGCGTGTGTCTGCAGTCTGGGAACCCAGGAGAGCACCAATACTCCTCCAATGGCTCCAGGTCTTCACCGGGGCCTGGGTGGCATCATCCGTCTCCCATACTTGAACTGGGGGGCCCTGGCTCTCTACCCTGCAGCATCTGTCATCGCATGAGCCCATCTGGTAGGTCCCCTTCTGCCCACAGGCAATCTGCTGCCCCTACCCTCTGGAAAGCCATGACCTAAGGCTTACATCCATCACTCCCCATTCACTAGGACATCATCTCGCGCCCAGAGCAACGCTGGCACAGGAGAGAATGTCACAGAGTGCCACTGAATCGATGAGGATTTGCCCCTAGGCTGTGGTGTTCCTGGACTCCTGGGAGCACTAGCAACCAACACCTAAAGAACTCTGTAGCCAGAGGACATAAGACAACAGCAGGGACTTCCACAATCACCAGGCCACCTACAGCTACTCACCAGGCACCCACAGGTACTCACCAGGCACCCACAGGTAGTCACAAGGCCACCCACAGGTAGTCACCAGGCACCCACAGGTAGTCACAAGGCCACCCACAGTTAGTCAGTAGGCACCCACAGGTACTCACCAGGCACCAACAGGTAGTCACAAGGCCACCCACAGGTACTCACCAAGCACCCACAGGTACTCACCAGGCACCCACAAGTACTCACCAGGCACCCACAAGTACTCACCAGGCCACCTACAGGTACTCACCAGGCACCCACAGGTACTCACCAGGCTACCCACAAGTACTCACCAGGCCACCCACAGGTTCTCACCAGGCCGCCTACAGGTACTCACCAGGCCATACACAGGTACTCACCAGGCACCCGCAGGTACTCACCAGGCACCCACATGTACTCACCAGGCCACCCACAGGTACTCACCAGGCCACCCACAGATACTCACCTGGCCAAGCACAGGTACTCACCAGGCCACACACAGGTTCTCACCAGGCACCCACAGGTACTCACCAGGCACCCACAGTTTCTCACCAGGCCACCCACAGGTACTCTCCAGGCCTCACACAGGTACACACCAGGCCACACATAGGTATTCACCAGGCACCCACAGGTACTCACCAGGTCACACACAGGTACTCACCTGGCCACATACAGATACTCATGGAGCTTTCCAGAAACAAAGGAGAAAAGAAATAAAACCACCCGTTTGAGCCAGACCTTGGTGTATAGAGACTTCACCACAGTCTAATTGGTTAAATCTCTGAACCAGAAGTTCCCCCACTCTCCTGGGTGACGCTATTTAACTTCCAGATGGTGGCCCGCTGCTGTCAGGTTTGCTCAGCCCTGTGCATATGAACAGATGACAGATGACCATGGACACACACCACTGAGTCCTGCTTGTGACTGCGCTGGCACGCACTTCCTGAAGCTCATGTGCAGACTAACTCCAAAGTCACACCAAGGTTTCCTGACAGGGACTCTTTGGCCTTCTCCAGGGTCTTTCATAGTCCCTTAAACAGGATGGAAGGTGACCAGGGAGACTTTTCCTTTGACTCAGAGACTCCTGGTACCACGTTCCTGCAGGATAGTAACCTGCTGAGCCAACCAGTCCACTCAGACCTCGAGACTGCATGTGACAATCTTGCTTTCTGTCCGCTGAGCTGGTGCTAAAACCGTCCACGCCTCCTGCTCCTACCAACATCACTGACGCAGGCTCCAAGGTGGTGTTCAGATGACCTCCCCAGGCCCGGGCAAGGCAGCAAGGGAAACAGCCGAGAGGGAGTAGGTGAAATGGTTCTGCGCCCCCAAGAACAACTGGACACTGCTTTTCAACAGGGGAATTTGGGATTTTCGTTTGGATTTTAATGTGGTTTGTCCTTCATTGGCCAACGGGTAGCTGTCATGCACTGGTCAAAACCATTTCCAGTGTGTTGGGACACCTTCCCTGTAGCTTTTGCATCTCTACACATCTTACCTGTAAAATCATAGATTATAGAATCAGTGACTGTTTTCTGTTTTGGGTTTTGTTCAGCTTATTCTGAACTCCTTTTTAAGAATGTTTTCACTCCTGGAAGTCAGAGGAGTGTTCTCCTCCAGAGCAATGAGCACTCACAACCACTGCCCGGCACCCAGGACACAGGTCCTGTCCTGTAATGCAAACCATAGTGTGTGCGGGGGTGCCACCTGACCCTCTGGTTGTCGCCCTGGGCAGGGGGAACGGAGCTCAGGAAACGTGAGAGAACTGTCGGTCCTCTGCTTGTTGCTCTTGCTAGGAGTGATAAAGTCCTCTGCTGAACAGCGTCCAGGAAGCCGGTGACCGGCTGAGTAGCCGCTCACAAACAGGGTAGAGCCTGAGCCATTTCACAGTTCTTCAGACACAGTGCTCCTCAGTCAGGGAGCCAAGGTGGTAATGAGTCACTACGCGTCCTTGTCCTTTCCCAACAACACACCCTCTCCTTTAGCCTTCAGTGACGATAGTCGTGGGAACTGTCATGTTTTGTATTTTTTTTTCCTTTTTTCCTTGGCTCCTAGCAATCTCAACAGTGAATTAATGTCAATTGAAATCACCATGTGAATGTCGGCTTGGGATAATGGTCTTTCATTTGTCGTACGTCATCCTACATTAATAGAGTGTAGGTCATAAAACTCCGTTTTATTTTGAAAAGCACTAACGAATAAACAACCCAGAATGTGGCAAATCTGGACTGTTGTAGGGCCAGCCATGGTTTAATAGCTATTTTATTGAAAAAAAAAAATCCGTCATGATGTCACAGTGATCTCCCGCAGACAGAAAGTCAGCGCTGCCGGGTCTGCAGCCAGCCCACGTGTGGGGTCTGTGAAGAGCCTTCAATGGCAGCAGCGCCCGGAGCTCCTGAAGTCAGGGGGCCACTGCTGGCTCAGAAATGTGGACTTCTGTGGCTCCTCCCCTAGGGAAGGGCTGGCCATGGTCAGGCGTGGCCCCTGGGTGTGGGAATGACCAGGACTCTCACTGGAGGCAAAGGGCCCCACCTGACCCAGCAAGGCCACGTGACCCAGCAAACACTCCAGCAGGTCCTGAGCAGAGCTCTCTGCAAATGGAGCCCATGACCAGGGTCCAGAGCCTGTGGCTTACTGGACAAGTCCTGCTTAGGGGACCCTGTGAGCAGGGAGAGAAGATGGAGAGGCAGGAACAGGGTCAGGAGAGTGTGCGCCCTGGAGAAAGTTCACTGTTACCTGGTCCTTGGTGGGGAGCCGGGCACTGGACTCCCAGAGGCCTGCTGCTGGCCTTGTGGGGAGAAGCAGGACACACCACCCAGCATCAGCATGCCCATTAGACAGCAGTGAGCCATTAGGGACCGACATCCACAGCAGATGGGAGTGGGCAGCACCTAGGAAAGGAGCAGGGCCAACAGTGTCCATCTTAATTGCAATGATGGTGTGGGGTCAGCCTACATGGATCAGTGGGGTGCAGGCCTGCACAGAACCTGTGGTTCCCTACTGGACGGGACGCCATGGAGCTGCAGGGACCCTGTGGTGTCCTATTGCAGATCACTGCAAAGCTCTGTGTGGACAGTTTGTGGACCCTGTGGTGCCTCTGTCTATGAGTGGTCTGTTTAAGGCTTAACATCAATTAGCACTTTATTCCATTTTATGTTTTTTTCAACCCTGGAATTCTAGCTGGCTGAAGTTGTGCTTTGGGTGTTTCCATTTCCTTTCCAAAGGAACAAGTGTCCCCTGGTTCTGAAATCCAGGAGAGTCCGTCATCAGGCCCTTTCCCAAGGCAGGTGATGTGGTTCACTGCTGAGCAGGGAAAGGTGAAAACCACCCATCCACATTTCCTCCGGCTTGAGAAGAAACATTGAGAAATGAAATCGCCTGGCCACAAATTCAAGAAGAACAGAGCAGCAGCAGGTTGAGCTTCTTGACCACCCAAATTAACGTCTGTCTTTAATTTTTGTATATAAAGCCACCACCGCCACGTCTCTAGGGACGTTGTGTCTTCTCAGTCACCACGTCACTAATCCTCTAGGGACACTCAGTCCTTGATTTGCACACACAGAGACCCCTCGAGTCCCACGGGTGTCTCCATTTGCATGTCACAGGTCAAAAGCGCCATGTGAACGGCAGTTGAGATTGAGCACCAAACCACACAAGGAAAGACTTGTGCCCAGACATTTTGAGACGAGAGAACCTCAGATGAGTCCCAGGGGACCGAGTTCTCTGTGAGAAGAAATCATTCCCAGAGCATTAGGAAAAGTTCCTCATCAACTAATAGTAAGTGCCTTTTAATCGCCCACTGGACATTTTCTACCAGAGAAACAACACAGCCTAGGAGCAGAGAGGCTGGCCAGAGCAAGGTCCCAGGTACGTACGGCAGATCATCTCTCTCCGCAGCAGATGCAGAACCACATGGGCCAGGCACACAGGGGACAATGAGGAAATCCCAGGTGACCTGGAGATCACAATAGTTGCAAGATGTGGAAATGTTTGGTTTCTGGCTGCAGGTTGGTGTAACACCCGCCATGCCTTTTGGGTGTCCCCGTTCTGTCCTTGACTGTGTGACTCCTCCCAGAAGAGGTGAACCACCATGCAGAGGAGGATGAGCACCTGCTTCCTGAGAACAGAAGATGAGTGGCCCGTCCAGAGAATCCAACGTGTCTTGTAAAGTCCTTTCTTCCTCCATTCCTGTATTTTCCATAAAGAGACACTTAATCGTGTTATCATAAAATACTACAAATGGAAATGTGGGGAGGTGGAGGAGGATTTAGCAAGTGTCAAATCCAGTCTAGGAACAGGATAGAAAGCAGTGGCAAGGAATGACCCAAGCCCAGGTCAGAGGCTGGATGGAAGGGAACTACACCTAGGCAGAGGAGTTCTGCAAAGTCCCTGCGGGAAATTGAAATGCTAAAAACAAGTCACTGGGGTAGGTGGAGACAGGAGAAGGGTCATCAGGAAGCAGGAAATGGAGCAGTCATGTCAGTCTTTGAAAGGTCTTATTCTTAGAGTGAGAAGAAAAGAGAGAGTTGTAAGCAGGGTGCAGACACCTGTGTCAGTCAGTGCCACATCACTGTGACAAAGCACCTGAAGGAAGAAGTTTGGAGGACAGAAAGGCTTGTTTTGGCTCAGGTTTTGGTCCATGCTGGCTGGACCTTGCTGCCTTTGGGCTGTGGTGAGGCAGAATATCATGGCAGGATCATACAGAAGAGGAAGTTGCTCATCTCATGGTGGAAGGAGACAGAGAAGGGGAAGGGCACTTAGCAATCTCCAGTACTAAAAAAAAGGGTTCTGTGTCACCTGCTCTGCCCTCTCTCTGCCCTGTGAGGACATTGTGAAGGGGCCACCCGTCACCCCTCACTAGGCCTTCCCTGCAGCACCCCAGTGTCAGGCTGGCGAGCCTTCAAGCTATGAGAAGCAAGAATCTGCTCTCGAGCTACCCAGGCTGTGACAGTTGGGGTGGCAGTGCTCTGCCCGAGATGTGCTGGCAGTGACGCTTGCTGAGGGGGACGGATGACCACAGGCCTGGACCTGGTGGCTGTCAGTGCTCTCTGAGAGGCGCTGTGCTTCCCAGGCCGTGCAGCAGGAGAGCTGGCCATTCTCATGGCTCTTAATCAGACGCATGTTTCTCTCCATCCAAAAATGGCTTAGGGTCAGCTTCTCCTGGCAGGGCCCATGGGTCACGCTGTGCCACAGGCCCGCCCGGCAGGGCACGCCCTTGCTGCGGGGCTCAGGTCAGCCTCCCAGGCTCCGGATGTGTGCCCACAACATTCTATTTTCTACATTAAACAGATCCTCACAAAGAAAACACAGAGTGAAGAAAATCCTCCAGAGACCAGGCATGTGGGCAGCTCAGGCTCCTCACAGGAGGCACACTTGCGGGTAAGAGAAGTCATCGTTTCATTTTGGGGTCAGCCTCCATAGATTTCTCTTCCACTTGAAATGCGCAAAGTGTAGCCGCTACACAGATGTTCGCAGATGTGCATAAACTCACACGACAGCGGGTTCTGTTCCCATCCATATGCGGGTAGACCATCGGCTGGGTCTCAAAGCCCACCCTCAGGGGGCAGCCCTGCTCTCAGTGGCTCCTGCCCTCCCCAAGGGCCTCCGCCTTCCTGCCCTGACACCAGGCCTGCCGCCACGGGTGCACCAGAGTGGCCACACAGTCATGGAGCCAGGAGCAGACAGGACGTCCAGTCATGGAAGTCGAAAGGCCATCCCTGCCCCTGCCGGTGCCCAGGCAGCAGAGGGCCCTGCTCACCTTCTCTGGGGAGGCGGGGCCGTGCTCTGTGACTCTTCAGGGAGTCCTGGCTTAGCTGCAGCCCTGGTGGCTTGCAGTGAGGAGACTGTGCCCATTATGGATGGAAACCATGTAAAACTCACATTCTAGATTGTGTACCTGGACTGTGACCCCCTCGGCCCCCTCCACCCCACACCGCAGCCTGAGGCCTCAATATTTGGCCCAAAGATTGGGATTATAAACCTCAAAGAAACCTCCATCCAACCTGGCTTGACCCTAAAGTCTCTTTCCCTGTGTTGACTCAGCCTGGCTTTAAAGCCAGCAGGCCTGCCGCAGGCTCACCGGGAATCGCTTCCCTTCTGGTTAGGTTCTGTATAACTTCCGTCATATCTGTTTCAAAAAAAGAAAAAGATAACTTGGAGATTTAAATTGAGCAAGCTCATTAGAACTGCAAAGAACTGCAATCCTTCTCAAGGCTACAGTGACTAATTATGGACAATCTAGCCATGTATCCTGACAGACCCCTGGAGAATATTCACAGAAATCCTCCGAGTTTATTTTAGGGCTTAGCACTGCAATTTGCTAAATGTTCTCCCTCAGTCTCTGCAGAAAAGACCATGGTCCCTTTAAAGTGAATACTCTAATACTTTCTACATGTTGCATTTGTAAAAAAGCTCACGTGTGCCTGTGTGAAGTTCTGCGCATGTGCAGCATTTCCACACAACATGCGAGAGGGCTGTGAACAGACATGCGGAGTTAAGGCTGCTTGGGGGACAGTCGGCTGGGCCATGAATGGGTGCATTGTAGCTGCTGCAGAAGCCCCCCGTGGGTATTGCACCTTATAAATGTAACTCAGGAAATTCACACAAAGGCTTCTCCAAAGTAACAGTTGACATGTCTTTGTCTAATAGAGGGTCACAAGACCTGCATGGTCCTCCCAGCACCAGGCAGGGATGCTACATAAACCCACATGTTGGCTCCTGGCTCATTCCAGGAGGGTGGGAGAGGAGGAGGCTCTATTTGTTTTCCTTTCCTGATATTTATCATAGCTCCAGGTACCCGCAGGCAGAAGGTGCTGGTGGTCGGACAAACAGAGCCTGGGCCACAGGAACGCACATACTGCCTGCCCCCTGATGAGCCTGGGAGTGACAAAGAGAGAGGAGTCCACCCTAGGGCCTTGGTGCGCTGGGGCGGCTTTCTGTCCCTCTGGCGCTGGGAGCTGGCACCTGGGTTGAGCTGCCTTGAAATGTGCATCGAGGAGATAAAGGAAGGAGTGACATGGTGGCAGGGGTAGGCGTCACAGCCCCCAGGACAGACCAGGAGCAAGGACAGGGGGGTAGAGGGACTGGGGATGCTGAGGCAGAGGGCTCTCCACGGGAGGGCGGGACCTGGGGGCCTCTCCATGTGACTGGTGGCTGATATAAAGGCCCCTCTGTGCACTTCCTGTCTCACTTGGTGGTGCAGAAGAAACAGCAGCCCATCCCTCTCTGTTTTCCTGAGACCTTGGTCCTCATTAGGACTTTTGTGGCCTTTGAACCTGAGTTTTGCACCCAGGGACCAGGCTGCCAACCCACAAGTGACTTCTAGACCTAATGAGAGAAGGCGGGGCCCATCCCCGGAGGGAGGGGTGAGTCCTGGCTGTGCACAGCTTTACCTGCCGCCTTCATCCATTTCCACAGGCCCACGGTGGAAGGACCAAGCCTGACATCAGGGGTGTGGATGTGAAGAACTGTGCTTGGGATGGATGGAGTGGTGGGGTTGATGGGGTCCCACGCAGACCTGCCGCTTTTCCTCATTACACTTTCTACCCATTGGGCATGCGGCAAAGCCCTCCACGCCTGCGTCCTTCCCCTGGACGGACTCCCAGGAAGTCAGCCTCCATCTTCAGGGCCTCCCTACAGAAAGGCAAAGGAGCCCCTCAGGCTCACTGGGTTTTAAACCATGTGCGGTACTCAGCCTCACACCAGCCAGCCTTGGAGAGGGCAGCGCTGCCCATGCAGGAGGACCCAGTGGACCTGATACAGTCCACACTGAATCCTGCTTTGTTGGCAAAAGCGTGTCCTGTATGTATTCCTTGTGAATAAATGGCCAGGGGCGAGTCCACTGCTAGAAAAATAAACCTGCTCTGAATCCCAGCTGGCAGTGGCTGTGGACAGAGAGGATGGGCTACATGGAGCAGAACGAGATGGGATCACACACTTTGAAGTAAGATCTTCAGATCGCTGCCGCTTCCGCTTCCTGGCTTACCCCGCTGTGGCTCTGCAGGTGGGCCTGGAGGAAGGTCTTGGTCCCACTGTCCTTGGTTATCCTCTCTGCCCTGAGACCCACGGCCTAAAGCAAACAGGTCAGTTATAGATTCAGAACAGGCTCTGGCTGGACATGGGGCCTGCTGCCTGCTGGCCGCCTGGAGCAGGTGCCAGAGCCCGGAGCTGTGCGGTGGACCTCCACCAGCCCTGTGGCTGAGCCTTCAGAACCAGAACTACCCGCAAGCCCTCTGCGGAAGGGAATAGCTTTCCTCATTTCACTTTTGTCAAGAATACTCCTCCCTCGCACACAGATTTTAGCCTGATTTAATTCTTCAAAGTTAATTTTATTTGTTCAGGTTCACAAAAGCCTTAAAACAGAACGTTCCCTGACAAATGGTGCATTTGATGGATGCCATACCCAGTCTTGGGCAAAGGAGCTCTGGAAGGGTGGCTTGCAGGAGTAGAGTAGAGACAAGGCTTAGCCTAGAGGAGCCTCTTCTAGCTCAGAATTCTAAGCACTTTTTACTGAGAGACTCTTCTTCTAAGACGTCTCTTGGTGTGAGGACAAGGGTGCTCTGAGTGGTCCTGAGGGTTGTGGCCACTGATTACAAGGCAGAAATCATTGTCACCTTGACGTACATGAAGGATGACCCCAGGCTGATGGCCAGGGACCACCTTCTGCCAAAGGGGGCCCTCCTCCTGTGGATGACACCCAGGCAGCAGGAAAACTGGCAAGGGATGGCGCAGTTCCTCCCTGTCGCCCTTCGGTCCAGGAGGGATTCAACCACAGACCTCAGGGTGCGGCCAGCATGCACGTGGGCAGCCTCAGCCCAGATCTCTGTGGCCAGCGTCCTCTGAGAGCAGGGTCTGTAGAATCCAGAAGTTGATGGACAGTTCTCCAGGCACTGGCTATGGACCTTTCTCACGATGCTGCTCTGGTTGGTAGAGAAAGACAGTGGCTAAGGCTCAGGACAGAGCATTGAGGGGGTGGAGAGGCGAGGTGGGACCGGGTCCTCTCTGAAGCTGAGGAGGCTCCCGAGAACCTGCACGTGGCACCTGTCTCCAAAGACCGAGTGACAGGGCTGCTGTGAGCAGAGCCATACCTGCCTGGGAAACACCTGAGTTCACCATGACCAGACACAGAGGCACCAACCAGCTCCTCCAGGGAGGGTGAGCGCATGGTGCCAGAGACAGAGGCTCAGCTCTGGCCCGGCACCCGCTGCCCCATCTCCAGGGAATGTCCTTGCCTTCATGCTGGGAACCTGACTGCGGATGGGCCCTCCTCCTGTGCGGTGGGTGCTGCTCTGGGACCGCAGCCCAGGAGGCACAAACCCTTGGATCTTGACTCACTGACCTCTGCCACCACATGGGGTGAAGACCAAGAGAAAGTCCTGGGGACAAACAGGAGGGCTCTGACCCCAGGTGGTGATGGACAGAGCCAGCCCTCACTGGGAGGGGTCTGCAGGCCCAGAGGCAGCACCAGGAACACGGCCACCCAGGGCATGGCCAGTAGCCGTGCAGGAGAGCAGACCTCATCTGGAGGAGCAGAGACGATTCCTAAACCATATTCCATTAGTATTCCCAGGAAATACAAAAGGTCACAAAATCAGTAAACTAAAAACAGAAGGGCACTCAAATACTCAAACCTGGAGTCCCCTCCTCTGCCCGAGGGCAGCTTCGGAAGGAAGGACACAGCCTGCCACCTTTCCCTAAAGTCTTGTAAATAGATGTACAAACCTTAAAGATCAAGAGACGTTTGAGTGTAACCCAGGGCGTCCAGGAAGAAGACCTGCACAAACCAAGAGAATGTTAGGTTCCAAAGAAAACCCCAGAGGGAAAGAAGGAGACGAAGAGAACCTGTGGACAACTCAGATGACCACGGATCTGGGTGTGCCCCTCCCCTGGAGACAACAGGGGGAAAGGCAGACGTCTCGGAAACTGGAAACTGACACAGAGACAGAGACGGAGAGAGAGAGCGGTCAACGTGAGACTAATATCATGTGGCTAAAGTTCTCACTGTTCCTCTGCAAGATGCACTTGGAGAAATCTCTCCTGACATGCTGTCAAGGGAAAAAGCAATAGAGAAGCAGAAGGAAAAATTAAAAAAGAGCATTATGCCCCAAAGTCCATACGTGTCCAATACCTACCTGAGACGGCTTCCAAAAACAAAGAGGGAAAGCGACTCGGGAAGGAAAGAGTGTCCCTGAGGTGAAAGAAGGTCTGACCTTGGATTTGAACAAATCTGTGGAACGCCAGAAAGGAAGCTGGAAGGAGACAGCTATGTTATTCCTGGATTTTTACTAAAGAAAATTCTTAAAGCTTTTGTCATAGAAAAAACAAGCTTTGTACTTTGATCTACATTGTGGGATTCTGGGTCTGAGGCAAGGTAACCACCATGCATGAGGGTAAACAAGTATTTCCATTCACAGAAAGACTCTGAAAATTCAGCCTTCACGTATCCTACCTGAAAGCAAAATCACTAATGATAAACTCAGATAAAACAATAAGAAATGAATTGATAACGAGAAACCCTCGGGCCACATGAGTCTGTGATGAGCCAAGTCACCAGCAACACAGATTTAATTTTTATGGTGAAAACTGTGAATGGCTTACATTCATTAACCAAATGAGACGCAGACTCATGCACAACACATTTTGTGTCCCTTAATCAAAAATTTGTTTTCCAAAATTAAGATGAAAGTTGAAGCTGGGTGTGGTGGCTCACGCCTGTAATCCCAGCAACTCCAGAGGCTGAGGCAGGAGGTTCACAAGTTCCAGGAAAGATTAGGCACCTTCTGAGACCCTGTCTCAACCAATTTTTAAAAAGGGCTGTGATGTAGCTCAGTAGTAAAGTGACAGGGATTCAATCCCCAGTAGCAGAAAAGAAGAAAGAGTGATAAAAGATGAAGGTTGAAAATAAAATGACAAACACAGAAAGCAGATGACTTTTTAAGTGAGGGATTAAATAAAGGGTGTTCAAGTCGAAAGCTTAATTTATTAGCTATAGAAAAAAAAAGAAAGCTTAATTTATTAGCTATAGAAAGCTTAATTTATTAGCTATATTTATTAGCTATAGAATACAACTTTAACCAAAATTCCAGCATCATTTACATAAAATGTTAAGTCATTTGAAAGTCATGTTAAATGCATGTGAGTAGAAATTTGGCAAAAATTAGCCAAGATGTATTTTACGTAGAAATGGAATGAGAGTTATGCTGTCAAATCATATTAAATAATTATTATAATGATAAGGGTTCAGAATTGAAACAAGAATTGAAGAAAGGCAATCCAACAGACTGAAACCCAGAATAATGTCAGCATTTCACCAAATCATTGTGGAATATTATAAATTAAAAGTGTTTTCAGATTTGAGGGAAAAGAACATTTCAATTGCTACATCAAAAAGAAATTCTAGATGCATTAAATAGCTACATGTGGAAAATAAAACTGTCAAGACACTGTCATAAAAGATTGAAGAATATCTAAACAATCATGAAGTGGAGAAGCCTTTTCTAAAGAAGCTGTGAAACCCAGAAATCCTGAAGAGAAGGGATTTGACTATAATAAGATTTAAAGATTTTATGTAAAAAAAAAAAACCGTGAAAATTAAAACACAAGTGAGATATAGTGAACTGAACATTTCACAAAGGAAGGGCTAACCCTTACAAAAAGAGTTCCTTAAAATAAATAAGATAAGGAGAAACCTCATATAAAAACAGGGAAAGGCCAAGAAAATAATACTTTTGACACGTAACATCAGCAAAAATTCACAAGATTTGATGCATAGACGAGAACCTCTCAAATACTATAAAATCATCTGAGTGGGTCAGGAGTACTTTAAGGTAACACAGCTGTATCCACCCACATTTAAATCCTTCATGTTTCATTTAAATATTTAAATCACCACTCTGGGTCCTGTGTTTTGAAAAGCACATATTTTTTTTTTCATTTTGATGTCCAGTTTATCTATTTCTATTTTGGTTCCTGATACTATTTGCACATTTTAATTAGTTGTCTGTACTTTTGTTGTTAAAGGGAAGTTCTTTACGTATTATGAACACTAGACCCATATCATATATTCAATTTGCAAACATTTCTTGTATTTTGTGAGTGTCTTCTTGAGCTCTCAGTTTAATGCCATTCAATATGTAAAAGTCTTATATATTTCCATGAGTGTTTCTGTATTTTTCTTGGTGGCTTGTGCTTGCAGGGTCACATCTAAGAAATGACTTCCTAACCCAAGACCATACATCTTTGTTCTTTGTGTCCTCGTGAGAGTTTCCTAGTCTCAGCACTCCCCTTCAGACTTCTGTTTTTTTTTTTTTTTTGAGGTTAACATATATAGCTCCTTCATTTACATCTTTGATCTCTGCTTGGGGTGATGTGGGATATCCAACTCCACTTTTTTTCCTGTGTATATTCAGTTTTGTCCCAGCAACATGTTGCAAAGACTGTTTCCCCAATAAATGAGTTTGGCTTTCTTGTTTAAAAAAAAAAAAACACAAATCACCATAGTCCCAAGGGCTTGGGAGGCTGAGGCAGGAGGATCACAAGTTCAAGGCCAGCTTCAGCAACTGAAGTCCTAAGCAGCTTAGTGAAACCTTGTCTCAAAATAAAAATTTTAAAGATGATCTGTGGATGTGGCTCAGTGGTTAGGCACACCAGGGTTCAATCCCAGTACCAAAACAATTGACCTTAAGTGGGAGTGTCAGTTTCTGGACTCTGTTGTACCCATTGATTCTGTGTCTATCCTTTCTGAAAAAAACTGTCTTGATCACTATAGCACTGTAGATTTTGAAAATGTGAAATATGAGTGCTCAGACTCTGTTCTTCTTCACAAATGTTTTGGCTGTGGTGAGTTCCTTCAGGTTTGATATGAATTTTAAGATCAGCTTCTCAATTACTACAAAAAAAATGTAGCTGTGATTCTCTGTCAAGGATTGTGTTGAAGGTGATCAATGAATTAGTTTAATGGGTAACACCATCTGGACAATATCAAGTCTTCCAACAGATGCACACAGAGGTCTGTCCGCCGATTTAGCTCTTCCTTATTTTCTTTTAATAATGTTTCACAGTTTTCATGGTATGTCTCACAATGTTCATATTTACTCCCAATATTTTATTCTTTTTGATGCTGTTATAAATGAAGTTTTCTAAGCTTTTTTTTGGGTTATTTTTGCTAGTATATAAAAATACAATTAATTTTTTGTGTTAATCTTATATCCTGTAACTTTACTAAATTTACTCCTTATCTCTGGTGGGGTTTTATTTATTTACTTTTATTCTTTAGGGGCTTCCACATATACGGATCATTTTGTCTGCAAATAGAGTTTGACTTCTTTCTTACCAACTTGAATATTTTTATTTTATTTTCTGATCTTTCAACTCAGCCCACGGTAAGTGGTGAGCTTTGATGCATAGATGATGCAGGAGGCGAGGCAGGAGGCTCACAAGTTCCAGGAAAGATTAGGCACCTTCTGAGACCCTGTCTCAACCAATTTTTAAAATTGAACAGACATCCCTGTCTTGCTCCTGACCCCAGGGAAGGGCGGCCAGTCCTGCACTACTATCTGTGCTGCCTGAACCACCTGCATCTTTCATGGACACCCTTTGTGAGATTGCAGAAGCTCCCTTTAATGCAGGTTGCTAAGGCGTTCTTCGTACAAACAGGTGTTGGGTTCTTTTGACTGATTCCTGTGCATCAGTCAAGCTGCTCCTGTTTTGTCCACATGGATTGACTGACATACATTGAACCAACCTTGCATTCCCAGGATAAATCCACCCGCTCATCAGATGTGATCTATTTTAAATGCATCAGAGCTTATTTTCTGAGAATTTTGTTGAGGATTTTCCATCAACACTCATAATAGATAGCAGCCTCTTGTTTCCTACAGATGTCTTTGTGTCTAAATATGAGGGTAATGCTGGCCTCTGCTATGATTAAGAATTGTTATCATTCATCTTTTAGAAGAGATTGTGGAAAGATGGTTTCAATTCTTCTTTAAATGTTTGATAGAATGTACCAGGGAATACACCAGAGCCTGGACTTGACTTGATGGGCAGTTTTTTGATTAATTAACTAAGTCTCTTCACTTGTAATGAGTCTATCCAGATTTCCTATTCCTCTGTGAGTGAATTTCCAGGATTCTTTTCCATTTCGTGAGATCACCTGGTTTTTCAGCACATGATTAGTCGTTGCATTTCCTGGAACTCCTTCTTGTTTCTGAAGGTCAGTACTCCTGACCCCTCTTTCATTTCTGATCTGGTAGTTTGCTGCCCCCCCTCCTTCTTGATATGCCCTTACTTGCTCTATGCACTTTCCTTTTTAAGGTGGAAGTTAGCTTAATGATACAAAATCTTTCTTCTATTTTAACATATTTACATCTAGGAATTTCTCTCTCTTATTGCCTCTTCTAGTTTTATATATTGTGATGATTTTAATTCATCACCAAGTACTTTCTAATTTTCTTTGTGATTTTTTTCTTCAACTCATTGCTTAATTTTTGTTATTTAAATTCCACATATTTCTGAGTATTTGAATTTTCCTTCTATTATTGTTTGCTAATTTTATTTCATTGTAGTCAGGAGAATATACCAAACATATGGTCTTTCCTAGAAAATGTCAGATGTCAACTTAAAGCGAATACATGCTCTGGTCTTGGGTGGAAAGTTTTTTAGACGTTGTTTGACACAGTCAGGCTACTGTGCTGCTCAGATCTGCTATTTCCTGTTGATCTCATGCACAGTAGTGCTACCTGCTGTTGGCACAGTCATGCTACCTGCTGTTGATGCTCAAGTTCTTGTTCCTGCTACCTTGTCCATTGTCCCCTCAGTCCTACTTCCTGTGCTTGAGGCTCTGAGGTTTGGTGTGTGGACCTTTACCTTGTGACACATCTTTCTTCTCTGGCAACTGGACCTATTTTTCCTAATATTAGGATGACCCGTCCAGCTCTGTTGGTGGTCAACTGCATGGTGTCTCTTTCCCTCACATGCATTTTAACCTACTTGTGTCTTTGAATCTAAAGTGTGCCTCTTGTATACACATAGATGGATAAATATAGCATATTTATATCATTTTTTTGGCCCAGTCTTCTTTGAATTGGAGAGTTTCATCCATTTTCACTTAATACAAGTACTGACCAGGTAGGACTTACGTCTGCCATTTACTAGTTTTCTCTAAGACTCACGTCTTTTTCGTTCCTCATTCCTTCAATATTGTCTTCTTTTATGATAAGTGAATATTTTATAAACTACTATCTTAATCCCTTAGTCATTTATTTCACTCTCTCTTTTGGAGCATTTTCTTCGTGGAAATTCTGAGGATTACCATGATCGTTTTTATAATAATCTAGTTTGGATTAATACCAATTATTTCAATAGTGTTTAAAAAACCTCTTGTTACTGTGTGGCTTTGTCTCTTCGACGCTCTGTGCTGTTAATTCCCAGCCACATCTCTGTGCACTGGGTGGCCACCACCTTAGGTCCAGGCTGGTCGCAGTCAGCAGTGGTCTTTAATCTGGTAGGACATATTATACAGGTACAGTAACTGCGTTTATCTTTCCCGACCCTGCTCCTCTCAGGTGGAGCCCTCTAGGTCACCCTCCCTGCTCAGCCCTCCCGCCAGGGGAGCCTCACCACCCGCTGGCCCACCAGCCTTGAGTGGTGACAGACACTTATGTTTTGGGTTCCCTGGCCTTAGTTGGAAGTGGTTTTCTTTTCAGAATTATTGTGGCTGTAGATGAAAACATTTTCCATATTTACTATAATAGTCTATGATTGTTTCCTACTTCTTTTTGTGACGTCCTCTTGGTCACCCAGCTCCTTCATCGGCCGTATTCTGTAGCACAGCCCTTCCCTCTCTGAGCACCCCTTCTTTCTGTGCCAGTTCCTCCCACATCAGTGCATTTTGTTACTGTGGAAACCACCCATGGCTCCTCCCAAGGAAAAGGGCCTGCAGCTCACCATTCGGAAGGTTCCAGGCCCCGTACAGAGCGCCCCCTGATGGCAGAGGACTGAGGTGGTGACGCAGGGGACCACAGGGCCAGAGAAGGGACTGAGTGTGTGTGTGTGTGTGTGTGTGTGTGAGAGAGAGAGAGAGAGAGAGAGAGAGAGAGAGAGAGAGAGAGAGGGAATGTGTGTGTGTGTGTAACAGGGACTGTGTGTGTGTGAGACAGGGACTGTGTGTGAGAAAGGGACTGTGTGTGTGTGAGAGAGAGGGACTGTGAGTGCGTATGTATGTTGTGTGTGAGACAGAGACTGTGTGTGTGTGAGAGAGAGGGACTGTGAGTGTGTGAGAGAGAGGGACTGTGGGTGTGTATATGTGTTGTGTGTGAGACAGGGACTGTGTGTGTGAGACAGGGACCGTGTGTGTGTGTGGGGGGGGTCTTTGTGTGACAGAGACTGTGTGTGTATTACAAGGACTCTGTGACCCTGTGTGTGTGCACACACGCGCATGTGCTCCTCCTCTGGTGTGTCCTTCCCACAGCCTCCAGGGTAATCTCAGGGCTCCACCCTGGTGACCCTTGCAACCCTCACCACCACCCAGGCCTGAACCCCAGGCACCAGGGTTGGAGTACATCTCCCCTTTCTTCGTGCCTCACGCTGGGGTTAAATTCCAACACTGGGACCCTCCAGGGACACACTCCAACACACCCAAACCAAGCACCACCCTTTTCTTTTTTTTTTTTCTATGACATAATCTAATAGTTCATTGGCCAAGAGATTCCTTCTCAGGATCGGGAAACCAGACCTTTGACTTACTGCACCTGTTATTGTGATCTCGTGTGTTGGTGGCTTTATAACATAGTGCTGAGGGCCATTGCCAAGTAGGAATGACGCATCAAAATTTCCTTGCCAGCGTACCCCATGTTAAATGGACTTGCCTTGGAATTTCGCTGTTGACATTGCATGTAAGGTGACCCTGCACAAGGACGAGGGTGGATCCAGGTTTAAGGTGTATCCTGCAGTTTGAGGAAGTATCCTGCTCCTTGGGTTTAAGGCGTTCCCAGTTTAAGACAATATGGGTTTTAGGGAAGTTCGAGGTTGAAGATTATTGCTGCTGGGAATAGGGCGTTCCTGCTGCTTGAGTTCCCATTGAGTTCTCGTGGAATTAAGAAAGTATTTGGGACGTGAATGGTGTGGCAGAACTGGGATTTCCCCAGAATGTGTTTGTTGAAGGCTGGTGTGAGTTCGGGAATAAAGAATTGCTGTTTGAATCTACAAAGCTGTGAGTGGCTCCTGATCTTGTGCCCGGCCAGACTGCGGCAACATAGTAACACATTCCTGAGAAACATACTTAGATGCATGAAGAAATCTTTGAGTTCACTCTTCTAGCATGTGACTCATGATTTTGAAATCTATGTTTACATATGAATTTAGTCTTTAGTTTTCTGTTCTTCACATTTTTATGAGAATTTAGAAAGCATGAATTAGGTACGTGTCCACGGTTATCTATCCTTTGGCATAATTTATATCTCAGAAGCATTATCTGTTTTTTGAAGATTTCAAGTTGCCAACCAGGAAAACCAGCTTTATGTGTAAGTCACTGACCCCTCGGCAAGGAAGGCCATCTAAAGGCCGGATCTGAGAAGGACAAAACACCACTTACAAATTCCTTGTGCAAAAACGCATAACCCAGTCCTAGTCATGGTACACCTCTCTCTCCTTCTCTGGGATTTGAAGACTAGCACCACCTAAAAGGAGCCTGTGCCCTCCAGCTCCCAAACCGAGATCTCCAAAGGCAAATTCTAGCAGCCCCATGACATCTCATGAGCCACTTATCAAGCAGAAACAAACTTTAATTTTAGAACACACATAACTGCACAACACACAGCTCTTCAGGAATTCTCTCAGAGCCTAACTGCCACCACCGGCTTCCCACAAGCCTCTCCACCTCCCACAATCCTCCTGCTCTTGAGGCCGATTGTCTGGGTCGCTTGGACGGAGCCAAAAAAAGTCCCCCAATGAGCAGCTCCGTGGTCTGAAAGGGCGGGGAAACAGCCCAATGAGCATCACCGCAGAGGAGCCAATCAGCTGGCAGCTAGAAGTTTGCTGGGGCCCCTGTGAGCCAATCATCAGCTGGCAGCTGGAAGTTTGCTGGGGCCCCTTCGCTGTGGCTCTCAAGAACTACGGCCTTTTCCCTACTCACAGTAAACGTAAGTGAAATAATTGCAGAAGCAACCAACATAAACTAAGACCATTTTCCCAGGTAGTAGCCATTGCATTAATCAAGTCGCATGTAAAATGATTTATTCACCAGCATAGCACAGGGAAGGGATTTAAACTCCGTAGTGATTCAGAATCAGAGAATAGCACAAACACGTGTCCTCGGCACAAAGGGAAAGCCCAGGACAGGATGTGGATCAGAAGAAGTGTTTCCTGGCTGGGGCTGTAGCTCAGTGGTAGAGCACCCGCCTCACACGTGTGAGGCACTGGGTTCCATCCTCAGCACCACATAGAAATAAATAAAGATGTTGCGTGCAACTACAACTAAAAATATTTATTTTTTTAAAAAAAGGAAGTATTTTCCCTTCAGCCTACTGGCCCCATTAAATTCTTGGTAAGAAAAGATAACGAGGTCATTCTAATCTGAAAACTTACATGAAAGAATTTGTGAATCTCAATAATGACCAAAACTACTAAAAAGTTGGGGACACTCAGACTTGTCAGTTATTAGTGTTAAAAGGAATTTTCACATCGTATACATCCATAAGACAAGGATCCTAATGAGAATAAGATATACTCCTCCAGGTTTGTACAAATATGTCAAAATCAACTCTGCTGTCATGTACACCAAAAAGAACAAATTTGAAACACAGGGTGAGAGAGTCCTCAATGCTGGGGAGTAATTAATTAATTAATAGGCACAATGCTCATGACCTATTAATGCCACACTCTAGTGTTCATCTGTTTGCTGTTACCACAGGGGATAATCATGAAAATAAAAATTATTCCTGGAGAATCTTTAACCAAGTTTAAGAATAAAACCCAGTGGGTTACGGAATAAAAACAACCACATGGAAAAAAATGCCTAGTTTTACGGCTTGAGTAACTGGGCAAGGAGAGCTGTAAGCCAGCAGAGCCTGAGTGGGGGAGACGGGAAGAAGACAGGGAGGAGCAGCACAGGTCAGGAGAGGAACCACACGTTGGGCTGAGCTGCCCACAGGAAATTAAAGATGAGAGGTCAGGGACAGCTGGTCAGGCAAATTTAGAATGTTCTAGAAAATGGGAGTCATAAACATATAAACAGTATTAAGTGATGGGAGCCCATGTGGACAGACCCAAGGCCAAGCCCCAAGTTTCCCTGCAGGGTCCACGTGCACAGCCATCCGCACCCTTGGGAGCACTGGTTTCAGGGTCCGCCAAGACACCCACTCAAAACAGGCACTTGTAAACGTTAAGTGGAAGGACTGTTTACTAGTGTGTGATCAGGGTCAGCAGCAACGAGGTGATGGAGCACCCAAGGTCACGCAGACACTGTCAGCTGGGCCGCAGAGCCAGCAGCAGAAGGAGGTGGCCATCGGCGCCCAGCAAGAAGGAGGACGTCCTACTAAGAGTGACTCCTGGCCTCCCCACCCCTGCGAGGGGCCCTCCTCCTCCCTTGTCTCCTACTGACCCAGACTGGTGGAAATCAGCACATGAGGCATGGCCAAGGTGGACCTAGAGCCAGATTCCCAGGGCACAGGGCAGGGAATGGAGGGGTTGCTGAGAATGTCCAGCCCATGTCAACACCACCAACAGCTTTGATGGACCCGTGGACGTGGTCTCTGTGCACTTTTGGATCCCACCAACCCGGCAGTCCCTTGTCACTCAGACTTTGTCCTTCATGTGGCAAACTTGCAAAGTGGACCTGTGACCTAGGCCAGCCTTGCCTGTACCCACAGACCTGTCAGGCAGTGCTTGGAGCAAACCAGGGCATCTTGTTGCGTTCCTCATTCTTTTTTAAATAAAATGATTGGAAGAATGGAAGCAAAAGGACAGATACTATGGATATGAAACACATACCTTATAATTTTATCTTGCTGAAACAAAATGGAAAATATGCTAATTAGAAGGCAATTTTAAGTTTTAAACAGAACATGCATGTGAAGAAAAAGCATAGAATGATTTAAATGAGATGCAGGAAAATAATACCAATAATACATATCTACAGAGCAAGGCATGATGAAGGGTTTTGAAATAATTTTGGATTTTCAACCCATTCCTTTCCCAATGTCACTTGAACTCCAGATGTAATTTCAAGAAGGCACTGTGCCTGGAGCTCAGTAGAACTGGCCTTCTTCTCGTCTCGAGGAAGTTTCCAGAGCCCTCTGCAGGTGCTCCTTCCTCACGTAGGCTGGAGCGTGTATGTTGGCCAACAGAGCTTTCCACGGTGGTGGAGAGGTCCACATCTGTGGGTCCTGCTCGGTAGCCGCCAGCCACACATGGCTTGGGGCACTTGGAGTGTGACTAGTGCAAGTGAGAGGGTGAGTTTCATGTCACTCGTGTTGCTGATGTAAGTGGTCACGTGAAGGCCACCACAGGGTCCAGAGGAGTCCACAGGTGGGGGAATCACCCCAGGCCTCCTCGTGTTGCACACCTGCGTGCTGCACAGGCACACACACAGAGGAGACCGGGCCTGCTCGTGTTGTGCACCCGCATGCTGCACAGGCACACACACACGCACAGAGGAGACTAGACAGGGCCTGACCATGACCACCTGGAGACACTGCTCACCATTTCCCAAGTCCTTATTGAACTCCTGCCCTCCGACCGACAAGGCCCAGTGAACAGGCAACACACACCATCCTGACCCCAGCGCTGTGCCCTCTGCCCTCCTGAGCAGAGCCTACTGGGACCGAGAGTGACAGAGTGCTGGTCCTCAGCTCCATGTGTGGAGGAACGGTGGTGATGGGAGAGCCGTGGGCAGAGGCTGGGCCTCCTCTGGGGAGGCAGCCTCCTGGGCCATGGCTCCTGGAGGGCACAGATCCTGGCTTGCTGGGGCGGCCGTGGCTGAAGTCTGCTCTGGGCTCTAAGTGAACACCCTGTCTCTGCACCCGCCCCAACGTGGCCTGTGGAGCACGTTCCTGGCTGAGCCAAGCCCCTGGGGTCTCTCCTCCCTGGACACGGGCAGGCTCCTCCAGGGCCTGGCTCCCTGTCCACACCCTTTCATCCCATCCCAGCAGTGCCTCAAGGGGCTTGGGGACGGGATGAGTACTAGGTACTGAGACAATGGAGGGGACCCATGGCGTGTGTCCTGTGGTCCAGGTAATGGCTTCCATGTCCCTCCCACATCTGTGACCCATCTAACAGTGAAAAACAAGAAGTAGGACGGTCAGGCACCTGCTTGGAGGTCAGCCAGGTGGGATCTGGCACAGGGACAGCTTGTCTGGAGCGACTAGTGGGCCCCTGAGTCCATCTCCACCAGGGCGGCACTGAGGCTCACCTGTGGCCAGAGGTGTCCTCTGCACAGCTTTGGGCAGCAGGGCTGGAGGTTCTGAGAGCCCTGATCTGTCTGCCCTGGTCCAGGGCTTCCTACTGGCCTGTTCCTCGGACAGTGTGTGCTCTCCTGCCTGTGGTCAGGGACTGGAGACTCCCTCAGACAGAGTGGAGCTCCTGCCAAGTTCCTGGGAGAGTCCAGGAGGCCAGGAGGGTCTCCCAGGGCCCAGACACGGCCAGCGTGACTCACAGGGCGCGTCTTTCTCTAGATCCAACCCAGGGTCCCTGTCCTGCTCTCCCCTCCTGCCCTGCCCTCCTACAGGCCTGCTCTCCTGCTGGGCTCCTGCTGGTGTCCAGGGTCCTACCACAGAGTGCAGGGCTTATTTTTTAAGGTTGTTCTTTGACTTCAGAGGTAACTTATGTTGAAGTAGCCACCTGTGGCTGTGTGCACCGTGCAAGGGAGGGAACTTGAGACGGTTCCTCTGTGACGTCCATGCCCGTCCTGGGGAATCTGAAGAAGTCCACAAGAAGTCGTCTTGCTCAGGTATACGGCTCCATGCCACCCTGTCCGTTCGCCCCAGCTTTGCAACCCAACACAGCGAGTTTTGTTGAAGTCACTGCCCCTGTTGGTTTCCGAGGTTGCATTGGAACCTGGAGATGCCAGATCTGTGTCCCCACATTGCCATGAAGCATAGCAGTTAAGACAGCAGCCTTGGAGTCAGGCGGATGCCGGTCCAATGTCCATTTCTTGCTTCTGACCTTGGGTTCGTCACGTGGACTCTCAAGGAAAGATGACAGAAGTGACTCCATCACATATTATATTGCTAACGTCACATATGCTAATCACCACATATGCCCGTGCATTTGGTGGCACGATGTTATGTGCAGGGCTCAATGATATGATTGGCTCTTATTTCTGCAAACTCATCTCACATCATTCACCTTGGTCACTGTCGAAGTGTCCCAGAGACCTCTGCCCAGGAGCTCTTCTCCATCCCTCTGTGGTGGCAGTTGGGATGACGGGGTGTCCACATATTTTGTGTAAACCCCAGTAAGGGGACTGAAAACCTCTGGTCCATGTAGTGAGTTCACAAATAATTCTGATTTGGGGCTTGTTTGGTTTTCCTGCCTCAGTAGTGACCGAGGGACAGAGGACAGCTCAGAGATGGATGGCTGAAGACGAGGGATTTCCTGGTTAGTCCTGAGAACACGGTGAACTGAGCCACAAGGCCAGAGGCCACTGGAGCCCTGAACAGTGTCCAGGGTTCCCTGGGATCCTGTGGTCACAGAGTCCCAGGGTCACGCCCAGATTTCCCCTGGGAGCCACCCCGGAAGTGAGGAAGGGCAACAATCCTGGGAAGGCCAGTCTTCTCTGTCCTCTGCCCCAACATCCAAAGATTCAAGTGCATAGTTTAAAAAACTATGGGGGGGCTGGGTATGTGGCTCAAGCAGTAGCGTGCTTGCCTGGCATGCATGCGGCCCAGGTTAGATCCTCAGCACCACATACAAAGATGTTGTGTCCGCCGAAAACTAAAAAATAAATATTAAAATTCTCTCTCTCTCTCTCTCTCTCTCTCTCTCTCTCTCTCTCTCTTAAAAAAATTTGGGCCTCATTTCTGTGCTGTCAAATATCAGACATTTCCAATATTTTATATTGATTCCACTAATTTATCAGAGGAGTGCATCACACCTAGCCAGGTGTGTGTTCATAATGGGATAAATTAATCTCTTGACTATTACACTAGATTCTGGGGAGTTGCTGACTGCTCTTGGGAAAGCTGAGGACATTTTTCATATGAGGGTTTCCTAAACTCCAGGCAGGTTTTACAGGGTCCACGTGTCGGGTTGTCATGAGGAGGGGTGCAAGGACCGAATGGCCTCCCCCACCTCAGATGCCCCCCATTTGTGGCTCATGGGACAGTGCACGCTGGCCGAGTGGCCCGGCATGGGCACGAAGCAGCTCAGGCTAGCATCCCAAAATTCTCCTCTGTCAGTGTAACAAGGATCGGTTGGTCCCAGCAGCAGTCTGGTGGGCTGCAGGAGCCACAGATTTTGAAACCCTTGCCAGTCGAGAGCAAGATGAAGTCTGCAACCTGCTTGAGTATGACTCGAGTCTGTGGGGCAGGCTTCAGGAGGACCGTGAGCCTCCATCATACTCAACACCAAGGCAGCTTCTGGGTGCAGGTGTGAGGAGGGACTGAGGAGGACCACAGGGCCAGAGCCCTAGACGCAGGAGGACCAAGGGTGTCGCTCCTGCAAAGTGCTCCATCCCTTTCTCACGCTGGGGCTGTGACTGCAAAGGAGAGATCCTGGGCTGTGCAGGGAGCTGGGCTCTCAGCATGCACAGATCCTTGGAGGCTGGGCCTGGGGCAGGCATGGGCTGCTGTGGGGACAGAGTGGCTAGTGACCACACCGCCGTGAGGAAAGCTTCTCAGGTGCAGCTTAAACATCAGCTGATTGAGTTTTAAACTCACCACTGTGTGTGGTCCCAGGCACTCACCGAGACAGAAACAGCACTCCAAGGCACATGGCAGGCGAGCCTCAGGTGCAGCCCAGGCCCCCAGGGATGGATCAGCATACCGACTACCCTTTTCTCAGGGCACCTTCATGGAACAAATGTCCTGGGGCCCAGAAGCCGTCACTAGATGCGTGGTCACTGTGCTGACCAAAGGCAAGCTCCCAACGCTCCACCTATGCCCTCCCAGGAGCCAGGAGGAGCCTGAGGAGCAGGTGTGGTAAGGGCAGTGGAGAGACTCAAGGGCATCGTCCAGACGCAGAGAGGGACAAAATCATGACATCTTAGGGAAACAGGTGGACCTGCGCCTGACTCAGACAAGTATGGGCGCTTCCTCTCACGTGGAACTGGAGAAAAGGCAAGATGGCAGGAGAGTAGAAGGGGGACTTAGGAGGGGACAGGGAGGGGACAGGGGCCATGGCATGGGGGTGGCAAGAGGGTATCAGAGGGTACTACAATCAAAGTACCTCGTCTGCACTGTGGGGTCATCATGGGGACACTCTTTCATGGATACAGCCAATAAATAAACAGATATTGCAGCTGTGGAACAGATAAAGGTGTCCCTAGCAACAGGAAGAAGGTGGCATCCTGGAAACAAGCCCAAGCATCTGAAGGAATCTGGGGACACACAGGATCACCGACACCTTGCTGTAGGAGGCTTTGCATACTTTAGTCCTCATGGCTTGAGATGTGGAGCAGCTCTGGAAGCCACAATCGTGTGAGTCTCTAAGAGAGGTTGGGGTGCATCGTGTCCAACCTTAGAAATGTGAAGTTGGGCTGCAACTGTGAACAAGGAATCAGGATGCATTCAGCTGTCATCTAGTCCTAATTAGAGTAAACAAATAGAGAGGCCGGGTGGGGTGAATACATTGTGCCTGTGGAACAGACATAGGTCTTTGGGGGCCAGGGTGGACTGTGGAAGACGGCACATCATCCCCTAAATATGTCCATGTCCCCATCTCCTACCCTATGGATGCGCCACTCTGTGTGGTGAAGTGGAATTCAGGTGTGATTAGTTTGAGGACTGGAGCGAGGAAGCTCATTTGGATTGTGCTGGGGGGGTTGGGGGTCCAGTGGAAAGAACAGAGGCTGTTGGTGGCAGTGTGGGTCAGGAGAGGGACAGGAACATCGGGGCATGGAGGTGCTGCCTGAGGCTCTGGAGACAGAAGAGGGCCCTGAGCCAAGGAAGAGCGTGGCCCCTGGAGCTGGAGAAGCCAGACATGGTTCCCTCCCGGAGCCTGGGCAGCTCTGCCCACCTTGACCTGGGAACTTCTGATTTCAAAACGAAAATAAAATCCATCTGTGCTGTTTCAGCCATGTGGTTTGGGGTAGCTTGCTACGGTAGCCGTAGGAAATTCGAAATTCGTACAGCTGTGTTCAGAAACGTGGCACAAGTTTCATTTCAGCTCCTGCCCTTCTTACTCTGGAGAGAACCGGGAAGCAGCATTGGAGTCCAGAATGAGCTCTGCAGTGGACACAGCAGGGTGGTTCACCCACCCAGGAGGAGAATGGGGCTGTGCAGTCCAGCGGACGGCAGGTTCTGCCAGCCACAGCTGGTTTTCTTGCAGCAAGGACATTGCTAGGTGGCAGAGCGAGGCCACCTCCGTCCCTCGGAGTGCTAGCAGAGCAGCCACAGCCCTCCTTGTGCAGAGAGCGCTGACAGCTTGGGTCATCTCTGGTTCAACGAGTGATACTGAGTGCGGCTCCTAGCCGCGGCAGCCTGGCCACTCCACGTCCACCTGACTCTCTCAGTCTTCTCCTGAGGCTGACTGCTGCACACCAGCTGGCGTCTTCCCGCCACTGTGCCATCTGAACTGGCACTGCTTCTGAGACGTGCGCCCAGGCAGTTAGTTCTTCCAGGGGCCCTGGCCTTCTCAAAGTGCCCGTGCCTGACCCAACTTGATGGCTGCTGCTCGTTCGCCACTTACTACCCGCCTTGGTGTAGTTGGGAGGCCGTTGGCACCAGCAGGATTCTGCCTGTGGGCATAGCACCCAGGGGTGAGTGATGGGTGAGCCCCGAGGGTTGCCACCACCCATGGGCGCATCCTGGTCCCAAAGGCAGGAAGTCTGCAGCTGCATCCTGCTGATCCTAGTGCATCTGGACCATTGTATTTATTACACTTTCACTTGGTCAAAATAATAATAAAAAACCAGGTTGCAGTCTCCAGCTGTGACCTTCACAGGCATGCTGACCCGGCTGGGCTGCAGGCCTATGCCGTGCTGTAGAGGTCCAGCAGGAGGATTGTCACCCCTGGGGACAAAGGGGCCCTGACCTTCTATCCATCTGTCTCATGGCATCGGTGGACCTGCAAGGTTCACTTTATGGGCCATAAGGGACCGTTTTCAGCCCTTTATTAGAGATGGAAATCAACATGCCAGAGACTAGTAAATCCCACTGACTCTACTCAGATGATCAAGGAGGAAAACTTATGGCTCTTTTCCAAAAATGTTAAAGCAGTAACTTTTCTTCTACTAGGAAATATTTGGTTGGCCTAGATTCAATGAAATGGCCTTCACTCTTTGAAAAGAAAACAAGGTTGAACTTGGATGTCGAGTATTTGTGATGCCTTTCATTATATAAACGACCATTTGGCACCAATGGTTACAAGCTCAGTCTCTGGGTTTAATTGAGAAGAGAGGATGTCTGCGGTGAATACCTTTGTGAGCACACACACACAGCATAAATGTACTTCATTATTGTCTGATGCAAGGTCACGGGAGCAGAGTTCTAGTTCAACCCTTCCTACCTCAGAGATGTGCTAGAGTGCAGACAGACGAAAATCAAAGATCCCCAACCAGGCTTCTTATCCACTTAACAAGGTTCTCCTCAGTGGCAGCTGGAAATGAATTTAACGATGACTTGTTATCCTAACAGTGCATGGGCTCCCTAACCTACAAACTCTCCCTCTGAGAGTAAAATGAACTCGATTTTACCTGCACCTACTAATGACAAGGAGGAAATTCTTGGAAGGCTGCATTTCATTTATCTATATTTAATATTTTTATTAGTCATTGATGGATCTTTATTTTATTTATTTATTTATTTATTTATTTATTTATTTATTTATATGCGGTGCTGAGGGCTGAACACAGTGCCTCACGCGTGCTAGGCAAGCGCTCTACCACTGAACCACAGACCTAGCCCGGGAGGCTTGCATTTTAAATACAGAATGGGCTTATGGGATCCTCAGTGAAAACCAGGGTCGTTTTGGATCATTGGGGTGTTAAAATGATAGCTGATTTTTCTATGAAAGTGTTTAGTATTCAAAAGCAGAGGGAAACCTGAGCAGCTGTCATAGGAACATCATGTGAGAAATCGTGCATGTGTGCACACCGAAGAGTGCCTGTGTGTGTGTGTGTGTGTGTGTGTGTGTGTGTGTGCAGGTGTTTACAGGGAGGGAGAGATTTTAAAATGCTCTTGCTGTAAAATTAAGCTTTGTATCTCTGATGGCAAAGTCACGATGCTTTGTAACATCATCATTATGAAGCTACTCCTGGCTCAGATTATCGACACACCCTTGGCCTTTGACCCCCAAATTTCACTCTACTCTTTTTAATTTGAAGACTCTACTAATCTTATGGGTAGATTAGTAGAGTCTTCAAATTAAAAAGAGTTTGTGCCATTTAGTGTAATCAAGATGAAGTGAGAGTTGGATGAGCAAGGGCTGGATCTGCTTTGTGAAGACACCATGTCTGTTTTCCAGAAGAGAATTGTTGGGCTGCCCGTCCTCCACATTTCTGAAGGCACGGCTTGCCCCATGACAGCCACGGCTATCATACTCTGCCATAGTTCTCAAATGTTTTTCTAAAACTGCAGTCTCTATTCTAAATACACACCACATGTCAGGTGTTCAATTGGCAAGTGTTTCATATAATGCCTTGTTCCTTAGAAAATAACACAGCAAAATGTAAGTGAAGCATCTGATCAGGTCTTTTGTCCATTTTTTAAAACTGTCTCAAGCTGTTGAATCTTAGAAGATCTTTGCATGTTGGATGGTGGTGATTGCTGGTCACCTGGTTTTGGGTGCTGGGGATTGAACCCAAGGTCTTGTACATATTAAGCACCTATTCTGTCGCTGAGCCACACTCCCAGATAGAGAACCGCTCTTCATCAAGTCTCTCTTGCAAAAAATTTCACCTGGTGTTGGTTTACTCTCTTATACTCTTGGTAAAACTTTTGCAGAGTAAATGTTCTGAATGTTAATGAGGCTCAGCTTCTCAGTGATTTCTTTCGTGGACTGTGCCTTCCGAGTATTTTTCCAGTCTTTGCCATATCATCTAGCTATCCTCCCCTGTCACCTGCTGAGAGTTTCGTGGGTTTGTGTCTATAGGTGGGGCCATGGTCCATTTTGAGTTGGTTTCCGTGGAGCTGCATGGTTGATGCAGTCCCTGTGCGTGGCCAGTCGACCTTTTCTTCATTGTGTTATCATTGTGTTTTGTTGAGATCAGCCAACAGCTTGTCTGCAGGTCTGTTTGGGGCTCTCTGTGCGGCTCCGCTGACATGTGTCCTACTTTCTGGTCAGCACCACACTGTCGATTGCTGTGACTCTGGAGCAGGTTAAACTCAAGTGGCTTCAGTCCCCACCTCTGTCCTCTCCTTACATCTTCAGTTGGTTGTTCTGTGTCTATGACCTCTCCATGGATACTTTAGAATATTTGTTCAATATATACCAATGACTTCCTGGGATTTGGGGGGAGGGGGTGATGACCTCATTGAATTTATAGAAAAACTTAGTAAGAACTGACTCCTAACAATGGTATTGGCTCTTCAAAAACACGGACTGTCTCTCCGCTTATTTAGTTTTTTGATTTCTTGCATCAGAGTTTTGTGGTTTTCCTCATACATATCTTATGAATATTTTGTTACATTCGTCCATAAATATTTCATTGGGGGGATGATAATGTAAATAGTGTCATGTTTTTGACTTCAGAGTCAATTTGTTCATTGCTGTAGACAGGACAATGATTGACTGTTTTAATATATTTTTAGTAGTGTATTATGTTGCACACAGTATTTGGGTTCATTTTGACAAAATCATATATGCATAGAATTTGGTTTCAAGTCCCTTTTCCTTCCCCTGCCTCCCCTACTCCCCCTCCTCTGCTCCACTGATCTTCCTTTTACTCCTTTACTTATTTATTTTTAGTGATATTTTTTACATAAACAAGTGAAATTCCCCTTCGCACTGGTCTTATGTATACGACAGGGTTTTGTTGAATCCATTCCATATTTCCTCCCCTTTCCCCCCTCCCTCTGGTTTTCCTCCATCTTTCCTGTCTCTCTGTGGCATCTTGTCCCCTTCCTAATCACTCTCTTTCCCTTACTTGGCTCCAGCTTCCGTATGTGAAAGAAAATATTCAACCCTTGCCTTCCTGAGTCCGGCTAATTTCTCTCCGCATGATCTTCCCATTTCAATTCATTTTCTGGCAAATGCCATAATTTCATGCTCCTCTGAAGCTGAGTAAAACTCCATTGTGTATATACATACACCATGTTTTCTCCATCTGTTCATCCACTGACAGGCATTTGGGTTGGTTCTATGGTTCTGCTATTGTGAATTGTGCTTCTATAAACATTGAAGTGGCTCTATCACTACAGCATGCTGATTTTAGTGATTTTAGTGATTTTTTTTTGATAAATACAAAGGAGTGGGATAGCTGGGTCTTAGGGGGATTCCATTCTTCGATTTTTGAGGAGCCTCCATCTGGCATCCAGAATGATATTATTAATTTGCAGTCCCACCAACAATGTATGAGTATCGTCTTCTCCGCATCCTCTCCAACATTTGTTATCATTTGTGTTTTTGATAATTGCCATTCTGACAAGAGTGAGATGAAATGTTACCATTGTTTGGATTTATATCTCCTTGACTACTAGAGATATTGAACATTGCTTCATATACATTTCTTCTTTAGTTCCTTTGCCTGTTTATTTGTTGGAGTATTGGGGTTCTTGGCGTTGAGTTTTTCAGTCCCTGACGTATCCTGGATATCAGTCCCCTGTCAGAGGACTAGCTGCAAAGATCTTCTCCGGCCCTGACAGTTCTCTCTTCATGCTCTTAATCAATTCCTTTGCTGGGCAGAAGATTTTCATTTTGATGGCTGATTGCTGATTTTATTTCTTGAGCTTTAGGGGTCTGGTTGAGGAAGTCAGCACCTGCGCCTACAAGATGGAGTGTTACCCTCTGTTTTCTTCTAGCACTTGCAAGGTTTCTGGTCTAATTCCTAGGTCTTTGGTCCAGTTTGATTTGACCTTTGTGTGGGGGAAAAGGAAGCTAGTTTCATTCTTCTCCATGTGAACATACAGTTTCCCCAGCACCTTTTGTTAAAATGCCTGTCTGTTCTGCAACATATATTTTCGTCACCTTTGTTAAGGCTCAGATGGCTGTAAGTACATGGCTTTGTCTCTGTGCCTTCTATGCTGTCCCGTGGTCTTCCTATCTGCCCTGTGGCCAACACCAGGCTGTCTTTGCTACTTTGTCTCTGTGGCGTAATCTGAGGTCTGGTATTGGGATGCCTCCTGCGACACTCTTTTTGCCCAGGATTGCTTTGGCTATTCTAGGTCTCTGAATCTTCCAAATGAATTTTAGGTGGTTGTTTTTCTAGTTCTGTAAAGAATGTCACTGGTATTTTATGGGGATTGAATTGAATTTATATATTGCTTTAGGTAGTATGACCATTTTGACACTATGATTTCTGCCTATTCAAGAACATGGGAGGTCTTCTTCAATTTCTTTCTTTTGTGTTCTATAGTTTTCACTGTAGAGATCTTTCACCTCCTTGATTAGATTAATTCCCAATTAATTTTTTGAGGTTATTATGAAAGAAATGGTTTCCCTAATTTCTTTCTCAGAAGAGTAACTGTTGGAGTATAGGAAAGCTATTGATGTATGAGTATTGATCCCCTTGGCTGAGCAGTTGTGTAAGAGAAGGGCAGGGAATCCCCTTGGCCAAGCAGGCTGTAATGGAGTGGGGCAGGGGATCCCCTTGGCTGAGCAGGCTGTATAGGAGAAGGGTAGAGGATGCCCTTGGCTTGGCAGGTTTTTTAGGAGAGGGGCAGGGGATTCCCTTGGCTGAGCTGGCTGTATTGGAGAGACCAGGGTTCCCCTTGGCCGAGCAGGCTGTATCAGAGAGGGGCAGATGATCCCCTTGGTCGAGCAGGCTTTATAGGGGAGGGGCAGGGGATCCCCTTGGCTCAGCAAGCTGTATAGGAGAGGGGCAGGGGATCTCCTTGGCTGAGCAGGCTGTATAGGAGAGGGACAGGGGATCCCCTTGGCTGAGTAGGCTGTGTAAGAGAGGGGCAGGGGATCCCCTTGGCTGAGTAGGCTTTGTAAGAGAGGGTTAGGGGATCATCTTGATTGAGCTGGCTGTATAGGAGAGGGGCAGATCCCCTTTATTGGGCAGGCTGTATAGGAGAGTGTTAGGGGATCCCCTTGCCTGAGCAGGCTTTCTTTGAGAGGCGAGGGGATCCTCTTGGCTGAGCAGGCTGTATAGGAGAGGGGCAGGGGATCCCCCGGGCTGAGCAGGCTGTATAGGAGAAGGGCAGAGGATCCCCTTGGCTCAGCAGGTTGTATAGGAGAGGGGCAGGGGATTCCCTTGGCTGAGCTGGCTGTATTGGAGAGGCCAGGGGTACCCTTGGCCAAGCAGGCTGTATCAGAGAGGGGCAGATGATCCCCTTGGTCGAGCAGGCTTTATAGGGGAGGGGCAGGGGATCCCCTTGGCTGAGTATGCTGTGTAAGAGAGGTGCAGGGGTCTTCTTGGTTGATCAGGCTGTATAGGAGAGGGCAGGGGATCCCCTTGGCTGAGATGGTTGTTTAGGAGACGGTAGGGGATCCTTTTGGCTGAGCAGGCTGTATAGGAGAGGACAGGGCATCCCCTTGGCTGAGCAGACTTTCTAGGAGAGGGGGAGAAGATCCCCTTGGTTGGGAAGGCTGTATAGGAGAGGGCAGGGGATCCCCTTGGCTGAGCAGACTGTGTTAGTGAGGGGCAGGGGATCCCCTTGTCTGAGCAGGTTGTATAGGTGAGGGAAGGGCATCTCCTTGGCTGATAAGTCTGTATAGGAGATTGCTGGGGATCCCCTTGGCTAAGCAGGCTGTATAGGAGAGGGCAGGGGATCCCCTTGGCTGTGCAGGCCATATTGGATAGGGGCAGGGGATCTCCTTGGCTGAGCAGGGTGTATAGGAGAAAGGCAGGGGATCCCTTGGGTGAGCAGACTGTATAGGGGAGAAGCAGGGGATCTTTTTGGCTGAACAGGCTTATAGGAGATGGGCAGAGGATCCCCTGGGCTGAGCTGGCTGTATAGGAGAGGGGCAGAGGATCCCCTTGGCTGACCAGGTTGTATAGGAGCGGGGCAGAGGATCTTGTTGGCTGACCTGACTGTATAGGAGAGGGTAAGGGATCCCCTTCGCTGAGCAGGCTGTATAGGAGAGGAGCAGCAAACAACCTTCCCCCGTATATTTTCTAAAAAATCTGGGCAGTATTGTGAAAGTAATTAAAATCTTTGTGGCTTTTGGTTATTTGACACCATCAAGCTAACAATCTGCTCACCCATATTTTCCTAATTCTTCCATCAAACATTCATTTTTTCACCAAGTTGTTTCTGGTTTCTTTTAATGAAGTGCAGAGCTCTGTGAGTGCTTAGCACAGAACACAGGGCAATGCAGACACCAAGAATTAATGGTTGTCGGGAAGGTCAGAGCTTGCTCTATTCCCCGCATCTCAGGGTTTCAAGCAATGAAAACTTTCTTTGTTAGTGTTCCAGCAAGATTACTATGGGGCTCATCCTTGCTTCTACCATTTCAGGTTAACCCTGTGGCCCAGAAGCTACTGGGCCCAGCAGTGCCCTGCTCTGCCCTGGAAGAATCTCTGTGATAGGGAAGTGGCATGGGACCATGGCCTCATCCAACCCCCACATCCTTAGGGAAAGGAAAGCGTATTTTCATCCAGAGACTGGCTGGCAGAGAGTGGCCATTAATGCCACGGTGGTCCTTTTCTTTGATGCACATTCTGATGCTATCTGATGGTCTCCAGATGTTCTGTGTTCTGTAAATCTAAAAAATGATCCCTGAATAGGAGGTCTGATGGCCAGCGGTCCTCTTGTCCCTTTTTTTCTGGGAAAGCTGACTCTCACATTAATATCTTAATGATCAGTTTTCCTTCCGTAAAGCTGCCCAGCTGTGGTGCGCTTTCCCACATTTCCCAGAGTCCTGCAATGGCCGTTTTTGACAACCATCCAGTTTCATTATTACTTTTTGTGGAGACAATTTGTCACTTTGTTTACTCCACCATACCTGAAGTTCAACATCGGCTTCTGAAGTTTTAAACCATGGAGATTTGGTGGGTCCTGACTGAGATAGCAGGTATGTATGTATCTCCGTCAAAACTGTAAGAAGCAATCTAAAGGGAACTCCAGACATGCAGAACACTGTCACGGGAGGGAAGAGGTCCCCAGATGGCTTCACCAGTTGAGTGGACACAGCAAGGGAAGCGGTGTTTGAAGATATTCCAATAGAAACTTCCAGTTTAGCATATAAAGAGGAAAAAATGAACAAGAAGAGAAAGATCAAGTAACTGAACATGCATGCACCTAACTACAAAGCATCAAACATGAAAAACACCTGATGAAACTCAAGGGAAAATATATAAACCCGTTTTTATAATATCAGACTTCAACACCCCTCTATTAGCATTGGACAGATTCACCATGCAGAAAATTACTAGAGATGAAATGGCCCACACCAATGCCACACAGAGTTCCTCAAGTTGAAATGAAGGCTTCTAGATAACAAATTCAAGTGTATATGAAATTATACCTCTGTAAAGGTGGGAATATGATGAAATTTAAAATGTTCTTATACTGGAACAGTGATGTGTAAATTGCTTTCCATTTTAGTATAAATGTTCAAAGACAATAACATTAAAATATTTCAGGCTGAGGTTGTGGCTCAGAGGGAGAGCGTTCACCTCACATTCATGGGGGGCACTGGGTTCCATCCTCAGCACCACATAGGAAACAAGATAAAGATATTGTGTCCACCTATAATTTAAAATAATATTTTAAAAACCTCATTTCAATAATGTATTGAAGAATTCACAATGTAGAAAAGATGCAAATTATAATTTCAATAACAAAAGCTAAAGTAGGAGAAATGTAGAGTTTGTTTGCATTTAATTCCTGTAATTTGAATTTTTATAACATGCTTATTTCACCTTCCTTCCCAAACGGTATTTTTGCTGGGTATAGAATTCTGGTGGAAAGTTTTTCACTGTGACCATTTGGAAGATGTTTTCCACTATTGTCTGTCCCTTGGGGTTCCTGAAGAGAAATTGGGGTCATTTGAATTATCTATCTCTTATATAAACTTTTGGGGTACTGTTTTCCAGATTATCTTCAATTTTGAGCAATTTGACCATAAAAGAATAAAAGGAGAGGGAAAGTAAGAAACATACCTGTCATATTAATTGGTTTTTATGTTTTAATTTTCCTTCAAAACCTGCCTGTGGTTGCTTCTCTCTTAGTGACAGATAACTGACTTTTGTATTTTGATCAGAAGTTTAGTTTTATCAATGGGAGAAGAAGGCAGCGGTGAGCTTATTTTATCCTAGCTGGATCAATCACTTTTAAAAGTCATTACAAGTAAGACAAATGTATTTTTAAATTAACTTATGTTTTCCATTATTTTGAATGAATTCAAAATTTTATATCCAATATGATATATCCCTTATATCTGAGTAATTAATTTTATTTTGAAGCCTAGGCCTACTAATAATCAATTCTCTCAACTTCTTTGTTATTGGTTCTTTGTAGTTATCCACGGCATCAGAATCCATTTTGACATAACTACACAAGCATGGAGTACACCTTTTCCTAGTTAGGACCCCATTCTTCTGGATGTACATGGTGGTGGGATTCACTGTGTGGGGTTCACATGTGTACATGGGAGAACTATGTCAGATGCACTCATTGTCTTTCCTCTGCCCCTCCTCTCCCTTCTCTCCAGTCCCCATTGCCTAGTCTACTGCATTTCTACTCTGCCCCTCACCCCTCAGCATTTATCTAGAAAATCTTTCTCCCACTTTCATTTTTGAAAGTCTCTTTCTCTGACCATGAATTTCTGCATTAACACTGTTTCCTCTTACCATGTTAAACATGTCAGTTTCTGATAAGAAACCTGATGTACCTCTTAATTTGTGTTGCTATGTGTAACGTGTCATTTTTCTCTGGTTGCCTGGACCATTCTCTTTTCCCTTGGAAAACTCTATGAGTTTTGGAAATGCATAATGTCGCGTGTCCACCATTGTAGTGTCGTACCAAATTGATCTGCTGCCCTTGGGATGCTCTCTGCACCACCTGTCCTCACCCCCACCCTCCAATCCCCACAGCCCCGAATCCCTCACTGTTTCTGTGGCTCGGCCTCTTCCAGAGTGCAGGAAGTTGGAACCACACTGCTGCCGCCTTTTCAGACCTGTGAGTTCCACTCGGCACCCACAGGGCCAGGGCTCTGCCACATCCAAGAGTGGCTTAAAGGACCTCTTCTTCTTATCATCAATAATACTGAATTATACAAATATGTAAATGTTTTTTTTTGTTCTTGCACAAAAGTACATCTTGATTCTTTGCAGTTTGAGACGATAATGAATGAAGCTGCTGTAAACATTCCTGTGTAAACAACATCAACTCATTTGGCTATCAATGATGACATGATCACATGGTGGGCTCAGGTAGGGTGAGCATACAGGAAAGGAACTTATCATATGACAGGCTGGGGACATGGTGTGCTCACCCTAGGGGGAGCACATGGGGCAGCTCATTATGTGGCAGGGTTAGGAGATGGTGAGCTCACCCTAGGGGAGCACACAGGGGCAGCTCATCACATGGCAGGCTTAGGAGATGGTGATCATATGACTTTTGGTAAAGCGTGCTTATGGTAGGTAAGCTTAAGTTTGTGGTATGGTGGGCAAGTGCTATGTGTCCAAAAGTTGTTGTACACTTATAGTATGGCATATGGCAGTTACACGAATACAGTAAGCATGTGATGTGTCACACATATGATGAAGTGAGCTTATGACACATTGCACATATGACTCAGTGAGCGTATGATATGCTAAGCATGTGATATGGTGAGCCTGTGATATGGTAAGCATGTGATATGATGAGCCTGTGATACGGTGAGCATGTGATATTATAAGCCTGTGATATGATACACTTACACTTACTTTGCAAGGAATTTCCTAGCTGCCTTCACAGTGGCCTTGCCACCTGATGTTGCTACAGGCAACCATGCCAACATTTGGCATTGTGCGACTGCGCACTGTGGTTCAAGCCCAGAGTTTCCATATTGATTTTCTGTCTGGAAGATCTGTCCATTATTGAGAGAGGGGCTGAAGTCCCTAGTGTCACTGTACTGCACCTTTCCCCCTCCATTCTATTAACACTGGTATTATATATTCATACGCCCCAAGGTTGGACACACAGGCATCTGGAATTGTCCTGCCCTCTGGGTGAATGGACCCCTTATCATCACAACATGGCCTGTTAGTCTCTCCAGCTAGTTAGCTGTGTGCAGAACCAGCCCTCAGCTTCAGTTCCCGTCACATGAAACACCTTTCTCTGTGGCTTCGCTCTCCACCTCATGTCCTCCAAGGTCCTGCGAGTCCTTTGTAAGGTGCACATAGCTGGACCTTGTTATTTGATCCATTTGGCCGCTTAGTCTTTTGTCTGGTATTTTAACCTGTTTACATTCAGAGCAATAATGGATAGGGTAGGACATACTACTGCCAATGTGCCATTTTCTGTTTTTTAGTTCCTTTCTTGCACTCTTGCTGTGACCCTCTCTGACACCAGAATCAGTTTAAACATCATCGCGAAACAGATATCAGAAGGATATCTGTAATCAGGCTGGGAAAGCCCAGAATGCGTGGCTGTGTGCCACTTAGAGTTAGTGTCCTTCCTACCACCACCAGATGGTGGGCTTCTTAGGGAACAGCTGTGCACCTTCAGAGGGGGACCCTCAAAGTCCATGGAGGGACTGCCTAGGTCCCATGGCACAAACTGTAAAAGCCTTGTTGGCTTTGGTTGATACACGTTTGATAGGTACACGTTTGGTTTCCATCTGGAGTTTAAAATTTCAGTATTGCAAGGAGTGTGTGTGTCTGTATATGTGAATATACACATATGTTATGTCGTGTGGTGTTTTTTAACATCCAGATTATTTTGCCAAAAGTAATTTATAAAAGAACACTAATTGGCTTAAGGAAAAAAGAAGTGCTTATATAAATTAGCTATTCTCTCACAAAAATAAGAGCTGGCCCATGGCTTTTCATCTTCACGTGATGTGCAAGATTTTTGGTAAAAAAATAACATTGTTGTCTTAGTGAAAAATAGACTCACTTTCAGAATCGTCAGCATTGAATACAATGCAGACACACCACTTTCATTCTGCCTGGGTTTACCATTCAAATAAGCTTTTGTTACCGCTCCCAGATGTTAAAATTATAAAAATTGTCAAATCAACCCCAAAATAAGATTAAAGTATGTAAGTGACTGTGACTTTCTACATATCAAGCAGAGCAAAAAGAAATGTGCTTGTTTTCATAGGCTTTTGAATTTTAAGTCCTTGCTTCACACTCACATGTTATAAAAATAATAAACAGAAAATAATTGAGATAACAAAGAGCTTTGTCCAGTTTCATCAAATTTCCATGAGATAGGATGTGGGCTAGCAATCCTGGACTCCTCAGCCAGAGCCCCAAATCAGAGGGTCCCAACCAACCAGGTAAATGGGAAAGGTAATGGAGAAAAGCCTTTAATCACCACGGCTGTGCTGGCAGCACAGAGGAACCTGTGTTTCCAACGCCATCTTGGGGGTTCTAACATGTGCCCCCAGATTACAGAGTCGGGGCCTGGTTACATGCAGGCAAGCAGTCTTAGCCACACTGGGTCATTGTCCCAGGATGGGTTGACTGTGGAGAAAGGGGCTGTTGCCTGTTTCAACTCATCACGAGATGTTTATGGATTAGCCCTGTTGTTCCTAGAATCCAAGGCGACTGATTCAAAGCAAAGGAGAAACATGCCAAAGGCAGGCAGAGAGGCCAACTTTTTATCCTGCTTTTAGTCACCCACTGGAAGCTGCAGGCCAAGCACAGTCCTGGTTAAAGTCCTCAGGATGGAGCACTTGGGGTACACAGTTCATAATTGCTTACTTCCTAGATTTCATTAGAAGTTACTAATAAGGTTGATGTGAAGTTAAGAATTCTAATCAATACATTATAAAACCACTAGAAATAAGAAAAACAAGAAAGTAGAATTTTGTTTGTTTGGTAAGGAAAGTTATAACATAAAAGGCAGTGTTTTATTGTTGAATAAGAGGACTTTTTCCTACCTTAGAGGTCATTCTAAGGTGGAAAAAGAGTGGGGAGAGAGTACCCTCAGCTGCCAGTTGGCTAAAACTGAATGGTTTTATGGTGAGGGTTTAAAGATGAACATTAATATTAAAAGTAAACTGATGTGAATTTAGAATTTTCTTTGCTAAAGTAAATTTTCTTGGATAATTAGTCTGTTCATGATAAGAGATTGTCACAAGTTTTTCTTTACCTTTTGAGAGATCCACCCAGAAAAAACGATTGTGTTTTATCAGCATGATTTCCCATACTTTATATTGTCATCATCAGATTCCAAAAACTGAGCCTCCTTTATTAAAAATAGTAAGGTGTGCTCTTAGTTTTCTTTTTTTAAAAAACAATTTTGGGACTTTTGTCTTTGCCGTTGAAGTCACCCTATCATCACTTGGGTCAAACGGGTAACTCAGTGACCGCAGGGCTGTTGTGGACCTATTTAATCATGTGTTTTAAAACTTTTGACATTTTCTTCCCCAAATCAAATTCTAAATAAAATCATTTTGGCCTTTAGCTGACTGGGATTTTCCAGAGGGTCCCTAGAAAATTTCAAAAGAATTTGCTCTTTCCCCTAAGAAAAGAGAGCTGTTGAATATTGGCTTGTGGGATTTGTCACAGGCTGCCTTACCAGGTGAGGCCCTTGCTCTCCCTTCTGCTGTTAACCCAGTGAAAGCTGGGCCTGCACACAGCCCACATGACTCCCTGAAGCAGGAAGTGCTGACACTGTTTTCCAAGCCTCCGCCATCCCCTGAGGACTGTCTGAAAGCAGCCTTTGGAGAGGGGCCATGCAGAGCTGCCCACTCACTGGCTCAGGAGCTTCCGACATCCCAAGCTCCAAATCCCCAGGCGGAATGTGATAATTCCACATCAAGAGGAAATAAGTGACCTGGGAGGAGGCATGCTGGCCATCTATTCCTGCACAAAGGAACCCAAAATGTCCCCTTCCCTCCATCCAGTCAACAACCCTCGACCTTCCTATAAGTCTTCCACTTCCAACCTCCAGGAAGAAGCTTTGAGCTCATTTCTCCACAGATCCTGGCCTCCTTGCCAAACAATCTTGCAATAAAGAGGTTTGGGGGGGGGGTTGGGTTTTTTTTTCTGGGGGGGTGCACCAACTTGTGCCATAGAACTGGGTTCTATGCACATTGGCCAGCAAGCCCTTGTTCGGTATCATAAGTGTTTCAGAAACAGTGACATTCCCATAATCTGACCTGTCCAGTTAAAATGTCATTCAATTAATTGCATTATTAATTGCTTTATGATGATCTCTCATCAGACCTTTAACCAGGGCCATTCTGAGTCTTCTTTCATTGACAATTATTGCTTTAATCTGATGCCTTACTAAAAATTTTGCAAGCAGCCATGATCAGAAAATGCTGTCTCTAAGGAAATTTATGGAGAAGGCTCTGATGGGTGCAGTTTAGGGTAACTCTGAGATCACACCCCTGGCCAGGGTGGGGATTTCCAGGACTCTAAAGAAAAAAAATGGATGAGTCCATAAAACTGCTAATCCAAGACTTAGCAAAAATAAGAATTGATTACACCAGTCTGAGTAAGCTAGTGGAGATATTGCAATATTGAAGACTTCATGTTTGAAACATTGCTATTTTTTAATGTTTTTGCACATTTAAGGGAAATTTTTCTCTTTTATCTGAAGCAACTTCTAACCTAAAAGAACTGTGGAAGGCTCCACCTTTGTAAGCAAAGCTGACACGGCTGTGGTCTTCTGCCGCCTGGTCTCTTCAGAGCACAAAGACTCTGGTGTCTTGCTGGACAGCAATCCACAACCCACACAGCTCCCTGACGGCCTGTTCTTCCCGTAACAGCCAGCAACTGGAACTGTTGCTTCCGTCACCAAGACTGACAGAATGTTGTATTGGAGAGTGATACTCCCAGCCGTGTATGACAGGAGCGTTACTGAGCTGACTCGGTGAGGCCCACTGACCCAGGAAGCAGGCCTGATGCCCAGCCTGCAGGGTTCCCGGCCCTACAGCTGAGCAAGCAAGCTCACTTTCTGCAAGGCCCAGGCACTTGGGACACCTGAGGGACCTCAAGAGGGCGGAGAGTCTTATGGTAAGCCCTTGTCTTGAGAAGGTTTTAAGGTCCAATCTGAAGTTCCTTATTAAGAGTCTTGACAAAGTAAACTCAAAAAGAACTAAATGGTTGTTAGGGTTTGGAAGTGAGGTATCCCCCAAAACTTTCTGAGGTGGATTGATTAGATCATGAGACAGCTAACCTAATCCAGTGGATTAGTCCACTGGTATAGATTAACTGGGTGGTGGCTGTGCCCAGATAGGGTGTGCTGGAAGAGCTGGGCACTGGGGCTGTGCCTTCTCGGTTTACATTCTGTCCCTGGTGAGCACAGCTCTCTCTCTGCTTTCTGATTGGTAGGTCCAGAACTGTTCTCCTCCACACATCCTGCCGCCATGATGTTCTGCCTCACGTGGGGCCTAGAGCCGTGGAGTCAGCCGACCATCTTTTCCTCCTCTACATTGCTGTTGCCAGGTCTTCTGGTGACAGTGACTCCTGGTGCTCAGTCACCATTCTATCCACACTATAGGCATAGTGCTTTCTCCTATCTGCTCAGGTTTCTCAAAAAGTTTGTTGAGTACATTTTCATTTCATTAATTTCTGCTTTTATTTTTTTCTAGTCTCCTTGTCTTGAAATCAGTCATTTTTTTTTCCCTCTTTCAAAATTATTGAGTTTGATTCTCAAACCATTAGTTCTTTATTATTTCTTTTCCTTTAGAAAACAGTTGTTAAGCCCAGAACTGTGGAGATCAAGGCATTGTCCTGTGGGGTGGAGTTTCACAGCCAGTGTCTTGGCAGAGCCTGCTCCAGTCCTGCACTCGTGATGGAATGCCGACTTGGAGGTGACCAGAAATAGGCAGAAGAGCCACACCTGCTACTGGTGTGAGGGCCGGGGTCCTTCTCTCCCAGGGAACATCCACAATGCCTCAGGGGAGTGAGGACATGGGTGTTCAATCCGAGGCTCCCCCTTCCTCCTGTGAACAGTAGGAAGCAAGCTAGACCACAGGGGACAGCAGGGTGATTCTGTCTCTCTGGTTTCCCAGGAACTCGACCTTTGTCCCTCCCAGGAAATGGGGGACTTTTGTTATCTTTTGGGTGGGAGTGAATTAGCTCCAACTTGAAGGAGCTAATACAGCAGTTATAATAACCAGGGATGTGGGGAGTGAGATACGGTGATGACAAAGGAAAAGGACTCCCACCTCACCATACTCCACTGGTGGCTCAGGGGCTGGGACTGTGCAGAAACCAGAGAAAGCCAGCAGAGGTGTCCTTGCCCAGGCGTGCATTCCAGGCATGCATTCCAAGGCCATGGATTTCTGTCTGTTGGCTGATTTAAGGGTAGTCCACAAGTGTTGCCCTGGAATTTATATGTTCTTCTAAATATATTCTAATTTCTGTTATGATTCCTTCCTTCCCCTCTCTCTCCCTTTATCCTTCTCTCTCTAACCATTCTCTCTCTATACACACACACTTACACACACACATATATTTATATTTGAAATATTTTTAAGTGTGCCTCTCAGTCTCCAGACATGTTGGGGAGACACAGATCTCTTTGGCTCTCCATTTTATTGTTAATTTGAAATTGCAGGTGTGTGGCTGAATGCACTGAGCAGCAGGAGACCTGGTTCTCTGGTTGGGATTTGCTGAGTCTAGTCCAGTCGGCAGTGTGCTGTTCCACGTGCGTTGTTCTTTGTTTACTGTGGCTCAGGACAGCCACGCCCAGTGCAGCACCTTGGCAGGAGGGTCTGTCCCACCTTCCACTCACCTTCTCCACAGCAGTCCCTGAAACTCCCAAAGGTGACCCGGACTTTCCCCACCTTCTCCCCAACCCTGACCACATTCCAGAGCTGCCCTATGCCCCTTGGGGAAGGATCATCCTGGCCTCTGTGGGCACAGAAGCTGGCAGGCTGCAGCTCTCCGCCAGTACCTCTCTCAGACCCTCCTTTGCATGGTCTTTTGCAAACCTCAGCTGAAAGATGCTCACCTCCCTTTTACTTTGGTGCTTCACTTCCTATCTTCTTAGATTTTTGCTGGAACCAGAAGTCCTAACAAGAACAATCAGAGGAGGAAGGCTCACCTTGGCTCACAGTCTCAGAGGCCCTAGTCCTTGGTTGGCCGACTCCATAGCTCTGGGCCCACTATGAGGCAGAACATCACGGTGGAAGGGTCTGGGGAGGAGAGCAGCTGGGGACATGGCACTAGGAAGCAGAGAGAGTTCCTCTCACCAAGAACAAATTGTGACAAAGGCACACTCTGCTCCCAGGGCCCTCCGCCTCCAGCCCCCACCCAGTTAGCCCACTAAGTGGACTGAATCACTGATTAGGTCAAGACTCTCACGACCCCATCATTTCACTCTAAACCTTCTTGCGTTGTCTCACATGAGCTTTTGGGGGACCCCTCCCATCCAAACCATAACATTTATAAAGACAACCACTGTGACCCACAATTTTTTTAATTAAATAAGTCTATATGCTTTTCTGTTGTTAATCTGCCTTTTGTAGAGGAACCTCAGCCATGATCCTAGTGATGAGTCAGAAAAAATCCCCTACAACAGTAATAAAAATAAGATAAAATTTGTCATTGTAGCTGTCTTTATGTGCACAATTCAGTGATGCCAACAGGTTTTGGATTCCAGTTGCTAGTGGCAGACTTCGGCATCTGCTGAGTCAGAGTCTCATAGTGCTCAGATATGTTATTGACTTTTTCTGCTGCTGCTTCTACCTGTTACTGACTGAAGCACAAATCCTACTGTTGTAATGTCATAATTCTCTCCTTACAGTTTGTTGGTTTTGAATCACGTACTGTGACACTAGGTTGTGAGAGCCACAGTTATTCTACCTTCCCAGGAAATTTTCATTTCTTGAGATAGGGATTTAGGATAAAGAGAGGGAAACGCTGAATCCTAAAGGAAACACCCACAGGCCATTGATATGTAGAAAGCTTAGTTGTAAATCTTGAGCAATTGCCCTTGCCCATGCCCTTGCCCATGCCCTTGCCCATGCCCTTGCCCATGCCCTTGTCCATGCCCTTGCCCATGCCCTTGTCCATGCCCTTGCCCATGTCCTTGCCCATGCCCTTGGCCATGTCCTTGGCCATGTCCTTGCCCATGTCCTTGCCCATGCCCTTGCCTATCTCCTTGTCCATGTCCTTGTCCATGTCTGTGGCCATGTCCTTGCCCATACCTTTGCCCATGTCCTTGCCCATGTCTTTTCCCATACCCTTGTCCATGTCTTTGCCCATACTCTTGCCCATGTCCTTGTCCATGTCCTTGCCCATGTCCTTGCCCATACCCTTGCCCATCTCCTTGGCCATGTCCTTGCCCATGCCCTTGCCTATGTCCTTGCTCATACCCCCGCCCATGTCCTTTCCCATGCCCTTGCCCATGTCCTTGTCCATGTCCTTGGCCATGTCCTTGGCCATGCCCTTGGCCATGCCCTTGTAAAATGAGGGAAATACACTAGTGCAGGGAAAGGTTGCACAAAACTGTGTAGCACCTCCTCCACCCAGCCCCTGAGACGGCCCTTCTATAAATATGGCCCCTAGCACCCAAGGCAGGGCTGAGGGCTCTGCAGATGGCCCACTCTCCCTTGAAGGTGTGTCTACCTTCCTAAGTAATCCTCATTCTCTGTCTGGGCCTTTGTCTGCTCCTGCTGAAACTCTTTTTCATCACGTGTGCCAAGAGCCCTGCTGGTGCTGAGCTGGATCTCCTCTGCCCTGGAAACTCCTCAGACCCTTCTCCAGAGACACCTCTTCTCCATGACATTATCCATATGTGGCGATTCCTCACACATTTTTGTTCATTTCTTAACAATTCTATTTAATTTTACAGGATGTTATTGCTAAGATCAAGTTAAGTGACTGAAGAAAGTGGCCCTTTTAGTAGACGCAGCGGGATCCGATTTATTTTCCTTTCCACGGAGACCATGTGAAAATAGCTGGGAACCACACAGGGGAGAGGGAATTCTTTGGAATGAAAAACAAAGGCCAGTTTTACGACTCGGTCCCCTGCGGGTCCTGTGTTTCGCTTCTCTGTGGTCAGTTGACTTGGCTCAAAGACACACGCAGGCGGCTGCTCCATGTGACTATGAGTCACCCTTTTCCAGTGACCTGGGCGTTGGATGCTCTCCGGTACCTGATATTCCTCTTTTCCACCTTTGTGTCTGGGCCACAGTTGGCTGTGGGAAGGCTCTGTCTCCAGCCCCTCAGTCACCAAGCCCTGGGATGCTGCACGCCACCCCTGGGGTCGCCACAGCGGGCATCCATGGAGACCAAGCCCCCCTCGGTGGCACGTCCTATTTTGAAGGCACTCTGTGTTCACTGCAGTTCGCCCACGCAGAAGTCCCAGGAGGACAGAGAGCCTGCTTTTCATAGTTATTCTGGTTGAATTAGAAAAAAATTGGAGGGTCAACGAGAGGGCGTTGGGAGGCCACGGGGAGCTGAGTGCACCTCGATGGGGAACCCTGCAGGCCACCCTCTCCAGATTCCCTTGTAAAGGACAAGCAGCCCAGTGCCCTGGCTGACTAGAAGTTCCACTCCTGGAAGGGTGAGATGGGAGGACCATGGGTCTCTGGAGCTCAGGAGTTTGCATGGTGGGAGGGAAGGACGGACGGAGCCCAGACGGAAGCACCCAAAAGCCCCAAAGCAGAACTCGAGCCAGGGTGGCCCCAGCCCCACTTGGTCAGCACCTCTTGACCACTTCTCACATCAGAGGAAGCGCAGCTGCTCGTTAGGTCAAGTAAAATGCTGGACGCTCTTTCCCGAATCCCGCTGGTGAGAAACGCAGCCTACGACGCCCCTTGGGAAGCCAAGGGCAGCCCCAGCCTTTGCCGTCTGGGGGTCCCATCATGAGAACCTCAGCCAGCCCCTCCACAGCTCCCTGGGAGTTTATTCTTTTGTAAAAGGCTCCCCAAATTAAGCCACGGGACCTCAATTCCTGCATTCACTCTCGCGGGGGGATGTGCAGTGCCCTACCTGTGCCCTCTGCAGACCTCTGGGGGCCCCAGGGCACGCCCCCTGCCGTCCTGGAGAAGCAGCTGCAGCCCAGGCACCTTCTGTGAGGAGGCTGTTGAGAAGGTGGTCTCCACGTGGGAGGGTCTCTCTGCTCCAGGAGAAGGAGGGTGGAGCCCTGGAGACTCGACGGGGAGAGGGTCCTCCTCGGCCTGCTCAGCGCCGGCCCTGCCGACCGACCTCCCGTCCCCCTCTCCAGCGCCGTCTCTCCCAGGTTCTTTACTTTGAGTTGACATGTAAGGCTGAATTGTAAGTGACCTCCTCGGTCCACTCACTCCCTAGTTTTCTCCCTGTTTTCATGAGAAAAATTTGATAATACATTTGTTTGTATTTTTTTATTATAGTTTGTTATGTATGATGGCAGAATGAGTCACAGTTCATATTACACACAGAGAGCACAGATTTTCATGTCTCTGCTTGTACAAAGTATGATCACACCATTCATGTCTTCATACATGCACTCAGGGTAACGACATCCATCTCATTCCACTGTCTTTCCTACCCCCTGCCCCTCCCTTCCCCTCCCACCCCTTTGCTTATCTAGAGTTCATCTAATCCTCCCATGTTCCCCGTCCCTACCCCACTATGAATCAGCCTCCTTATAACAGAGAAAACATTCAGCATTTGGTTTTTGGGGATTGGCTAACTTCACTTAGCATTATCTTCTCCAGCTTCATCTATTTACCTGCAAATGTCATGATTTTATTCTCTTTTATTGCTGAGAAATATTCCATTGTGTATATATACCACACTTTCTTTATCCATTCATCTACTGAAGGACATCTAGGTTGGTTCCACAGTTTAGCTATTATGAATTGGGCTTCTATAAACATTGATGTGGCTGTATCTCTGTAGTATGCTGTTTTTAAGCCCTTTGGGTATAGCCCGAGGAGAGGGATAGCTGGGTCAAAATGTGGTTTCATTCCCAGATTTCCAAGGAATATCCATACTGCTTTCCAGATTGGCTGCACCAATTTGCAGTCCCACCAGCAGTGTATGATTTTCCCCACATCCTCTCCAACACTTATTGTTGTTCGTATTCTTAATAGCTGTCATTCTGACTGGAGTGAGATGAAATCTTAGTTTTGATTTGCATTTCTCTAATTGCTAGTGATGATGAACATTTTTTTCATATATTTGTTGATGGATTATATATCCTCTTCTGAGAAGTGTCTGTTCAGGTCCTTGGCCCATTGATTGATTGGATTATTTGGGGGTTTTTGTTGCTTAGCTTTTTGAGTTCTTTATATACCCCAGAGATTAGTGCTCTATCTGATGTGTGAGGGGTAAAGATTTGCTCCCGAGATGTAGGCTCTCTGTTCACCTCACAGATTGTTTATTTTGATGAGAAGAAGATTTTTAGTTTGAATGATCCCCTTTATTAATACTTGATTTTAATTATTGTACAGTCTCCTCAGGGTGGGCCCTATGGCAGTGCTACGGGCACCCAAGGTCAGCAGCCCTGCTGGTGTGGGCAGACTGGATTTGGCCATCCCCCTGCATCAGAAACAAAATAAAGTGATATAAGAAGGGATAATGAATTTGATCACAGTTTGGCCTAAACTAGAAAGGCAGCCAAGCTACCTCTGCACCTCCTACAGAAATGTCACGTTTACAGGAATAAAACCTGGGGAACACACATACATGTGTTCAGGCAAACCGTGCAAGTCAGAGATATCATTCCAGCTTTTGACCTTCGCTGGTGCATGCCCAGGCTTTGAGGACAGTTTTCCAGGGTCCATCGGCGTGAGGAAGCTGAGGTGTCATCAGGAGATGCAGGAGAGGAAAACAATTTGAGGAGTTTCATTTTGTAGGGGCCCCATTATAACAGCAAGCTAGGAGTTCCTTCCTTTTTAAGGCAGAATAATATTCCATTGTGTATATTTTTATAGTTTGCTTCTTTGTTCATCCTTCAAAGGAAACAGGTTATTTCCATCTTTAGCTATTGGAATAATTCATTCCTGGATAAAAATTAATAAACAACTTCAATCAACGCAAAGAAGTGAAAAGTGGGGAGCTGTCCTGTTGCTCTCACCTGGGTCACATCCACGAGGTGTCCAGCCACTCTCCCCCTCTGCACAGAGAGGGATGCAGACATGGGTGGACATGCATGTGGCAATTTTGCATAACTGTGCTGTTCTGTCATGTAACGTCTCAACGGAACACACCACATCATGTTTGTCAATAATCCCCATCCAGGTCACCGTTTTCATGGCAGGATCACTGTCCCCGTGGCTGGGACCGGCCCCAGCGTTGGCTGCTGTGGGGTAAACAGGGAAGCGTGTCCGGGTGGGACTCCAGCTCAAAGGTGAGCACAGCACAAAGATGACAGTGCCGGTGTCCCTTGTGTGGGGCTTCACCTTGAGAGCAATCCTGCAGGGAACCGTCTCACCCTAACGCCTCTCACTCAGTCCACCATCTTTTCACAGGTTCTTGGGCCATTTTGCCTGTTTCACCACGGCCCCGTGAATGTCCTTTGTGAATTCTGCCTCGTTACACATCCCTTGTTCTTACACTAGCATTCTATGTCAATTTGATTCAAAATACCATTCTCCTTTGGGGGATTTTCTTCCAACTTCGAAGTGCCTTTTGACAAAGCAGTTCAATTTTCCCACATGAGCTCCTCGACCCCTCTGCCCTCCCGGGCCTTCCCACCGACCCCCCGCCCCAACCCTTCACTGACGGACTAGCAGACACCCACGGCAGGTGATGCTGCTTGTTTATTTGCTGGTTCTGGTTTTGCCATGCTGGGGATGGAACCCGGGCCTGGCGTGTCCAAGGGCGGTGCTCCACCACCCGAGTCCAATACAATTGCTTTAGCTATATTTTCCATTAAAATTTCATTTTCAAATGTAAAAAGTGTATATACTTGGAACTCATTTTTATATAAAGTGAGGTCAAGGTGTACATTAGAATTTTCAGAAATAAACATCCAGGCCCCATGGTGAGAGCTTCCCTGTGTCGTAGGCTCACCTACACACCGGGGCTGGCCCGTCCGCGTGTGCGACCTCCATGCCCCCTAAACACGCACGGCCCACCAGTGCTCTGCGTTCCCACTTCTCTTTCATTTTCAAAACTCTTAGATGTTTTTTTGTTTTTTGTTTTTTTATTTTTCCAGCACAATTTTGTAGCAACTACCAGAAGGTCTCAAAAAAATCTTCTCAGTCTGACTCTGGAAGGAATTTATTTCAGGAAAATTTCGTTTTCATGAAATCACTGGTAACCTCCAGTTTTCCTGAAGTTCTTCAGTAAGATCCCATCATTTTCTTCTCTTTTTTTTTCTGTCAAAGAAAAATATTGCAACATTTTAGTTTAAAGCCCTCAGTTGGCTTAAATTTCAATTCTAGAACCTGCCGTGTCCCCTCCTGCTGGTAAGCTCCCTCCATGATGCCCTCCACCAGAGGCCAGAACAAGGGGTCACCCAATCTGAACTTCCAGCCTCCAAAACCATAGGCTAAATAGTTCTCTCTGCTGTGAAAAGCGCCTGGCGTCGGGTGTTCTGTCTCAGCAATGGAAAAGAGGCCCGTAAACCCGATGGTATGACTCTTGATGCCTTGATGTCTGCCAGCCTGTCCCCGCAGTCAGTGGGCTGGTGCTGAGACTACGGAATATGCTTTCTCACCTTAATTCTACCCAGCAGTTGTAGGGGCCCTTGATGATTTCTTGTGGCTGTTGGCTTGTTCTCGTGGCAATTCAACCCAGGATTTGGGGGGATTTGACCCAGGGGTGCTCTACCACTGGGCTACTCCCCAGCCTTTTTCACTTTGAGGCAGGATCTCCTTGGGCTGCCCAGGCTGGCCTCGAACTCCTGGATCATTTTTCCCTGAGTGGAACATCACCACCCTGGTGGGGAAGTGGTATTTTGTGACCACAGGGTGGAGTCGTGACTGGGTAGAATCGTGGTATTTCGAGATTCTCCTCGTCCTTACCGTTGGTCGGTCGGCATTTGAACACAGGGGACTTTCGCTTGCCCTCCCCCCCCACTCTCTCCCCTGGCTTCTGTCCTTTCTCCCCTGAGGCCACACTGTCTACCACTGTCCCCCTTTCATGGTCTCATCAGAGTCCACTTCCCAGCACTTGGTTTTCCCATCTTGTTTGTAGGTGGCTGAGGTGTAAAAAGTGTCCCATGCTGAGCGACTTGGTCTGGTTGGACGGGTCTTCATCTAGGCTCCCCCAGGTGACGGCCGAGTCGTCCGACTCTTCTTCCACGTTGAGAAGAGCAGATGCAGATTGTGAAACTGAATGAAGGCCTTTGCTCTCATCAGCTTGTAGTCACCTCAGGCTGTCCTTTGCAGTCTCCCTGTTTGGGACAGATACCTGCAGGGGCTCATGATCACTCGGCTTTCCTGGACCTGCTGTCCACCCCTCTCGTGGCTGACGGGAAGTCTGGGCACTCACCCCTGGCCTGCTCCTTGGTGTAGCCTCCTGTGGTTCTTGTCTCTTGGAGGGTCAGCCCTGATACTTGCACCTACTCTGTTATATTTTGTTTTTCTGACTTAACAACTGTATTAATTTTCCTTCTGCTTTTCTTGGGCCTCTTTCCCATTCTGTCTTCACAGCTGAATTTTTATTCTAAATTCTGTTTTCCTCTGAGTGCAGATTTGTCAGTAAGTCATGGGTTTTTATTTGGAAGATTCCCCTTGTCGGTATTTTCCAAGGAGTCTCCACCTCAGGCTTGACCTTCCTCTTTGATTCTGAAGTTGGTTCCATAATTTCAAAGGTTAAAGCTTCATCATTTTTCTCCACAGTTAGTATTTATTGACAACGTCATTGCATCACTAGAAATATATAATATTCACTCTTACCGAATCTTATTTACAATTTCCTTTTTGTTTTTATAAATGCTCCATGAAGATTTGAATGGGGAGTCCAGTGTCTGTAAGTTCTGTATATCAACGTACCTTGTGTCTATTGGATAATCCTTGTTATTTCTCTTAAATAGACTGTGTATCTACTGACATATTTACTCACAAAGAAAGTTGTATTGAAATTATGTAAGAGGGTTTAAGACAATTTTAATATGACTTTCTTTGTGAGTGAAAGCCTTTTTTCCATACATAAACAATTTTTTACTGATAAACAAGAATCATACCAGAATTTCTTTGAAAAACACTTTTTCCCAGAAAACATGGAGAGCTACTGGTACTCCACGTGTTTTTCCTCCAAGGGGAGAAAGGTGACATAGCGGTCCAGCTCACATGGCTACCTGGGATCCAGGTGCAGAACCCAGCTCCCCCAAGTTCTCAGTTTCCTTCACCCCCTCTCCCCACCAGCATCAGGGCACACACCTGCGTGGATGGCCACCTGTTGCTCTAGGACAGGCCATCAGGGGACTAAGCACCACATGTTTCATGACAAAGACAGGTTTGACCTCTGTCCTCCTAAACCCTAGCAATGCAGGAACCATCAAACAGTATTTTGAAGGAAATTTTTTTAAAAAAAAAGAATTGCTATTTTAAATTGATTCTATGACCCAAATTATATTTATCTGGAATATTTTCTCTTTGATGTAAACTGAGCATTTATTTTAGTAGTCATAAAGCACTGTTTTTGCAGTAATTCGGTGGAAGGAGATTTCCTAAACCACATGCATACCGAAGGGATGTTTTAATCCTCTTGAACGAGTCTAAGAAACACATTCCAAAAATCACAATTCTTCTGTTAAAGTGACTTTCTGTCTGATGTGAGAGAGCGTCTTGGTACTTTGGGGGGGCCAGGGGGAGGTGCCTGGGAAGAGGAGCAAGAAGTTAGTTGCAGTCAGGAGTCACTTTCTCATGAAAGGGTGTTGCAGTAAGCGACTGGTTCAGGATCCAGTTTTGGTTTAAGCCAAGATCTCAGTGCGATGGGGGAACAAAGCTGGGCTGTTCCTGCTCATACTTGTGCTATTCACTGGTCCCTTGTTCCACATCATTGCCAGTCCCCAACACCAGGCAGGCAGCCCCCGGGGGAGCAGAGCCTCCCTCTGACTGGGACGACCACTACCAGTCCTTCCCTTCTGCGGTTCTGAGTGTCGCCTTTGCTCTGACACAGCTGGGGTGGAAAGAATGTGTGCAGACAGGGAGGCAGGCAGGTGGGAATGGCCATCTCTTGCCCTGGTCTCTCCCACCTTCTTGAGGAGATCCAGGGGATCGGAGTGGGGTGGGAACAGTGAGAAACACAGGTGAGCACCAGAGACTTTCCCAGGCACCTGCATAGGTGAAGCCAGCCTAAGGCACATTGGCTCAGCATGCCTCTTATTTTTCTTCCGATGAGTAAATTTGCAAACTGTATATCCAACTGTGTGTCAGCTAAGCCAGAAATGCTCCACCTGGTGCATGGACATGGTCCTATCGGTAGCTGGGTACTTTAAACGAGAACATGGACAGGAGATGCCTAAGACGTCCAGCGGCAGCCGGCCCAGATTCTGCTGAAGCACCTTCAAGGGCCCCATCCCTGCAGTCGTGCTTGGAGAGAGCAGAGGCCATGGCTGAAGGGCGTGACTTCTCCCACTGAACACGGACAGAAGTGCGGGGTAGTCAGAGTGCGGGAGGATGTGGGGAGGGGTCTCCACGAAGGTGTGGGAGGCTGAGGAGCCTTGATGTCAGAGGCCTGAGGGAGGCCGGAGTAGCGAGCAGCTCGAGTACCTTAGGCCTGTGCAGGAAGCCAAGACCCTGCGCAGGGGCACCAGTGGCCCCGGTGGAGGGGACACACGCTGGCCTCACCTCCTCTCTCCCTTCTCCTGCCAGGCTTCCCACTGGCCACAGGGATGCGAGAGCCAAGCCAGCCCCAGACGCTGGCCATACTGGATACTCTTGGAGCACAGGAAGATGGCGGAGCCGGAGCAGCCCCTCAGGCCTGGCGAAGACCCCCGCATCCCAGGGAACCCAGCGACATGGCCGGCGTTGGTCAGCTTTGCATCACTGTGGCCAAGCAGGAGCCTCTGGACACAGTGGCCCCAGGGTCCTCTCAGGGTCCCAGGCAGGGCAGAAGGAGGGAGGGTCCTGGAGGGAGGGTCCGATCAGCTGCCTCCAGTTGCCTCTCCAGCCTGCTCACTGGACCAGGAAGATGCAGCCCAGATGGGCCGTGTGCAGAGGCAGAGCTGTGGGCATCGGGGTTGAAGCAGGCCAGTGCCCAGGGCGCATGGCCACATGGTGGGCAGTTAAGCAGGAAATCCCACCCCAGGTACCCACAACAGATTTTCCCAGGCAGTAGGGAGTCCAGGACTGCAGGGCCATAAGAACTCTGCCCTCCAAGCAGGGTGTCCCAGGAGTGGGCCCTGCTGACAGGTCACAGGCACTGGGTGGGCTGGGAACCACCAGTGGAGGCAGGTCTCAGGGCCTCTGCATTCCAGGGAGACGGAAGCTGCACCAAGCCTAAGACTTGAGCTCATTTTTCAGGTGTGGGAGAAGAGTTGTCTGAGAGCACACGTAGGCCAGACCTTATTTACAATAGCTATTATCATGATGGGAAGAGACCACTAGTCTCCTTAGAGCAGGGTGTAATTCTTTACCAAGTAGAAGGTTTACTGAGCACCTCGTCTGTTCCAGGCACTGTGATGTGGGAAGGGACTGTGTGTCCTGGGACTAATCTGGCAAAGCATGCAAAACTGAAAATACCTACTTGTGGGACTCTGGATGTGGGGACTCTGGACGTGGCTCAGTGGTAGAACCCTTGCCTAGCACAGCTGTATTGCCTCGTGGCTGAGTGTCTCTGTGGAATTGCACTTAAAAAAAAATAGAAAGCAGAGCCATGAAAGGCAAGTGAAAAGCCCACCATATCCAGGGTGTTCAGCTGAAGACCCTCACCCCACTTCCTTAAATCCTTTGGTTTCCAACATCTCTAACTGCAGTAAACTCTGCTATTTCAGCTAACTTCTGTTAATAGGTACTTCTTTGTTATTTCTCTCTCTTTGTATTCATTTTTTGTAACCTGATCTCCAGACACCTTTTGCCCATATATATATATATATATATATATATATATATATATATATTTTTTTTTTTTTTTACTGGAGCATTGTAATTAGACATAAGAGTGGGACTTGTTATGGAATTGTACGTGCACACAACAAATCAACATGATTGGTCCCTTTTCAATGTAAAACTACAATGGATCCAGTATTGCTTTTAGCAAGTCTTCATCTATTTCAGTCTGTCTCCCGGTGCTATGCCTCCAAGGACCAAGCTTTAATATTGTTATCATGCATCCATCATGAAAAGTGGCCCCTCGTCTAAGAAAACTCAGGAGCTAGGCTCCGTGGTGCATGCCTGTAATCCCAGGGGCTCGTGAGGCTGAGGAAGGAGGATCACAAGTTCAAAGCCAGTCTCAGCAACTTAGAGGGGCCCTGTCTCTAAAAATATAAAAAAGGGCTAGGGACGTGGATCAGAGGTTAAGCACCTTGGGTGCAATTCCCAATGTCAGAAAAGAAAGATAAAAGGAAAAAATAAATAAATCTGAATAATGATCCCCCCCCCCTCAGGAAACAGACTCTTGGGATTTGAAATTGTAAGCAGAGAAAAAGTTTCTAAGATTCTTAGGGATGGCTCTGCCATGTATGTTACATATTCCATAACTGCTCCGCTTTCCTCCGCCATTTGGAGAATATCACCAAGGCATTGGTAGCTGGGCCACCTCCTTCCAGCCGGCAATCGACGTGACTAGCAATACCTGTGCCTTCTTCTGGCCACTACAACAGAATGTCACCGACTGGCTGGGTAACCAGCAGATGGCTGTTTCTCACAGCTTAGCGGCTGAGAAGCTTGTGATCCACATGCCAGCCCCTGTGGGACGGGTTGTGGTCAGGCCTCTCTGTGAGTATGGGACAGGATATCTCCCTCCTCTTTCTAGAAGGACACTCTTCCCATCGTGACCCCCAGGACCTAATCTAAACCCAATTACTTCCCACAGGCTGCACCACCAAATACCATCACACTGGGGATGGGGCTCCCGTTTAGGAGTTTTGGAGGGACACAGACATTCAGCTCATAAACTGCAAGTAGAGGTAGCTTCACTCAATGGCCATTTCCTCTTTGGGGAGATTCTTCTGAAATTTTTTAAAGCTTTGGCTTCTTGAAAATGATCCAAAGTACTTTACCAGGAACCAGGAGGACTCATTTGGAAAGACAATTGGTACTCTGCTCACAACAGAATAAATCTGAGGTGGTTAATAATATATTTGGTTTTTCCCACTTTGATGAATAATAGAGGTCCCTGCATCGTGGGGAATGATGGATCTGGCCTCTGCTTCCTCCAAACCAGTGTTCTGCCAACAGAAAAGAAAATAGGGTTTCCTACTGCGGTACAAACTGCAGGTTTTGTTTGAACCCTTGTGGTTTCTTAGAAAGGAAGCTCTTTTAATTTTTTCCCTGAAAATTTGGGTTTTTCTATTTTCTTTTTATAAAAAATAAACTCTAAATTTATGGTAATAAGAGTTAAAATGTGGTTTACACCTAAAGTGTCTTTAGGTTTTTCTTGTGGCCCCTCCCTTGTGACCCAACTATTTATTTTTAAAACATTTATTTCTTCAGCAGACATGACAGCCACCCCCCAAAGTGGGGTATTTCCAACTGACCTAAACCCTTCTCATTGTGCACAATGAGATACTATTCTGCTTTATGGGTTCTCACTCAAAACTAAGAATGCATCGTAAACCCATTTGCCTACACCAACATTTCTCCCCACCTTGTGTCTAAGGCTTATTTATGGTTTAGTTAGAGCGATAGCAGAATTGACCAGGTCTTAGCAGACATCAAGGCACACTCTATAAAGTCTTTGACAAAACCTTGTTAGTAAACAAAACAAAACAAAACAAAACAAAACAAAACACTCAGGACTTCTAGGCCAGCAATATAATTGCCTATGAAATCTACAATTTGCTGCTTCCACAAAATGAAATAAAACATTAAACTCTGCTACAATCTAAATTTAGCTATCCATTGAGGGAAGCAATCTACCTCAGCCCTGGGTTTCTCAAAGTCCTTTCTGCATAAGTCAAGAATGCAAGGCTCAGCACTTTATATCTATGAGGACAGTTGTTACCAGAAAAACAGAAAATGACAAGTGTGGGTGAAGATGATGAGAAATCGGGGCCTTTGCCTATTGCTGGTGAGAATGCAAAATGGTGGAGCCTACTTTTATAACAATTCCACCTACATGAACTGAATCCGAGGAATCAAAGTGACATTTGTACACCAATGTTCATTTCAGTGTTATTCAAAATAATCAAAAAGCAGAAACAACTCAAGTGCCCATCAAGAGATTACTGTTAGGATTTGTATCTGAAATATCCTCCAGAGGCCCGTGTCAAAGGCTAGGCCACCAACCTATGGTGTTATCAGCATGTGGCAGAACTTTTAGGAAGAAGATTGGGTAACTGGGAGCAGTGTCCTTGGAAGAAATATTAGTTCCTTCTCTTTCTTTCATCGTTCCTTGGCGACCATAAAGAAGCAGCCTCCGTCATCATGCACTTCCACCATGATGTACTCCCTTGCCACAGGCCCAAAGTGACAGGTCCAAGAGTTTATGAAACCATGAGCCCAAAAAAATCTCTCCTTCTGTTATGTTGGTTTTTCTCAAGTATTTTGTCACAGTGACAGAAAGTTTACTAATACAAGCAGGTAAGTAAAATTCAGTATGTACTTAAAATAGATAATTCAGAGTTAGTAATGAAATCCTTTGCATGCTACAATATGGGTTAACTTTGAAGACATTGAGCTCAGCCAGATACAAATGGATAAATAGTCTATAATTCCACTTGTATAGATTGCCTACGGTAGTCAAATTCATAGGGACAAATAAGTGGACTGGTGGTTACCCAAGGCTGTGGGGAGTGGTGAATTGGGAATTAGTGTTTAATGGACATGTAGTTTCAGTTGTACAATACTCTTTTTCCACATCATTTCTCAGTGATGAGTTTGTAACAGCAACCTCAAGAGGTGAGATGTCTCTTACTGGGATATCAAACAGACCTGTTTACTGCCTAATATAAAAGCATCAGGTACCCTAGTTTCTGTGTTCCTCAGCTGTTATGCTAATTCATTACATGTGCAGGACTGACTCATGCCCCTTGGCTAGTTCTTGTGGAACTTGGGGCAGGGTGGGGGGCAAGGGAACTCCCATGACATCCAACCTACCAGTGCCATGAGTAATGAAATCTCTTGTCTCTGGCCCAGGACTATGGTGTCTTCTGATCATCCATGAAATAGTAGCAGACTAATTTAGTAGCCAATCACAACTAACAGTAGAAGATTAGTTTAATAGCTTATACAATCTCAAACCCTGACCCCACTTTTCTTTCTCAATGTAGGTGACTGTTATATGGGGAATCTACCAACTATTGCTACTTTAATCATGCACTTTCCTTACTGGATTTATGTTCCCTTGCAGAATCTTGATGTGCCATTGAAGTAATCAAGACATGTATTTTACAGTAGAGGATATGCTTTTTGGATATATGTTATGGAAGCTACCATTTTTACCTTTGACAGTTCTCCTCAAATGGTTAAACTGAAGTGTAGAGTAAGCCCACAGCCTTGCTCAAGTGTTAAGGCTTATCTTCCACAAATGAGTAGACTGTCCTTTGAGATTATTTATGATTTAAACATGATATATCAACAAGGCAGTGTTCCAATTTCCCTGGCACTTCAATTAGAAATTGAAAACAATGACTCTGAGGGCATCCAAAACTAATCTTAGTTATTAAGATTAAAGCCCATGCTAGAGTTGAAAAACAAAGAAAAGTCTTGAGAAATTACAGTAGAAAACAAGCATCCCCCATTTTGGCACTAATGATAAAAACCAATGATCAAATGAAAGTTATTTATGCAAGGGACTCCATCTTAGATGAAGAAAATTGAAAACAAAATGTCCTGGGAATGCCTAAAGGATAACCAAACACACCTCTTCTGTACTTCACGTAACATGGGAGGAACTCCAAAGAAAGGAGCCATTTGAACACTTACCAATACATTGTACTCAGACATCAAATTATGAAGTTTTTTTAAACACGTAGCCTTCACTCAAGATAGTCCAAGTGAAAATGGATCATCAGGTAATCGTGCCTACAATTAGACTTCCATATTATTATTGGATTCTTCTCCTTTTCTCACTTTTTTGTCTTCATGCAAATCATGAAAATTGAAATCCTAGTCTTTGTTCTTTTTTTCTTGATTAATTTCATCCTGATAAATACCATGAAGTCACTCCAATCTATGAGTTAATTTTCACTTTATACAATAAGAAATTGAGGTAGGAGGGTTGTCATGATTTGAATGTGAGGGTTTCCCCCACACACACACACACACATCCATAAAAGCTCCTGTATTAGTGCAGGAATATTCAGAGGTGAAATGACGGCATTGTGAGAGCTGTAACCTAATCAGTCCATCCTAGCTTGAGTGGACTAGCTGGGTGGTAACTGTAGGCAGGTGGGCTGTTGCAGGAGAAGGTGGGTCACTAGCAGGGTGCCCTGGAAGGGTGTGCCTTCCCTACAGCCCCTCCTCCCTCTCTTTTTCTCTGCTTTGTAGCCATCCCGAGCTTTCCACCACTGGGCTCTTCTGCCATGATGTTCTGCCTCACCTTGGGCCCAGACCAATGGACTCAGCCATCTATGGACTGAGACTTTTGATACCATGAGCCAAAATAAACTTTTCCTCCTCTAAGTTGTTCTTGCTGGGTGTTTTGGTCATAGCAACATTAAAAATGACTAAAACAAGAGTTTAATTAAACTGCCTGTGGTCACATAGATAAAATATCAGAAATTCAGAATTCTAACCCATGTTGCCTGCCTCTTTATCCCTAAGACTTCATGGTAGGTGGGTGATAAAATTGTGAAAGATGAAGAGGGGGCAAGATCATAAACAAAGCCCAAGAGTAGTGAGAATGGCAGTGAGCGTTTGGGTGCAATTTTGAAGAAATTTTAAAATGTCATGGTTCAGTTTGGTTTTATATTATGTAAGGAAAAACACTAAATCTCAAAATGAAAAGCAATCATTAAATAGCCAAGAAGGGAGTTAAAAACAATGACAACTTATGAACAACCTTTGACCTCTCCTTTAGAACACCCTTAGACACAGCCTTAACCATCATTATATTATGGATGTGGACATTTACATTCACAGATTAATGGTTCAGTAACTTGCTGAAGGTGCACTGCAAAAGAACAGAGAGCATTCACATCTAGGTAATTTTACTAAAAATCCCAGACTTCTGATCTCTGCTCCTTTATATGAAGAACTTGGAAGTTGTCATTCCCACCCTCCTAATAATAAAGCAGAACAAACTGAAAATCAGCAACTAAGATCCATCACAGAACTGATTTCACAAGGCAAATCTAAACCCTCAAAACCAGAGAGATGGGTGAATACAGAGAACCATAGCTTACTGGGAGCAGAAGGTGCTAGATCTAAGAAATATAGAAAAACTCAAACTGTGATTGATGAACTTCTATAGGCCCAATGTAGAATAGTTAAAAAGCTACAAATAACTAAGTCCAGTTTCTTTGGAGCCTTATCAATTCATGACTTTTACCTCTAAATCCCTCTCAAGGTTCTTAACATCAGAGAAAACTTACCTAGGCAGCAGGGGGTTTAAGAAATCATTTTGATATACTATTAGAGTGTTCTGTGTCCCCGCAGCCCACAGGACATTTCACTGGAACTTAACCAAGTCAGGGTAGGGAAATATCTAAGTCCATCACTCTGTAACCTAAGGGGTACAGGTGGTGAAAAGCACTTGTGAAAGTCACAGCCAAGGACACAAAAAGACCAAGCCTTAACCACGGGACTCTAGGACACTTCCACCTCTCCATAACTTACCACCATATCTAAAGACCTCCTACTAGTCATAACAGAGGATCCAGCTTTTAGAGATGCAAGGCTCATACTTTATTTAAGGAGCTTCTGGGAAAACCAACATAAAATAAGCCTGCCCACGATCACAACCTCTATTCAACATATTATGGGAAGTTCAAACACTCGCAAATATAGAAGGAAAAGAAATTAAAAGCATATAAACAGGAACAAAAGGAGTTAAGCAAACTTATCTCTGGTTGCTGATGACACAGTCTTTTATAGATAGAACTCCAAAGATTCCACAAAAACTACTAGAATTGATGACAGACGACTACAAGAATTCAGTAAAGTTCAAGGACATAGAACCAACCCACAAAAATCAGTAGTGTTTCTTTACATGAACAATGAACGATCTAAAAATAAATCAAGAAATCAATCCCATTCTCCAAAGTATCACTCAAATACTTGGGAACAAATCTAACTGAGAAGGTGAATTGTCTACGTACTGAAAACTACAAAACACTGATGAAGGAAATCGAAGAGTTGCAAATAAATGGGAAGATATACGATGTTCATGGACAGGAAAAGTAAATATTTTAAAAATGTCCATGCTACCCAAAGCTATCTATAGATTCAATGCACTCACCCAAACTCCAGTGGCACTTTTCATGGAAATAGAAATAACACTCTAAAATTCATATGGAAACACAGAAGACCCCAGAGGGTCAAAGCAAGCTTGATCAAGAACAAAGCTGGCTGGACCAAATCCTCTGATTTAAACATCTTCTACCACTCCCATAAGGAAAAGTAATTAAAAGCATGCAATTAAAAATCAATCAAAGCAACACAGTCCTAGCATAAAAGCAGACCCATGATCAGTGGACTAGAACAACAAGCCCTGACATAAACCCATGCATTTACAGGCACAGATGTTAAGATTTTTTGACAAATATGCCAAAAACATAAAATGGAGAAAGGAGTGTCTCCTCAGTAAATGGTGTTCAGCACTCTGGCACCCAATGCCCCAGTGAAATTGATCCTTTATTTCACACCATTTGGGACAAAAATCAACTCCAAATGGATTAAAGACTTAAATATAAGATCTGAAACTGTAAAACTATTTGAAAAAAAAAAACAAAAACAAAAGGAAAAAGCTTCAAGCTATTTGGTCAAAGATTGCTACCCCCAAACCACAGGCAACAAAGGCAAAAAGTAAACAAATTGAATGATATCAAAGTAAAAATCTTTTGCACAACAGAGGAAACAATCAACAGGGTGAAAGACAATCTATTGGGTGGGAGAAAACGATGGCAAACCATGCATCTGATAAAGGGTTAATATCCAGAATGGATAAGGGTCTCAATGGCTTGATAGCAAGAAAACAACCTGATTAAAAAATAATCAAGATTATCTACTGAAATATTTCTCCAAAGGGGATATATGTATGGCTTCAGATAGTGAAAAGAATGCCTATCATTATTAAGAAAATGCAAATGGAATCCATATGAGATATTACCGTTTACCTGTTATAGTGGATGTCATCAAAAAATGACAGATAACAAGTGTTGGTGAAGGTTTGGAGAAAAGGGGACCCTGGTACACTGTTGGCTGGAATGTAAATGAGTATTGTTGTTAAGGGAAAGAGTATGGAGATTTCTAAAAAAAAATTAAAAACAAAACTATCAATCCTACTAATGGATACATAGCCAATAAAATGTAATATTTCTATCGAAGAGATACAAATTGCAATATTATTGACAGTGGGTAAGATACCTCAGTGTTCACCATCAGATGAATGAATCAAGGAAAGGTAGCATGCATGTATCCCAACAAATATTATTGAGCCTTAAAAAAGAAGTAAATTCAGACTTTTGTGACAACATCATGCATAAAACCTGGAGGACATTATCCCAAGTGAAATAAAGCCAAATACACAGAGATGCTACATAATCTCATGTGTGGAATCTGGAAAGAAGTTCAACTCAGAGGAAAAGAAAATAGAGGAGCAAAGACTGCCAAGTACTGAGACAGGAGAAGTGGAGAGGTATTGTCCAAAGGTAAAACGTTTCAGCTCTTCAGGATGCATAAGTTCTGAAGGTCTCATCTACAGCATGGTGACCATAGCTAATAATTCTGTGTTGTATACCTGAAATTCGCTGAGAGTAAATCTTCAATGTCCTCACCACATGCATACCTAAATTCTCACTGGGGGTGTTGGATCTACTTATTGACTTGATCATGACAATCATTCCACAATGTATGTCAAAGCATCATGTCCTACACCTTAAGTACACACAGTTTTTATATGTCAGTCATACCTCAGTGAAGTTGTGGGAGGGAGTATTTGACTTTTTAGCACACTCACATACTATTAAAATGGTCTTTAAATAAGCAGTTGGTTGCCATAAAGTAATGCACAACCATTACCTGTCCTATGGTCCTTGAATTCCCCAGATGCTAGCTGCCAATCATCTTGCATCTCAAGAAAGAGCTGTCAGAGCTCTGCCAATCATCTGGCATTGCAGGATTCCCTCCGCTGAACTGAAAACCATCTCACTTTGATAGTTTACCTTGTCATTTCCTTGTTATTCCTCACTTCCCACCCCACCTGGAATTGGCAGCTGATTTGATAGCTCCTATGGGCAGGGACAATGCCCAGTCCTTTACTGACCTACCCAAGTGCCTAGCAGAGTGCCCTGAGCACAGCTGGACTTGGAGCGGAAGTCTGTTGAAATGTGAATGAGCTTGAAGGACAATTAGTCATTGAACTTGGGAGTGCCCTGGACTTGGTGCCTGAGGCCAAGAATGAGGAAGCTCAGGCATGGACTAAAACAGCAATGTGGAAAGAAATGACAAAAGAAAGGAACATGGTCCTCCATGTCCCGAATCTTCTCCTCATCAGGCAAAGACTCTGAGTGCCCCAGGTCTGTCTTGCAGAACCTGAAGCTCCTGGGAGCATGACTAACAACACTCTTGCATAAAAAGTAAAGGAACCACCCAGCCTTTCTGCAGGCTCCTTGGGGCTAACTGGCCTCACTGGCCAAGAAGAATGGACTTTACAGGGAGATGGTCTGACCTGAAAAAGGGTCCCTGCGCTCATGTGTCTGCAGGGCTGCTCTCACTTACACCAGAGCTCCTTCCCCATGGCAGGGCCTGTGGGGACACACTGGACCATGGCAGTGGACACTCAGCCAGTCAGCCCAGAGAAACCAGTCACGGTCAAAGAGGTTCTCCTGTGACCGTCACAGCAGAAGTAAGTCTGGAACTGGAAGTGGATTAGCAGGACACTGTGAGAGGGCAGGGAACAGAGTAAGACGCCAACATCATCAACATGAGCGCCAACATCAGCTCCTCCCATGAACTTTATGCAGTCATTTCAGTCCAGTTAATCCTTTATCATATTTTACCCAATTCATGTTACCGCTGCCAGAAGTTTACTTTAAATTAGCCTCAATGAAGTTTAAAAAAAAGACAATTTATCATTCTAATTAGTGCTTCACCTATCCAATAACAATAGCTTCGACCATTTTCTCCTTTCTTATTCTCCCTTTTTTCTGCTATAAACTCCAAATACAATTTTACTCAACCAATAAAAGCTACAATGTAGAGAACAATCAATTGTTTCATTCATAGATCATTGCTAGGCAGGTTACTAAGCAATATAGAAGGTAAAAATAATAGGAAGAGCTCTTTTAAATTATTTTCAGGTTCTTTTTCTTTTTGTACTGGGGATTGAATTCAGTGGTGTTTTGCCACTGAGCCACATCTCCAGTCCTTTATTTTTTATTTTGAGACAGGATCTCACTAAGTTGCTCAGGGCCTCACTAAGTTGCTGAGGTTGGCCTTGAATTTGGATCCTCCTGCCTCAGGCTCCCAAATCTCTGGGATTACAGGCCTGCACCACCATACTCCTAAATATATATTTTTTAAAATTCTGAATGCCATGCGAGGGATTTCACATCCACTAGTGCAGGGTCTTGAAATACCTCTATGAGTCAAAACACCATCATTTCAATTTAACAGGGGAAAGTTATTTTTGGAGCACACAGGTTAGGTCACAGCCAGGAACTGAGAGAGCTAGGATTAGAATCCAGTTCAGTCTCATGGTCAACCTGGATGAGAGACCACCCAGGAAATTCCAGCCAAGATACTACATTCTGCAGCAAACCACTTCTTGCACACTCAGGAATGGCCCATCTTCTCCTATAATAAAATCTGCACTGTCAGACGTGGACAGCTTGGGCTGAACTTGTGTTTTCACCTTCCCCAGAACTTCTTCAGCCCTCCATGTGCCCAGAGTGAGATTAGAACTCTGCCTAGAAGATCTTTAACATGTATATTAAATCTGTCTCCTGTCAGCTGCTCCAGGGCACCAAGAGGTGAGGGGAACATTAAAATGTACGGAGGAACATTTCTCCAAGTCAGAGAAATCATAGCAGAGCCCAAGAGAATCCGTTCCTATAACAGAGAGAAATGCATTCTGAAAAGAAAATGGACAGAGACCGCAGAAGAGAGTATTTTGAAGAAATAATTCTGAACTTATTTTCTTCTTACTGGATTTTACATTTTAAACTATTGAATTTTTCACCTGACATGAAAGAATAAATTCTTCACATTCTTATCTAGAAAGTGTGTTTAAATGGTAACTGACAGGCAGTTGGAAAAAAAAAAGATCTATATAAACCCATCTTTCTCTTGGAATGCAAGACAGAGAGACCTGGGGAATTGAACTCTCTGATTGCACTTTAACTTGCGCTAGTGGGAGGGCTTAGTGGGAGGTCAATGGGTCATGATGGACCCTGTGAAGAGATTAGTGATGGTCTTGTGGAGTGGGTTAGATCTCACAGAAGTAGCAAATTCCTGTGGGAGTGATTCCCTCAGTCTCTTGATTTTTTTCTCGTCATATGATCTCTCTCTCTCTCTCTCTCTGTGTCTCTGTCTCTGCCTTTCTCATCATGTCACTCAATTCGCCACAAGGCCCTCACCAGCAGCCAATTCTGAACTTCCACAAGTATGAGCTAAATTAACCTCTTTTCTTTATAAAGTACCCAGTCTCAGTTATTTTGTCATAATGACACAAAAGGGACTGGGATAGTGTGTCTGCAGATGGTTTTCTTACATATATTTATTTTGGAGGATAGGTTGTGAAAAAGAGAAAGACCTCCTTTGCCTGGGAGGAAATGTTTCTTGTGGGTAAGAGCATGAATCACTGAAAACATTAGGCTATTTAAAAAAATAAATAAATAAGTAGTGATAGTTTTAGAGCAGTATGAGGTTTATAGAAAATAAAGTAGCTAATTCAGACTTCCCCTGTACCTCTACTCTGCCCAACACAGTTGCTCCTATAATTAACATCTTGCTCTAGTGTGGCACCTCTGTTAGCAAGTACTGATAAATCTTTAAAGTCCAGAGTTTACATTCAGGTTCACTCTGGGTTGGTTGTTTCTCTGGGTTTTGCTCTAAGGCATAACCTCACCCATCCACCACTAGAGTATTATGCAGAAGCTCACTGACCTGAAGTTCCCTGTACTCCAGCTCTTCACCCCTCTTCTCTGGACCCACAACTTGGCAATGACTGATATTTTAACTTTCTCCATAGTTTTGCCTTTTTCAAACGTTGTATGTTTGGAATCAAACACTTGTAGCCTTTTCAAATTGGCTTATCTCATGAAGAAATATGCACTTAAAGTTTTGGTGTATCTCTTCAGGGCCTGCTAATTCATTTCTTTTTATTGCTAGTATTCCAGTGTGCAAAGTATCCATTCACCCTTTGAAAAGCAACTTTGTTACTTTCTTTTGGGGACAATTATGAATAAAGCTGCAATGAACTTTCCTATGCAGGTTTTTTTGTGGATTAAATGAGTTTTCAACTCATTTAGGTAAATACCCAAGAGTGCAATTGCTGGATCACATAGTAAAACTACAATTAACTTTATAAGAAATCTGTCAAACCCTCTTTCAAAACGATTGTGTCATCGAGCTGGGCACTTACTTACAGATGCACTTTCCTCCAGAATAGAGTCAACGCATGCATGCTCACAGATTATATTTGAAAAAAAAAAAAGGATCCTCAGGCAAATACATCTGGTAATGCTAATTCTAAACAAGGGTCTTTGTTGAGTCCATAACCTGATAATATGTACTAGAAATCTCTGAAAATGGAGCGGAAATGCAGTTGGGCCCTTTTATTGACACATATCAAAAGATTAGATTTTAAAGAACAATCTCTGGGAAATTTTGGTTCCAGGAGCTAATAGTAACCCTACAACAAATGTGAAGGAATTGGCTATCTTGGTAAACTCCTATTTTCTGTTAGGGAATCTGAAGGAGCACATTGTGAACTTTTGTTTTTAGCTATAACGGGTAGACTCCTCTGATTCGGAATTTGGTTCCACAAAATGGGATTTTCATCTGCTCTCTGCTCAGGGGAGCCTGGCAGAGAGACAGGGGTAAGAGGGACAGAAGACTGGGGCAGCCTCTCTAGCAGACCTGCAGCTCCTGGGACTCTCCCATCTCCCCTGGGACATTTTAGCAAAGCTAATACCTAGAATTCACAAATGTAATAGCAGCTAGCACGTCAATCAGGATCTACATTATAGGGACTCATTATTTTGAAAACACTATCTCGTAGAATGTGTTGGAAATTCAGATTCAGTCTGATAACATTAGGATTAATGGACATCTTCCAAGGAAATGTTTTATCAAAGGGTCCTCCAATGAAGATAGCTGGAAATAATTTATTAGCTATTCGCCACTAAATATTCTGACTTTAGTTACGCTATGGGAAGACAGTTTAGACTGTAATCAGTAAATACACAAAAGCATGTCACCCATCTGTAATATGTGTAGACAAACGTAATTTGCATTTATTTCTTGGGTGACATTCACCTCAGGGTGACCAGTTTCATCTTAATATGCTTACTGACTGGTTCAAAAATTATTAAACTCACATAAGGATAGGGAACAAGTTATGAAAAAAATGGTGTACCCTTTAGATATCCCAGACCCAAGCTGGAGCTGTACTCCCTATAACCATGGTGGCCAAAGCCGACACACATCTGCAGGTCTGGAAGCCAGGGGACATAAGTTTGGCTGTCATGGTCCCTTTCTGAACATTTTCACTCTCTCAGAGCATGATTTTCTTGGGTTCTGTCCTCATTGGTTTCAAAGGCCTGGCTTAAGTGACTTGGCTAATTCAGCTGCACACAGAAGATCTTTAGGGTTCAGCGAAGGTTATGTCACTCTGCATACACTGTTAGAGCCACTACAGTGAGCAAAACTACAGCTATTGATTCTCTATGCCCAGGGACATATCCAGTGTGTGGTCCAAAATATCAATGTTTTCCATTGTTCTGAGGGACTTCAGCTTTATCATATGGCAAAAGCGAAGACTTTTAAGAATGCATGTCTTGGGCTGGGGATGTGGCTCAAGCGGTAGCGCGCTCGCCTGGCATGCGTGCGGCCCGGGTTTGATCCTCAACGCCACATACAAACAAAGATGTTGTGTCCACTGAGAACTAAAAAATAAATATTAAAAATTCTCTCTCTCTCTCTCTCCTCTCTCACTCTCTCTTTAAAAAAAAAAAAGAATGCATGTCTTTATTTAAATGCTCCCCAATTTGTTGGAAAGAACCAACAGGAATCTTGATCTCCCTGACTTCAAAAACCCATATACTCTGTCCTACATGCTCTTGAATCTGTCCATTTTATGTTGCTTAATTGCCGTTTGAAGTGATTAAATCAATTTCCGACTAAATTAGTTCACTTAACATGTACCTAAGGTTTGGTACATGTTAAGTAAACTAAATCAATATGTGGTGCACTCCCTCAAATTTGGATTTTCTTTCTCCAGTTAAAATGGATAATATACCCATAGCTGATTAATAGAGAAAGCAATTTCATGAAAAGGAAGTTTTGTTGGTCATTTTTTTGTCATATTATCTCTCTTCACAAATCTCATGCTGTGCCCACAGCACACTTTGGTCTCGACTCCGGAGGGCCCTTTCAGATGATGGAGAGGTCTCTTTATTCACAGTGTGTAAATCAGCTTTCCATTGCCATCTGAGACCTGAGAAGGCTGAAGAGGAGGAAAGATGCATTTGGCTCATGGCTTAGAGGTTTCTGTCAGTAGCTCCTTGGCCCCATCTCTGTGGACCCTGGTGAGGCAGAACATCATAGCGCAGAGTGCGTGGTGGAGCAGAAATGCTCACTTCATGGTGGCTGAATGCTGGGAGGCAGGTGGTTGAAAAATATCCCCCTCCAGGACACTCTCCCAGTGACCTGCTTCCTCCAGTGAGGCCCCCCGTTTGCCCCATCTCCCAATAGTCCCTTTAAGCTATCAGCCCATGGGTGATGTGAGGCCCCTCCTCTGCACGCAGCAGCACTGGGAACCAAGCCTTCCACCTGTGAGCTTTTGGGAGAAACTTCAGATGCAAACCATAGCATGGCGTAAAGCCTTCTAGACGTGCTGGGGCCATAATGTGTTGATGGATCCTTTGCAGTACGTGAACTGAACCGATGCTCCAGTGTGTCCACTCCATGGAAACCGGATGGCAAACAGACACCTGTCCTTTAGTATTCACCAGTCAATATGAACAAAACCTTTTATCTTTCTCTGATTATCATTTTTATTTATTTTTAGTTGTAGGTGGACACAATACCTTTGTTTTGTTTATTTATTTTTATGGGGCGCTGAGGATCCAATCCAGGGTCTCGAACATGCTAAGGGAGCTTTCTACTGGCTGAGCCCCAACCCCAGCCCATTGACACCTTATTTTATTTTGGAAGAAAATTGAAACTTACATTAAAAACTATAGTTCTTTTTAAACAAAATATACTTCTGAGAAATATGAGAAAAAATATATTACTTGAGTGAACAGATATTCCTACCTAACATTTAATTTGTCTGAACACAACACTTAGCAACCAAGCACCCAGGTAATGCTAATTTGTGCTGGAAAAACTGTCACGTCTGGTTTTAAAATATTCCCTATGATGTGGTATCTCATTTCTGTGACATTCATGGGAGTACAAAAACATATACCTCTTGATATTTATAACAACAAAAAATTCCTCAGTCATGATATCCTGAAAAAAACAAAACAAAAAATGCCAATTTGGGAATACATTAATCTTAAGTACTTTTTTTCCTACAGTCAAAAAAAAAAAAACAGAAAAATTTCAGTGTTAGTCTAGAAAAATACTCATCTGGTCACACACTGTCTTGGTTTGTTGCTTGTTGGCTGTGTTCTCATTAAAGGAAATGCCTGTCCATCACTAAAAACCCTGTGATGTAGCTGTTAGGAATTCCAGCCATTGGTGAGTACTTTAAGAATCTTAATATCAGTATTTCATCATTACTTTACACAAACACAAATGCCCAGCTAGGTTCTCACCAATGCACTCCTATCTCCATGGTTTGCTCTTGGTTGTCATCCCCAGCCCTCCTATGTGCCTGAGGGTGGGTTGTGGGAACTCCTCTATTCCAACACAGCACTATCAGAACCCACCATCAGCATCTTAAAAGGGATTCATGCATCTTTTCTCTATATTCTCTATGGTATCGTTTATGCCCGCCATTTTTAAAAAAACAGAACCCATTTTATTATAGTTCTGTCTACAGGTAGATTCATCAGAATAACTATTTAATGGGAATCAAGTCTAAAGCAAAAAGTTTTCTGCTAGGAGTGGATGTAGCCAACTGACCCAGGGTTGTGGGAACCAGGGTGTACTTCTGTCAGATTTTGGCAGAGCTGGTGAGGGGGGGATGGATGCGGTCATATATTCCCGGAGCTCAATCTTACAACGCCACCAAGTCAACAGCGGGATTTCAGGGGGACTCATTCTACAAACTTCAGTGGGTAAATATCAGCACTTTTGGAGAAAGGAACCAGGTTCCAATATTGAAGCTACCACTTAGTAAATATTTACCTTTCCAAAGCCAAATAAAGGACTTGCCTAGCTAATGGATTGGCCAGGTTGACGGTTTAGAAAACATACCCTTCAGTTCTTAGATTTTTTTGTAGTTGTCTGAAGAGGTGATTTTCCCAAAGGGAGTGTGTAACAAAATGAATTCTCTCAAATATTCTTACCACAAGACGTGAATGGTTGCTGATATATATATATGTATATGTGTATATACTTACATATGTATTTTATCAAATTTATATCTATGATTATAAAGCTATCAGAACAACATACAATATTGTTTTGATAAAGTCCTAAAAAATTTTCAGAATTGTTGATCTTCCAAGACCCCTGCCCTCCACCCATAACTCCCTTCACGTAACTGAACTAATAAAAGATGCCAAGGTTATTTCTTTCTATGTTTGGGATCCTTTTTTAAAATTTTTATTATTGGTTGTTCAAAACATTACATAACTCTTGACTTATCATATTTCATACATTTGATTCAAGTGGGTTATGAACTCCCATTTTTACCCCATATACAGATTGCAGAATCACATCGATTACACATCCACGTTTTTACACTGCCATACTAGTGTCTGTTGTATTCTGCTACCTTTACTATCCTCTACTATCCCCCCTCCCCTCCCCTCCCTTCCCATCTTCTCTCTCTACCCCCTCTACTGTAATTTCTCCCCCTTGTTTTTTCCCCTTTCCCCTCACTTCCTCTTATATATAATTTTGTATAACAATGAGGGTCTCCTTCCATTTCCATGCAATTTCCCTTCTCTCTCCCTTTCCCTCCCACCTCTCGTCCCTGTTTAATGGGATCCTTAAAATATAAAGAAATCTGTTTTTTTTGTTTGTTTGTTTGTTTTTGGTCATAGGGATTGAGCCCAGAGGCCCTTTGTCCCAGCCTTATTTATTTATTTATTTTGAGATCAGTTCTCACCAATTTGATGAGGCTGGCCTTAAACTTGTGACCCTCCTGCTTCAGCCTCCTGAGTTCCTTAGTGCTGAGAGCCACGGTCGAGTCTGTATGGCCCCTGGCATTTTGCCAACAGTATTGGTTGACAGGGGAGGCATTACTATCCGCCTCAGCCGCTACTTTTGAGTTGTTGCTCTACTTTGGAGTTCTCCTGGGGATTCCCGGGGATTCCCCGAGAGTTCCCATTGGTTGGGGAAGTGCAGGAGGAGGGATTTCCGGGAGAGATATTTCTGGCTGGGGGTTCCTGGACAAGCCATGTGGTGTTCGGGAGAATTCCCCGTGAGCGTGTGTGAAGTGTTTTCTTGCAGTTCAAAAATAAAGTTTGTTCCTGCTTCAGTGGCTCGTGATTTGTGCCCAGCCAGACTGCAGCACCTGAGGTTACACATGTGGGCCACAATGCCTGGCAGATACATTTTACTTAAATAATTTGCTCATTCATTCATGCATTCACACAGAGCCGTTATGAAGCACTGCCCCTCTCTGCTCACACCCCCCCCAGACTTCCCACTATTAATTAAGGTCAACTGTATTCCTCCAAGACTAACACTCTCACATCACTGTTGACCCTTTTACCTCCCCCGTCTACTCTATCAGCACACCTTTGCCACAGTATGGCTGGGCACAAATCACGAGCCACTGAAGCAGGAACAAACTTTATTTTTGAACTGCAAGAAAAAAACTCACACAGGCTCCTGGGGAATTCTCCCGAATGCCACACGGCTAGTCCAGGAACCCCCAGCCAGAAATATCTCTCCCGGAAATCCCTCCTCCTGCACTTCCCCAACCAATGGGAACTCTCAGGGAATCCCTGGGAATCCCCATGAGAACTCCAAAACAGTGCAGCAGAACTCAAAAGTAGTGGCAGAGGCGGATCAAAAGTAGTGGCAGAGGCGGATAGTAATGCCTCGCCTGTCAATCAATACTGTTGGCAAAATGTCAGGGGCCATACAGACTCGGCCTTGGCTCTCAGCACACCTTGAAGGATCTAGCTTCCAAAACATGCAGAATCCAGATTCTGTCACCAGGACTGTTAGTGCAGCTTCCAAAGTGATCTTACTGCTCAGGCTTTGCTAGAAATTCCCCAAGGAGCAGCCTGAGTGCTCTTCTTAAAACAGCAAACCATGTCTTTTAAAAAGAAATATTCATCTCACTCAGAATCAAATTCAATCTTGTCCTGGGAGACGCTTTGGGATCTGGCCCAAGGGACCTACCTGGTCCCTATACTGCTTTCCAGATTCTTTTCAAATGCACCCTCCACAGGGCCTTCTACTGCCAGTCCAGACACAGCTGCCTCCCCACCCAAGGTCCCTCTCTGTCAGACTTTATGGCTCCCTGTGACCTCTGTGCATTGAGGTCTCTATTTGTAGCTGTGCCATTGGAACCGAGCTCCCTGGGAGCACCAGCTCATGACCATGTCCCTATTACCCGGAAGATGGCCTCGCTCTGTGATGTTTCACATTGTTTGTTTATTTTTCCAGCAAATGTTTGGGAGTGGTTTGACACCTGGTTTGACCTCCAGGAGCACTTGGTCTCCTGGGAGAGGGTTTCATCAAATGCGTAAGTAGAGGCAAAATATTTGATTGCTTATAGATGAAAGCCACATGCTTACTTGGAAACACAAGGCCTGGCTCTAGGACATGGAGGGTCACTTCTGCGAGGCCAGATGTGTGAGCTGAGCTCTGAAGAATGAGGAGGAATTAATGTGGCTCAGCAAACAGGACTGGCTCATGTCTCCTTGCTGGGACAGGAGATGGCTGTGTGTTTGCTACTCAGTCTTAGGACACTTTGGTAGTATACCTGAGACAACCAACTTAAAAGGAGGGAAGGTTTATTTTGGTTCATAATTTCTGAGGTTTCACTCCGTGGTCCAAGGACATTTTGCCCTGTGGCTTTGGGCCTGTGGTGGAGCCGTACTTCATGGTGAGAGGGCAGAGCAGAAGAGGCCTGTTCCCCTCATGGCAGCCAGGAGGCGAGAGAGAGAGACAGGAAGAGGTCTGGGGACCAGGCATTCCCTTTGAGGACACACCCCCAGTGGATCTAGCTTCCTCCCAGTAGGCTCCAGGAGTTCCGGCACCTTCCAGAAGCACCATAGACTGGCAATCAAGCCCCCAAGACATGGGCCATGGGGACCCCTGAGATCCAAACTGTAGCAGTGAGCCATCAGCAGCACTGGGATAATGGCATCCCTTCGGCATGTTGTAGACATGTGGATGACGTGATCAGGTTCTGATCTCAAAGATAACTGCGTACATTCAAACCATAGACCAGGAGGGATCCAGAAAAGGTGAGGGACACCAGCTGGACACAAGGTTGGCATTGTGCCCATGGGGTTGACGGTGGTTATGGAGTGGACAGACGTATTCTTAGGTAAAATTGATTTGTCAGTTCAACGGAAATGAGAGAGAGCAGGACCAGAGGAGACAGAACGTCTGCTTGGTTGGTTAACTGCCAAGATGGCGGCCACCTTTGGCTGTCCCTGAAACCAAGGATGGTTACGGCTTGGGGTGAGAGGAGAGATGGTGACTTTGGCTTTGCATACTTTCCTCGTGCTTTTTCTTATGACTTTAGAGTCTGTGGTTCTGATCCTTGATGTCTACGTTATGGAAATGGACTTGCTTTGAGAGAATAAATATTTGAGACAGGGTTTTCTTGACCACAGAGTCCAAACAGTTTTGGAAAAAATATTTTAAAATGTCCCTTTTAACCTTTATTTTTCCTTTGTTATGTTGCAAAATGATCATTTATTTATGTTTGCCTACATGACTGAATGGGAGAATTTGAAACTCAAGATGTGTTTTTTTAGAGTAATATTTGTCGACAAGAGGTTCAATCTTTGAAACATGGGATGAATAAATAGTATATTGTCTGAAAACACTGCTCTGTAGGATAGAATTTTTATTTTTAATCAAAATTCCCTCATTACAATGGGACAAATCTTATGTTATTTGAACTAAGGAACAAATCTTATGTTATTTGAACTAAGCCCTTAAAATACGGGTAGAAAAAAAAAATCAGATGAACGGTGAAATGGCTTCACACTTAAATTTAGGTAGAAGCGACCTGAGTGGTTTTGAGGATTGTCTGTAAAATGTTTAGAAAGAGATTTTTAAAAATTCCTCTAAATCAAATGCCTAGACTTTTCACTTAATAACAACAAAAAATAAGTTAATAACAGAAGTCTTTTCAGCTTTCATCGAGATCACTTTTGTTCCATGAAAACAATCCCTGCCATGATCAGTATGTCCATATCAGAAAGTCAAGTCATATATTTGTTTTGCCTTTTGGCTTAAATGGTTGAATAAACGACAAAACAAATAGAAATTTATTTCAGGAAAAAATAAGGTGCCAAGTGTTTTAAAATCTTGCATGATGTCCAGTTAGGAAAAGTAGCAGCTGCAGCTAAGGACCCTTCCTGACACAGAGTGACTGAGGATAAGTCACCTCAGCTGAAGGCGCTTCTTCAGAGGTGGGTCTGCCATGGGACGGGTCATACTCGCTCCCAGTAGGACCTCGGGGACTCAGAGATGGCATCCACTGTGTTTGAGACCAGATGATCATGAGGTTGAGGGAAGTAGAAAAAGGAGAGACTCACCTCTGGACAAATGAACTAGAGTCGGTGTCAAATCACCCGTGAGGCTCCTAAGCTTGGCTTTGTGTAAACTCCTTTTCCCCTGTTTATTAAAAGACCTGCAGAGACTGTTGAAAAGGCATCGTTTTGTTCTTGTATGAAAACCATCTACTGCATGTTGTTTGGAGATGTCATATTTTAGAGATTTTTTAAAATAGATTTTTTTGCTCTCTTAAACCTCTGTTCTCGGATCATATTTTATTCAGAAACTAAAAGCGTCTGCCTAATAAAAATCTCCAGAGGCAGGCTACGTTTGAAAATGTTGCGGAGTATTTCTTAACATCTAAAGTGTGGAATTATTTTCCTACAAGCCACATATATCTAGCCCGCTATGAAAACAAATCAACATTTTAATATGAAATATGATTTTTCTGTATTGAAATCACCAGTTCTGATCAAAGTGCATCTTCAAACTCTCCTTCCATTTAATTGGTACACCATCCCAATTAGTGTTTCTCAAGCTTAAATCCTGGCAGTTATTTCTAGCTGCCCACCCTCCCTAGAAACTTTTCGTGTAGATGGGATTTTCAGTAAACCATTAATCTCATCATGACACTGATGAGATTTTTTCTGGAATGGGAAGAACATACCAATATGTCCCCAAATTGCCTCAGAATACTGTTTAAGGCAATGACATGGTTGGAAGGTAGTGCACCCCCAGGGGGTTCTTGTGTTGGAGGTTGGGCCTCCCAGTGCGGTGATATTAAGGTGGTAGAAACTTAGAGGGGAGGCCTGGTGGAAGGTGGGTGGGTCACTGTGGGCACTGCCCTGGGAAAAGATTAAGATAGTTCTCATGGGACATCTGTTTCCTGAGAGAGTAAGTTGTAATAAAAGAGTGTGCCTGGCTCTCTCTACTCTCTGGCTTCCCATCTCACCATGTGATGCCATCCACCATGATTCCTAGAGTGGAGGTGGCTTGTGAGAGCTGGTGCCATGCTGTTTAAACATTTGTCCTCTAAGACTGTCAGCTGAATAAACCTGTTTTCTTTATAGATTATCTAGCTTCGGGTATTTTGTTACAGCAATGTAAAATGGGACACTAGAGGCAGTAAGACTTGAAGGAGAGATTTTTAAATTAAACTTGCAAAGTATAAAGAAAAAGAAAATGCTTGGAAACCTGATTTAAAAAAAAAAACAACATGATCTATTGTTAGCAAATCACTGCTCTGAGGTTTCAGTTGAAAGCTTCCTCTGGTGGTGGTAGTATAAATAGGCAGGTAAATACTGGGGACGTTAATCATTTGTAGGTACCAGCCAGATTAGGAAAACAGACATTGGAAACCCACTTGAGACCCTCTCAGAATGGGAATGACAACCCCCACAGTATTAATCCACATTAAACTGTTGAATCCAATGAGTGGCTTTCCTGAATACTGATTTCCATTTTCCATATGCATTAGGAAACATTCGGATATGGATCCTGTAGTTTATACATTCTAAGGAAGGAGGGTGCTGGGTGGCGGGATGGTGATTCCCTATAACTAGAAAACTGATGAGCTGCTGAGCCAGGGATTTAGGATGAGGAATGGTGCTCTGGGAGGCAGGAGGCTGGTGGGTGAAGATGATTATACTGGTCATGAGAGCCCAGACCCTCTGGGCTCCCTGGATGCAAAGTCCTGTGTCTTCCAGGATTTCTGAAATGGGGAGGATCATGTACAGCTGCTTCTCTTGCAGAGATCCGAAGTTCCAGTGTGAGTTTGGTTTTGAATCTAGGTGGCCTCTAAGAGTAAAAATATTTTACTGGCCTTAGATGATGGTCTATAGAAAGCTTTAAGAGAAAAAAAATTAACTAAAATCTGCATCACTCCCTCCCATTTCAGGGGTTAATGGTTGATGTTATGTGTTGATTATGGAATATTTTGTAAGAATATCTACAAAAATGTGTCCCATTTGAATTCTAAGGAGAGAAGAGACCTACCTGCAGACGGTATGCATCAACCCCATGGACTCCCCAGCACCTGCTCCAGCTGTGGGTTCTGGGGCACCCAGGAGACCACGGTCTAGGGCCCGGCTCCTGTTCACAGGGACCTCATAACCCCACTGGCTGGACAGGAAACTGCACTTCCAAAGACAGCAGAACCTAGACTAGACCCCGAGAAGGGCTCTCTCTGCTTCCCTATGAAATGACGCTGATCCTTACGATCCATCTCTGGGGCTCCTTCTGCTAAATAAGGGTCTAGATTTCATGATGAGCAGGATTTTCCAAACACTTTTTGTGATGTTCAGGCAGCATATAATTAAGTTCCACATGATAATCATTGTGGGAGTTCAGAGAATGGGGAGGGTGTGTGCCCTGAGAAAGGAATGAAGGAAGAGATGTCAACAAATGTCACCAATGTGATTTTTTTTTGCCTGTGCAGGGGATGGACCCCAGGACCTCACACATGCAGGGCACTGCTGAGCCACATACGCAGTACCTGTTTCTTCATTTCGTGGGACACCAGTTGTAAAGTTGAACTACTTTCAGAAACCCCCACGTAGTAAATACTCCACCTCTTGTTCCGAGGTTTAAAAAAGGTCTCCCTGCTCCATCTTGCTCCTGGAAAGGGGGACACATGCTTAACAGTTAAAAGGCAAAGGGAAGGAAAACATGCCTCTTTCTTCTCCCAAAGGCCAGATTCCAAGCTATGTGGCTTCCCCGGACGGAATGAGCTCTCTGTAGCTCAAGGGACACCACCAACAGCGGGGAGTGAAACTGGCTTTGGATTTGACCCCCAGACTGGAAATGAACTCTCCGGTTCCTCTGCCTGCTTTCCTGGCCCCGAGAAAAATGTGATCTGTCCCCTGCTCTCGGATGAGCAGCAGGTACAACAGCAGCCAAGGTGACAAGCTTTTCCCCTGCCAACTGCTGCTCCCAGACAGCCGGGGCCCAGAAATGAAAGGCACATCCAGCCTCACATGCCACCCCAGATTTAGGAACACGCTCCCTTTGATAAACAGCCAGGATCCACGTGTGCAGGGAAGACCCGCTGTCACCTGGATTTCCATCTGACCGCCACCAGAGCACAGAACGGCTCCTAGGATGCAGACAGGAGCCGTGAAATGAATCCCACATTCGTCTTTCCTAACTCCAGAAGTCAAGGCTCCATGGGGACAGTTGACAGGCAGAGTGAGCAGACCTGAAGGTCCCGGGGACAGAGGGAGGCCCAGGGTGAGGACTGCAGCTGCCATCTCTCTCCGTCGGTTCCCTTGGAATTTGTGGCAGGGACCTAAAATTGTCACTAATCACACCTTCCTACCTTCTAACAAGAGCCTTGATTCTTCCCACTGGAGACTCACCCGAAGCCTTATTTCTTCCCTTCTGGAAACAAGCAACCCGGAGCGTGGGTGGGCCCTGCTCCTGGCTGGACTCTGCCTGCAGGGCCTCCTCTGAAGGGCTCTAGGCCCCAGGCCAGAGGACAAGCCATGTCTGTGCCACCCACAGAGCAGGGGCCCATGGACTGGTGGCTTTCCATTCCCAGGTCACAGGGCCCTCAGCTATGAAGTGGGAATAGGGGATTCTCGTAGGAGTTTCCTCTTAGTAGTAACATCCCCTGTGACACTGGTTCCAATGAATGAGCTGAGGTGTCCACATGTTCAACTGAGGTCCAAAAGTTACTTTGGGGTCAACTATTGTGCTGTGTATTCTGTGAGTTATGATAAATGCATAATGACATGGATCCACCATTATGAGAGCTTACAGAGGGCTGGGGCTGGGGCTGGGGCTGGGGCTGAGCGCTAGTGCACTTGCCAGCATGTGTGAGGGGTGGATTCTCAGCATCACATATAAATAAAAAAAAGTAAGGTCCACCAACAGCTATGAGAGAGAGAGAGAGAGAGAGAGAGAGAGAGAGAGAGAGAGAGAGCACTTACAGAATCCTTCCATTGTGCCCTGTGCTGTCCCCATTCACTGTCTTTTCCTGCTGGAAAACACTGATGATTTTGCAGTCCCCATAGTTTTGTCTTTTTCCAGAATGTTCTTGCTTGGAAGCCTCCAGTATACAGCTTTTACTGTTTGACTTCTTTTACTTAATATGTGTCTCTTTTCTCGGTGCCTTTCCGTGCCTCACTAGCTCATGTCTATTTTTCACTGGATAATAATCCACTGCCTGCAGGTACAACAGTTTTTTGTTATCTCTTCAGCTATTGAGGGACATCTTGGTTGCTTCGTAATGTTGACAATTCTGAATAAAGCTGCTATAAATTATGAATAAAGCCAATAGCTAAAACCAACAGCTGCCCATGTCTTGGGGATCTAAGTTTTTCATCTCCTTTGGTAAATATCAAAGACTGCCATTGCTGGATCTATGGGTAAAGTACATTTGGTTTTCTAAGACACTGTCCACCTGTCTTCCAAAGTGACTGTACCATTCTTCGTTCTCACAGGCAACCAATGAGAGCTCCTGTGGACCCCCATTCACCAGCATCAGGTCTGGTGTGGCCATCCCAGAAGGTCTGGGGCGCTCTCCAAGTGTTGTTTTAATTGGCATTTCTCTGGTGATATATGACATGGCTGATCTTTGTATATGCTTATTTGCCATTCTGTATAACTTCTTGGGTGAGGTGTCTGTTCAGATCCTTTACCCATTTTAAGTGGGTTGTTTGCTTTTGTCTTGTTGAATTTTAAATGTTCTTTGTTTATTTTAGATATCACTCTTTTATCTGTTACGTTTTACACAAGCTTGCGCTCCTAATCTCTCTCTCTCTCTCTCTCTCTCTCTCTCTCTCTCTCTCTCTCTCTCCCCCCCAACACTTCTCTTTTTCATACCAGGGATTGAACCCAGGAGTGCTTAACCACCAAAGTACATTCTCAGCCCTTTTTCAAATATTTTTTTAAATTTTGAGATAGGGTCTTGCTAGGTTGCTGAGGCTGGTCTTGAACTCATGATCCACCTGCCTCAACCTCCTGAGTTGCTAACATACGCAACTTGTCTTTTATATTTTCTTAACAGCATCCTTTGCCATGAGGAATGTCTTTCATTTTAATGAAGGCTACTTATTAATTTTTTCATAGATTATGTCTTTGTTGTTGTATCTATTAAGTGATGGCTAAAACCAACATTATAAGCATTTTCCTATGCTAAATACTGTGAATTTGGGAGTTTTTCATTTTATATTTAGGTCTATGATCCATTTTAGTTCAATTTTTGGGAAAGGTATAAGGCCTGTGATTAGATTCACATTTCTGCATGTGGATGTCGAGTTATTCCTGCATATTTGTTGAGAAGATTGTCCTCTGTCCATTGAATTACCTGTGCTCCTGTGTCAAAGATGAGCTGACTGTGTGCGTATGGGTTCACTTCTGGCCTCCTGGAAATCCCACTGATCTGTTTCTCAATTCCACCACCAGCACCTCGCTGACTTGACCACTGAAGCTTCACGGGACTTTCTGAAGCTGTGTGGGTCCTGCCTGCCTGCTTTTCAATATTTGGGGGGTTGAACTAGGGCTTTGACCTTCTCATATGAGCTTTAGAATCACTTTTTAAATATCCACAGAATAACCTGCTGGGATTTTGATGGGGATTGTATTGCATCTATAAATCAAGTTGAGAAGTTCTGAGCACTTAGAATAGCTTTTCGTTGACTTATATCTTCTTCGATTTTTTTCCCATTAGAGTTCTGTAGCTTTCCCATTCAGGATCTTGTACCATCAGAACAAGATTGCACGAGATCATTGCTGTCTCTGTTGAAGAAAACTGTGGAAGCTTTATGCTCCTTAAAACCAATATCAGAAGATTATCATAAAGTTGGGTTTGTTTTCTCTCAAATATCGATTAATAGACAAAGATGAGATGTACAAACAGCCACTGTTCACTTGTATTAAGAAAATATCGGGGTCTGGGGATGGGGCTCAAGTGGTAGCATGCTCACCTGGCATGAACAGGGTGCTGGATTGGATCCTCAGCACCACATAAAAATAAAATAAAGATGTTGTGTCCACGGAAAACTGAAAAATAAATATTAAAAAATTCTCTCTCTCTCTCTTCTCTCTCTCTCTCTCTTTAAAAAAAAAAGAAAATATTGGGAATGACACGCCATGAGGATTCTCACGGGAGGAAAGAAAATTATCTTAGAAAACTGCAAAAAGATACATGTGTTTTTGCGAAGTTGGCAAATATGTATTTTGAAGTCAACGCTACCATCCTTAAACACTTTAATCAAAATGTCAGTCGAGTAGTAAAAAGAGAATTAATTGGTCTTGCCTCTCATCAAAATTGTAAGTTCTATCTACATAGGAATTAAACCATAGATCTCATTTTAGTAAAGTTAATTAGTTCGCATAGCAAAAGGGGAAAAAAATGTCCAATTGGAATTCTCCCTGACAAAGACTATAGGTTTCTTCACTGACAGAAACTATCTCATGGAGTTTTATTTAGGGCCTCATTTTTTTTTCTGTGTCTCTGATCAGATTCTGCTTCGAACTAGATTCACTTTGGCTCTGTGATTGTCTGCCTCAACTCAATTACATATTCAAGTGACCTGGAAAGCTCTGAAAATACAGATGCCCGGTCCCCTCCCCCACAGAGTAGGACTTAATCGAGCTGAGCTATTTTTGAAACAGCCAGACTTGAGAACTGCTGCTAGCAAAATATAAAATATTCATCTCTTGATTTCAAACAATTGTTCGATTGACTTAGATCTTTGTCTGGATTTCCAGAGCAGATTTGAAAAAAGTATTTGTCTATCATTCATGCATATACAGACTCGCTGGCCTAATAGGGGAGGGAAAATGCTTACAGTAATTTTTCATGGGTCCTTCACATTTCTGCACAGACAGACTGCCCTTCGTTCCAGACTTTCTCTTCAAGAATATGAGTATTTGCTTCTGGAATAAAATGTGGACATACTTGCTGATCTTCATGAGAGATTGGGATTTCCTAAACTCATAGTTCTCTTTCTTTCTTTCTTTCTTTTTTCATTTTGAGACAGGTTCTCCTAAGTTGCCAAGGCTGGCCTCAAATTTGGGATCCTCCTACCTCAGCCTCCCAAGTTGCTGAGATTACAATTGTGCACCACTGTACCCCACAGGACCCCTTTTCTGTAATGAAATCCATTGTGTTTACATGTACCTTTCTGAGTCCATCCATGTCACCCCATGATACATGGGGACAAAGACAAGTGACCTGCTGATGCTTATGCTGTGTGTTATTTCTTGAGTAGTGAAGTCTTGTGTCTCTGACCAAGGAGTCTCCTTTCTTCTGGTAGCATCCCTGAAACTGTGGCAGGACACCTGTTGGCTTGTAGGTAATGTAAAATATCACCACACCACCACGATCATTCATAGCAGAGAGATAGGGTGTTAAATTGGATGAACACTTTTAAAAAGATATGCTGGGAAACTGTGCCTAGAAAAAATATTAAAAAAAAAACAACATACAAGATGAGATATGGGGTATCTCACTAGTAGAGCTAGAGGGTAATGGGATGCCCGTATCCTCTGAAGAGCTGCCGCCTGCCTGTGGGGCCATATTCCAGAAAAAAACCATCCCTTCTTACACATTTTTTACACATAAGTTTTCTCAGAGCTGAAATAATAATTAATTACCAGTCATAAGGTTTTAAAAAATGGTTTTCGCTAACGCTGCGCCTTTATTTTTTACCTCTCCAGCTACTGAAAATCTAAAAGAATCTGTATTTCTGTGGACCAGCTCATGGTGTTAGAATTACATCATGTTATTTAGGAAAATCTGATGAGTTGAACCCATTGTTTAAGAGCATCTACCAAAACCTATGTCATGGCAATCAGCATCTTCAGAGCGTGACTTTACATCAGGCTGTCTAGTTCCTAATGAAGAGGCAGCCTGAGTTCAGAAGTGAATCCAGGTGAGATATGATGGCCCCATAAAGTAGATTCCAGGAGTGTGCACGCCAGGTGTCCCCCCTGGGTGCATGACAACAGTTTATTTAATGTGCAACCCCTGCAACACACTCTGAGCACAATAAAACAAGACGTGCTGTCTGCCCTGGAGCACATCATAATAATAATGTGTTAGACCATCTTCTCTTCGCCACACCATGCCTAAAGGCGCTATTATAATCCCAATGTGTGCATGATAGAACTGAGGCTCAGAAAATATGGCTTGTCCAACATTACAGAGTGAAGCCCGGAGATCAGAGCACTACACCCCCACTGCACGGAGCCTCCCTCGTTGAGGAAACCCACCAGCCCACCCGCCCTGCAACCCACAATGAAATATTTCCCCTGCGCCCTGAAAGACAGAATCTCAGAAGTTGCTTGCAAGCGACTCCACTTATTTAAAAGGAAATTAGAAATGGATGCCGCAGCTGACAGTGTATTTATTGGAAGAATTAGAGAGGAAGGAATAAAGTGCAGTAAATTTGACATTTCAGAACGTGGTGGCTTTTGTCAAAGGTATTTTAAATTGCAAATGAATTTTGAGCAGTTAGGGGAAAGATATATCAATGGACAGCAGGAGATGAGTTTTTGAGCAAATCTTGAATTTTATTCCCAGTGGGGAACCTGTGTTGGGGAAGAAGAGTTTACAAAGGCATTTCTCCAATTTTTTTGCTATTTTTTTTAAACAAAACAGCTGTCCTTTCTCGTGGGTTTCAATTAAATTACTGGAAGAAAAATGTCTCTTTAAAATATTTTTCAGGAACTTATATTTTCCCAGTATATTATAAAAGAGGTCAGTCTTGGAAAAGGGGGAAGGGGGGCAGGTCTAAGCTATTTAGCAAAAGAATAAATAAATAACTTGGACATGTCATAAAGCTAAAATGTGGAATTGGTATTTATTTTAAAGATTCAACATAGCAAAGAGGAAAGTGGTCAACTTTAGAATCCAGAAATGAGATTTATTTATTTGTTTGTTGGTACTTAGTTATGTTCCTGGCTCTTTTAATTTTTTTTTTTTTAATTTTGAGACAGGGTCTCATGAAATGGCCCAGGTTGACCTCAAACTTATGATCCTTCTGCCTCAGCCTCCCAAGTCTCTGGGATTATGGGTGTACACCACTGTGCCTGGCTGACTTTAAAGTTTTTTTTTTTTTTTTTTTTTTTTATGGGCATGAGAGATACTCTAATCAGTGTCGGGCAACAGGCTTATATTTGAAATCTGATCACTACTGTTTTTATTTGTCATTGAGATTTTGATAATGATAATTTTTCTAGTTTAGAAATTATTAAAATTATTGAGTTTAAATGTGTACCTATACCAGCTCTGCAAGAATAAGACAGACTCTTCCCTTACGATGCACACTGAATAAATCATACATAGGAGTTTCAAACATTGAATATATGGCAAATGTTTCAAGTGTGCCTTGCAGATAGTTTCAGAGGAAGGATAGACTTTCACTAGAAATATTTACATTAATTTGGGCATCCCCATGAGATACAAATATTGTAATCAAATAGCTTGAAAACATTTATCTAATTGCCAATTCCAGGCTTAGAAATGAAAACACAGAAAAATAGACATATTTCTATCTTCACATATTGTTTCCTGCCTTTAGAATTGCATAATGAGATATCACATTTAAACATAAGGTTGGCATAAAATGTCAAGACCAATGTATCAGTGATAATTGTTAAAAAGCTGTTCTTTCCAAACACAGGTATACAACTTGAACATGCCTAATTTAAAAGAACGTGCAATTTCTATTAGGTTAATTAACCAATCTGTTATGGTCTCTAAATGATATAGTCACTTTTAAAAGAGTTCAATTTTGTTAGACGTGGTTACTGGTAAGTAAGAAACTTATTTAAAATGTCCCTTTTGATTATAATGACAGAAAAACAATGGTAGATGATGACCGAGACATAGTTAAATATAGCATTGAAAATATTTCCCAAGGAATAAACGTGATTTCAACAGTGTGGAGTCTCCTGTCTGGGGCGGGTCCGACATGCATGCTATTGTCTTCCATAGAGTGTACAATTCCACTGGAGGCTGAAGGAACTTGCTCTTTGAAAGGTGACACATCACAATGGAGTACTAAGCAGCAATAAAAAATGACAAAATCATAGAATTTTCAGGGAAATGGATGGCACTAGAGCAGATTATGCTTAGTGAAGTTAGCCAATCCCTAAAAAACAAATACCAAATGTCTTCTTTTATATAATGAGAGCAACTATGAACAGAGCAGGGAAGAAGAGCAGGAAGAAAAGATTAACATTAAACAGAGACATGAGATGGGAGGGAAAGGGAGAGAAAAGGGAAATTTCATGGAAATGAAGGGAGACCCTCATTGCTACACAAAATTAATATAAGAGGTTGTGAGAGGAATGGGAAAATAAACAAGGAGAGAAATGAATTATAGTAGATGGGGTAGAGAGAGAAGATGTGAGGGAAGGGTATGGGGGATAGTAGGGGATAGGAAAGGTAGCAGAATACAACAGTCACTAATAGGGCATTATGTAAAATTGTGGATGTGTAACCAATGTGATTCTGCAATCTGCATTTGGGGTAAAAATCGGGAGTTCATAACCCACTTCAATCTAATATATGAAATATGATATGTCAAGAGCTTTGTAATGTTGTGAACAACCAATAAAAAACAAAAAAATAATAAAATAAAATAAATAAAATAAAATAAAGATATTGTATCCACCTATAACTAAAAAAATAAACTAAATATTATGATAATAAAAAAAAATAAAAATGAAAAATAAAATAAAATGTTTGCAGGAGTGCCAAGTGCACTTCAACTCTCTCTCTCACTGAGGATTGAATCTCCAGGGGTGCTTTACCACTGAGCTAAGTCCCCAGTCCCCAGCACTTCTTACTTTATATGTTGAGACAGGATCTCACTAAGTTGCTGAGGCTGGCCTTGAACTTGTGCTCCTCCCGCTTCAGCCTCCCAAGTCATGATTGTTCTGTTGATTGTGGAACAATGACCAGGTCTCCAAACTGATGATGGAGAGTTTTCCATGGAGGCTTAAAAAAGGAATATCCTGTCTGAGAGAGGCAGCCTGAGTCAGAAGGGGAAAAAAGGGTCCTGTCCAAGACGAGTAGGCACTGGGGCAAGAGACAGAGCCCAGGAGAATTGGTGTGCAAAGAGAATTAAATGTAGAAATTAAACTAATAGGCTTTCCTCTCTTATTTTTCTTCTATAAACTCCCCTTTGTGTCCCACAGCCTTCATTTGCAAAGTAGAAAAGAAAAATGGTTCATGTTCAGCTTTTGACTTTCACAATAGTACTTCTGAGCTCTCGACAAAACCATAGAATTGAGAGATGAGCTTTGTTGAAAGAGAAGAGTGCACCCAGTTCCCAGCACTTCCTTTCACATTAAAAGCCACATCTGGCTGACTCAGAGCAGAGAGTCTTGCTGTCAACCATGATGTGTGAGCCAGAGACGAGAGGGAGACAGGACAGGGCCAGAGACATGGTTGGACTGTGCACCTGCCTGCCCCTGGGAGAGACCCAGCACCCTCCATGCACCAGCTGCAAGACTGTGGAGTTCCAGGTAGCACCTAGGAGACACCACCTTCATCTACAGCTTCCCAGAAGCAAGCTCTCTCTCTCTCTCCTCTTCTCCCTGACATTTCTCTATTTTACATACCCCGAAGTCCCACCTCACTTCCCAAATGGGACTTCCAAGTTATATCTTGTTTTGCAAACCACACAGGAAACTCCTATATTTTTTTAAAAAAAATTCAAGGAGAATGGACCACAATCCCTTAATTCTACATTTTTAAATTCAGGGATAATGGACCATGATGCCGACACCAGCTATGTCAGCTCATATCTCCTGTTCACATTTTCTCCACTCCCATTCATTAAGTCTGAAGCTCTGCCTGCCTCCTCCTAACTTCTTTCCTTTTCAGTTTCTGTCAAAACAGAACTTCAAGATTCACAGACACTGAGAATTGCTGTTTTCAATCCCTGATTCCTAACGTTGGTGAGAGAAAGCTTCACTTTTCCCCCCATGAAACTTGAACTGTGGGGAGAAGAAGCTCCCTGAGTGCAGGAGGCGTCGTCCTGCCTTCCCTGGTGAGTGACCTGGTGGGACCGTTGGAGCCGTTCAGGGCTCTGGGGAGAATTTAGTGCGACTACAGATGCACCAAGGCTGGGGGGCAGGTGACTGAGAAGGTCCTCCGGGGACAGCAGAATGTGGGATCCAAGTCCTTCATGCAACCCGCAATTCAGGGCAGGGAGCATCTGCAGGACTGACCGGATGAGTCCCTTCCTAGGACCATGTTGAAGGGACAAACACAGACCTCAGCTACCGAAGGACTTCTGACCTGGGTCAGGAACATTAGCATCTGCTCAGTTGCCTCTGCTAAGTATCTTCTAAGGTCAATTTTCTGACGACCCTCAGGAGTTATCAGAGGTTTTGAGTAGATCTTGTACCTGTTTGGGACTTGATGAAAAAGATTCAAAAGAGTCTGTTAATAGCTTTGTGTTGAAGAAAGGGAAGGATTTTGTTTGCAGGCATAAAATATAAGCCCAGCCAAGGAGCCTTGGATGGTGTCCATACATTTCTTGTGTCCCCTGGGACTTCTGTATTGAAATTTAAGGCCTGGAGTGATGCGTGTGCAGAGATGCGTTCTTTGGGAAGGGATTAAGATTAAATGAAATCATTAGGGTGGAGCCCTCAAGATTGAATTCTATGTCTTCTGGTTGGAAAGAGACCAGAGGAGACACAGAGACAGGCATGTATCCCTGTTTCTTGCCATGTGATTCTCTGTGCTGCCTTGGGACTCTGCCAGAAAGAAGTCTGAGGTTTCTTGACCTTGCACTTCCAGAATCATGAGCCACAAGAAACCTCTTGTCTTCATAAAGTAGCCTACCCCAGGTATTTCATTATAGTAATGAAAAGCAGTCTAATTTGATGACATTATGAAAAAGGCAAAACTCTGGAGACATTCAAAAGATCAGTGCTTGCTAGTGGTTAAGGAGGAGGGAAGAATGAATAGAGCACAGTGTGTTTTTAACTCACTGAAGCTATGCAGTATAATACTATGCAATTCTGGTGTAATTCTGTATAACAATAATGAGGGATGCACACCATTACACATCTGTCAAAGTTCATAGAATGTACCACATGAAGAGGAAAAGCCACATGCAAACTATGACCTCTGGCTGATAGTGATAAGTCAGCATCAATTACTTACAGCAAACCCCATTTTGGTGCTGTTGGTTTTGGAGGAGGCTGTGCATATGCCAGGGTGTGGGTTGATGATTCCTTCTCCTCTATTCGATTTTGCTGTGAACTTAAAACTACTCTGAAAAGCAAAGACTATAATTTTTTTGTTTAAAAAAGTAAGTTGACTTCAAATCTAATATTGAGACTTGGTCATTATTAAAAAGTGGAAAGTGTTTCCAACTGAGACTTGCTGAGCTTTATTGGTGTTTGGTAAAATCAAAAGCCAATGATGAAGAACATTATGTCTGCCACAGGCAGGATACTTTGGCATGAATTCCTTTATAGCTTGTTTTCTTTAAAAAGTAAAAGAAATAAAAGACCTTTATAGCTAGTTTAAAACTTAATGAGAATTATAACTGCCTCATTAGATGCTTATCAGCACACACTTAGGTAAGTTCAAAGGCCTATGATTAACCAAGAGAGGGAATATTCCAATTCAATTATATTGAATCTTTCAATGAAACCCACATTTAAAAAGTCATGAACTATTCAAACCAAACAATTTCACTGTTAAAAACACAAGATAATTAAGCATGGTTCACACATCTCTTAAGACAGATAAAACTTCACACAAAAAGCCTAATAGGAGGGAGACATACTCATGTTTTGGCATAAAAACAGTTTGTCTCAGTCCCAACATCCAACACAAAGTGTTTAACTTAGAAAGTACTATAAGCCATTCAAGAGTGCAAGTGATGACACAGTCCCAAGAGACCCAGCAGTCACAGAAACCAGGATCCGCTCTGTCACAGGGCTTAGCACTTTCTTGAGAGAATTTTAAATCACTGTGATGAACACGACTCAGGCTCCAAAAGTTAGCATCCTGCAAACTTGGTAAGTAGTTTCAGCAGAGATCAGAAAACTATACCATGAATAAAATGGAAATGCCAGACATCAAAACCCAGGGAAGGGTGATAAGAATGTCTTTGCCCGGCTCATCCAATGAGATCATGTAGCCCAGGAAAGAATTCTGCACTTACGGAAAGATCAAATGAGCAGCATCTGAAGCACGGTTGAAGAGACACACAGGACAGAGCAGAGGGTCTCTCCCTCCAAGACGGCTGAGACTAGAAGATGGGATCCAGAGCCTGTTGCAGACAAGTGTGGGTATCTTGATATGAGGGGTTGGTTGCTATAGGGCAGGGCAATGACTATCTGGCTAAAGTATTCTTGTGGAATGAGAGGCAGGATCTGGTGAAGGGATGAGATTAAAAGTGTGTAATCCTTATGGAGTGGGGTCAAGATTTGGTAGAACCAAGGGAGAAGTGGAAAGGGATGCCCCAAGGGCTACAGTGCTGCACCTCTGGTCCCTCCAAGGACAGGAACCATTAACAGTACCCACCTAGATCTGTGGGTGAGTTCTAGCAACACACTCAACCCCAGGGTTAAGAATGCAAGAGGTTGGTTTGATGCAGTTATGTGGAACAGAAGGACTATGGATTGAGAATGTGGGTGAAACACTGTTGGAACTGAGCTCTTGGAGGATCAATGGAAGCTTTGAGGGTGTGGAGGGACTGCAGGAATACAGGAGATGAAAAGCAGATGCAGGTTTAGAGTTTAAGTTTACAGGGAATAGGTTCCAGGGAACGGTACAGCCTTTGCTATAATGAGCAAGGAGAGAAGTGTGGAGAAGTGAGTAGGACAGGTTCCCAACTTCAACTGTGTCAGAATAAGAAGTTCAGACATCACCCTACAGATGCCACGTCTCGCCACGGGGAAATCTTGGACAGGGAAGGTTCCAGTTTTCCTGTTTCTAATCACTTGACTTTGAGTTTGAGTTCTGTGGGGCTTTTGAGCCCCACCGCTCCGACCCACTGAGATGCAGTTAATAATTCACTTCCCTATTTTATTCTTAACCAATAAATTATATATTGAGCCTGTGGGAAAAACATATTTCAATAGCCACTAGAGCAGCCTTGAAGACCTTCCAAATATAGGTCACAGTGCTCACGGACACCGGGAGTCTTGGAGGACAAGGAGAACACATTTGAAATATAGCTAGAGATGATATGAATATGCATCATGGCTAAATTAGGAGTTCAGGCTGTGAAGGTCCCCGGGGTTCACGAGACTAAGAAACTCAAATGGGAGCTGGTAACCAAGGCTTCTCTCTGACTGACTTTTAATGGAGGGAGTAAGAATGGACGTCCATCTTGGTCTGTTTTGTGCTGATGTAACAGAAATCCACAGTGAACAGGAATCCTCTGCCTCCCAGCTCTGGAGTTTGGGGAGCCTCAGATGGAGGGACCAGACTCGCCCTTTCCTAACAGCAGCCGAGCCCCCAGCTCCTTGACCTCTTCAAGGTCCCACCTCTCTTTACTGTTGTCATGGCAACTGCATTTCCCGTGAGGTTTGGAGGGGACACCACCCCACAGCAGCTTCTAAGACAAGGCATGGCCTGGGGAGGGAAGGAGGCCCACCTCCATCCGAGGTGTCCAGTTCCAGGGTGTCGTGTGTCATCTTTGTGAGGTCTGGAGAGGTCTTACAGAGCTGTGGAAATGGAGGGAGAGAGCACAGAAGAGGCAGGAATGAAGACTTTCCCCGGTTAAAGGCAATATCAGATATTTTAAAGGGTTAAGATGAAAATTAAATTGCTTCAGAGTGAAAATATCTATATTCAACCGGAAGAGGAGGGTCGAGACAACTTTAACACCGAACTAGAGCAAGATGAACTTCAATTGTATTAAGTGCAATAAATATGAACCCTTGCCAGAAACAGGCATCAGACAGGTACGAGAAAAATGAGATGCGAATCCCTGAACTTAGGTTTGTGGGTCACTGTCAATACTGTCAGACGTGTGCCTAGACGTCCCAGTGATGGGATGGAGAGGGGGAGGGGTGGGCAGGGGGAAATGCAGCCGCCCATTCCCACTGTGCATCCCAGAGGTCCCCGGCCTCCAAAGAGGTGACCCACCATTCTGCCAGGTCTGTGGCCCCGTGTGCTTCTCTCCTTTACTTTGGGGTGCAAAGCTCTTTTCCTATCCCTGTGTGAGACCTGCTCCTGCGGTCACCTGCCTACAGTTGCCACCCAGTGAGTCCAAGGACCAGGGTGGACTGAACAGGTTCCAGCCCTCACAAGCCCGTCCTTTCACCTCTGAATATTCCTGTATTTACAGGAGCTTTGGGGGCACCCTATATCCAAACCACAGCACCCTCTGTGTCATGTGATAAACATGCCTGCCTGTTTTCATTAAACCTTACACAAGCTTTAATCTGAAACTGATTTTTTTGTTGTTTTCCTAGCACAAGCTTTTTCATTTGTTTTTTGACTCACTTTCCTCATTTACTAGGGTGACTCTGATGCTAAATAACTAGCGATGGGTGTCACAATATGCTTTATAAATGTGCCAAAATCAAGTAATGCAATTTTTTAAAACAATTTGATTTTATATGTTTAATCAACAAATGACAATTGTATGTATTGATGGAGCACACTGTGATGATATGTGTGCACTGTGGAGTGATTATATCAAGATAATTAACAGATCCACTACCCCACAGATTCATCTTTATTTTGTACTGAGAACATTTACAATCTATGCTAAAAGCAATTTGAAAGATGTGATATACTGTTAACTGTGGTCACCATTTATGAAATCCATCTCAAAAACATATTACTCCTATCCAAATGAAAATTTGTACCCTTTGCTCAACATTTCCTCATGGGAGGAAATATTTACAGACCGTATATCTGAGAAGGGGACGAATATTAAAAATATAAAAGGCGCTCGACAGCAAGAAAACAAATAACCTGATTTAAAAAGGGACACAGGACTTGTATAGATACTTCTCAGAAGAAGGTGTCTATCCAAATGGCCAACAGGCTTATGAAGTGATTTGGGAATTAATGAAGTAGGTACTCCTCGTGTCCTACTAGCTAACCATCTGAATTCAATACAGTTTGAACAGGAAATGTTTATAGAAAATGACAAAAACAACTTTGACATTCACTCCTGCAGTTCTGGCTGCCAGGAACATGTGCAGGTAAGAGTGATCTCTGCACCCTGGGAATTTGTAATTGTCCTCACTGTTTACCTCCAGTCAAAAGTCAGCCCTTGCTAAAAGAGCCCAGTCTCTCTCTCTCTCTCTCTCTCTCTCTCTCTCTCTCTCTCTCTCTCTCTCTGTCTCTCTCTGTCTCCCTGTCTCTCTCCTCTCCCTCTCTCTCTCTCTCTCTCTCTCTCTCTCTCTCTCTCTCTCTCTCACACACACACACACATACACACACAAACACACTTTTTCCTTCCACTAAATGAATTCAAGTTTGCTACTGGTTTCTAGCGCGTGGAAAAATTAAACAGCAAATCTCTTCTGCCTTAAACCCCACAGATTCTGTAAGTATGGAAGGGGGAAAAGGACCCCAGCTTTGTAATTATGCAGCTGCAGGGTCAGATTTCACAGTCCGTTTGGCTACTCAACATTAGGCAAGTGTTCAGTGATGAACTGGCCTCTGTGACCTTATCAGCAAAACCAGTTCTTCTGTGAGTGAAATGAGATAAGAAACAGAAATGACTAGGCACCGTGGTCCCCAAACTTGGCTACACATTAGAATTAATTGGGAAGTTTTAAAAAAATCCCAATGCCCGGGTTGCACACTGTGCCAATTAGGCATGGGAAAAAGAATTGACTTTCTTGAAAGATTTTCACGTGAGCCCTCCATGCAGCAAAATTCGGGATTCAGTACCCTGGCACATGGAAGATACTCGGCACAAGTCAACTTTCTTCCTCTCCTAATACGTACCTCATTGGTTGGCTTTCCAGTAGCACTTCCTGTCCAATCTTAATTCCTTAAAATTCGGCAGCCTGAGTTGTACTGCAAAGGCATATGGTGTGCTGATCTCTGACGGGACACTCTACAAAATGGGAAATAATGAGGAGCTATCAAATACCCACAACTAAAGTGCCACATAGTTATTCAGTTGCCGCTTCCAGGGACCTTTCAGTAAACAGGGTCTTCTTTTCCCATGATTTAGATGAGACAAAAGAAAAAATAAAGGTATTCCCTTTAATATCCTCTGAGGGTTTTTGTTTCAGTGAAAACCACGTAGAAGAGCAGAATTCATTGTCATTCAATGGACAAACCCCACTTTTCCTAGAAATGTACTTCGGAGTTTGCTCAACAGAAAAGCGAATTTCCTTACAGCTGGCTTGAGACCTGGGTGGTTTTGGGATCTGGTGTCAGGTGGCTGTGGCCCGGGGCATGGCTGGGGGTCCTCCTCTCCAGCTGGGAACGTGTGCCAGCACTTGACCCACACACTCCCTCACCGGACTCCCTGCTCAGAGCTGTCCTCTGGTAGATGCCTTCGGCAGGAAAGCTTTGCTCCTGTGACAGCAGACTTCCTGATATGCCCACATGGCTCTCCCTCCGCCTGTCTTTGACCAGCATGTCCATGAGCTGGGGGCAGCCACTGGCATCCCTGTGGGCTTGTAGGGTGGTCTAGCAAGAGAACCCGGCCCAGCGGAGATCATTCACATGATATAGCGACTTTGCAAACCACCAGAATCTCCTGCTGACCTCAAGTATTGACCAGGTAGGGAGGGAACAGGGAACTCGCATGTCCAAAGGCACAGGGTCCTAAGAAGGAAAGCAATAAACAGAAGTTCCAGACAGGGTGACAAACACTAGGGAGAAGAAGTAGCCCTAGCCCGTGTTTGCAAAGGCCCTAGAGAGTTGGGGATAGCCTGGGGCCAGGGGCAGAATGTTATGGTTTACATCTGGTGTCCCCCCAAACTCACATGTGAGACAATTCAAGAAGGTTCAGAGGTGGAATGAATGGGTTACGAGAGCCTCACCCCATCAGTTAATTAACCCCCAAATAGAGACTGCGTGGAAACTGTAGGCAGGTGGGGGGCGGGAGGAGGTGAGTCAGTGGGGGCTGCCTTGGGGTTTCCATTTTGTCCATAGAGAGAATGGATTTTGCTCTCTCTCTCTCTCTCCTTCCTGATCATCATGTGAGAGGCTTCCCTTCACCACACTCTTCTGCCACAATGTTCTGCCTCACTTCAGCCCTGAGGAATGGAGCCAGCCTTCTATGGCCTGAGACTTCTGAAACCTTGACCCCCCAAATAAACTTTCCTTCCTCTACTTGTTCTTGGCAGGTCTTTGGGTCACAACAACAACAACAACAAAATGGACTAAAACAAGTGGAAAGCAAGAGGGAGAAGAAGTAACCTGTGTTTGCAGACACTGAGAGGGAGGGACAGTGTCAGAGCCGGAGATGCTGATCCAGGGGCAAGCCTTCACCACCCCCGCCCCCCGACATACGGAGCATGAGCCTGTTTCTGACCACCTGCAAAGAGCCCTAACTAAGGAGCAGTAAGCAGCAACTGAAATCATTGTTTCATAGCTTATCTTTACCAGAATCATCGTCAATATGATTCTCAAACCTGGGTTACGCTTTGAGCTCAACACTTTGAGGCAATCTTAGCAGTAGCTGTTTACTTTCTCCTGAGAGGAGAATATTGCTGGGTCCACCCACTGTCATCCTTCACTAGCTCGTCCCTGGTGGCCTGGAAGTGAGCTCAGTCCATCAGTCCCCATGGGGTCCCGCCAGCCTTGGCCTTTGTTCCTCGCTTTGGGAAATCTGTCCCTCTCCTGCTCTCCTTCTGTGTCTGCCTGAGTCTGGCCACCTATAGCTCTGTATAGGGTTCTCCCTACTTCCAGATCATTTAAACAGAAAGATTAGCATAGAAAAAAATGATTAAAAATACATTTAAACTTAAAAATTAGGAACAGAAAAAAAAATATGAACTGAAATAAAAGGATAGTCCTGAAGTGGAGTTTGGCACTGCAGAAGTCTTTAAAAGATTTTGTTGATGTAACAGTCAAAGCAAAATGGACAGGGTTACTACTTTTCATCCAGAGGAAAGAATCTCAGTTCCCCGTGAATGTAAGACTGCTCTAGCGTTTAGGTCTAAAATCTCTCAGGAGGGGTTGCTGCTTTATCTACTTTCTTTTCCATGGACTGTGGTCAACTCACTCATAACCTGACCGCAGAGGCTCTGTGACAGAGCACACCCACAGTGTTCCAGACCTCCCAGCCGGCATCCCAGACTGCCTCCATCCCCTTATTTGAAAGACGAGAATTCTAGAGTCCTCCAATATAGGCTTGTTAGCAGCACTAAATAGGTGGGGTTATATAATCTGTAATATAAAAAGTTACTCCAGAAAATATAATACTATCCACTTGTCAAAATATCTCCACAATTTAGGTGCATTTTCTAATATGCTTTATTTGGCATATTTAGAACTATTTCATGTGTAACCAGACTATAAAATTTATAGTTCAGGACCCCTGTGACAATATTCTGTTTCTTTCTTTTTTTTTTTTAATAGGAGGTGCATTGAGGCCTAAATCTCCTGCAAAATATAAACAGTTTCCTGGAAATTAAACACAATGCCCCAATCTGCAATGTATTTACACACAATGACCTAAGGAACTGCAGACAGAAGATTCTCTAGATTTTCTCTTTTATTCAAGTTAGACCACTGAATAGCAAAGTATTTAACCTGCATTAGATTCATTTATTATTTATAAACTTTTAAGAATGATGATTTCATAATATGCCCTTAAATTTTATCAGATGAATTTTATCAGAACTTTGCATATGCAAACGTTATCTATTTGCATAATCTGGAGAATCACATAAACTCACTGGATTTTCACAATGCTTTCCTTTTCTAACAGAATTCCTAATATAGTTCATTATCAGCAAAACAGAAGTTGATCTTTCCTAAGGACCTTGGAGCACTTCTGGAGGTCAGATCACAGCCCAAGGTCAGCCCTGAGAAATGCCTGAGAGCCTTGGGACCCTCCATCCCTCACCTCCCTCTCGGCTAACAGAGACCTAGAAACTCCATAATTTTGGTGATCTTACTAAGCTTAGCCTCATGTGTAATCCTTTCCCCTTGGTCTGAATGGCTTTCTGTTTTCACCTTATCTTTAGGTATCATGTATAGCATATGCACATCAGATCTCATTTGGAAGTCAAAGCAGAATAAATTATTGATAAATTGATATTTTTTTCCATTACACAGGAGAAAGCATGACACAGCAGAGAAAGGCATTGGTGCCAAAGAATCCAGAGTTCAAATCCTTACTCTGAAGTTTCTGTGCAGGCTGGGCATGCTGCTTATCTTTTATGAACTTATTTCCTCATCTGTAAACAGAATGACACTCGTCCCACGCTGCTGGGCTCATGCTAGGTCCTCAATCAATATTAGTTTGATTCCTCTTTTCCCTCCCCTGCTGTCACCCTCTGGGTTTAGAGCAGCCACAGGCTCAAACACTAGGCTTCACCTAGGAAAGGTAACATATGAAGACACCGGAGGAAAAAGCAGAACAGGTGGGTCGGGGTCATCTACTGTGTGATCCCTGCATAAGAGCCCCAGTGCTTGCTTTGTGCAGGAAGAATTGCTTCCTGTTGGAAAGCAAACGTTGTTCTCCTTGGGAACTCAAAGAACAAAAGACCCCTTAGCCACACCTGGGGGAATAGCAGATGGGATACATGTCCCTCCCTGCAGGCTTGGTGGCCCTCAGAAGCTAGAGAACACTGCAGGACAGCCTCAGGGTCTCCATCAACGCACAGAGACTGAAGACACACACATTTCTGCATTAATAAAATACATTAATAAAATAGGTATTTTGCTGTTCTTATTCCTCGGAAATCTGTCCACTTAATGATTGAGTCCTTCCCAATGTTCAATTGCATGAGAATGTCGGAAACGCCTTGATTTCTTCTTCTCTTTAACATCCCCCAGTTCCTCTTCCTTATTCTTCTTTCCCCCCTCTCCTACTTATCTTTTAATTTTTTCTATCAATGCCAATGATAAAAATCAACTCCACTCACACAGAAAGTAAAGCTATCTCAAAATAATTTAAAATCTTTAGTTGGTTTGAGAAAAGCACAATTAAGGGCTTTAAAAAAAAACGTACAAGAATAAAAATGTCAAGATGAAAGATTTTGGTTATTAAATCTGCTCTTTATTTTTAATTACATATAAAAGTTTATTGATAATTTCTTTTGCAAAATTACATCAGATGCCATGTCACAGGGGCATGGGGATTTACTAGAATGTTAGCATGTAAGTGTAAAGGCGAAATTCCCCTCAGAATGTTCCAGTAGTAAATGTACATGCTGCAAATGGATAGAGGAAGAAAGTGCAGAGCTATCAGTACTAACAATTGGTGGTCATTTAAATTCTTCTTTAATAAATGGAAATAGGTTCTTTCATCCGATGAAGCTCTAGGATATTTTAGACCCATGCCCTAAGTGTTTAAAACTATCTCACTGAAAACTCATACAACATATGATTTTTGCTCAATGGCTGCCTTTTGGTGAATCTGGGTTTCTGCTGAGGACCACGAAGCACTTCCTGCAGACACCAGGCACCGCTGGTGTAACTGTCACTGGCAGTAGAGGATCCAGTCTGACACACACCAATTCCGCTGAATTTTGTGTTTGCAAATGCTTTCAGTTCTACAGTGGCCAGGGTGCCACATTCAAGTGAAGAGGTCAAGACTCTGTTCCATTTTTCACATTCCACCGATCAGGATTCAGAAAACTTTGGTGTTTTGCACCGAAGGAGAGTGGGAGAACTTCAGAAGCAAGAGGGCCACTCTGACTTTCCCTGCTGTCCTGTGAAGGACCTGGCCTGAAAGAACTTCTCTGACCTACTGGCCTGAATGAAGGTGGCAAGACTCTGGTTCCAGAGACGTCCTGCTGAACCCTGGGGGAAGCAGTGCTCACAGAGGCCAAGAAGAATCCAGCAGACGCGTCTGTCTATTCCCCCTCCAGACCATAGCTCACCGTCTAAGCACAGGTCTACATCGTCATCAAACATAAGCATAAAAAATGTATAGATCCCTGCCATCTTTGGGTCTTTTGCTCCGAGGGTCCCTGTGATGTACAAAACTCGAATTAAATAAACCTTACATACTTTCCCCTTGTCTTTGTTTCAGGTGTGATCCTCACCAGGAGCCAGGAAAGGTTTTGTCCGATTCTGCCCACACCCATCTAGCCCCACCAATCCAAGATTGTTTCAAACACTGTCCTGAGCCACGAAGACAGCCCAACCCCACTGTCTTGTAGTTAGTTCTGAGATCTAAACATCTATTACTGCACCAAAACAATGAAAGACAACGTACAAACACAGGGATAGTGGGAAATTAGGATTCATGAAACTGAAAAGAGGCTATTTGTGAGTTAACAATTTCAGACTATCCAAGCCATGGCAATTTCACATATTATATCCAGAACTGGAAACATCAAAGCAGCTTCCTGAAAAAAAAATTTCTTTTTCCCCATTATGCCTGAAAATATAACATAGTAGAGTATCCTTTATCTGAAATTATTCTGATTTGGTATTTTTTTTTTCAAATTTGGGGATATATGTATATACATAATGAAATTTGGGGGGGTGGGACCTAAATCTAAATATGGAATTTATTAATTTATATTTGTTTCATGTATACTTCATGCATACAGCACTAAGTTGTTTTTTGTTTGTTTATTTGTTTGGTACCGGGGATTAAACTCAGGCACTCAACCACTGAGCCACATCCCCAGCCCTATTTTTTGTATTTTATTTAGAGACAGGGTCTCTCTGAGTTGCTCAGCACCTTGACTTTGCTGAGGCTGACTTTTAACTCACAATCGTCCTGCCTCAGCCTCCAGAGCCACTGGGATAGTGTGAAATTAGGATTCATGAAACTGAAAAGAGACTTTTTGTGAGTTAACAATTTCACCACTGTGTCCAGCTAGCATTAAGTTTTAACTGTGACCCATTGCTGAAGGTCAGGTGCAGAATTTTCTACTCCGGGCATCATATTGGCATACTAAATATTCAGGATTTGGAGCACCTTGGATTTCAGACGAAATTTTCAACTTGTATTCAACATTGTCATAAAAACCCCCCAAACATAAATTTCACTCCTATTTTGCTTGGGACCTTGAGATAGCTGTTGAATAGCTTAAAACCAATCCACAGGCCTGTCTTAGTCTCTCATATCCTGCTGACTTTTAAATATAGACTCCTAATCCAAATGTTTCTGCCAAGCCACAAACCTGCAGATGGATCTTTCTCAGAGACCTAAGATTCATCTTGTCCTCGATTAGTTCGTTGTTTCTTCTAAATCCTCTTCCTGCCCCTGAATCCCCCCCTCACCCTAACCCTAACTCTCTGTCTCCAATCCTCCTGACGTTTCCTGGTCACCATCCACAGACCCACCCTGTCCTGCTACAACTAACCCGTCACCACCTTCTAGGAATTAATTTCATGAGGTTTCATTCTGAGTTCACAGGACCACCACCTGTTCTTTATGCTTCTGCTCTAACTTCCCTCTGACACCTTTTAATGTTAAAATCCAACCCTGTCATCTTTACTGAAAGATTTTAAATTTGTCAAAATTTATGTTTTTGGTGCTGGGGATTTTACTTAGGGGTGCTCTACCACTGAGCCACATCTGCAGCCCTTTTTATTCTGAAACAGAGTCTCATTAAGTTGCTTAGGGCCTGCTAAATTGATGAGGCTGGCCTTGAACCTGCCATCCTCCTGCCTCAGCCTCCCGAGTCTCTGGGATGAAAGGCCTGTGCCACCATGCCAGGTAAGTTCAGGCTTCTGAGTGCAGCACGGAAGGTGCATGTTGATGGGACACACCGTGCGAATGTCAGGGTTGCATAAGATCAATCAAAGGCCCACTAACCTCCAGAACTGAGCATCCAAAGGCAATTCTAAACCCTACACTGTTGGCACCAGGCTCCTCTTTCCCTAGCAGGCCATGCTCTGACGCCACCACTGACACCAGCTTCTCAACAACCTACTGGTTGACATAAAGGAGACAGAGACCCCCAAGGACTCAAGAACCTTGAAAAGGCGCTGGATTCTCACAGTGAGTCAGTTAGCGACCACCACAGGGGCAGAGGGCACAGGCGCTCCTGGGCCTGCAGGCATTAAAAGGTGGTGTAAGGTTTCTTTTTGGCTCTTGCACTTTAACTCACAGCTTGTTGGCTGATAAAGGCTTGGAGTGTGCCTCACCCTCCCTCTCCTTCAGCTTCGCAGGGGCACTGCAGACTGGATATCCTTGCCAGGATTCTCCAGGGACAAACATAATTGCAAGGAGCCCCTAACTCGTCCCTTGGTTTCTCTTTCCTGTGGCCCCTCTGTTCTTAGACCAGCTTCCACAACTCATGCTCATCCCAACACAGAGGTGTTCCTACTGAACGTGGAGCGACCTGTGTGGGGAAGTAAGTACCCCCACAGGGAAAGCAAACGCACCTTTAAAGTGTACCCAAAGCCAACCACTTAACATCCCCCTCACCATCCCATAACCCTCCACCACGATGCTCTCTTGGGCATCCAGAGCTTCTAGATAATTACTGATAAATGCACCCCTCATGATTTTAGCCACACTCTCTTCACCATTCAGTGTCCATGTGCCTGTGAGGGTCAAACCAGCCTGAGTCTTTGCCCATACAGCAGAGAACACGCTATAATCTATAACTCCTATTAAAGAGCTTCACTTGTAAATATGAATCATATAGATGACCTTTACACTTGTCCTTGACGGGAGGCATTTCCTTAGTCCAGCATCCTTTACATTCTGTAGGTCAGAACCATCTGAAACATATTGTAATCATGTCTGTTTTACTGTGCATGAAGTCGGAGATCAGAATGGAATTGCATTCTGAATCTTTTTCTTGAAAATCGGTGAAGATTCAGAGCTTAAGGAATACGATACAATAATCTCGGCTGAACTACGTGAAACCCAGTTTCTCAACTGCTTTGGGCTAGTAGAGAAGATCCATTTATTAATTGCATTCCAATTGCACTCTGTAGTCTTCAGGCTGCGTTACAGCCAGGAAAAAGCAATAAACACAAATACCAAGCAACAGTGTTCTCATCTCAAGGCACAAGCATTTTTTGTTTTTTGTATTATCATGCCCAGTGGGAATGTCCCCAAAGCAATTTTAGGACAAGGCTTTTTCATTTGTTTTTAATACTTTGAGAAACAAATCAAAGGCTTTTTAAAGAGTAGGATGCGAAGTACGGGTGAGGAAACCATGCATAAAATTACAGGCTGGACATCAAGCTCAGATAGCAAGAAAGCCCCTTCTGCCTGAGTCTGTGTTTCTCAAATCTTTTCTCCAACTCCGTCACCAGTCTTCTCACTTTTGTTTCAGTTTCTTTTGAAACCCAACTTTTCAGATTGTTCTCTTGGGGATTTTTGCCTCTTTGGGTAACTTATCCAAGAAAACTTTGACTACTCTTAGGTCCCATAGATGTTCTTCTGTTTCATCCTAGAAGTTTTACAGTTTCTGCATTTACCTTTAGGTCTCTGAACCATTTAGAGTTTGTAGTTGTGTGTGCTGCGAGGCATGAAGCAAAGTTCAATTTTTCATGTGTCCAGCGGTTCCAGGGCCCTTCTTTGCAAAAAAAAAAAAAAAAAAAAAAAAAAAAAAAAAAAAAAAAATCCCTTCCCCACTGCATGGCCCAGAACTTTGGTCAAAAATCGGTTTTCCATATCCATGTGGATTCAGGAAGGATTTCTTTTTTTTGGTACCAGGGATTGAACCCAGGTGTGCTTTACTGCTTGCTCTGAACTTGGGACCCTCCTGCCTCAGCCTCCCAAGCTACCGGGATTACAGGCATGTGCCACGGCACGCGCCGTAGGAAGGATTTTTATTTCATTTTACAGATTTACATTTTACAGAAGCTGAAGACATTAATTAACTCACTAAAGGTCACACAACGTAGATATCAGAGTTGTGTCCGAGTACTGGACTTCTCTGTTTCCTCAAATATAAAGTGAGAATGCACCTGTCTGCCTGGCCAGGCTCATTTCTACCCATCAGTACTTACTGGAAAAGTCAGGGCTTCTGGTTTCCTCCTTTTGACATGAAACCCCTCTCTGGTCCTGACCCCCAAGGCCTCGTGAGGCAGTGTGCAAACTGGCTGCTCACAGCCCCTATCCAGAAGTTGAGCCTGAGATCCACAGTGTGCTGGTCAGTGTGAGGCACCTGAACTAGGGCCTAAAGAGGACACCTGGGTCCAAAGTAGCCTTATATGAACCATGATGGGACCCATGCAGATGAGTGACCTGAAAAGCCCATGTGCTGAGACAGACACTCAAGAGAAGGGAACAGCCTCTCCAAGACTATACCCTTTCCTTCTCTCTGTCTCTGCTTCCCAGCTGCCATGAAGTGAGATGCTTTCCTTCTCCACTCCTTTCTGCTAGGATTTGCTTCTGGAAGCAATGGAGCCAGCCAGCCACAGACAGAAACCTCCAAACCTGTGAGCCAAAAAAAAAAAAAAAAACACAAAACTTTGCTCCTTAAAGTTGTTCTTCTCACGCAATTTGACACAGTAACAAAAAGCTACCTGACACAAGAGGTTTTCAGAATTTTGTTTTAAGGACATTTTTACTAAGCAGATGCATTCTGTAATGGTCACACAGGTCCTGTGACACAGCACTTATCCTCAACTCCAACAGAAACCTCATCATAAAAGGATTATAACTCAGCAACTCGGGAGGCTGAGGCAGGAGGATCACAATCTCAAAGCCAGTCTCAGAAACTGAGTGAGGCCCTAAGCAGCTCAGCAAGACCCTGTCTCAAAATAAGAAATAAAAAGGACTGGGGATGTGGCTCAGTGGTTAAGTGCCTCTGGCTTTAGTTCCTGATATGAGAGAGAGAGAGAGAGAGAGAGAGAGAGAGAGAGAGAGAGAGAGAGAGAGAGAGAATATTATTATTGTCTGGCAATAAACCAATAATTCATACTAATATTAGTGCCCCCCTTTCGGCCTTTCTTGGAACATTGATTTAAAAGTAATTGAGTCTGTGTTTTCCAAGTTGCAATTCTTAAGATTCTGAATAAAGTCCTATTTACTTTTGTAGATTCTGAGTTTGAACTGATTGACCTTACCTTCAGCTCCTGAGCCTGAATCCTCTGTGCCAAACACTTAGGAGGCTGATGGTCAGATTTCCCCAATATCTTTAGGATTAAATTCACTTCCTTTTTTATTGTAATTCCGTGAAAGTGGTTATTGTTTGATAATTCAATGAATGCTAAGATGCAGAGTCTTTGCAAATATTAAATATATTTCAATAAGAAATTTTTACCTATTAAAAAACAGCTATTTCATCTGGTTTAATCTGGCATGTGTTGAAATATTTAGCACAGTACTTTAAAAAGACAGTCATCTCACTAATCTCACCTTAGTCCTGACCCTGCCAGACCCTGCCTTCATCTAAAATACTGGTATTTTGTTTCATCATGGATTTTTTGCTTTGATTTTAATTTTTAACATTGCTCTGAGGTTTTATTTTTCTTATTACTGAGATTTTGGGTGGCCCATGAGTTTTTTTTCCCCCCAGGTTCACAGAAGCACTTGCTTCCCCCAGTCCTGGCCCCAGTCCAAGACTCACAATTAGCTCGCTGGTGGTAGAGTTGCTCATTGCATTAGTGAAATTATTCATGGAAAATAACTGGATTGCAATCTCCCAGTCCTTTTGTATTAAAAAGCTGTCAAAGTGCCGGTGATGGAAAATTGCCCACATATCAATATTCATACAAGAAATACAATTTTTTTTTTAAAGTTTCAAGCTGTCAAGTCTTCTTGAGAGAAGGGGGTGGTATTTAGACACTGCCTTAGGGAAGAGTTGAAAAAGGACAAACATTAATTCAATGTCTCTTCCTTGCCAGGGATCATTCAGACACATCGCAGACATTAACTCATTAAAACTCAGCTTCTCCAAAAGGTAAATGCTGTTAATCTCACTTTGCAGAAGAGAAAACTGTATAATGAAAAGAATCAAGTTCACAAAGCAAGCGCTAAATTTCAGATCTCCATGTCTGAGATTGCAAACATTTTTCACAAGCTATTCAGTTTGTAATAATTTTGTGTCATTGTAGATCATATTTTATGTTTTAGAAATCATAGGATCCACAGACCCATGGTGGTGGGGGAGGAAATTCCTTTTCTACTAATGAGCACTTTGCATGAGCCTAGAATTCTCTACATTGGAAGTCGACTACGTGGCTCTTCTCCACCTTCAGTCTATGAGGAGTGTCGTCTCGGGATATTAAGGTGGGCCCCACCTCATATTCAGCATAATTCAGTTAAAGCAGTTATTGTTTGATAATAAAATGATTTCTGAAAATCAAATGATTTCTCAGATACAGAGTCTTTGCAAAGATTAAATATATTTCAATAAGAAAATGTTTAGCTTCAGTCATACAAAAACTATAGATATATGGTCATTTTTTTCTATTCAAAACTCAGCCATTTCATCTGGTTTAATCTGGCATATGTTGAGGTACTTAGCACAATACTCGAAAGAGCTGGTCATCTCACTCACCTCACCCTAGTCCTTTAGTAAACCGTTGTCCAGGTGCATGCCTCGTTCAGGCAATGTGGGGAGACACCATAGGTTGAAATAAATTGTTTACCACATAGAAAAAATGCAATGTTTGGATTCCCGTGTCGCATCTCACACCAAAACAATCCTGGAAGTATAAAAATGTTAATGTAAAAACTAAAATATCAGCCAGGCACGGTGGTGCATGCCTGTAATCCCAGCAGCTCAGGAGGCTGAGGCAGGAGGATCACAAGTTCAAAGCCAGCCTCAGCAACTTAAGAAGGCCCTAAGGAACTGAGGGCTGGAGACGTGGCTCAGTGGTTAAGCACACTGATGGGTTCAAACCTGGGTACCACACAAACAAACAAAACTGAAGACATTAAAGAACAAAGAGAAAATTAGGAATATTTTTGTGTCTTGTATATGGGTGTTCTAGATAAAGAGCACTGAAAGCTAAGAAGCCATAGAGAAAATCCCATAACCTTCAGGCTACCTTGACCACACAGAGCCCCCCTCTGAACCCTGGCCAAGGTGGCCACTCAGATCCACTAGCCCTCAGGTCTGTTTTCTTTCAGGAGCCACCAACCGTTATAAACACAAAAGTCACCAGAACAATCTTCAATAGCTCCAAGTTTCAAGTTTAAAAACCTGGTTCTGTTTTTCACAGTGTTGTTGTGATTGCAGAAGCAGAGGAGACAAAGCCTTCTTCCAACCTATCCTCTACCCCAGGGTGCAAAACTGTCACAAGGTCAGGGAGAAAGCAGAGCATTTCAGAGAATGGTAACCCGGGCCACCGAAGCCCGCATGTCTGGCCATGATGTTATTTAGGTCCTTGGATAACGCCAAATAGGCACAATCCTGCCAGCTTGGACACACCACTTAGCCTAGCAGAAGCTAAAGGAAATCTGGCGTGACAAGAAGGATGTCTGACATCCATGCTGTCATCTTAGCATATTCAAAGAGCATCTTTGAGCCAGGTGCAGTCATGCATGCCTGTAATCCCAGTTGCTCTGGAGGCTGAGGCAGGAGGATCACAAGTTCAAGGCCAGCCTCAGCAACAGTGAGGCACTAAGCAACTCAGTGAGACCCTGTCTCTAAATAAAATACAAAACAGGGCTGGGGAGGTGGCTCAGTGGTCACGTGCCCCTGAGTTCAATCCCAGGTACTGCTTGCCCTGCAAAGAGCATCTTTGAATATTTGAACACGTTTGATCTCAAGAAGCTCCAAGGAAGGACCAGCATTAAGTCCAAGAGGATGTTCCCTAATGTACATTCAGTGACCTTTGGCAGGTGTGGTTGGTGCTGGTGACACTGATGCTTCTTTCCCTGCTGGACCCAGAGATGCAAAGTTAGCCTGGCCCAACCCTAACTGGCCATCCTCCTGTCCTCAGGTAACGAACCTGCCTTCTTCTCCAATCCACCAACCAGAAGCCTGTCAGCGCCCGCTGCCCTCTCTTGCCCCTCACATCCACTCTGCCTCCCCAGTTCAACCCACTGATCACTAGCTCAAGACCAGTGTTCGGGCTCTGACCCAGCATTCTTGCTTGCTGAGCCTCTGTGATGTCCCCCTAGCCAGTCCCACCCCCCACCCCCACTGCTTCCCCTTCCTCTTACAGGTAGGAGTGATATTTTAAAAACATAGATCAGATCAGACCACATCCCTCCCAGGCTTAAAACTCCTGGATTTCCCAGCACCACCACCTGGGCATTTAGAACGATGTCCAAATTCCTAACAGTGGCCTCCCAGATGCTGCATACATCCTTTGGCCCTGACTGTCTGATTTGGTGATTACTTAACTGGTAAGTGGTATTTTTATCAATTATTTGTAGAAACCCATGTGCATTTTTAGAGTATGTTGTATATAATTGAGAAAATTGATTTAAAGAACAGGTAGACACACACACACACATCTGTAGCTTTATGTTAGAGCATGCGCAGACTAGAGCCACCATGGAGAGCAGTGCCAGGAGTCTCCCCCTGTTGTAGGGGACAGACGAGGCAGGGGACCAAAGACAGCAGGAAACAGTTTTACTTGGCTGCAGCCAGGTTCAGAGGGCACAGCTTTTGCTGTAATCAATCAACCCCCTGAACCCCGAGTTCAGGGAGTTTCAGAACTTTATATCCAGCATGTAAGGGGAAGGGCTCAGAAGTTCACAGTCTGCAAAAGATCACACAAAAGCAGCTCTTCATTTTGCTGTTCTGGGCAAGTTAACCCTTCAAGGACAACCCCTGAGAAGGGGAGAGCTTCTCCTCCCCTTTCTTTTCTCCCCTGCCAGCTGTTACCATGGAGCCCAGTTGGTAACTTCTCTTATCTTAGAAATGTAGACATCTCTGTGAAGCCCAGCTCAAGGCCAGAAGCCTTGTTTACACATTTCTACAAACTACTGTACTAGATACGTGTTTGTGAAAAACTAGTAAGGGGGTGTCCAGCACCTGGAGTGCTGATTTCTTCCTGGCCAGTGGCCAACTAAAACAGGGCAACACAAAAATAGGAAGTTAATCTACATTGAACTCTTTTGTAGAGACTCTTTTTCTGACAGTTCTAAAATCAGCCATGGTGAAGATTTTTGGAGAAGCCCAGTTAAGACTTTTCTGTGGAGAAAGGGGGTGCCACTTCACCCCTTGAGAAACTGTTCCAGAATATTTGCTGGCTCCTCTCAGAGGGCATTTTGGAATCCTTGAAAATGACTTTCAGTTAAAGTTTCCTTTGGGCCATAAAAGATACCTTTCAAGCATGACACTTGTCACCATTAGAATTTTTTTTTAATAAACTCTGTGCTCTTTAAAAACAAGAGAGAAAAAGCAATTAGGTATGCTTCTCACCTTCAAGAAGACCAGCAATGTTCTCTGATCCCAATGTAAATTTGAAAGTATATTACTTTTTTTCCAAATCCACTCCTATTGTGGAGAATTTCTCTTCCTAGTCAAAAGAAAGAAAAATGAACCTTTTTGACGGGAGGGATATGTATCATTTGTGTTCTTTAGGAATTCTCTTTGATAAACCACCCTGTGGGTACGATACCAATTCCCCTCTTAAGTCGTGAATCACAAAGTTCATTCTATAAGTGAGCTGGAAGCCTGAGTGTGTTTGCCAGTGGAGTGTGTGTCTTGGAAATTGTGTCCAACATAATGCTCATCTGTACCAAGCACTTGGGGAGCCTGAACTGCAGATTCCCTTTTACTGCAAGACTGAACTACTCACATCCTCATTTCCCGTGCAAGATGAATGAACCAAGTTTCAGACACAGAGCCACCTGTCCCCAGAACCGAGCACCTCCCTTCTCTTCTGTGCTCTGCTGCGCTCAGATATTGGCATTTGAATACCAGGCTGTAGGGCTAATGGATGCCCAGCCCTCAGAACACGCTACCTGCAGATATGGCACCTTGTGAAACTGAAGAGAAATCTGAATGAACCCCTTAATTTCACCTTCTTCCTGTTACCTGCCTTTTTTGCCAATCTCGGGGGTCACCTCACCACGTAGCACTCTCCCATGAGCTTTGCTCTAGATGACATCTAATGCCTGGGTCAGGAAGGTAATAGGTGTCCAAGCTGCTGTTCAGGAACCTGGGGCAGCTCAAACCAGCTGGAACACCCATCTTCTCCTGGGCCGTGCAAGTGACCCATGGGTGACCTTTGACCTCCACCCTCAGAGCCCGCCAACACCACCATCTGAGCAGGAAGAGTCATGAAGCTTGATGAGCACTCATAGCCCACTCATTGCTGCATTCCCCATCTTCCCTCACCTCTCTCCCCTTTTCCTTCCCTAAGTTCTCCCAAACCCTGTCCTGGGGAGGGGGATCTGATGCCTGGTGCTCTTGCCTCCTCAGCTTTGGGCCACCTCGTGAGAAAACTCTTTCTTTTGCAAAACTCATCTCTTTTTGGTGATGGGCATACCACAAGGCGGGCAAAATGGGCCTCATTCAGTACCAAGACCTTGTGTGAGAATAGATCATTGGACTCTTCCCACATTCCCAGCCCCAAAGCAATTATTTTAAATTTGCCATTTCTCTCCTCGGACTGTATTTGGTCATCGGAGTGTCAGGCATGACTGTGCATGAGTGAGGAAAAGTCTCACTGGCAAATACAAATTATTAAACACATTTAAACATCTGGCACAAGTGAGGAAAAGATCTTTTTCTGCACTTTTGACCACCAACAACAGGAAAAAAATTCACTTTAACAAGGTCACATGCAAGTCCTCTCCAGAGAAGGAATCCGAGCCTTCACTGAGTTCTGACATCTCTCCTAGATAATGCTCTTCCTTTCTGCTCTCTTGCTGGGCTTGGGCTCTTAACTTTGCAATTATCTTACCAGCTCCCTTACAGCCATCCTTAGTCAACATCCTCTCTAATCTCTCATCCGTCCTGTGGCCACCTACCTCACATCTTTGGGGAAGAGCTTTTCCCCTCGCTGTTCTCTTATTACATTTTGATATTATTTTTGATTGTTATTTTCTTACATGCTTTCGAAAAGGGGACCTGATTTCAACATAATGAGAAACACAGAGCCAACGTAAAATATGAATTTGTGTTTTCTAGAGTAACACGACGACATTCACAGTCTCATTATTTTATAATAAAAATGAGGCTTCGAGCCCGGCTTATGCAGAGTGCAGCTCTAATTTTTCCAATTCACTTTGGGCAGCTCCGCTTGACAGCCAGGTTCTTGAACAATTAATCACCCTGTGATGTGGAATCTTTAAAAATAACAAGCTAAGATGAGAAAGGGTGGTACCCTGACCTTAAACATGGCCACAAAAGCGACAAAGCAGGACACCTGCATATCCATTGCCATGAACAACAGCATCTCTGAACGGTTCTATGACCTCTTCCTATGTGTCCTCCATCCCAATCCTCAGAAGACAAAACTGGGAAGTGCTCCAAGAATGTCTAGGAAACTCGGGTGGATCTCTCCTGTGGTTAATATTTTAATTTTTATCTGTAGAATGAAATTAAAAAGTGATTTCTTCTCCATAACATTAAAAGGGAGGAGAGCTTCTCTCCAATGGAAGCCGCTGTTGAAGAACACAGAAAGAGTCAATAGTCACTAGATATTATCCCTACGCAACCTGCAGGAGTTGAAGTCTCCGCCATCTTACTTGGGAGGTTAGGGACAAGTTTAATACATCATTTCAGGTAAAGTTTTTATTGAAATCATTTTTGGTCCATTAAACTTAATAGAAACTTATATAAAAGGAAGAAGTATTTAGAGCTAAAGGAGAAATAGATGAGTAAAAAAAATATTAAGTTATCCAACTTCCATCCATCCATCCATCCATTCATACTCTATAAACATTTACAGAGACTCTATTATATATTGGGCATTGTGATAGATGTTAAGAATAGTAAGCTCGATAAGATATTTCAAAGTTAGCATATGCTTCCATCTTTTAAAAATTGATTTGATTCATGGGAAGAATCAAGATTTAAATGTTATTTAACCACTCTCCATAAACTTCCTAGGAAAGGAGACTATGGAATTGGGAATATCTGGCAGTGTGGCTCAATCTTCCTTAATCCTACAACCTCGATGGTTTTGCCCACAGAACACATGTGTATGTTTCAATTTTAGTTTTCCCACCAATTTTTCAAATTCTTCTTGAGTATCAAGACCCTATCTAGATTATGTGATCATGTCATATTTCATTTAGTGTCAGTGAGTAAATCTCAGCTTCTTTTTCATAGGACTTCCCTGTATTCTATTGGTAATCTGTCCCAGTGTCGTTCGCAGTGGTGCGTGCAGGCAAATACAGCACTCAGATTGAGCGTGTTGCAATATCTAAGTCTGTCCTCAGCCTTTGGCTGGGTCTTTTTCATTCCAAAATCCATTAGCACTGCTTCAACATGTCAGCCATAGACCTCTGCCCCCTTCCCTGGAGTCTGAGATCACCTTTGTCAGATGGAGAATTGGACAGCATATATGTCAATAAATTAAAAGATTAACTGAGAAATAGAAAAATCGTGTCCACCTCTGAGATGTCATGCCTGTAGGAATGTCTTTGTGTGAAGCATTGCTGGACAGACTTAATAAAATTACTTAGGGCAACCTGGCTGGCCGGTGTGATCTTAGGGTGGAGCTCTCTGTGCTAGAAAGATCAGCCCCTTGCCCAAGGGTGGGGGCCCTATTCATTCTGTTCAAGGGAATTTAAAAACCATAAGGCGAGATGCCAATGAGGAAACTGACGTCCCTTCACCCTGGGGAGCAGGGTGTCTTACAATACAATTGAACAGACCTGGGTCCTTCAGCCTCACCCCTGGGTGCAGACCCAAGGCCATATGAAGAGGAGCAGATAAGATGGCCAGAGAGTGAAGAAGCATGATTTCTGGGACTCCTTGACCCAGCAGTCCCAAAGGTTATGGTTCCAAAACCTGTTGGCAAAAACTTATTGGAAGCAAACGTTAGAGTAGGAAAACACAGTACTCAGCAGACAGAGGGTCAAGGTGAAAGTCAATCTTCCTGATGCTGTGGCCCTGGGTCAGACTCCCCCTTCGCAGAGACGGCCAGCGCTCACTCAGAAGCCCTACATATGCAAACCAGCCAATCCAGAGCCCACAGCCACTGTAACCATCTCCCTATCAAACCGTCACACCTCAAGTCACTATTCCCCCATCCTAAATCATCCTGGAGTCAGGTTACCAGACAACTGCGGACAGTCCCCACGCCCCAGAGCTCACTGATGACCCAAACCATCCAGGACAAGACCTGCTCACCCTTCCTCACCCACTGCTTCCCCCGGAAACCATCATGAAGGTCTTTGCCCACATTTTTCTCCTCTTTTGCTCCTGATCAACGTAGTGATTCCCAATGAGGGCTTGTGTGGCATGGTGCGACCCTCCTCTTGGGAACTGAGAGCTTTAGACTATATTTTCTTTCTTTCTCTCTTTTTCAGTTGTTGATGGACTTTATTTTATTTATTTATATGTGGTGCTGAGAACTGAACCCAGTGCCTCACACATGCCAGGCAAGGCTCTGCCACTGAGCCCCAGCCCAGCCCTAGACTGTGTGTTCAATGCAGCCATCTGCTGATCTGTCATCCCATGACCCCCCACCCCATTAATACAAATCTATACCTTAAAACATCTGGAAAGGATCTTAGAGCCATAGAGAATATTCTATCGTCTGGCACAGTGTACCAGAGCCTGCCAGGGCGAAGCTGAGACCACTTCTGTGCCTGGCACCTTACCAGGTCCTAGGGAGTAAGCAGAACTGACAGGCTGCGTGTGGTCAAGTCACGGTGAGCTCTGAAAGCTCTCAGCTGACTTCTCACCTTTCACATTTGGGGATTCTTCCTGCACCTGAAATTGTACTCTAAGGCCTCACTTAATAGCAATAACGTGATTTATCATGCCTATCCCTATGCTCCATATTCACATTCAAGTTGGGCTATCTCAGGATCCCTAGGTAGGAAGTAAAAGAAAATCTGAAATGCAGAATTTGAAATTTTTTGAGCATTGACATAGTGCCCCAATGGAAAACCCCACACCTCATGCGATGCCTTATAGTCAAAATGCAGGCACCCTAAACATATTGTATAAAATTATCCCCTGGTTATGTGTGTTGTAGTAATTCACTTGAAAGTCAGCATGGGAAAAGAAAGAAGAAGAAGCAGAGCAAGCAAAGCAGCAGCAGAAAAAAAGTCCTTTATTGTGTACAAGCAATCTTTTTCTAGTATTGTGAACAAAGAAGGCAGCCTTCCAACACCAATGAATCAGGTCTTTCAGTTAATTAAACATAGCATACAGAAGTTTTACTTTCTAATCAGAAGTGACCTGCTTCTCATGGCTAATCTACTCTTGACCTAGAGTATGCTGAGCTCTGCTCTTTGTTTAGAACAGATAAAAAAATTTTCTCAGCTCCCTCCTAGCCCACTTGGCAGAACATCCCGTTTGCAGGCAAGTCCTCCCAAGGACAGCAGACACCTCGTTTTCAAGCATGTCGGCTGTTACCTATCTATACCTTGACAGAATATCCCGTTTGCAGGCAGACTCCATCAAGGACAGTAATAGTAACACAGTTACCTCTGATTCTCTACAATGTGTATATAAAACGTTAATGAACTTTTGATTGGGCTTGTGTCCTATCCCCAAGATATCTTCGTACATGCACATATTCCAAAATTGTAAAAAATCAAAACTTGAAACATTTGTGGTCTCGAATATTGTAGATACTCAACCTGTACCTCTGCTTTAAAGACATAGAAGCTGAGGTGTGGAGAGAGAAAGTGACTTACTCATAAAATGGGCTAAATATTTTTTTGAAAAGTTAAAATGAATTGCATCTCTGAAAGTTTTGAACAATCTTTCTCCTAGACTATGAAACTTTGTAACTATTGGTTTAGTGTATGAAGGTGGATTCTGACAATTAATTGTTAATTTTCCAATCAGGCACCAATCAGATCCCCAAGTAGTGGAGAGTTGGGCAGCATCAAGTCTTGAGGAAGATGTGGAGCAACCTGGATGCACATTCTACAGGAGTATCCAGGGATACAAGAACTTTTACAAGCCAAAAGTTGTATAAACCCTACCACAGAAATCTTTCAAAGATTTGTATCCTCAAGGGAAACTTGCAGTGTCAGGAGATATGTACACAGATGTTTGCTGCAACATTAGTTGCTTTAATCAAATGAATGGAAAGGATGAAGTGCACATCACCAGTTAGGTGGAAGAGGTATGTGTGGATATGTGTGCAATAGAATAATATACAATAATGAAAAAGAACAAATTGCAGCTGTAAGAAGCAATGTCCATGAAAACCTGAAACATAATATTAGATAAAAGAAGTATTTCTGCACAAGAATATGTGACCACAAAGTTTCCATTTATATAAGATGCTTAAATGTGCAAATATGCAAACCTAAACAGATAGTTTAGGGATATAGCATATAAAGTTGGCATAGATACTAAGTAATATTCATAAAATCTGAATAACTTTTATATAATAACATAATGAGCATGAATTGTCCAATTTGGTTTTTAAAATGTCTTGGTTTTATTTTTCCTCTATTAATCTTCCAAAGATAGACAAACTTAAAATATTTTGGATTTGTAGACATTTCAGCTTAATATTTAGCTGGAGTTTCCTATGTTCTCAGCATTTTCCCCAATACAGCATTTTGCATAGGTCAGAAATATGAGCAATTATTTATTTAAAGATGGCTTCGTTACTATTTGGTCAACTTTTTACATTTCATGTGATTTTTTAAAAGTTTAAACGTTGAGGCATGAGTTGAAACAAATTATTAATTTGGAGTTAGAGCTTGAGGATGAATGTTTTGTGAATACTAAAGCATCAGCTCTATTTGTGAGCTGGCTGACAACCCAGCGCAGCTGAAAATACCAATTAATTTTCAATAGTACAGCTCATCATCAGGAGAAGCAGAACTGTCCATCTGGACACCAGCAGAATCCCCGTGGGCTCCCACTTGCTGCATTTCAATTACATTTAGAGACAGAGACAGCAGAATTGCCTTTTCAGACATTTGGAAAACTTTCCCAAAAATTTATTTGATTTTAGTGGCACATCCCGTTTCTAGCTTGGATGAGGAGTGGTTTATTGCCACGTGGACAGATACCATGGAAAATATTCAGTGATTGGGAAAGTTTGACTACAAAAAGCATTTCCAGTAACTCTGATTTAATTGGCATTACATTACTCACAAAGCAGTCAGTTAGCAGAGTTGAGTTTTTTTCCCCATAAATAATGTACAAGTGGTTGGGCAGGGCTCGCTGCCATACTGTAAGACAGTAACAGGTTCTTAATTCTTAATGGAATCAATAGGTTAGCTGATGAAAGACTATTCTTAGTCAACCCCTGGGTGACCGGACCATGGGTCACTCCCTCACCGTCTCTCTGGCTGCATCAATCTCCCAGAGGACTCTGACCTTGCCCACCAGGGATTGATACGCCAATCGCCAAGTGAGGAAGCCCACACACCTACTCAGACAATTTTCTCCAGGCTCCTTAGGGTCAATGCCATATGACATTTAGAGTACATCTCAGAACAGCCCAGGAAAGAAAGGGATTTTGTGTTTTGTTCTCAATGCAATACAAATACCCTGGGAAAGTTTATTATGGGTGGTGGGTTAGAAAGTTAAACTGGGCAGCTACCAAGGGCAGAGGTGGGGACACAAGGTGGGTGACAATGACAACAGCTTGAGTTAGAGAAGGGAGTGTCTTCATCCCTCTCCCCACCCCCTAGTGTGTGTGTGTGTGTGTGTGTGTGTGTGTGTGTGTGTGTGTATGTGTGGTTATGACAGAGCATCTGAGACTGGATAATTCCTAAAGAACTAAAATTCACTTCTTTTGGTTCTGAAGGCTTGAAGTTCAAGTTCAAGGTGGTGGCAAGTCTGGGGCATGGGGAGGGCTACTCTCCACTTCCAAAATGGTACCTTGGATGCTGCATCCTGTAGAGGGAGGATGACAGTCCCTGATGTGGAAGAGCAGAAGGAGAGAGCCTGCTCCCAACCCCCTTTCACGGTGGCGTTGGTCTGTCTGGGAACCTCAGCCTTCCTGCCCTAAGCGCCTCCCCTTAGAACTCGCCCCCAGTCCTGCAGCACTGGCAATGAGGCGTTCAACACAGGAATTTTGGAGGAGATGGGCATTCAATTAGGGTCACATGTGGTAAGATTTGGGAAGGAGACTTTTTTACTGATGAGTTTCAAGTAAATGCCAGAGAAAGAGCAGAACGTAGAAGGACCCTAACACTGCGGCCCACATGGATGAGTTGCTGGAACTGCTGCTTCTTAAACCAGACATGCTTAAAGGAAAAGAGATCCTGGAAATAAAGACCAGAGTTTGTTTTTATTTTTATTTTTATTTTTTTTGTACCTGGAATTGACCTCAGGGGCACTCGACCCCTGAGCCCCATCCCCAGCCTTATTTTGTATTTTATTTAGAGACAGGGTCTCACTGAGTTGCTTAACTCCTTGCAGTTGCTGAGGCTGGCTTTGAACTTGCAGTCCTCCTGCCTCAGCCTCCTGAGCCCCTGGGATGACAGGTGTGCATCACTGTGCCTGGGTTGTTTTTGGATGTTTTCAGTTTGAGGTGGCATCCAGATGAGATCAACCTGAAGCCTGGAGGAGACAATGTAGTGGAGGAAACCGCAGAGACACTAGATGTGACTGGGATTTAAGTGATGCTGTATGGGGAGAGGGCGAGGTGAGTGAGGTGGTCAAGGGCAAAGTGCAGGAGCCTCCAAGCTTTAGAACAAGTTGTGGCTTTAGCAACAGGTTGTCAGTTCACTCTTCATTAAAATTCCACTTGACCCACCCCAGCCCCAGCCACCTGCCCTTTCTCCTAGAAAGAATAGCAAGAAGAAGTGTTGATGGGGTTTTCTTAAGTGTAAAACCAGAGAAGAAAAAAGGGACCTTCCTTTCAAAGGCACAGCAGGATGCTTTATCCTTGGCTGTTTAAGATAGCAGCTAAAGCAGGGGCACAATGCCCACTTCATGGCCCTTCCCCAAGTCCACACCTGCTGACCCCCTGGCCCTGGGGAGCTTGTCCAGCCACTGGAACCCTCCAGGAAGAAATCTTTCTGTGCAAGTTATGAAAATGAATTCAACTGATTTATATAGTTTAATTTCACAAGCAAGAGTCTAGAAGAGAGGGCAGTGTAGGGTCTGGTGTGGACCTGTTATGTCATCAAGCACTGGCCATCTCTCTCTCCCCTGGTCTGGACACTCTCAATGTGTGCCTTGTCCTGCTGCTCTCCCCTCTTGTCCTAAGGTATCGGCAGCAATCTGAACATCACCAGGGGGACAGCACCACTGACCACTGGCAAGACAGGAGTGAACATCTACTCTCAATTTTTTTTTCAGTCAGTGAGGAACTTTCTCCCAGGTTTCCTCATGGCTCAGGGACCAGAATTTGGTGCCAGCTCCCCACTAAACCAACACAAGATAAAGGATCATCAGGGTGTTATGGTGATTTGGCTTCTAGACTGGAAATGACCTGGCAAAAAGCACTCAGGGTTGGGCCAGGGCCAGGGCTGAGGTGGCAGAGGATGCAGCAGTGATTGCCTAGCCTCAGAGCCCAGCTGGGCCCAGCCAGTGAGTGTCAGCTCGGAGAAGGGAAAGAGGAATCATCTGGAGGCAGAGCGTGGGTAGACCCACTCCATGTGCACTGAGGAGCACAGGCCATGACAATGTCCACCAACCCCTCGACCAGCCAGGGGAGAGCCCTGGGCTCTCTCCACCCTGTTGAAACAGATTCTCCTGATCACTGACAGATTTTTGCCTCCACCAAACTTGAGTCAGGCTCCTGGTTCTTTGATCAGCCCACCTGCTTCTTCCTTATAAAATCCAGTTTAGCCAGAACCCTACTAAGTCAGGTTATCAGGAACTCCTGGCTCTCAACGTCTATTCCCCGTCACTTCCCATCTGGTTCCTCTCCCTCCACCAACCCCCAGGTGAGGCCTTGTCCCCCTAACCTGTCTTCAGCAACAGTCCTGTTAGGCTGGTTTAGCATGGGATCTGTCCTCACCCAAACTCAGGTGGAAATTTGATACCCAATGTAACACTGTTGAAAGCAGGTGGAGGACTGGGGGGCCATTGAGAGAGGGATGCATGGACTTCCTGCAGGAGGGAAGGGTAGAGCTATGGCAAGCATCCGTCATCCAAAAGCAGGGCTGCCTCTTGTGCTTCTCTCTTCCACAGGAGCCGGCTGGCCCTTATGCATTCTGCTGTGGACTGAAGCCACACAAGCTCTGACGGACATCATACTCTGGGACTTCCTGGCCTCCAGAACTGTAAGCTAATAAGTCCCTGTGTTTTTTTGTTGTTTATTTGTTTGTTTGTTTTTATTACCTAATTTGAGGTATTTAGTTAAAGCAAAGGACTGAGACACCCCTGAATTGTATGCTCATTTTCCATGCACCAACCCCCACAAGGATTTTGTCTCTGAATTCCCACTGGCCCATGCTGGATTTAGAGCTCAGACTTTCTCTTTCACAGCAAATTCCATTGTGGCGAGTCCCCATACCCATCTCAATAGTGTCCCTCCCCTCACTCTTGAATAAAGCCTCCCTTATGGTGTCCTTGAATATTGTTTTTCTAACATGGAAGAGAGAAGGGGGACCCTGCCATGTGTAGCATAATTGAAAGATGAATGTTGTTTGACTCCGATTTTTTTTTTTTTTTTGTCACTGTGACCAAAAGAAGGGACAAGAAGAATATAGAGGAGGAAAAGTTTATTTGGGCTCATGGTCTCAGAGATTCAGTTCATGGTTGGCCAACTCCACAGCTCTGGCCTGAGGTGAGGCAGAACATCATGGCAGGAGGGCTTGGCGGAGGAGAGCAGCTCAGGACCTGACAACCAAGGAACAGAGAGCTTCACTCAATAGAGACAAAACAAAACCCGCCAGGCTACACCCCCCTTGGCCCACTTCCTCCAGTCACACCCCACTTTTTATAATTACCACCCAGGTAATTTATATCAGTAAATCAATACACCGATTAGGTTATAACCCAATCATTTATATTATAGATGATTAGATTATAACCCTATCTCACAACCCAGTCATTTCACTTTTGAGCAGTCTTGCCTTGTCTCCCACATGAGCTTTTGGGGGGTAACCTTATATCTAAACCATAACAGATGTGCATGTATTTCAGCTTGTGAGGTATTCAGTCATTCATTGAATATACTAGCTGCACACCCAGTTGTGCCTGAAAACGAGTTAATTGTGGGTGTAAACACTATGGACTCTCAGCCTATAGAGAGATACGGACATCCACTAAGTTGATTAGAGAGAGGCCTGGGCAGAGTTCTGGGAAAGCCTGGAGAAGTGAGACACAATATGTTCCTGTAGGAGTCTGAGAAGAGACAGAAGAGCTTTCCAAACACAGAAGTCAGATCCCAGGCTGAAAACTTAATGACTTCATTTTCACACTGCATCTAGGTCGCCTGCAGCTTTATCTGCAGTTCATCTTGTGATGTGCAGGGAGAGGCTACATTTCTGCTTAGTCTGGGTATGAGTTAGAAAAATGCCATGGGTGTACAATTAAGAAATCAGTTGATATTTGGCATAAAAATTAAGCACATCTAAGCCCACACTTGCTGAGGTTGCCTGCCAAGGGTCTCCCATAGAGAAATAAATCCAGTAATTTGCCACGCACCACTAGCTTTCCCCCTATTCTGCTAGCAAACATCTGCTCTTTCCATGGCTTGTCAGTAGGTGTATTCCCTTTAATTTACACTTTGTGGCACAGGATGTCTAAGTAACAGGTAAAAGGACAGAGATGCGGCCACTCAAGGATGAGATCTTTCCCCAAAGCAAGAATTTTCAATTTGGGGGGTGGAGGGGATATTGCTCCTCAGGGGACATTTAGCAATGTCTGTAGATATTTATGGTCATAATTTGAGGAAGGGAGTTACCGGCATCTTGCCAGATTTAAATTTCACTCTGGAATTCAACCACTTTCAAATAGAAGTCCTCCTCCTCCTCCTTGCACAGTGCGTGTAAGTATGAGTGTGTGTGCATGTATATTCAGGTGTGTGTGCACGCTGAGAAGGGGGAGAGGGCTTCTACTTTCACACATTCCTCACTTTCTCAAGCAGGAGGGAAACAGCTCAGGCCCATGGTGTGGGTACAGTCTTCTTTCTTGACTGGCCATATGTTCCCTTTGTGTGACAGTCATACAAATGATGATTCTTTCACGGAGCCAGATTTAGAAATTTTTGCAAAGCCCTCTGAGCCTAAGGGGTCATTTCTGCAAAATTACTTGGCAGTAGGGGAGATCCTTGTCAAACCAGACACTTTATCCTTCCCCAGCTCCTAAGCAAATGCCCTTCTGCAAAGAGTCCCTCACTCAGGAGGTGGAGGAGGTGGCAATGTGACACGTGTCGTGTCTGAGTCTCCTGCTGTGGTGCCAGTAACTCCACAGCAGCAGGTGTACCCTTGCCTCCACGTGGCAGGAGGGCAGGCTGGGTTTTGCTACTCCTTCCTCAATTCCACATATTTTCTTCTTCCCTCCTCCAACCTCAGTGGTTCCTGTTCTTGGCCGGGTCTGTCACTTAGCAACGTCCCAAGGTGATACTCACCTGTCCCCAGATTTATGGTCTGGGTCCCCATCTCTATGAGTAATAAGTTCTCTAGGAAGCCAAAGGACCCAAGGTAATTAATCATTGTCTAATTATACCTCATGCCTTCCTTCTCTACCTTGCATTTCTATCCAGATGTGTATTCACACAGAAAGTCTGAAACTCCATCAGAGAAAAGCTCGCCAGTCAAGGGTCAGCCATTCCATGCTCGTCCCCCTCCTGTCAGTCATGGCTGTTCACTCTGGAGAAGGAGAGAAGCTGGAACCTTCTAGTTGTGGTCTAGCTCACAACTTCCAGCAGGTCCAGTTGGCCAGGCAGGATTGAAGGCAATAGCTCAGCTTAAGGAAGCTCTTGGCTAAATGCCAGATGCCTGGTACCTGATGTGTCCTCTGAAGATCTTCTTCCATTCTAAAACTGGTATGCAGAAGTAAAAGCAGTTTAGAGTAGTTCATATGATCACATGGTGACTATTTAATTTTACAGTTTATGTTCGTATGAGGAGCAAATAGATGTGTTGGGATGAATTAGTGAAGGAATTTTAAATGATAACCTTTCCCATCATGTTTAGAAGATAAAGTTATTGGGTAGGTTTGTATTTTCATGGGTTTCTTTGCCACCTTTGTAGTCAACTGATTTTCTTTGAGGTTTTCTTTAAATACTGTTAAGCTGCAGTTTTTGAAAGACTGCTGTGGGCCTGTTCCTTAGGTACAGTATTAAATTCACTGCGGCTCCAAGCCTTTACTATGTAGCTCAACAGATTCGGCCCATCCACAATATCTCTGCTGATGTCCTCTCCCATTCCATAGGTTGCCTTTTGATTTTATTGGTTGCTTCCTTTTCTGTGCAGAGGTTTTTTTATTGCCGTATTCTCCCACCTGCTTATATATGGGTTTTTATTACTTTTGCTTGTTGAGGGCCACAGCCGAGTAGGGATGACGCATGGCATTTTTGCCAGAAGTAGTGGTTGAGAGGTGAAGCCAGCGATCCATTAAGATGATGACTTTTGAGTTCTCGTGGAGTTCCCGTTGAGTTCCGGTTGAGCTCTAGCAGGGATTCCTGAAGAGTTCCTATTGGTTGGGGAAGCCTGGAGGAGGGATTTCTGGTTGGCAGTTCCTGGAGGAGCAGTGTGGTGTTCTGGAGAGTTCCTGGGGAGCATGTGTGGAGTGTGCCGGTGGAGTTCAGAAATAAAGTTTGTTTCTCTTAAGTGGCTCGTGATTTGTGCCCAGCCAGACTGCGGCACTTGCTTTTCAGTATTGAATCCAAAACATCACTGCTGAGCTCCTTTGGAGCTTTGTCCTGAGGTTTTCTTCCAGGAGTTCTATGGTTTCAGGTCTTATATATAGGTTTTAGTGTATTTTAAGTTGATTTTTGAGTATGGCATAAGATGAGAGCCCAATTTCAATCTTTTGCAAACCATGTATCCAATAAGGAGTTAACATTCAAAATATAGAAGGAAGAGCCACAAAGGAAATAGCCTCTTTAAAAATGAACAAGGGACCCAAATATACGTTCTCAAAAGAAGACAAACAAAGGAACAACAGGCATATAAAAAATTGGTCAACATCACTGACCACCAGGAAATGAAAATCAAAACCACAATGACATATCACACATGCTTCTCAGGATGTGTGTTATTGAAAGTGTACCAAGTGTTGGTGAGGGAAAAGGAAGCTTTATACACTGATGGTTACAATGTAAACTGATATCTCTTTTATGGAAAACCATGTGAACCAGGTGTAGTGGTGCACTCCTATAATCCCAGTGGCTTGGGAGGCTGAGACAAGAGGATCCCAGGTTCAAGGCCAGCCTCAGTAATTTAACAAGGCTCTAAGAAATTTATGAGACCCCCCATCTCAAAATAAAAGAGAAAAATGGCTGGGGATGTGGCTCAGTGGATGAGCACCCCTGGCTGCTTCAATTAAAAAAAAAAAAAAAACTCAAAGTAGAACCAGAATATCCAACAATGCCTCTTTTTGGTCTACATACCTAAAAGAATAGAAATCAGAATCCTGATGTGTTACCTGCATCCCCATGTTTATTATGGCATTATTCACAAGTTAAGACAAATAAACAAGATAAATGTTTATTAAAACAGACGCCTGGATAAGAAATCATGGTATGCACATACAATATGAAATTATCCAGCCTTAAAAAAGAAGAAAACCCTGCCATTTCCAGCAACCTGAATGGAGCTGGCGAGCATCTTGCCAAGTGAAATAAGCCAGACACAGAAAGACAAATACTACATGACCTCACTTAGTTGTGGAATCTAAAAGAGTTATACAGAAACATTCTGATGGTGGTCACCAGGGGATGGAAGAAGGGAAAACCCTGCAGATGAGGGCCGAAAGATACAACATTTCAGTTCTGCAAGATGAATCAATTATGGGGATCCAATTGTCTGTGGCTAGCAACATTGTACTGTATGATTAAAATTGCAACATAGAGACCCAAATGCTAAGAAGCTTTCTTCCTGGCGACAGAAATCTCAGCAGAACCCTGGCTCCTGACTCCTGTTCTAGCAATATAACTCTGAGGAGAGAAAAACAAATCAAGACAAAAAAAGAAAAAAAGAAAGTAGCCATGAATACAGTAGACTAATTGTGCACACTTATTCACAAAATGTGAAAAGATAATACAGTAAGCTTAAACTTAATTATGGTAATTTCAGGAGGAAAGAGTTCTTAAAATGTATCCGATGGGAACAAAGGATGGCAGAAAACAGACTAATTTAGTAAACGCATAGGAAGAGCTTTTCAGAGAATTTGCTAACAAGGCAGGCTCTCAGGACATTTTTATTACATAGTTCATAAAACATATTTTTCTGAACAAAGAGTCAAAATAAGATACAAAAGAGGATATTGTTAACAGCATTTAACTCGCTGAGCTGAATTCCTGTCACTACTGTGCTATGGGGGTGGGGGCCCACAAAAATGTTAATGTCCCTGCCTGTGATATCTTCATAACTGCTTAAGGAAAGCCTTTAACTGGGAGGATGGATGGAGCCGTGTTTATTTTTTAATTGCAGTGTCTAGCAGAGTGCCCTGGGTAATGCCGTGGAGATGCCCAATCAATAGTGATGGAATGGATGGGATGGAAATGAAGAGAGAAAAAGACATCGAGAGAGAGTTCAGAACAAATGGAAGAGTCGGGTGGAGAGAGAGGGCTGAGTCCCGAGGGTGGGAGAGGGGAGTGAAAGTGAATTCCATCTGCTTCTTGATCATTCTGCGTAGACTCAACCCTGCTCCTGAAGCTGGATTAAGATTTCATGGGGGAACTTACATTAAGCTAGAGGAATTACACAGTGTCGATGTGGTGATGCAATAACAGGATGGGGAATAGTTAGCTCTCCTTTTCAACCCTGAGAGAATCACCAATGGAAAATGGTAGAAAAAAATTTTTTTTCAGTCCAATCAGGATAGGAATCAGGTTGACAACCCCTGGTAGGTTGTACACGGAAAAATAAATAATTAACACTCCCAGCTAGGCACTCACTGCCTTCCAGGTACTCGATCAGAAGTATGGAGTGCTGATCTATGCCTTAGGATACTCAAATCTGACTAAAGTCATGATAGCTATGCTTTCTTGATTGCTTACCATGAACCAAGAAGTATTGCAATCAACACGTTGCATGGATTATCTAGCTTGCTTTTCCAAGGAGGGATGAAATATTTACAAAGTCAAATCTTAGGAAGCATCTGTTTGGTTTTGTTTTATTGGGGCAGGGATTGAATTTAGAGGTACTCCACCACTGAGCCACATCCCCAGCCCTATTCTGTATATTATTTAATGACAAGGTCTCACTGAGTTGCTTAGCACCTCACCATTACTAAGGCTGCCTTTGAACTCTCCATCACTCGATCTCTTGTCTCAGCAGCTTCCCTAGCCACTGGGATTACAGGCATGTGTCACCATGCAAGACTGATTGCTTTTGACTATGTAGCGTGGTAACATGTTCAGAATGCACTTAGCCAAAGTTTGAATCTCTGGGAGGCAAGATGAGGACATCTTTTGTCCTTGAGATGTGTCCAGGAGTATTTCCTGGATGGGCTGGGCCTTTGAGGAGAATGATGTGGTGTCCCTGTGTTTGAAAGGACAGAGTTGGCCACATCTTGCCCTTTGAGGGAGAGGATAATGCAACCTCAGTAAAGTCTGGAAATACAACTGAATGCACATAATAATTACTGATGTCACCATTGAGTACATGATATATCCGTGAAATTGCACAAGTTGCTTGATGGGGTTGATCCACAGAAGCAATGACGGGCTCCACACATCCTGAAGCACTTTGGGGACACAGTGGCTTGGGACATTATTGCCGCAACCCGGCTGGGCACAGAAGCACGAGCCGCTGCAACCCGGCTGGGCACAGAAACATGAACCACTCAAGCTGGAAACAAAGCTTTATTTAAAAAAAAATTGGGAGTTCATAACCCACTTGAATCAAACTGTGAAATATGATGTATTAAGAACTATGTAATGTTTTGAACAACCAACAATAAATAATAAATAAATAAATAAATAAATAATAAATAAATAAATTAATTAAAAAATAAATAAATAAATAAATAAAAAAGCCGCCAGCGTCCTGTGTGCCCTGCTAGTAAGCCGGTCTACCCACGTGTGTCACCGGAACCGGGCGCCCAGACCTACCCCGGAAGTTCCCTCCTACTATCCTCCCCCAACCAATGGGAACTCTCCCATTACATGAGTGACATGAGTAACCTGAGTCCCATAACAGGCCGAGGTGAACAGCAGGAGTCCAATTTTCATATGAATGTAAAGCTTAACATAATCATATCATCTCAATGGCTAGCTGGCAGTCACCTAAACCAAAGGTACCATGTATCATAATACTTTTGCTGTGGCTCCTAGCACACTATCATCAGCCCCTACACATTCATTACAAGTCTTTGTCTCTGGTGATCTGTGCCTCTGATTTTCATTGAATAAACCTACATGTCTCCTGTCATCCCAGCGGCTCTGGAGGATGAGGCAGGGGGATCATGAGTTCAAAGCCAGCCTCAGCAGTGTAGCAAGGTGCTAAGCAACTTTGTGAGATTCTGTCTCTAAATAAAATTTAAAAAGGGCTGGGTACATGGGTCAGTTTAAGTGGCCCTGGGTTACCTAAATTAATTAATTAATTAAGCCAACCTACTTGTCTAGCATACTCTGGGGGAAATGATCAAGGTAATTTCTAACTGAGGAGCTTACATCCCACTCCACAGGGTTCCATTATCCACCCTAGTTTTAGAAATGACCCACCATCTGGTCCCTCACACTCTGAATGAGGATGACTGTCAGGATGACTCCAGGTGATACCCCTAGTTCGTCAAGAGTGGGCATTCAGGTCACTTCACACGGTAAATATGTGAAACTTTTATTGTTCCAAACTTTTGTTCACACTGTGTTAAATGGGACTCATCACAATTATGATTTTTTTAAAAAATCAATGAAAGGCTCATAAGTTAGTTCCTTGATCAGCTAATCCATTGTAGACACGGGCTTTATATTTTCCATAAAATTTAGGCCTAGGGGGTGAAAGAGCCAGCATGAACCCCTCAGTGAGTTTGCAGTACTGTTAGCCCATGTGTGGAGATGAACACTTTCTTTGCTCCCCCCTGGTTATATCTCTTGTAGCATCAATGGCAGCCACCAAGCCTTATTCCTACGCCTTGGCTTTTCAAAGTGTGGTCCCTGGACCCCCTGCATCTGCATCTGCTGGGAATTTGTTACCAATGCAGATTCTCAAGCTCTCCCTGAGGCCTACTGAGTGAGAAACTCAGTCCTAGGGTTAACAATTCCACCAGGTGTTTCTGAAACATGTTCAGGAGACGCCCATTGTCTCACACCCCCAGGACATAATTCAATGGAGAATATTAGTTTACATGTGGCTGCCTTCACTATGGGCTGTGTGCGATGACTGTTACACGAAGATGATTCACAGGCATGACAGTCAGTGCTCATGGAATCCTGAAAGGAAAGCTTAATACATACAGGCAAATGTGCATGTCCTGTAGCATGGGAAAAACCTAGCTTCAAATTATTGAATTATTGACAATTTAACTTTGTATTCTGAACAATCAGGCCATGGGTGAAAGCAATACAGTTATGGAAGATTTGGCCAATACCTAATCTCTGTCTTAGGTAGATTCTGAAGTTGTCAGGGTTGTTTCCTTGGCTCCTCTTGAGTTGTAGGCTGTAAATGTTATGGAAATCGTGCTCAACAAGATACCAGGCTCTGCTAACCCTGACCCAGGGGAGCTAGTGCTCTGAAGCTCCGGGTCCCAGAGCTGAGGTCACATGGAGCTTTTGCAGTATATTTGACATCATTTCTCTTAACAACATTGTGGGGATGGGATTCTTGGCCTACAGAACCAAGGAACATGTACAGGAATTTCATGATAAGTAGCTCACATTTGCAGTGTCACCAGGAAGTGGCTTTCACCACAGGCACCAGTGACTCAAGGTGACTTGAGTTGACCTCCCTACGAGCAAGCTGTAGTTCTAAGAACGATAGCCTAGGAGGTTATGGTTCGGATAGCAGTTAATTGGCCTAGCAACTAAGTGATGCAGCTACATTCCTACAGATTCAGAAAGTTACAAAATCTAAAAAGAAAGGACTCTTTTCAGAGGCAGCTGTTGAATCTCTGGCCTTAAGAGCCTGGCATGAGTGTTTACATTTCAACAGGGAGTAGTCAGTCTCCTGGAGAGGCTACTTACAATCCAACCCTGGTGAATCAGGCTGAGAGCAGAGGAGCGGAGTTAACCCTCTCCCCAGGGTTTGGTTCTTCATTGTTATTTTCTTATAATTTCATTTTATAGCCTGGTCTGATTTTTCCATCACAGGACACCATGATCCGTGGGCACAAGACATCTGCATCACAGAACAGTCCACTGGTTTTTAAAGTTCCAGCTTGATCATCCCATTCACCCTCTTACTGGTCTCTGAAGTCTTCTCATTTAAAACTTTCTGTAGTTCATTTGCATGCCATTATTCTTGGAAGGGAAATTGTCCCATTTTCCTTTAGGATTCGGATTGTTGTGTGAAACTATGTGGATCTAAAGTGCCAAATAATTCTAGATGTGGGTTTAGAGATGTCACTGCAGGAGGTGGAACCAGATCTAGCAGAGCCCCTGCTGATCAAAGGCTGTGTTTATAGGTGGCAGGATCCCCAGATGTGGGATTCAGTCATCTGTCACTGCCAGCAGTAATCTACCCTCAGACAGGGAATAGCTTTGGGGTTAAAATGAATTATTTCACTAGTATAGACTAAAAATAATGAAATTATTGATAAATAAGAGTTTGTTCATTTGAAAAGCTCTAAAGTGTTTAAAATTTGACAGATAAGTGGCAGTGCTCAGCATGAGGCATGTCCGGAAAGAGAAAGGCAGGCTTTGATTTTTAACACACTTTCAAATTCAAGCATTGGTTTTCACAGGAAATTGCATCAGGTAGACATATAAAATTTCATGAGCTCTCCCAGTATTTCTAATTACCTGACATTTTCTTACCTGCTATAGTGTTTCAGCAGGTCAAAAGTATGATTTTCCATGTATGTGGCTGCTGCTAGGAGCAGTTGCCCTTTTCATACATACAAAGAAAAAAAAAAAAAACATTTGCATTCCCAGAGAGATCTTGT